>NC_060119.1:323660420-324272420 GCF_021461395.2 Schistocerca americana | reverse complement strand
TATTTACAGTTCTACCACATTCACAACTAATTTTAATTTTCAGTTAATGTTTCTTACATTCTTTACAAATTCAACAATATCGACCTTTCCAGTATTTGTCCTTATAAAAATGATTAATATTCTTTTTCTCCAGATGTTCCCCACAGTGCTTCAGCTGTTTGGTATTGTCCATTTAAAGATTACAAAAACTGGATAGGTGAATGTAAAGTCCTTTTTTTTACCTATATGAAAATTCAAAATCTTCACATAATCTACATAAAAAGAGCTATTCAGAAAAATGAGAATTGGGTAACATTTTCTAATTGACATACTAAACTTTTCAGCTTTTATTCTCTCTTTCATCCTGAAACTACTTCAAAATGAAATGCGAATGAAGGTCTTTGTAACCTTTTCTAATTTTTTATTCATTTAGGGTTCAAAATTTTCAGTGAATGTTGTCAGATGTGCATCATAAGTTAAATTTTTCTTACTATACATCGTTGAATACACTAAAGTATATACAGAAATTTTCTCATTAAAAGTTGTATAAAGTTTCACAGTAGTTTTCTGTGAAGATAAAATATTCTCTCTGCAGGCCGTATTTATCACATAGATAGGGTAGTTCACTGTGAAATTATATGGGATTACATTAGTGTCTTATTTGAGTAGTGTAACTTATTTAAAAATCTGAAATGCATCATGTGCTTTGAGAAAATTATTTGGATTGTTAAAGTCCACATTTCCTGTGGAAAAATTTCGTTTCTTCCGTTTTTCATATATATACTCTGTAGATTAACCTGGTTGAATGAGGAAGAGTCAAGTACAACGATTAGTTTTTCGATTTGTCTGAAATGTAACAAATACAATATATGGTGTATCAGATTCCACTGAGCTACAGTAATTCATGAAATCTAGTTCGAAATTTTTCTTGCCACTCAGTACTGCAACTTCTACAGTTTGAAGTTCATAAAAAGGTATTCGAAATTCTGGATTTTTCAGAATATGTTCTCATTATTCTAACTTATAAGTTGGTTCATATTTAACAACTGGTACATGATTTCCATCGATTATATTACAATTTTTCCTTCCTTAGCAAGTGTATTTTTAATGTCAACTCCAGCACTATTACAATTAGGGCATCTAAGAATTTCATCTCAAGATGTAGAAGACCTAATAAAAATTACTGTTAAATCACCTACCCACCTAATTTCTCTATAATCTTTAAAAAATCCACCAATCATTGACAATGGATAAAGTCCTACATTTTTCTTGCTCCTTATGTTTCCATTAGTAAGAACATGCCCATTCAAGCTTAGTTTATCAGTAACAGATGAAGTTAAAAATAACACTGGTAGTGATGAAATAAAGGGGTGTTCCTTTCTATATAAAATATAATTTTCTTTCTTTATGCTCACAAAATCAAACAGTTTTGCCACGTAAATCTTGAATAATATTTTCTTGGATTTCCATCATATGTTTTGCGGTCTGATTCTGTTCCATCTGGATTAGTTATAACAATTCTAAACTTAATGTACAGTTGTGCATGATTCAGATGAAGCCATCCATCTCCAACACTTATATCAGTCTCTGTATCAATGCTGTGTGCATTTGAATTATTTCTTGTTTTCTCATTCACAGGAATTGAGGAAAACTAATAACTCTCGATTTTGTAGAATATTTTTAAGGATAAAATTTATTCAGACATTTTTAAAATAACTGTTACATAAGCACCATTAAAGTCAATCAGAGTATTATTTTCATCAGTTATAGTAATTTCTAAAGGTTGAGTAGGACCATAAATAGGAATATTTGCAGGTTAATGTTGTTGACAAATTAATGGTCTTTAAAAATTAGCTTTTAGTTTAAATGAAGCAACAATATTATAAAATTAGGTTCTCTATGAAAATGATCAGTATATTTAACAAACCTTCCAACAGACAAATTAAAATGTATGTTAATTCAAATAAAATAAATTTAGGAACATTTTTAGCAACAGGTCCTTATTAGCTTCAATAATTTAATTATTAAATCCTAATAGAATCTTCTTTACCCCACAAATAATTTTATATCACTTTCTCAAAACATCTCTATTTAAAATTTAATCTTCTTTAAATGAATATATGGCTTCTTTGATTGAAAAACTTTTCCTCAATCTGTAATTAAAGAACTTGGGGCGCCATGTTTTAATACAATATCTTCAACAATGAATTTGGCTACCTCAGATGCTTCAGTTGTTTTCACAGCTTTTGTTGTGTCGTAGTGTGTCAGATACCAGTATAAACAATAATCCATCTATTGCCACTAGCAGATGTTGGAAATCGTCTGAGGAGGTCAATCCCAACATGCTGGAAAGGCGTTTCAGCTGGTGTATTTGGAATGAGTCAGCCAGGTGGTTTCTGAGGAACAATTTAATTTATCTTGAAATTGTTTCATAACATCTTCAGAAATTTCTCAAGCATATGATCAATCCCCTCAGTTTCATTTTTCTTGAAATTTTCTCATAATATCTTTCAAAAATACTTGTTCATTTGATATATCATCCCAACTTACTCTACCTTCAAATTACCTTATAAAATCTTCTGATAATTCTTGTCTAAATGCTATATTCTACCAGTTCAATTTATCTTGAAATTGCCTTATGAAATCGTGTAATAACATGTGATATCTTGATATATTACTCCCATGTAATCATCTTGAAATTCTCTCATGAAATTCTCTGATAGCTTTTTTTCTCAATATATATGTCCAACAAGTTTATCTTTGTATTCTATTATGAAGTTTCAGATACTGTATTACACTCTGGTAATTTCACTAACTGGATTTTCCATTTTTATATGATCAACAACTATTCCTTTGTGTGTTCTATTTGCTAAATACACTTTGTATGATTCTTTAAAAAATAATTTTGTATACATGAGATAAATCATCTGAATAAGCTGCTGTTATTTAGTTTCTAATTTACTCACTTCTTCATTGAATTGACCAGAACTCACACTTGATTTGTTAATATTATTGTTCATTTCATTGTAACTAAGATTAATTAGTTGCTGTATTCTAAGTTTAGAATAACCTCTATGTCCTAATTCTTTTGCTCTAACTTTTAGTTAATTGACTTTCAGATTAGTTAGGTGCACAATGTATTTGAAATGTTTTTTACTTGATTTGTGAGAAAGAGAAAATTAATAAAAGTATCACTTTTAAAAATTCATGTGGTCATTGAAGGAAAAAATACGTTAATTAGAAACGATATTTTAACTTTCGAGGGTTCTGATTTTAAATCCAATAAATAATTTTCTCTTAAAAGGAGGCATTACAGATCTGATCAACAACAAACTTCCATGTAACGATAAACAATTAATTATGACTATTGATGAGAAGAATAATCCATGCTTTTATGCAGATCCAATAGCTAATCTTTTAGGATATCACCGACCTAGGAAAGCTATTAAAGACTATGTTTGACAAAAATAGTAAATCATTTGAAAACTCTTAGGAGTCCTACCACAGGACTGCCTAGATATTTACAAAATTCAACATAATTATTAAATGTAACAGTTCCTTAGTCTTGATTTATGAGCTGCAAAATGCCTTTTGCAGAAAATTGCCAAGATTGGTCTTATGAAGAAGTTTTACCATCAATTAGAAAATATGGAGAATGTAAAATTGAAAAAGAAGTAATGTCTTTCTATAAAGATGAGGTAAATCATAAAAATTATTGTACAGAACAGCTAGAAAATGTATGTACAAAAAATTAAGTACTCATTAAAATAGAAGAGGAACGAACAGAAAATGTAAGAGAAATAGTTAATATTGCTTCAGAAAGAATAAGCAAAAGTAAGAAGAAATAAATAGTGTGTTACCTCGTGTAGAACAGCTGTAGCAACCATTAGACTGCACCTGTACCTCAATCAGTTAAAGAAAATTTCAGACCAACTTTCATTTTTGAATTATTTTATGATGCTTGTGAATACACTTACTGTATTATTAGTGTTCAGAGAAAAAAATTTACAAGAACAGTTATATAGAACGAAGATAGCCAACCAAATCAGGAAGATGCGTTAAGACTTAAATACAATGAAGGAAACATTAAGAATTATTTGTTGGCACAATTGTCATAATATTTTAAATAATTACACTCCAGAACAATTTATTAATTACACAATAAACCTAGGCACAGGAAATTGAGTTTACATTTTCTATATGGAATTCCAGTAGGTATGAGTATGCTTCTTGAAAGTTTTATACTTTATTTATTATGGTATTTCAGGGTCTGGAAAGCTGGAACCTGAAAAGTTGAAAAATATAAAACTAATTTCATACAATCTTTTATGTATGGAAATACATGTATAGAAAAGTTTAATCCCTGCTGATCTTAAACAACAGAAGATTACTCACTACTGAAATTTTATACTTCACTTATGAAGATTTCCAAGAGGCTAAAGGTTTAGCCGTCTCTAAATACACAATTTTTTATAATTCATATAATGCAAATTTTCATGTAAGTTTGCAGGTTGTCAAAAATTAAACCATCTGTAAAAACACAAATTTTCATATAAGATATAGATCATAACCATACACTATTTTATTCTGTATAAATGAACCCACATCAGCTACTGTTGATTGTGAAAATAGTAGTTTCAGTAATGCCAGCTGTAGGCCAGCAAAAAGATTATAAGAATAAAGCAATTAATATTTGAATGGTTTTGTTTACTTACATATCCAGGTGCATGAAACAATAATTACTCAGGTGAATGATGATTTATTAAGACAGACAAAAATGTCATTTAAACTTATCTCGAAAGAACTGGTGTGTTACCTAAAGTACGTTTAAATTTGATGAATGGACCTAGATGTGGTGAAAAGTTTGTGTGTTGTTATTGGTGTAGAATGTGTAAATGAAATAAGAAACATGTTAAATGTAATTATCAAGAAGCAAATAAACAATGTTAGAAAAACAGAGACAGTATTTTGATATGGGAAAAGTATATATTTTTTTTAATTTTATCATGATACTAATTATCCTGATATTGTAACTACAAATAAGAAACTAGTACATATATATGAAATATCTGGTCATTGATATTGAAAGGAACTAAGTGGTGAAGGAAATGTGTTGGGTCCTGCGATTTTTCCAAATAAGATTAATGATCCTCTAGAAATATACAAGCATAAATATGAATGGATATTGATAAAAACACAAAAATAACAGACAAATTTATTTGCAGTTTAATTCATGAAATTGGTCACATATTAGGTTTATGTAATTTAGATGTTTATGAACCAATAATATACCCATTATATTTTGATTCATATTTAGAATTATTTGAAGATGATATTGATGGTATTCAAAGTTTATACAGTAAAAAATATCAATGCAAAGATTATACCAATAGCTACACAAGGTGTACCATCAGTTAATTTAAATGTAGTATGTGAAATTAATAAATTTCATCACATATTAATTATGAATGGAGTTCATTACATTACTTTTCAGATGTAGGTATGGATAGATGATGATATCAATGCGCAACTAATAACTAATTGATCAAATTATATATCTCAGGATTTACAAAAAATGTATGGAATATATCAGTGAGCAAGTGTTGAAGTTGTATTATTTGTTGACAATATCGAATACATGGCAAACTTACAAATGTTACAATTAATTCTGAGATATCAGAAATCAATACCTAATATAGGATTGGTGTGAAAATTTTTATTAAATTTAATAGTCAACACTTATTAGATAGAACGTTTTTATTTTTTATGAACTTTTCTGTGTGGAAGTAGCTGAATGTAATTATATATAAATCATGAGAAGTTATGGCAAGGGAATTTCCTGGGTTATGTACAAGAATGAATTCTGCATTCAGATACATCAATGGATTGTTGTATTTTTCCAAGATATCACTTTTAATGAACATAATAAATTCATAGAAAACTCATTAGAGCTGCTGCAGTTGATTCACCTTGATTTGGTATCAAATGTACCACATTATTGCATACTGTAACAAATGTATTCTAAGAAGAAAAATTAGAGAATTTTAATTCTTCAAAAATTTAATAAATGTTTTCTATATAAATAAAGCACAGTCAACAACAACTAAAGCAGTCTTCATAGAAATATACAGATGATGGGTACAGAACGATGTGTAGACGATGTCTAAATTAATATCTAATAAAAATTACAACAAAAATCGAATTCATTGTGTATGTGTAAAAAAATTTTCTCAATATTATTTTGGAAATCATTTTCGACCTTTTCTTTATGAAGAGCATTCGAAAATAATATTGTCAATAGAAAATGAAGACAACCAAGGTGTCAGTACAACAGCAAAGAAATGTAAAACTCATCAAGAGATGAGAAATGTTAATCCATCACATATAGATAACCATAACAAAAATAAGAAAGGACAATCATCTTGAACGTAATTTTAAATATTTATTAAATAAGAATTCACACTGATGAAATTTTGAAAAATTAATTTTTAGAAATGTAATGAGTTTTGTTTTGCTATAAAGAGTAAGGCCAAATGGAGCAGATGCCATCAACAGACTGCTTTGGAAGTCAGCAATTCACAATCGTTCTAATAAATTATTATTGTAAAAGAAATAATTTAAGAGGATATGGTAAATTAAATAAAGCCAATCTAATGAGTTTTATTTAAAGACATCAAGTCAAGAATTTAAATCTAAGTCTATGGAAATAATTACCTTATTGTATGATTGAAAATGATAATGAAGTTTTCGAAACTGTGGAAGACAAAGCACTGAGAAAAATATTTCTATTTCCCAACTAGAACTAATAAAGAAACATGAATTCCTTTTTATAGTAATTTATTCAAGAAACCAAGAGACAGAAGAACAGTTAGAAACTAGCTATTTGATACTGGATTTGGAAACCGATTATAAATTATAAATTAAGAAAATAATATAGACTCAACTGAACCTAACAATTTGCAGTAACATTGAAAATTATGATAATTGTAAAAGGTAATCTAAGAATATATCATTGACTCAAAATAAGTTTAAAACATTTTTCAGAGTACCAATGAATACAAGCAGAAATATTACAGAATTTTAGTTCCAGACAGAATACTATTGGGTCACTAATGAAACAGAGGTAACTAAAAAAGTTTAAGATTTGTAAAAAAAATATTTTATTAACAATGGGTGATATTTAGTCATGTGGATCATGATGTTCATTAGACAGAGTAACTGGTTTACAACTAGGAATTAAGAGATGGTTCCACTGAGAGGATCATCTTATATCGAATTATGAGACAAATAATTTTTAAAAGTGTGTGTTAATAAGAAAAATAATGATCAGAAGTGTTTCCTGTGGGCTTGATATCTTGTTGAGAAAAATTCAGAAAGAGTTATCATATCTAAAAATGTTTCGCTCTTGTTCAGAAACGTGAGAATTTAAAATTTCCTGTAGTGCTTAATCATACTCCAAAAATAGAAAATCGAGTTAATGTATCTATTTATGTTTATTCATTTGGAGAAAACTATCAAGTGTATCCATTAAAAATTACGAAAAGTAAGAGACAGAAACATCTAAATCTCCTTTATTTCAAGAAAGGATATAATTTACACTATGGTTATTCAAAAAAATTATTTATGATTGTTTTGTGGGAAACTAATAAACAGATAGAAGTAAAATTTATTTGTGATATGTGCTTACTGCATTAGATAATCATACATCAAGCAGTTTAGTTAACAAACTGTTAAGAGTAGAAATATCAGACAAAGGTTCCTATGTAGAGTATAAAAACTGTAAACAATCAAAGAAAATTCAATTCATTATTGATGGTGATTTTGAAAATTTGCTGTTGAAGATAGACAACTGTCAACCTAATACAGAAAATTCATATACAATGAATTATCAATAACATGAACCAATTGGATTCCATTATTATATAAAATGTGCAAATGGACACTATAATGATCCGGTTGTTTACAGAGGACCAAATTGCCATAAAAAATTTATTGAATGTTTAAAAAGGAGGTAGTTGAAATTGGAAGAATTTATCCTGAAGATAAAGAAATGAAACCATTAACTCCTGAAGGACAACCAGATTTGTGAGATCAAAGAAATGCACATTGTGCATCTGTCATTATTCACCAAAAAATGAAGGGGTCATCATTATGATCATTTGTGTGGAAGATATATAAATCCATTATGTGGAAAATGTGAGTGACTGTTAAATTATCAGTCTTCTACCAGTTTATTTACATAATTTATCTGGATATGATTCACATCTGTATGTGAAATAACTTGCTTAGGATGGTAAAGAAGAAGATTTGCTACCAAACAACTAAGATAGATATATTAGTTTTGGTACAAGAACAGAAAGCTTAATAAGCATATTTTTGGCAGATTTAAATTAATGACTTCTTCACTTATAAAATTTTCATCAAATTTGAAAGGAGTTAAAATGAAGAACATTAGAAAATTTCTGATTAGGAATGAAATTAACTAAAATACATAGAGTTCTAAAATTTCAGCACTTCAATTGGTTGAGGAAGTATATAGATTTGAATACTGAAATGACATCTAAAGCCAAAAATGATCTTATGAAAGATTTCTATAAGCTTATTAATAATTCGGTCTTTGGAAAGACAATGTAAAATATTATAAATCTGCTTGTTTATAAAAGTAGTGCCACATAGAGAAAAATGTGATAAATTGATAGGAAAGCTAAACTTAAAGAAAGAATTATATTCATCAAAAATCTTGCTGCTATTCACATGAATTAGCCAAAAATCGTATTTAATAAACTCATCTATATTGGAATGAGTATACTTGATTTATCTAAAGTACTGAGATCATTTTCCATATGGAATAATGAAACTGATTTACAGAAAAAGTACGGAAATGTGTTATCAAGATACAGACTGTTATATCTTTAATATACAAAATGGAGATTATTACAAGGATATGAAATCGATGACTGGTGGATGCAATACTAGTAACTATCTGGAAAATATTGTTTATGGTATTTCAGAAATTAACAAAAATGTTGTAGGAAAAATTTAATAAGAATGCAATGGAAACATTATGTTACAATATTGTGGTCTGAGAGCAAAAATGTGTGTTCACAAAGTTGGTGATAAAAAAGAGAAAATGTCTAAAGCAGTTAGGAAATATATTATCTAAAATAGAATAAGCTTAGAACATTATTAAGATGGTTTATTTGACAATAGATAACAGTACAGAAGAAGTAATGTGATTCAAAGTGGAAAACACTAAATATACACAGTTGAAACAAACAAAAAAGCTTTGAGTCCTCATGATGACAAAAGATATGTTTTGGAATATGAAATAGATACATTGCCATATATACAAATTCTAAAAAGTTTAATAAAAAATTTTCTATATAAATGGAGACTCTAATCAAGAAACTCAACAATGCAATTGTCTCGACAGAGATTAAATACTGAGTGAGTTACAAATAAATGTTTTATATAATGTTACTGGATGTGAATATTTATATATTAGACATCAAAAAATTTGTATTGAGCTTATAATGCGTAAGTTTATTTTACAGGACAGATTTTCTAAATTAATTACTGACTGCGATTTTCAGTTAACTGAATACTAACACATTAAAATGAAATGTAAATGAATGAAGTAACTTAGAAATAGAAATAATGAATTTCATGTATTGTGCCCCTTTCATTACACAGAGTATCACACACTTAGAAATCAACACCTACGCTGTTTGGTTTGGTAATCAAAACAAGATACAGAGATATTACGACAAAATGGTATCACAAAAGTTTGTACATAAAGTCAGAAGTGTTACATTTTCTGTGTATTATATTATATCTCAAAATTGTTAATTATTAAAATTTATTTTGCCGTTTTTCGCTATTAAACTATCGATTAAGTTTCTAACTTGTAATAGTCATTGAGTATGGACCATGAGGAAATGTACATATTTATGGAAATTACTAAAGAACCATATGCAGCAAAAACATTTGAAAAAATTAACTGATTCATTATCGTCATTTAGAATTTTTTCTCTTTGCGTTTAGTGGTGTACAAGAATTTCCAGCTCCTCCATTAAATACATTGCACGTGATTTTTAGAAGTCGTTAAGTTCCTTAAGCTCTTCTTCTATACTTTGAATGAGTGTCCATTGTTTTCTACATGTGTGTTGCTCTTCCTGATATTGTAAATTGGTTGTGTATGTAACAGTTGATAAGTCTAGCACATCTAATTTCAAAAGTTTCTGCTCGTTTGTCTTATGTACTTGCTTGAGCAAATTCTTTCTGTGACATTGTTTATTTCTGAGTACGAAATTTAATATTTTTGTTATTTTTAAAGTGTGGATTAATTTATACTGTAGTTGGTTGTTTTGGAGAAAGCAGCTTTCACTTGACATGTCCCAAGTAGTTTTGTAGTGTACCACAAGAGATATGAAGATGACACCTTAATTTTAGTCAAAGATAACACCAATGATACGATTAACATCATAAATTTGGACACAAGAAAATCAGTTTCTCATCTGCATACCCAAAAAATAATAGTATCAATATTATGAAGCTGTACAAAGAAAATGAAAGCGATAGGGACAAGATGTACAGAGAAAAGACAACTCCCAGCAACAAAATCCCTGCCACATCGTATCATCCAGATGTAGACAAGGAAGCCGCATACAGTAGGCGGAAGTCTGTAGGCAACCGCATATAGTATGCGGAAGTCTGTACGCAGTAGCTGCCATACTCCCACTCCCCTTTCGCCGTGACTTTATCCTCGGCAGATACGCATGCCATGTCTGCTATAAGTGGCCACCCATCGTATGCCACTTTTTCGATAACTCCTTTGACCACCTGCGTGGGACGTATCCCTCTCCTGTGTTACCTCCTTGCCCCGCCAGCTTACATTCTTGCTACCTCCAATTTTCCCGGTGAGTGCAAACCCTTCACCAACTTGGCTTTGGCTGCAGCCCCAGTTCACCTTGGCCTTCATTCGCTTCGCTTCCTCCAGCCTCGATCTATAGTCTTCAGTTTCACCACCTTTACATGGAACTTCACGATAGTACCTTAGTGTACACTGATGGTTCTCGGACTAACCGTGGTATCGAGTGTCACTGGCACCAATGTTTTTCAACATTGGCTTCAGGAACACTGCTCAGCAATTACAGCAGAGCTCCTCGCAGGCCATGCAGTACATCCGGCGAGGGAGGCTTTTCAATTGCGTCATTTGCTACGACTCTCTCATTGCCATTCAAAGCGGCCGTGTGTTGTACACAAGCCATCCCTTAGTGCTACTGGTCCAGAAAAGCTGTCACTTCCTCACTCTTGAGGGAGCGACTGTTATGTTTTTATGGGTCCCTGGTTGCGTCGGTGTGACAGGAAACGAGGCTGCTCATGCTGCCTCAGCCCACTATTTCTTACAGTCCCTTGACGATCTCTGTGTTTCCGTCAGCAGGTGGTGTCACTTTGGTATTACCACTGGTCCTCTCTTCATGGGTACAAGCTCTGGGTTTTAAGCGTCTGCCAGCGGCTTTAACGACCTTCTCTCGGTCCTGTCGCCGTGAGAAGATTTTAGCTAGGTTGTGCATCGTGCACTATCTTTTTAGCCAGCGTCATTTGTTAAGATGTGTTCCCCCCACCACCTTGTATTCATTGCACTCAACCTTTGACGATCCGCCATTTACTGACGGAATGCCCTTTCTTTAACCACTTACGTATTCGTTTGTGTTTGCCGTCTGAGTTTTCGGCCGTTTTAGCGAACGATGCGCGGGCTGTCGACCACGTTTTACTTACTATCCATCGCAGCAATATGGCGAAGTCTATTTAATTTTCGGCTCAAGACCTCAGTTTCCTTATAGTGTATTTTATAGACCTTTCCCCCGTCCATGTTCCTAACTGTCTTCTCTTCCATCGATTGGGATTCACGTGTGGTCGTTTTCAACTCCTAGCTTTGTCTTCGTGCTCCACAGTTCTGATGTGGGCGCGTATGACGCTAGTTATTTTTCCGCCCTAAAGCAAAACAAAACATACAAAAAGAGAGTACAGCGAGAAAATGAAGTTCCATGGAACACAGAGGACTGGGAGGAAATATTAGACATCATTAAACAAACTGCAGTGGCTGATGCCTTCCACTGCTCAATGATAAAGGAAATGCATATACAAATAAGAACTAAAGAAAGAAATTCCTGGATACTAGAAGGAACAAATAATAGAGTAAAATGTATGGATAGCGTACCCCATGTAGGTGAAGTTTCAAAAATATTGCCTCACCTACTTAGGACATATGAAGTGAAAATTGCTTCATCCACAGTCTATAAAAAACATTAATCCATTCCTTAAACGACAAGAAAGATAAATTTTCAGACTTACAAGTTCTAATCTCGGTCAAGCTGGTACATAGAATAAACTGGCAGAATATTTCATACTGTATACACTGATCGCAGGAACTGGGAATTTCTGTACACCACAAAAAGCAAAAGCTTATATTATAAACTTTCAACCTAGATAGCCTACCAGTTAATTTTTTCAAATGTTTCACCTGCATATGGTAACTATAGTAATTTCCACATATGTGTACATTTCCTCATAGACTGACTGCTCAACATCAGCGAATAAAGTTTATTACTGACAATGAAATGTATATAATATAATATACAAAAAATGTAACAACTGTGACTCTAAAGAAATTCTTTGTTGAACCATAACGTCATAATACTCTGTAGCATGTTTCCGCTGCTAAAACAAACCTGTGTGATTGTATGCATGTATGTGATAATCTACAAAATGTACGAGGCAAAATGCTTGTAAGTGGACAAACAAAAGTACCATATCCAATATTAACATCTAAAAAACATTCCAAAATGTGTTTATACCGTTTTATGAGTGCATTATTAAGTCAAAAAGACAACTAGAATGAAAGAGAAGCGGAAAATCACAAAAACAAAAATCACGAGAGCCCGCTGGAAAGAAATGTCACCGAAATTTTAAACTAAAAACTCATTAAACTTCTTAAGTAAAGGAGCTGTTATTAACATTCCTCATTTTTGTTCTTCGTGCCTACATATTAGCAGCCTTCTGCTGCTAGAGGACCCCGAATTGTAATGTGTAACATGGCAATGTGTAAAGCAGCTATGTCGTCGAGTGACAAACAGCATCTTCAGCCTACTTTACATGACTAATAAATTGTGGTCTGTTATTGTATCTGCTCCTGGGTACGCCTTACAATCCAGTATCTGATTTCTGAAACTCTGCCTGGCCATGATATAATTTAACTGAAATCTGGCCCTATTTCCCGGCCTTATCGAAGTACAATTCCTCTTCTTGTGATTTCTGAACAGAATATTTGCTGTTACTATTTGAATTTTTTGCAGAACTCTATTAGTCTTTCTCCTCTCGCATTCCTACTACCAATCGCATATTCTCCCGGAACGCTTTGTTCTACTCCTTCCCCTCCAACCGCATTCCAGTCCCCCCATGAGTATTAGATTTTTATCTCCCTTTACGTACTGAATTGCCATTTACTAAATTCATATACTTTCCCTATCTCTTCATTTTCGTATTAAAAAAATAGGAACGATTGTCGGAAGCCTCTTCACTGTCCGGCTGCTAGATCGTTACCCCTCTCCCTAAGCGTGAGCCATCAGTGAGGTGTTAGTTAAAAAAAAGAAAAAAAAATCGGTTTGCTAACGCCACTCTAGATCATTCGTAGGGAAGCATCCCGTCAAAAATAATGTAAACTATCTTACATTCAGTTAAACTAAAGACATACTTTTAACTGTGAGTTTAATTCTCTTCAAATAACCCTCCAACAATTCTTGATAAAGTTGTACGCCACAGTAACTCACTTACGTTAACTGAGGCCACCCCAATTCAGACGGGTGACTGTCACCCTAATAACCAAAATTGCAAAAAGAAAAATTCCTTTACACAGTGCCTCCTTCAAAAACTGCTCTAAATGGCACTTCAAATCACGGGGCATACCTGATAAAATTGTTCGTCACTTAAGCCAAACGCCTGTCCCCGATTCTGTAATTCCACCAGAACATAAAGTCACCGTTCAGTCTCCTCACGTCAAGTTACTGCCTGTACTTCACCTTCCGTCAGGCAATTTCGTAAAGAACTCCGAAAACTGTGCGTCCGATTCGTGACTTATATGCGCACAATGCACCGGTCCCACAGACAAGACTCGCCTCCGCTCCCTATTCACTGGAACAGATAATTCCCAGAATTCCCGCAAGTAACCCTTAAACTGATTCCTGTAACTGCTTACAGTGTGTACCGCCGACGTTGACGCCAGGTAAATCCAGAATAATGCGCCGGACGTGCTTTCATTCTACTAAGTTGTGAGCGCGAAGGCTCTGTCACTTCAAAGAAGTAGACTAACGAATGTATCTTGTAGTGCACACTCAATTCTAAGAAATGCTTCATACACCTCAGCCGTTGACAGTTTTGAGGGTGCTACATGTCGATCAGGTGCCTCCCTTATTCGGAGTATCAGCTCGGTCTCACTTTCAGATATGTCACATCCTCTAAAAGTCAGTTCGTAAATAATCTCCTCTTTACCCGGCTCCGAAGCCAGACACCTTCTTTACGGACATACTTCCTCAACAATATATAAAAAATGAAGTATTTTTCACCAGACTGCTCTAAATTATTGCGGTAAGAACTATTTCCTGAGAGTGAATACATTGTATAACTTGTACACTACTCTTGTATTACACAAATATTAGTTCCATATTCATGTGAAGTAGCAAAAAGTGCACTACCAGAGGAGAAAAATGGGGGCTGAAGACACCGTCCGATGTCAATGGTACTACGCAGAAGTACACAACATGGGCAGGTATGTAGATAATTAGAATATTTCAGATAAGTTATGGGACTGCTGCCTGGTGGCGACGTCGACAACAGCCGATATTTTGACAGGAGCAAACACTACAATTCTCAATTAATAAATGGAGTAAGTAAGAGCTGTGAGAGTGAATTTAAAATCTTGGTTTGCAGGGAATGGTGACGAAAATATTGAGGTGCTACCAAAGCCTACGGTCTTTTTGTCTTACGCAGAGAGCATTTCAAAGAGGACTGGTTGTATTTTGCGGGAATATTATGTGAAACGTGTTTTCTGACCATAATCTGAGATGAGGGTTCTCTTAGGTTCCGTAATGGATGATCTTGGTTTGCATAAGGCTGTTATTTACCGTATTCCTTGAAGTTGTGGTATTACATATATCGGTCAGACTATCAGGACTGTGGAGGGCTATTGTAGTAAGCATAAGCCGCGCACACGCTTGCAAAAGCCGAGCAAATCAATGTTATGGAATATAACAATATGGAGATTCTGACACGCACTTCCGGCTGTTGGTATAGTGTTGTTAATGACTGAGTTGAAACGTTTTCAGCCCCAGAGTTTGGAAGTGGTGTTAGTGTGGGCCTCCATTTGGCCGCTCGTCAAATGGTATGGTGTCCAGATTTTTGAAGAATTAATATGTGACGCGATTTTGACCGCTTGGAAATTTGAGAGTGGGTATACTACTCGTCAGAATTCTGATCGGCGGCGCCTCAAGACCAGCAAGAAAGAAATGTTCAAATGTGTGTGATATCTTATGGGACTTAACTGCCAAGGTCATCAGCTCCTAAGCTTACACACTACTGAACCTAAATTATCCTAAGGACAAACACACACAGCCATGCCCGAGGGAGGACTCGAACCCCCGCCGGGACCAGCCGCAGCAAGAAAGATCACCGCGTTGTTCAGAAAGGACATATTAACCCCGTCACGTCACGTCTGCCATCCTGCAAAAAGTAATATACTCCCAGCAGGATTCTATGACATCCCGCAGCCGGCCGCTGTGGTCGAGCGGTTCTAGGCTCTTCAGTCCGGAACCACGCGGCTGCTTCGGTCGCAGGTTCGAATCGTGCCTCGGGCATGGATGGGTGTGATGTCCTTAGATTAGTTAGATTTAAGTAGTTCTACGTTCTAGGGGACTGATGACCTCAGATGTTAAGCCCCATAGTGCTAAGATCAATTTGAACCACTTCTGAACATGAGGACATCACACACATCCATGACCATGGCTGGAGTCGAACCTGCGACCGCAGCAGCAGCGCGGTTCCGGACTGAAGCGCCTAGAACCGCTTGGCCAGCGGCTGGCGCTTCCTCATGTGTTACCTCTCATCCTACAGTATCATGGTGGCAGTTTTATACAGTACAGTGCTGCTAATCGCATTACAGGTTTTTCTATGAATATCTGCGAGGTATTCAAGTTACTCCAAATTTTTGTCTCGTAGAACATGTCTGGGACCAATTCGGACCAAGTCTGCATTCCATGATATCAAGGTCCAGACGTCTTGCCTCAGGACAGAATACAATGGTTTTATGACAGCGTCACCGAATGGATCAGCCCATGCATTCAGGCCAGACGGGAGGCCCGGTCATTATGATAAGTGGGCTCATATGGAGAAGTTCTTTGAAAATTTGACTCGACTTTGTACTCACTGAACTAACAACACACACCTTATTAACGTCTGAACTTGCATATCGTTTCCTCCCACCCTTCTAAGTGATTCACCTTTTGGCAGGCAGTGTAGTTATCCAGTCATCTTTGCGGTAGTATAGGTCCAATAGTCAGTATGGGGTCCTTCCCAGTCTCTTCCCTTCTTCTTCTTCATCAAGCAGGACTGGCATACTCTGACGGACCACAGCATTGTGATCGTTGCCACTCGCGAGACCGAATGCTGACTGGTGCTCTTGGGCTCGTGGAGCGTTAATGAAAGTTTATGAGCGGGGCGCTGGGGGGCGAATAAGCAATTATTATAGCGACTGTGCCCGCCATAAATGGGAAATCAACTGACATAGAGCAGGTTGTTATGGCCCAACGCCTGGGAATGAGTACCTCGAATACGTCGTAGTTTGTCGGCTGTTTCGGGCATCCGTGTTAAGTGATTGGACGTTGAGACGAGGAGCACGCGACAAGGTGCTGGACGTCCACGTCTCATAACAGAACGTGGGAGCCGTCGGCGATCTTTCGCTATTGTGGTCACATAATTCAATACTGGTGAATTTACAAGTGTGTAGGGGCTCACAGTTCCACGCAGATAGTTAAATGGGCCGTGGATCACTGCGTGAATAATACGTGAAGGAATGAAATAGCTTCCTTTTGAATCAGGTTGATGGTCGTGTCCGGGTACGCAGTTATCCAGGCAAACGGCTGTTCGAAAAACATGATTCCCCACCACGCACATACCCCGTTGGGAGATTTGCTATGGGGCACGTTGACCTGGCCTTCCATGGGATCTGTGGTAGTAATCGAAAGCACCATGAGAGCTGTCGACATTATTGTGGACCACCTGCATCCATTCAAGCTTCATGTCTTCCCAGAGGCGGTGGCATCTTCCAGTAACTTCACTGCCCGCGCCACAAGACCTGAATTGTTACAACGTCCGCTGATTTGAGGAGCATGATAGGTATCTCACATTGATCAACTTCGCATGATCTGAGCCCGATTTAAGATATTTGTGGTTCTGCGGTGCACAAGTCTGCGACCACAAACCACCAGCACGTAATTTATGGGAACTGCGCTACCTGTACGTAGACAACTGCTCCCACATAGCTCCGAAAATGGACCAGGGACTTGACGTTGTGTTTAGAAGGTGAACCAACACGCTGTTATACAAGCGGTGGTAATTGGTTTGGTTCATCAGTGTATCTATCATGAAGATAGGTTCTCTAAGAAGATTTTTGCACCTGGCGCTACAATAGAAGGGTACAAAAAATTCCAAATGGTAGAAACAAGTCATTTGACATGTGTAAGAATGTTAAGAAGTTAATAATCCGATTACGGAACAGGACAAGTGACAGCAGGATTCGCGCTCAGAGGGTTTCGTACAAATTTAATGATGTATATAGATAGTAATAATAATTTCGTGAGGCAATCTTTCTATTGGAAGCCACTTCGGCGACTTGCATGTCAATACTTAACCAACAGGGGAAAGCGGACCTACACTTTAACAAAGAGTCCGATAATCGTGTTTTTTTGTTTCTGTTGACTTGTCCCATCGTTGGCAAGTGAAATCTAGGTTAAGACGAAAACTGAGAGATCAGTGGCCCGACCGAGATTCGATCTCGAGACCTTCCGGTTTCTTCTGAGCCAGTGCTTTACCGCTAAACCACCGGCCCTTCCATTTATGAAGATAGCTTATCTTTAATTTCTGATGTGTGATACGTGTGTGCGATTTGACGACCAGCACATGTTTGAAATATTATTCCTCATTATTCACTGAACGCAAATTTCATGACATCAGTCCGATCCATACCTCGAGATGTCACTGTTCACCTCCTTGTATCTTTGCCTTACCTTTAAACTTTCAATATAATTTGATTCCGATTCCTGGGAGGATGACACTACCACAAGGGACAGAGAGAAATTTTCATGTCACAGTTGGGTGATATATGTATACCTACCGCAGCAGAAGTCATGAAATTCTCATTCAGCGAATAATTTGCGATAGTTTAAATTTGTTCTGCTCCCCAGTTGATAGTGGATATCACAGGTTATCGATCTCACGGTCACATCAGAGAGATACTGCACTTATGATAAGTGAGGAAAAATTCTACATTTAGAGAGAACAAATAACTAAAGATGTTCATTCATTTTATAAACAAAATTGTAAGGTTTATTAAATACTTCGCTTCCATTAGAGAGTAGTTAGGTTGGCGAATATTGACTAAAGCATTGTGTAGGAATATGATTTTTCCGTTTGCGTAGATGAAGGTAGATGAGGCTATTTTCTTGTAGGATATAGGTATGATTCTATTACTTTGGTCAAAAATCCTTATGATAGACTCTTGTTATAATACAGTGCCAATTTACCTAGTAAAATAGTACCGACTTGCTGGAAAGTTAAACTGAAATCTTTGGGTGAATTCGGTAATTTATTAAAGCACTTTCTGTTGAGAGCAACCTACACGTTCTCGAATCAATGTGACTGATTATTGCAAACACACGCATTAATTAATTTATCAAGTAGAGCTGCTGTAATTTCAAATTTATGAGTATTCCGCTCAAAATTAATGAAACGGTACGTACTGATTGCCTAGATTACACGACGACTAATTAAATCGGTGCTTCCTGAACTGCACTCTGAGCGACGGGGATTCTGGCGAGTAAACAGTGAAACGTGCCTTTAGATGAGCCACCATCCGTCACATTGTGTCTACACACAGATTTTTTTAAAAATTTATTCTTTTTTTAAGTTGTGCACAGTTGTAAAGAAAGGACAAGTGTGTCATATTTAAATTACCTTTTCTCATTACATGAAACACCTTGGAACGTAAATTTACGTTATTGTGAATAAAACTTTGCTTTCAAAGTTCGCTCAATGCTCACAAACCCTTATTTTCTACCCAAATGATAAGCATACCAGTGGGAAACGTTTCACATGCGTGATACCTGCTGAAAACGCCACAAGTGAGCAGCTTATGCTAATTATAAGTGTTACCGTGCTGTCAGCTGCCATTTCTAGCACACGTGTAAAGCCTAACAATGAGAGCTTAATGCACCTATGACTGCTTCCACTTTTTAGTAAATAATAAAGGAATGAGTCTTTCTTTAAAAAAATTGCAGATGGTACTAAAGGTGGATTCGTAACCTTTCTGTATATTGTGTTTCTTTCACTTCAGAATCTGATGCTAATATTTTATAGTAAGTGCTTTGTTGTTGATGTTATATTGTTTAAATTACTTACTATAATGCATTACACTTAGTTATATAGATATCAATGTACACAATGCTTTACAAAGGGTATGACGCTTTTTTCTTAGTATATCAGTAGCAAATAATATTTTGTAAGTCTGCTTTAATTCTGATTACTTGTTCATTTGGTAATGCTGACGTAAAGTAATGTTCTCCAATACAGATGGGACAGCACTGAAAGTATAAACCAGTTTGACCCAAATAACTCACGAATAACTAGGCGTGTTTTAAAATGGTGCTCGGTTTTTAGTGGTTCGAACAAAGATTTTAAAATAAGGAAGATTTTGATATCTTTGGTTCTGCTGACAGCTTTATGGATGAGCATTCGAAGTATAAGCCTTGTGTAGTTAAGATAAAATGGATATACTACCACAAGGAACGCTGAACGTAAGATAATTATTATGCAGTTTGTTTTTCGATCCGTTTGTCAATTCTCACAACAGGCTCCGAAACAGCCAGCAGCAGGATTTTAGTAGCTGATGGAAGCTGTAGAGATTGCAGGATGCAATAAACAGTTCCTTATATTACGCCGTTTTGCCTAATCTAACAGATCTTTATTTTATTCCTGTTCTATGTCTGACGATTCGACATTTCGCATAGAAACGCTTCTCCCTAGAGGTTAGCATATGTTCGCCTAGTCTACAGACGAACTGGGAAGACCCTCCGGCTGTTAGTAATTTTCTCTCTTCCCTCTACGAGTGTTATCAATTCGTGGTACGAGTTAAAAGCCGGCAGCTTGATGCACGTTATGCTAGAGGAGAACGTCGTGAGTGTCTTTGTTTTAAAGTCACAATGATCAGTTACAAGGCTGATGTAAAGCTTTGTCGAAATTTTCTTACTCTTATTGATTCTATTACAGCCACTGGCAAACACGACTGTATATTTTGTAGACGATTGCGCTACTTCGATACAATGGTAGTAATAAACTGGGCAGTTCTAAAGAATCGCGAAAATACATTGACGACATGAAGATAAAGAGGCGGTGGAAGGATAATATGTCTTTCACTCTGATACTCTTTTAGAAGACTCAGACGAAATTCCTCTGCGCTAAGAAATTCTCGAGATTTTTGCGAAAGAGTGCGCGGTGAAGGGAAATGTTACCGATAAGCTGAACGCGTCGCGAGTGTAACGCACTGAAGGACATGTGGTGCCTGGTGCCAGTATGTGGGATGAAGTCCCACGCATGTCGCATTTGGTTTGCCAATACAGGAAGTGTTAATGCTGGGTGTGGACGAGACTGGGGTTGTCGTCCCATGATTTCCCATATGTGCCCGGTTGGAGACAGACCTGGTGCTCGAGCAGGCCTAGGAAACATGTCGATATTTTGTAGAGCATGTTGCGTTACAACAACAGTATGTCGACGAGCGTAACATTGTTGGACAATATCCCCTTGAAAGCTCTTCGTAAATGGCAGCACAACAGGTCGAATCGCCACATTTAAGTAAGAATTTGCAGTCAAGTTGCGTGGAATACGCACGAAAGTGCTCCTCATGTCACACGAAATCGCACCGTAGGCCTTAACTCCTAGTGTGGGTCCAGCGTGTTTTGCACGCAGACAAGATGGTTGCAGTCTCCCAAACGGGTTTCTTCTAATCAACGCACGGCCATTAATGCCACCGAGGCAGAATCAGCTTTTATCAGAAAACGCAACAGACCTGCAAGCTGCCCACCAATGAGCTCACCGTTGATACCACTGAACTCGTAATATGCGGTGGTTTGGAGTCAGTGAAATGTACGGTAAGGGGCTTCTCGTTCGGAGTTGTCCTTGAAGTATCGGATTTTTAGCAGTTGGTAGTGTCACTGTGGTACCAACTGCTGCTGGGATTGCCTTCCAGATACACTACGATGCGCCAGAGCCAGACGCCGAGCAGGACGGTCCTCCCTCTCGGTAGTGCTACGTGGCCCTCCAGAGCGCGACCTTCTTGCGACAGTACCTCCTCATCATCACCGCTACCAACAGGCAACTTCGAGGGCTACATTCCTGCCAAGTCCTTCTACAGTATCGCAAAAGGAACACCCGGATTCTCGTAGCCATATTACATGACATCTCTCAAAATCAATGAGGTGTTGATAGTAGTGTCTTTGTCGCATTAAAGGCATTCTTGACTCTTATCAACTGACCACGTCAAATTTCAGGCCGCTACAGGGTATGTTAAAGCAAACATGATTTGCATTCTCATAGTGGCTCTACTAGTGCCACCCTTATACAACTGGCACGAAATTTTTACACTCCTAACAACTTGCGTTTATGTCTCACAACTCCTTCTTGATGTTACGATTTCTTTTCCGGCAATGTTTTCCACTTGTACTGGTAATTGTTCTTGGTTTCAATCATGTTCCACAGCAAAAGAAATATCTTCTAGGTGTACAATATTGGAAATATGTGAGGTTTATTATCCTCTTTGGTTTTATTTTCTTTCAATCTTTTTACCATGAATCCATGCTTGCACTTGTGTTTACAGTAATATTTGTGAAATGGTAATTAAATCAAGACCCTAAGCTGCCGACAATCGTTGATATACATCAATGGGGACAGTTGAAAATGCGTGCCCCAACCGGGACCCGAAACCGGGATCTCCTGCTTATGTGGTAGACGCTCTATTCATCTGAGCCACTGAGGGCACAGAGGATAGTGCGACTGCAGGGATTTATCTTTTGCACGCTCCCCGTGAGGCTCACATTCCCAACTTAATGTCCACACACTACATTCGTAGGTCTTGATTTAATTACTATTTCATTCCAGACATGTCTGAAAGAACGGATACCATCTTCATATACTGAAATTTGTGTTTAGTTTTATCGTGCTTAATTATGTATGGCCAGTAATTTTTTCAGTGCTGGTGCATATGTACGTGGAAAACAATACTATGAGAAACGATTGCTTACAGCAAACATTGCTCGTGTAGCTGATGATTGTGAATATTTTGTAAATTAAGTGAAGTATTTAATTTTCTTTCTCATCTATCTGTAGTCCTTACAGCTCTGTTCATTAATCACACAGAGATAAAGATTTTAACGTCCTCTATACACCGGTTGCATTGAAAGGACAGGCTTGGTCATTTTTATCTTATGCATTGGGTAATGGAACGTTTCAATCAGAGTTGTTTCATAATGTTCACATTCGTGACATGTTTATCATATTTCTTACTCTTAGAGACATCAGTAGCCTCCCTCAATAAGCGATGAATCGGTCTGGTATGTTTGGAGTCACTGCCAACTTAGCCTGGTTGGGGAGCTTAGCAGGAAGCGGAAGTTGTGAGCAGAAGATAACTGCTAGTTCTAGATTTTTGTCATGCTGTAGTTGCTTAGAGGCAACGACACTATCTTTCCACCATAGCAGTTGAGAGTGGATCCGTTTCGGGCGGATGCCATGCTAAGCACTCAGTCGCTGAATGATTAATTGAAGGGCCATGCTCCTGGGGGGGACGGCTCGATGAGGAGTGGATACGGTGTTTGAATATGCTGGTTTAATTTATAGAAGTGTGATGTCAGCTTCCTTTTGAAGTTAGTTATATATACTATGTTCACCCTTGTCGTCAAATATGGGGTGTCTAGGAAACCTGCATAAAACATTCAAACAAATCGTATTAATGAGTTTTATTAAAAAATGAAAATAGACAAAACTTAGACAACTACACATATGTGTCACAAGCGAAGGGTGACAAACGAAATGATGAACCTTCTTTAGTGCAAACAATCACAGTCTGAACAACATAGAATGTACAAGCAAAGTAACTAGTGTTGACGCTTCTATACAAGTGCCTAGTCTTGAAGCTGCTATTTAACTGGGCGTCGCCAGTCGGCCGTGGGCTTATGTCCTCTTCACGTAGAGGACGCTGCTGTCACGCCGTCGTCCTGGAAAGGGGTCGGTCAGATTGCGATTGGCTGACGTCTTCTCACAGCCATCTCTTCACTATCGTTCCCTACTGGCGTACCGGCGCTTGACTTTACGCCGTAACAATGTAAGGGAGACGTACTGACATTCCATATTAAGTGAATTACAATTGATTTTGAGAGGTGGATCAGCTTTATTTGAACTTGAACTATCACACGGCGTGTCCAGAGCCCTTTGCCTACGGTGTTGTGAGCTCTATGTCATGTTACATCTGTTTGCTCAATAATGTCACTGTCGTGTGGGGAATTTTTCGTGAAGTTAATTCCGTTTTTAAATTATTGTGTTACTGTTTAACATATTTCCCTGTGTCTAACACGATGCCAACTTTTCGTGGTGTTGTAGCTTTTGAAAAGCGATTTCGTGTATGTTATAGCGTGTGAGATTCTGTACCAATCAAATCTCAATTATTGTCAACTGAGTCGTTGCCAAACAAATGGCCCTGAGCGCTATGGGACTTAACTTCTGAGTCATCAGTCCCCTAGAACTTAGAACTACTTAAACACACACATCCATGCCCGAGGCAGGATTCGAACCTGCGACCGTAGCAGTCGCGCGGTTCCAGACTGTAGCGCCTAGAACCGCTCGGCCACATCGGCCGGCCGTTGCCAAACACTTTTCTGCAAATTTTTACAGTAGCAGCGGCTACCGATCTCCTCTTTCATTCTTTTATTGGGGGGGGGGGGGGGAGGAGGGGGGAGAATACATGGTTGGCCACCTCCTGTAATTATGAGGGTTTGCATGAAACACGTCGGTTCTTTGTGTCTTTGTGGTGATTCAGTTTGGAATTGTAGCCTTCCTGACGCGAGCCTGAATCACAGCCATGTTCCCGACACCCTAGAGGTTCATTCAGAATAATACTTCGTGCGTCCTCCACTGATAGTCACTCACTACCACGTGCTCTTACTCATCATTTGTGCTTTGTCTGATAAATTGTGTTGATGATGGTCTTGACTGTGATCCCATATGTGTGCTCTATTTTTGTAAATAAAACGTCGCTCTCTATAATAAAAATAATTCCACTGCTACGGTAAATGTTGTGCTGTCGCCTAGTCCCATTCCATTCACCTACATCTATTTGGTTATAGGTCAGAGATATACGAGCCACATGACGACTTCGAAAGTTAGAGAAACTAGCATGAAAAGGAGTGGGGATGTGATTTAGATTAATGCAATATTCAGTACGTTGCCCCCCCCCCCCCCTTGAACCGCTAACTTGGTTTTTCCGTTACCTGTTGTGCTTACTAATTAATTATTCGTCTTGTTGGACCATACCCGTTGCGTTATCGATAAATGATCCAAGCATGCTAACCAGCGAACGTAGCGTAAACGAAACTGCCTGTATTCATCTGTAGTTGAATGATTATTTGACCCTCCATTAAATGCACAAATTCTAAGTCTCAGATAAACTGCGCAGATGTAACAAGCAATTAAGCGTCCTCCACAGTTATTAGCGACTCTGCTCAGGAATATTTTACGAATAATTTGCACCACGTTTTAACTTTTAACATCCCAGCTGCCAACTGGTTTCCTTACTTATGAGTCAGCACCAGAATCAGTATCTTGTTACGAAAGTATCACATCGAACAATCAGTTGGTCACTTGACATCAACCGATCCTGGCTGTTTTTAAGAATTTCGAATGTTGACTGTTACTTTTGTAAGGAGATACTGGTTTTGATAAGTGTAAAAACCGGTGAACAGTTTTAAGTCCTTACGATGCTCCCAAGACTACTGTGAATGAAACTATAATTTCGTAATAGCTCGCATGTTCCAGATCGACAGCGTCAAATTTCATTTGACTGTTAATTATTATGTTTACAGCAGTGGATTAAATATGTCAGCTATTCTGAGAAGAAGCAGAATTATAGACGCATACACTTTAGTCAAAAACAAGTGATTTTAATCAGCGCTGCACATGTTGTGTGAAAAGTCTCCCTATCCTAAATTTATTCTGATTTGTCCTGGGCACAAACTAGCTGTCCAAAACATATGCAACTCAGATGAAATGAATTTTAAAAACTGCATCGTATAATACGTAGTTGTAGTTACTCACTTTTATTAAAGACTATCGATTTAGGACGTTAATATGACCATCCCCAGGGTACGAAAAGGTATTCAGCTACGAACTGCGCAATTGCGATACCCAACGAAACTTTTATAATTTTCCATTCTTAATACCTCTGGCCAAGTACGACAGTCATGTCACGTAAACATCGCATGCTCTTGTACCTGCCCTATTCTCTCAGATTGGGCATCATCATATTTGATCTTCACATGTCATGACTGTCTACACGACAGTTTAATTAAGAATGCAACACTGTGAGAGTCTCATTGCGTACTACAGCAAGCATACCTTTTTTGTGAGCCGAGGATGGTCAAGTTCACAGCCGAAATCGATCGTCTTTATTGTAAGTAAAGAAGCAGAGCTGTGTATCATGGGATGTAGCTTTTAACAATTGTCGAAGTTGTCCAGAACCGTCTACGTGCTATTCCATTTCAAACCGGGTGAAAAATGAAACGCTACGTTCGCAGATTCGAATCCTGCCTCGGGCATGGATGAGTGTGATATCCTTAGGTTCGTTACGTTTAGGTAGTTGTAAGTTATAGGGGACTGATGACCTCAGAAATTAAGTCCCATAGTGCTCAGAGCCATTTCAACTAATTTTGAAAAAAGAAAAGACTGACCTCTTATGTCTTTTAAAAGCATTAATTATTACTACATGTGCCATTTACTATTAAGGAAAACAATTTTCATTAAGTTATCTCTTTAAAGTTCACTAGTTTACGAATTAAAATTCAGTTAAGGTTTGCGTTGTTTTCCGAACGAGACATTTGGTCTGCCGTTTAACTCGGGAACCTTATGCCGAATTTCAGTGTAGGACGATTCATTCTGAAGTTAAATGTGTGCTGTTTAAGACAGTTATTTAAAATAACATAACAGTAATTAATAAAAATTTTACAAAGTTTTATTTCAAGAATTGAGTGTAATAGTTATCTCAACTATTGAACTTAAACAGGCTTGAACCTCTTTTTATTACACTTCGATTTAAGTTTTAAGTTTTATGGAGCCCTTCGTCTGAAAGGTGGAAAATATATAATTAAGTGATAAATATTTACACTCATTCTGTATTTAGGTTACGATGGGCTGCAGTCTGCTACTGAACATGCGACGTGCTCTCGCAGTGAGATGATACGTTATGCGGGGCAGCGCATCCAGCGTGTTTTACCGCTATGTCTATTTAATTTTTATTTTTTCTACAGCTCTCCTCAGTAGATACCCTAAAATGTTTGGAAACATTGTTTTTAAATCAAATAGTGAACAATGTGGCATGATTTTAAGTGCGTTTAAAATAGTGTTTTTCAGAAATAATGTGAAACATGATGTAAATTACATTAAAATTATACTACTGGCCATTCAAATTGCTACACCACGAAGATGACGTGCTACAGACGCGAAATTTAACCAACAGGAAGAAGATGCTGTGATAGGCAAATGATTAGCTTTTCAGAGCATTCACACAAGGTTGGTATCGGTGGCGACACCTAAAACTTGCTGACATGAGGAAAGTTTCCAACCGATTTCTCATAAACAAACAGCAGTTGACCGGCGTTGCCTGGTGAAACGTTGTTGTGATGGCTCCTGTAAGGAGGAGAAACGCGTACCATCACGATTACGACTTTGATAAAGCTCGGATTGTAGCCTATCGCGATTGCAGTTTATCGTATCGCGACATTGCTGTTCACGTTGGTCGAGATCCAATGACTGTTAGCAGAATATGGAAAAGGTGGCTTCAGGAGGGTAATACGGAACGCCGTGCTGGATCCCAACGGCCTCGTATTACTAGCAGTCGAGATGACAGGCATCTTATCCGCATGGCTGTAACGGATCGTGCAGCCTGGGTCAACAGATGGGGACGTTTGCAAGACAACAACCATCTGCACGAACAGTTTGAAACGTCCCCTTAGAAAAATTTAAGAATGACTGTGCTGATAAACCTCTTACATTAATTGCTTTTCAAACAGCTGAGCAAAACTGAACGTACTCAAACATTCACTACAGTGACACACAATATTTTTAGCGCAATGCAATCTGACTTTCAGTAATCGCTACAAAGAATGGCCCTGACTAACATTAACCTATACCTTTCACAAATCACTTACCTCACAAAAATCTTCGTTACTCGAACTACTGCAATACAGCGAGCGCCACTACTGCCAGCTAAATAAAAGATTCAATCTACTGAAGGCACTAACTACTGATAGGCATAGTTAGCAAATGAAAGATTTTGATAGAGAACAAACAATGTATTTACCTTAATAGTGTTGAAAAGTCATAATATACATAGCGCTTCATGACATCTTGTCTTACAAATTTCAAAACTTCGCCATTTCTCTCCCCACATCCACCACTGCTGGCGGCTCACCTCCAACTGCGCAACGCTACGCGCTGTTAACATCCAGCTGTCCAACATTACAATGGCAGACAACAATGCAAACTAGCCACAGACTGCACACAGCACAGCCAGTGATTTTCATACAGAGCGCTACGTGGCGTTACCAATATAAAAACCTAAACAGCCTACATACATAGCCCCCGTGCTCCCCAAAAAAAAAAATTTACAAATTTTTTTGGGCACTGGCCAATACATATTTGTTAAATTTTGTTTTTACAATTACAATATCAAAGAAATCAAATGCACACACTTATTGATACAATGTCGGTCAAAAGCTAAAATTTTCTCACGGTCCATAAAGACAGTCCTGATCGTTCATCACAGTAAAATAGCCGTGTTTTTCTTAAAGTCTGAGCAGTAAAAGAAAATGCACATGGAAGTAGTGGATTTCCATGCAGTCTTGAAGAAGTAGTGTTGTCCTTCCAACGGAAAGACAGTGTTGACTCTTAACATGCAGACAGGTAATGGGCCACAACAGAGCAAACCCACAGCAGAGTCATTCGAAGTTTTGAAGAATATTGCTAGGTAGGTCATCACAGAGCAGACCCACTGTAGTCCTGGTAGAGAGTATGGTATTGATGGGCCACCAGAGGTGCAGACCCACTGCAGTCCTTGTAGAAATAATGGTATTGGTGGGTCATCAAAGGTGCAGACCCACTGCAGTCCTTGCAGAGATAGCCAGCAGCCATCTGCTGTGACTGTGCAGGTGCACGATCACCATCGAAAAGTCTTGTGGAGAATATATCAAGCCCATAAACCACCACTTGTGCACTCACAAAGTTTTTGGAATTGTCCTTAGAACCAGCAATGCTGTTATCCAGTCCCTTGCTGAATTATTAACATACGTACAAACACTAACAGTCCCTACTTCTACATATTGTCCATATACTATGACCAACAGAAACGTGTGCAGTGAAATGCAACTTACAAGTTAATAATATGATGAACTGGTGTCAATTACAATTTTATAACACAAAAATACAATAACAAAGGTACAAAATATATCATTAAAGAACATAACAATACAGATAACATTTGTAGTAATACAGGCTTTACAAAACAATAGAAATATACATATACATCAGTGTTACAGGAATTGTGACGTAAGTAAATATATAAAATAATGAGAATAGTTTTCGAAACATTAATTTCACATATGAGCATTGAAACAGAACAGAATTAATAATGTCTAAACATCTTTACAAAGGAAATAAGATAGTGTTTGAAAAATTCTACAACATAAATCTTATTAGCTAAACACATAAAGACAAGAAAAAGACAAATACATAAGGGTACATAAACACACAGCGGAATAATACAAAAAGAAAGACAGGGTTCGTTTTCAGTATAACATTTGGTACTGCAGTTCAACCCAAAACTTCGTTCCATAGATCTTTCGTCTTATTTCTACATTTGTTTCCACCAAAAAAATCCTATCCAAGCATGCTTTCTGTATTTGTATGTTCACATATTACTTACCTCATTATTTATTTTGCATTATCTTACCCCATCATTTATTTCCAAGGAAATCCTACCTAAACCTGTTGTCCCTAAACCATACTTTTCTGTTCATATCCTCTTTCAAAATACTTTTTTGGCCAAACCATTTTCTTATAGCTTCTCAATGCATTTCTTCCAATACATCACAAGTCGTTCTCTTATATAGCCCACCCCATCTTAAGCTAACTTAAATCTACTGAGCTCAGATGCTAAACTAAGGGGCGAGGCAATGCAGCAGCACAAAACAATTAATACAAGTGGCAATGACAAAAAAAAATGCAAATTGGCAAAGCAAGAAGCAGCAGCAAATGCAATAACTTATATCTAATTATGACAAAGCTCAAGCATAAAAAGTATTATAGTAAAGATGACCATGTCTAATACCTATGTCACATCTTAACACTAGAGTGATGCATCACCTTTACTTACTGTACCAAAAATTTACCAAGTCATTGACAAAAATTATCTATGCAATTCCTGTGAAGGGAAATGTCTTTTTGTGCTCCCTCGTTTTTTTTTTTTTTTTGGTAGTAGATCATAAAATTATTTATTTACTGGATCTGTAGGCATAAAATATCTATTTTGGTACAGTTATTAAATTTTATTTTAACCAATGCTGCAGTGCAGCTAGAAACTAGATATTAAAGAAATTGAGCAATCTCTCAACTAGAAAGGCAATAGATGTAAAAATCTTTCGCATCATTTAATTAGGCATTTTAGTAAATATCATAAATTAAGAGCTCCACAGTGTAATCATATGTTTTCAAGTTTGAGCGTGTCGTATTTGCGACGTTTTCTACAAGGAAATGTCAATAGCGAGGATAATGGTCTTCATTTTTCTCCACCTGTGCTTCTGAAAGGCACACACTAATGGCTTTCTTCCAGGTGACTGTCACGCAGCTGGGTGCCCACGATGCATTACGTGAAGGTGGTCACTTAACTTTCTTACCGAAATATTTACACCAGTTTGCACTACAGTGACAGTCTCATACAAAATTTCACAGGTCGAGAATTTGTGTTACAAATGTGTAGAAACAAAATCCTTTAAATATAACAGAGTCCAAAAAATTTTCATCGGCATTGTGGTACATTCACACATTTACACACATTTCTTAACACTTAAAGTACGATTCTTGGTTTCCAACATCCTTTTTCACAAGTCAGAGTCCCTAACCACTACTCATTATTCCTTACCTTGTTACACATATAAATATTCGTCGACACTTCTTCAATATTTCATCACAATAAATACGTAGCATAATCAAATTCCACATATAGCATCAGCTTATTGATCATAAACATACCTCAACAGCATAATACACATCATCGCCATAATAATAACATCACAACACCTCAGTCAAATCTGAAAAGCGTCGTAGCTTTCTGCAATAATGACAAAACCTAAAAGAATTCTCTGCTCATTTCAATAGTGTCATCTACCTCAAACGTACTTTAAAAATCATGATCACATACGAAATACATCATTCAAAGCTCTCATAATATCACAATGGTTCTGAAAAAATATGAACAGTTCACAAAGTACGGACAAAATACAATTTCGTAAGTGTGAAGTTATCCAACGGTGTAATTACGTAAACATCTGTCACTGATGTAGCAAAATAAATGTTTGTCTCTTTCAGTTAAATGATGAGATAGCTGTGTAATTTATGTGTTACAGAGAAATATGGTACCGATGTGTAAAGTTGTATAAGCAAATACCATATTAGCTAGGGCCCCTTGTACTTGCCAAACACATGGTACACAAAGTAAGCGTGTACCCCCCTGAGGATTAATGTAATTATACCATCAGGTGTTACAGATTACAGCAATGGAATGAAATGTATCACGGAAAACTTTCTTTGTAATTCAAAAGTCTTGAAAAATAAATGGTTCAAGTACAAAATTAATCACTCAAATGCGTGTCCTGTAGCGCTAAATGTGCGTCTTGCTGTAAGATAATTCTGTGGAAGTGTCGTAGTTATCGTCCTCTGTAACCAAAGTTCTGCTGAAGTCAATGTACATACCTCATCATAAACAAAAGTGAAATGATTTGCATATAGATATCTTAGTTATTACGCTTATCGCTGTGATGAAGATAGTACTGTGCTGTAACGTATTGTTGTGCTATGGAAAAGGCTGTCTCATTGTAGCTATACCACAAAAGTTACTGCTAAAACATGTTTTACTTTCCAGAATAACACAGAAAAACTGTGCAGATATGAAACAGATACACCGCAAAAGCAACAATGTAAATTGTCACTCATTAGTAGCGTCGTGATATAATCGTGTAGCTGTCACATAAACTAACCACTGTGTCATCTGGTATCTCTCCAAAAGAACTTTAAATCCAGAATGTATTTTCAAGTAAACCAAAATGTTGCATTAAAATCTCGTTTGCAGTTCCTGTATATGTTCTAAGTATGTAAGCCTTATTGTCGTTACGTAATAGTGCAACTAACAAGCAAGTATGTACACACACAATAACACTGTGTCATCTGTTCACTATAACAATGCATTCGTAATTTCTGTTTAAATAAGTTCTCTTGGTTCTTGACTGGATATTTAACTTCAAACATTGTTGCATGTTAACAGTTTCTCCGTGTGACAAATTGTACTAGTAGCGTGAAGTGAAAAGTTCTATGGCAAAGACTAAGTTAAAAAACAAATTATCTTTCAATAAACGGCTTTACATGTCAAATGTTGTGTAAACCTTTACTCTTCCTAGTATGCAGAGTTTCAACTTCAACGCAATTATCATGTTGTATATGTCGGTAAGGAATGCTAAAACTTTTCTCAAGGTTAGCGTCTATGTTATTTTTCGCTGAGCCAGCCGGCGCACGTGGCTGCCTGCAGTGCGAGTGATTGTCTGTCTCTTTGTTGGCGCGTGTCGTTATTGGGATTAGGAGACCTAACTTCTACAAATTCACCTTGTCGAGAGGGCCCTGCCCTGTTTGAATCCTGCCAGTTCTGATGAAATTCTGGTCTGTCGTTTTGTCGGTAGTTTACATAGTTTCTTTTTTGTCGGTCATGTGGTGGAGAATTTCTCCCGGAATCGTAACTGTGAACTGGACCATTGCATCTGAAGTTACTCTGTTTCCCTTGATAATAATTATTTTGGTTTCCATATTGTCTGTTTCTCTGATTGTCTCTGTGATAGTCATTACTGTGGAGAGGTGATCTTTCCCTGTAATTATTACTACTCTGCCAACGGTTGTCATATGGGTGGTGTCTGTTTTGATCACGATTTGCGTTGTAAGAATAGCCTTGTCGTGTCCAGTTATTATTTCTGTCATCGCGGAATTGTGACAGATGTGACCTGTAATTGTTGTGCTCCAGTTTTCGCGTTCCGCGATAGTCAGTGTCAATTTCCAATTCTTGTAGCAGTCCCTGAAAAGCTTCAATGTCGTCTTTGCAACGTCGTGCCAAAATAATATGTCGTAAATGTTCAGGGAATTTGATTAAGCAAATGCGGATGAGTTCTGAGGGCCTGTAAGGGTTTGACAGGTACTGATTCTTGTGCAACATATCTTCTAAATATTTCACAAGACTGGAAAATTCAGATTGTTCAAAATGTTTCATCATTATGATGCTATGTTTTACTCGGTATTGTGTGGCTTGCGACCAATATGCTGAGAGGAAGGCGTGGTAAAATTCTCCTTCACTGTGGCAATCGTGAATGACCGATCGCATTCTTACAACTGGTTCATTCTCTAAATAGCCACACATAAATTCTAATCTGTGCTCTACTGACCAGTTGGGAGGAAACCAATGAGAGAATTGATGGAGCCATGCTTGTGGATGAATGTCGTTGCCAGAATTCTTAAATGTTTTCAATTTACGTGTAGTAATGAACAGCTTATAGTCAAAATCATCGTGTCGGCGAGTAGCATATCGGTCATTGTTACGTCGTGTCGGAGGTTCCACCTCAAAATTCGGTGCACCTTGCCAATTTCTTTCATAATTTCCGAAATGCCCTGTGTTATTATTTTGTGGCTTTTCCGTATTTCTAAGTCCCTCTTCCCGTGTTGGAGCGCGAGTGTCTTCTGAAATATGTAATTCTTGTATTACTTGTGCCAACTAATCTTGTACTTCCCGGATTTCTCTTTGGTGTTGTGTATTATTTTGATTCTGATTTTGTTTGAATTTCCTAATTTGTTCGCACTCTTCTGTGTCATTAAATACTACCGGTTTTGTGTCATTCAGATTATCATCTACCTTCGTAGATAAATTATTTAGCTGATCCGAAAGTTCAACTACTTCCTCTGATAATGAACTAATTTCCTCCATGTGTCTTTCTGAACCAATTTTCAGATTACCTACTGTGTCTTTTAAGTTTTCCTGAGTTTTTGCGAGTTGCGTAACCGAATCGGTAGATGCAACTGAGTCAATTTTAGCTTGCAAGGTCTCATGATTTTCATGAACAATAATTTGCAGTTCTTTTATGGCTGCTTCGTGATTCTGTAATGCATTTTCATGCCGCGAAAAAATAGGTTGAAAATGCTCACAAATTTGTGTTTTTACGTCATTACAGACTTTTCGACATTTCGATTCAATGTTATGTAACTCAGTAGTTAAATCTTCACGTGTTTGTTCAAGCGTGGTGTCTAACTTCCGAAGATTTTGTTCCATTGTGTCTAATTTTTGAAGCTTTTGCTGTGTTTGTCTCTGATTTTGTTCCATTGTGTCTAACTTTTGAAGATTTTGTTCCATTGTGTCTAACTTTCGAAGATATTGTTCCATTGTGTCTAACTTTTGAAGCTTTTGCTGTGTTTGTCCCATTTGTTGTATTAATTGTAATAACAATGCACTGGTGTCTGAAAGATGTTCGTCAGTGCTTTTCGGCAGTGAATTTTCACAGGCAACATTCACATTTTGACAAGCAGAAAATGTGTCTTGACGTATTTGAGAAAACGATGAGGACCCAAAACCTGAATCTACAGTATTTGCGAGATTGTGTCCTGTCATTTCGGATTCCTGAGGCGAGCTATTGCCGACCGATCGATCCCTAATGCTTCCCTGTCCACTAATTGTTTCACTGTCTACGCCATTATTTGCCGCCCGCTCCATTTCCCTATGCACAAGTACCAAATTACTACTTTGAACGTCTGTTAATTCATTACACAGTGGTGCTGATAAACTACGCTCGTCGTCACTATTATTTCTCAGTTTACTTTGGAGCCTAGTGTTACGATTTTCACACGCCGTTATTGTCACAATATTTTACACGATCACACAGAAAAGCACAATTTGAAGAGCAAAATGAGAAAACACATTAAAATAGCACTGAAAATAATATCTCGTTAATTGTAAGAGCAGCTGCGAAATACTTGGTGCAAATCTACATGGATGCCACAACTGTTTTACTATACAAGAACGAAAAACTATAACTACAAAGGAAATTCTCTCTACAATTATGCGCTAGCAATAAACAAAGGCTGCACTAATTGCACAAACTACAAGAAGAATCAGAAGATTCCAGTGAGATATCCTCGGCTAAGGGTCAACATATGAAACGTCTCCTTAGAAAAATTATTGAATTACTGTGCTGATAAACCTCTTACATTATTTGCTTTTCAAATAGCTGAGCAAAACTGAACGTACTCAAACATTCACTAAAGTGACACACAATACTTTTAGCACAACGCAATCTGACTTTCAGTAATCGCTACAAAGAATGGCCCTGACTAACATTAACCTATACCTTTCACAAATCACTTACCTCACAAAAATCTTCGTTACTCGAACTACTGCAATACAGCGAGCGCCACTACTGCCAGCTAAATAAAAGATTCAAACTACTGAAGGCACTAACTACTGATAGGCATAGTTAGCAAATGAAAGATTTTGATAGAGAACAAACAATGTACACTCCTGGAAATGGAAAAAAGAACACATTGACACCGGTGTGTCAGACCCACCATACTTGCTCCGGACACTGCGAGAGGGCTGTACAAGCAATGATCACACGCACGGCACAGCGGACACACCAGGAACCGCGGTGTTGGCCGTCGAATGGCGCTAGCTGCGCAGCATTTGTGCACCGCCGCCGTCAGTGTCAGCCAGTTTCCCGTGGCATACGGAGCTCCATCGCAGTCTTTAACACTGGTAGCATGCCGCGACAGCGTGGACGTGAACCGTATGTGCAGTTGACGGACTTTGAGCGAGGGCGTATAGTGGGCATGCGGGAGGCCGGGTGGACGTACCGCCGAATTGCTCAACACGTGGGGCGTGAGGTCTCCACAGTACATCGATGTTGTCGCCAGTGGTCGGCGGAAGGTGCACGTGCCCGTCGACCTGGGACCGGACCGCAGCGACGCACGGATGCACGCCAAGACCGTAGGATCCTACGCAGTGCCGTAGGGGACCGCACCGCCACTTCCCAGCAAATTAGGGACACTGTTGCTCCTGGGGTATCGGCGAGGACCGTTCGCAACCGTCTCCATGAAGCTGGGCTACGGTCCCACAGACCGTTAGGCCGTCTTCCGCTCACGCCCCAACATCGTGCAGCCCGCCTCCAGTGGTGTCGCGACAGGCGTGACTGGAGGGACGAATGGAGACGTGTCGTCTTCAGCGATGAGAGTCGCTTCTGCCTTGGTGCCAATGATGGTCGTATGCGTGTTTGGCGCCGTGCAGGTGAGCGCCACAATCAGGACTGCATACGACCGAGGCACACAGGGCCAACACCCGGCATCATGGTGTGGGGAGCGATCTCCTACACTGGCCGTACACCACTGGTGATCGTCGAGGGGACACTGAATAGTGCACGGTACATCCAAACCGTCATCGAACCCATCGTTCTACCATTCCTAGACCGGCAAGGGAACGTGCTGTTCCAACAGGACAATGCACGTCCGCATGTATCCCGTGCCACCCAACGTGCTCTAGAAGGTGTAAGTCAACTACCCTGGCCAGCAAGATCTCCGGATCTGTCCCCCATTGAGCATGTTTGGGACTGGATGAAGCGTCGTCTCACGCGGTCTGCACGTCCAGCGCGAACGCTGGTCCAACTGAGGCGTCAGCTGGAAATGGCATGGCAAGCCGTTCCACAGGACTACATCCAGCATCTCTACGATCGTCTCCATGGGAGAATAGCAGCCTGCATTGCTGCGAAAGGTGGATATACACTGTACTAGTGCCGACATTGTGCATGCTCTGTTGCCTGTGTCTATGTGCCTGTGGTTCTGTCAGTGTGATCATGTGATGTATCTGACCCCAGGAATGTGTCAATAAAGTTTCCCCTTCCTGGGACAATGAATTCACGGTGTTCTTATTTCAATTTCCAGGAGTGTATTTACCTTAATAGTGTTGAAAAGTCATATTATACATAGCGCTTCATGACATCCTGCCTTACAAATTTCAAAACTCCGCCATTTCTCTCCCCACATCCACCACTGCTGGCGGCTCACCTCCAACTGCGCAACGCTACGCGCTGTTAACATCCAGCTGCCCAACACTACAATGGCAGACAACAATGCAAACTAGCCACAGACTGCACACAGCACAGCCAGTGATTTTCATACAGAGCGCTACGTGGCGTTACCAATATAAAAACCTAAACAGCCTACTTACAAGTTCGACGACGTTTGCAGGAACATGGACTATCAGCTCGGAGACCATGGCTACGGTTACCCTTGGCGCTGCCTCACCGACCGGAGCGCCTGCGATGGTGCACTTAACGACGAAACTGGGTGCATGAATGGCAAAACGTCATTTTTTCGGATGAATCCAAGTTCTGTTTACAGCATCATGATGGTCGCATTCGTGTTTGGAGACATCGCGGTGAACGTACATTGGAAGCGTGTATTCGTCATCGCCATACTGGCGTATCACCCGGCTCGGTCACCTCTTGTTCGCATTGAGGGTACTTTGTACAGATGTCTTACGACCCATGGCTCTACCCTACATTTGATACCTGCGAAACCCTACATTTCCGCAGGATAATGCACGACCGCATGTTGAAGGTCCTGTACGGGCCTTTCTGGATACAGTAAATGTTCGACTGCTGCCCTGGCCAGCGCATTCTCCAGATCTCTCACCAATTGAAAACGTCTGGTCAATGGTGGCCAGGCAACTGGCTCGTCACAATACGCCAGTCACTACTCTTGATGAACTGTGGCATCGTGTTGAAGCTGCATGGGCAGCTGTACCTGTACACTCCATCCAAGTTCTGTTTGGCTCAATGCCCAGGCGTATCAAGGCCATTATTACGCCCAGAGGGAGCTGTTCTGGGTACTGATTTCTCAGGATCTGCGCACCCAAATTGCGTGGAAATCTAATCACATGTCAGTTCTAGTATAATATATTTGTCCAAACAATACCCGTTTATCATCTACATTTCTTCTTGGTGTAGCAGTTTTAATGGCCAGTAGTGTAATTTCAAAAAACACCATTATACCATCGCAAACTATACGACCTTCACTTTGAATTTATTTTAGGATCTTACTTTGAACAGTTTATGAACTACCAGTCTCAGAATCGGATGTTTTTTTATTATATTGTGGTAACTTTAACCCATAACAAACCCGAATGCGCTTTGTTATCACAGCAGTAATTTTGCAATAGATATTAGCATAAATTTTTCTTTAGAAGACAGAAAACTGAACCCCCTGCCAAAAATGCAAGGTTTCCTGCTGTTCGAATTCAAATGAAACGTTTTCTGCGAAAAATATATGTAATAAATTGCGATAAATAAGTAGGAGATGGTTGGAATAGCGGCGCTTTTAAAACAATCCGCTTCATTCAGAAGCAGTTTGGGGAGTAGGTGAAAGTTCAGAAAGCAGGTCGACGGGAATATGTATCGATTCGCAAGTGAAATACTGGACATCACCTGTCCCAGTCAAAGCAACTCATTTCCATATCGCATAAATCACGAATAAATTTAAATGTCAGTTCCGACGAGGGAAGAGATGTCACGAGGTACATCGCGATCGCGGTCCATTCTCCGACACGCACGCGAGCCGAGTGAAAACAAAAGAAGTTGGACAGGCAGCGGAAGACAGAGAAGAGAAGGGGCGATGAGACGCGGTAACAGAAAGGGGTTTCGAATTCCGAAAGCGGAAGATAAAGAGCAATGAATATGCACGAGACAAATATATCCAAAAGTTCCCTTTTGTGCATTTATACTTTCGCCACAAATCACTTCAATCACTGGAGGAAAGAGTATTGTCTCCTGGAGCTGTCTGGTATTGAATGTTCCATATATCACCGCCGGTGGGTGGTGCCGGCGCGCGGACTGGAGATGTGCACAGGGCGGCAGAAGCGGGGGCATTGATTCATATCTGCCGCACGTGGGGGCCGACTTGTTGGTGGGTGGCGGTGGGGGCGGCGCGCGGAGTCGCCGTGGGCGCAGGGGCTGCCTTCCAGCGCAGCGGCGGCGGGCGCCCAGAAATTAACCCGCGCGCATGCGCCGACTGATTTATTGCTGGGCCATTTCATCAAACACGTACGGCCGTGAACGATCGCTGACAGGCTACGTACCGAAGCGAGAGGGGAGCACGGTGGCACTTCGCAGGCCGCCGCTGGCGCACTTCCGCCGGAGGTGACCGCTTTATTATCGCGTGAAATATTAGCGATGGATATTTGCAAGGCAATAAATTTTTTAATGTCCTCCCGTGAATGCAAAGGGCCGGGAGGTTATACAGTGCAACAGCAATTCGGGCGTCATTTTGATGGGTCGTAATTTGTCATCGCACTCTTTTCCACGTGTGCCGCACGTGATCCGTAACGGTGACAGTGAGGCGCGGAATTGCAACTGCTGGCCAACCCGCGAGACCAGCGGAGTCGGAAGGGATGGATGAAGAGAGACAGAGAGAGAGAGAGAGAGAGAGAGAGAGAGAGAGAGGGAAGTGAGCATCATCCTGTCGTTACTCCTTAACGTACAGGTAAAAAGGTCCTTCCCTGTATCACGACAGCGTGAAAATCGCACAACAGGACACGGAAAGCAAGTAACAATACATTGCTCACTGGCTGACTGCAGTGTAGTATTTCATGACGAGAATTGTAAGGTAATGTCGCAGTGGATTGTAACTTTTTATTTTAATGTCTATCGATGAAAGCACTGAGGCATGTACAAAATGATTTACACTCCATTGCGCTGTCCACCTTTTGAACTTTGGTGTCACTTACGTCTCAGTGATTTAATTCTTTGACTCTGATGGGGCTGTATTGTATCGTATTGTATGTTAACCGGGGACCTAGAAACGACGGAGAGGCTCCGTCCCCGCCGCAGCCGCAGTAGTCCACACCCCCATGACTACTACTGCAGTCCACTTCACCCCTCCGGCGCCCCACACCGAACCCACAGTTATTGTGCGGTTCGGCACCCGGTGGACCTCCCAGGGAACGTCTCATACCAGACGAGTGTAAATTTTATGCTTGCGTGGTAGAGTAATGGTGGTGTACGCGTACGTCGAGAACTTGTTTGCGCAGCAATCGCCGACATAGTGTAACTGAGGTGGAATAAGGGAAACAGCCCGCATTCGCCGAGGCAGATGGAAAACCGCCTAAAAACCATCCACAGACTGGCCGGTTCACCGGACGTCGGCATAAATCCGTCGGGCGGATTCGTGCCGGGAACCAGGCGCTTCTTCCCGCCCGAAAAGCCTTGCGTTAGACCACACGGCCAACCGGGCGGGCCTGATGAGGTTACCATGAGACTATTCAATGACGGCTCAACTCGAGTGCTGCAGAGCTAGAGGCCGCTGTCGATCGTGCAGACAGACCGCGCCACTCTTCTGGACTTCCGGCTGTTGCTTCCTTCAGAGCACGAACTCGCCGCTCGCCTTCGACCGAAGCACCAGTTTGCCTGAGCAATGTCACGTCTCCAGCAGTTCAGTATCGTCTTTTTCATCGCCGCTGTAGCTGATTTCAAAACAGTCTTTCTGGAAGACTGTGGTAGCCAGTTGCATAAATCTTGGTACCTTGTGCTGGTAGTGTTTCCTCAACAGTTTCAAGACCATTACGGAGATATAACATCAGAAATGCATTTATGTCACCGTCTAAGATCAGTAAAGGGTGACTTAGGCGTGCTTATACCGGGAATATGCAAAATTCCTTGTCACTGTGGAATGGTTTATTCTGGCAAAAACTATCCTTATTACTCAGGACCGATGTGTTGAACGCAATCGTGACACTCGTCTACTCCAGCCAGAGAAAACCACAGTGGTAGATCACTGTCTTAATGAGGAACATATGATGACGTACAATGAGTTGCAAGTTATTGCTCCTGCTTCCCACCGCTTGGAATGTGTTCTACAGAATACTATTGAAATTCGATTATCTGATAATATTATTGAAATGAATAAGCGTTTCCCTTTCAGTAGGCTGTGGAATCTGATTTTATCTAATTTTAAATAACAATGATCACGGATTCTCGTAATTAGTGTTCCGCGAGTAATATGTCTTTTTGCTTATTTCTTCCACAGGTTCGCAGCTAGTCCGATTGCGCTTGAGGAAACAGCGCTACTCCTCGCGCATGCGCGATAGGCCGGCTGTAATGTACGGAGGAGCCGAAAGTTCTTTAGGAATCTCAGTTCCGGCGAGATCGTACACCGGCACAATCTCCTGAAGACGGCGGCTGGTTGGTCCGTTAAGATACTGCGTCAAGATGACTACATCATCCGGCTGCATATTCAAGAAGATTACCAGTCTCATCTCTAGGAAAGTCTACGTAATCACAGTTGTGTAACTTGTTTACGAAAGAGATGCACATTGCAATTAGTACCACGCTAAGCAGCTTATTTGTGAGCATGCGTTTGATGAAATCCTTACTGGGATGTAGTTGATATCGTGAGGTTTTTCAGCGTTCGCCGGCTGACCGAGATAGTCTCTCAAACTTTTGTAATTTCTCAGAGGGTTTTCTGTGGCATCGAAGAAAGGTTTCTGGTCCTCTGCTTACAGATCAGTCACCAAGTCCTTCGATATAGCAGCACTCGGTAGATATTTAAAATAGATCCTACTGAAATAGCTGTGCCTGAGACAAAAGCTTGTAAGTATTCAGCAATGTAGGGCACAGTTGATTGTGAATCCCCGTGAAATGAAGCACGAAGATTGGCTTCACTTAAACATGAAAGCATGGAGTGACCACTTTTGGGATTTTGCCTTTACCATGAAGCGACTCATTTGTTTAAGGGTTGTTTTCCAACAGCAGATTTTTAATGCGAGATCGAAGTTCCTGTATACCAAAGTGAAATTTAATTGAGAGGTCTAGTTTTCGGAGGTGAGCGTTGTGATTCAATCTGTCCTACCTTGATGTTTAATATCTGATCCTTCTTACGCTTTAGAGCTAAGTGATCTGTAATCATCTTGTATCAAGAAACTGAGTTGTTTAAGTTCGCTAAATGGGAACAACATAGTCTTTTCGTAGTGCTTAAGGTGCTGAGTTGGTTGTGACTATTTTGTAATCTGTGAGAGAGTATGATAAATATGATGGAAGCAGACAGCTTGTAGCTGATGAAATTTCGGGGTGTGATTTTTTGGTTGTAAGCAGCTAACCATTTCTCGCGGATCATTACCTAGCTGGAAACATTAAAACATGCAACACTTTTTTCTCTGCCAATTTCGGGTGAAGCACTCCGTCTTCAGGCCACAAGTGGCCCATCAGGACCGTTCGACCGCCGTGTCATCCTCAGCTGACGATGCGGATAGGAGGGGCGTGTGATCAGCACACCGCTCTCCTGGTCGTTATGATGGTTTTCTGTGACCGGAGCCGCTACTATTCGGTCGAGTACCTCCTCAATTGGCATCGTGAGGCTGAGTATACCCCGGAAAATGCCAACAGCACATGGCGGCCCGGATGGGCGGCCACCCATCCAAGTTCCGGCCACGCTAGACAGCACTTAACTTTGGTGATCCGACGGGAACCGGTGTATCCATTGCGGCAAGGCCACTGCAATTGCGGGTGAAGAATTGCGGAATTTGCTGTGAGACATCGTGAAGTACTCCCGCTTCAGCATCTTCAGTTTCATGATGCTTCTGCAGGTGGTGGTTATATACGTAACCTTCAAAATGGCGTCTATAACGGAGGTGTGTTCCAAGCAGAGAGTTGTCGTCGAGTTGCTTTTGGTGGAAAACGAGAGTGACGCATCTATTCATAGGAACTTGTAATATGTCTACGGAGACATGGCTGTGAACAAAAGCACGTTGATCCGTTGTGCGAGACGTCGGTCACCATCACAACAAAATCGTGCAAACGTTTGCGATATCCCGAATCCCGGTCGGCAGCACTCAGCTGACTCTTGCAATATTGGAACGTGCCTACACTCTCATTCAATGTGATCGACGGATCACAATCAAACACCTCGCTGCTCAACTGGACGCCCCTCTTGGCAATGCTGAGACCTCGTTCACCCGTTGGGGTACTCAGAAGTTGTGTGCCCGCTGGGTTCCTCGCCGCCTAACAGAGGACCTTAATGAGCAGTGTAGAACCATCTATGCGGGATTGCTAGCCCGTTAGGAAGCTGACCGTGACAATTTTTGGTCGAACTTCGTAGCTGGCGGTGAAACATGGGTTCATCGCTTCGAACCGGAAATAAAACGGCAAACCAAGGAGTGGCGCCAAGCCACCTGTCCCCTAAAGAAGAGGTTCAAAAGCGCGGCCTCAACCGGTAAAGTCATATCGATGGATTTTTCTGTCTGACGTCCTCTCTCATGGTACGACGATCAATTCTGAGATGTATTGTACTACCGTCAAGAAACTGAAGAACTGAAGAAACGGCTTCAGCGTGTACATCGCCACAAAAATGTAAAGGAACTTCTCCTTGTCTGTAGCAATGTAAGGCCACGAAAGTCTGCGAACCCGAGACGAGCTCACAAAACTTCACTGGACCGTTCATCATCCACCCTACAGCCCGATTTTCCTCTGTTCGACCCATTGACAGATGTGCTTCGCGGGCAGCAGTACGTTGATGATAGGGAGGTTACTGATGCACCAAGTAGTTGACTGCAATGTCGACCAGTAGAGAGGTACCACGCAGGCTTACAGTTTTCTAAATGTGTCCATAAAAGTAAACCCAATTCATTTCAACAAACAAGATGATATAATGTAGTCGTAGATATCGTTGCACAAAAATATAAACAACTGCAAATACTCGTAATACCAATTTCTCTCACTTAAGGTATTAGACTTACAACAGCTCTAAAAAGCCCAGGTTTATATAGTATTCTAATTTTCAAAATAATTATGAATAACTGTTTTAAGATCCTTCTAAATGTAACACATCATTGGAATAGGGAGTTTTCCCAGAGATTAAACTATATCATTGTTCACTTTCTTTTTAACGACATTGCCACGAAAGACATAAATAATTAATATCTCCTAGTTTCCCTGTTGATACGTTACCAAAAAATTTGGGGAAATATTGTACTTAAGAAAAATGTCATACAGCAGCAGAAACACAGTTTGGTTCCAGAAGGGTTCGTTGACTGTTATTTCTATTTTCAAATTACTTAATAAGTATTATAAGCCGTAAGCAACAAATTATTACCATTCGGTAAATTTTATGATATTTCGAATGTATTTTGAGAAGAAATGATTCATAATTCTTAAGGGGTTCCGGAAAACTGTTTCGCTGTGCAAAACAAGTATGTACCGTTACAGCACAGCCAGGAGGCATGGAAATATGGCGAAAACTTTCATGTATTCTTCATACGTTTCAAGAAAGCATACAACTGCATTAACCAGGAGAGCCTGATGAAATCCCTAACCGAGTTTGGAGTAGCTAAGAAATTCGTCAGCCTAGTTATAGTTTGTCTCACTGATTAAAAAAGCAAAGTAAAGCTCGGGAGACAAGTCATAGACTTTTTTAAAATAAATTCAGGCTTGAGATAAAGAGATGGTGTGCCACTAATATGGTTCAACGCTCTAGAAGATAATGAGGGAGGCTTTCCATAAAACTTTAAAAGGGATCGAAGTGGAGGATGACAAAATCACACATTTCACAACTGCCAAAGATGTGGCCCTACTGTGCAGGTCTGAGGAAGAGCTGCTGCGGATGAGCGACATCATGGATGTGCAAACGAGTAACATCTGTGTCCTTGTGAATGAATCGAAGATCGAAGACGTGGTAATGACCACGACCCATACCGAGTCCTACAAGAGTACTCATAATTTTAAACATCGTTGTGTAATTTTTACAGAGGACGCATCATGTGAGACTGAAATCAAAGCGAGAAATCAAACTGAAAACCGTAAGTACCTCAGCCTTAGTCAACTTTTTAAATAGCTTGGTCTCTCAAGAAATTTCGAACTCCAGCTGAACGAGCCATTAGGGCTGTACGGTTGCACTGCGTTCCAAAAAAACGTCGGCCCGTGAATTGTAAAATACTTCAGTTTTATTCCAGCAGCTGCTAAACAATACAGGCGAGCTCGGATTGATCTGGTTATCGTTTAGGCCAATGACCAATATTGTTGACATCACGTCATATACTCCTTTATCCGGGTTTGCCGCACAGCAACACCGCAACACGTTATGACCAACAGTGGAGTAATGTTTTGTAACTCTGCGCACTTTCATGCAGCCGAAATCTGTTACGTTACAAATATGACCTCACATAGCACCTCGTGAACTGTGCGGAGCCCAGAAGCAAGCTAGGAAAAGCTGGTGGGACGGGTAACATCCAACAAATCCACCTTCCCCCCCCCCCCCCCCCCCAGCCCCTCACGGTCGAACTATGACAGAAGTTAAGCAATAAGTATATACACGGTGGTCCATTGATAGTGACCGGGCCAAATATCTCACGAAGTAAGCATCAAACGAAAAAACTACAAAGAACGAAACTCGTCTAGCTTGAAGGGGGAAACCAGATGGCGCTATGATTGGCCCGCTAGATGGCGCTGCCATAGATCAAACGGATATCAACTGCGTATTTTTAAATAGGAACACCCATTTTTTATTTCATATTCGTGTAGTACGTATAGAAATATAATTGTTTTAGTTGAAACACTTGTTTCGCTTTGTGATAGATGGCGCTGTAATAGTCACAAACGTATAAGTACGTGGTATCACGTAACATTCCGCCAGTGCGGACGGTATTTGCTTCGTGATACATTACCCGTGTTAAAGTGGACCGTTTACCAATTGCGGAAAAGATAGATATCGTGTAGATGTATGGCTATTGTGATCAAAATGCCCAACGGGCGTGTGCTATGTATGCCGCTCGGTATCCTGGACGACATCATCCAAGTGTCCGGACCATTCACCGGATAGTTACTTTATTTAAGGAAACAGGAAGTGTTCGGCCACATGTTAAACGTCAGACACGACCTGAAACAAATGATGATGCCCAAGTAGGTGTTTTAGCTGCTGTCGCTACTAATCCTTACTTCAGTAGCAGACAAATTTCACGAGAATCGGGAATTTCAAAAAAGTCGGTCTTGAGAGTGCTACATCAACATCGATTGCACCCGTACCATGTTTCTATGCACCAGGAATTGCATGGCGAAGACATTTAAAGTCGTGTACAGCTCTACCACTGGGGACAAGAGAAATTACAGGACGATGACAGATTTTTTACACGCGTTCTATTGAGCGACGAAGCGTCATTCACTAACAGAGGTAACGTAAACCGGCATAATATGCACTGTTGGGAAACGGAAACCACGATGGCTGCGACAAGTGGAACATCAGCGACCTTGGCGCGTTAATGTATGGTGCGGCATTATGGGAGGAAGGATAATTGACCCCCATTTTATCGATGGTAATCTAAATGATGCAATGTATGCTGATTTCCTACGTAATGTCCTACCGATGTTACTACAAGATGTTTCACTGCATGACAGAATGGCGATGTACTTCCAACGTGATGGATGTCCGGCACATAGCTCGCGTGCGATTGAAGCGGTATTGAATTGCATATTTCATGACAGGTGGATTGGTCGTCGAAGCACCACACCATGGCTCGCACGTTCACCGGATATGGCGTCCCCGGATTTCTTTTTGTGGAGAAAGTTGAAGGATATCTGCTATCGTGATCCACCGACAACGCCTGACAACATGCGTCAGCGCATTGTCAACGCATGTGCGAACATTACGGAAGGCGAACTACTCGCTGTTGAGAGGAACGTCGTTACACGTATTGACAAATGGATTGTGATTGACGGACATCATTTTGAGCATTTATTGCATTAATGTGGTATTTACAGGTAATCACACTGTAACAGCATGCGTACTCAGAAATGATAAGTTCACAAAGGTACATGTATCACATTGGAACAACCGAAATAAAATGTTCAAACGTACCAACGTTCTGTATTTTAATTTAAAAAACCTACCTGTTACCAACTGTTCGTCTAAAATTGTGAGCCATGTGTTTGTGACTATTACAGCGCCATCTATCACAAAGCGAAGAAGTGGTCCAACTAAAATATTCCTATTTCTTTACGTACTACACGAATATGTAATAAAGAATGGGGGGTTCCTATTTAAAAATAACGCAGTTGATATACGTTTGACTTATGGCAGCGCCATATAGCGGGCCAACCATAGCGCCATCTGGTTTCCCCTTTCAAGCTAGACAAGTTTCGTTCTTTGTAGTTTTTTCGTTTGACGCTTATTTGGTGAGATATATGGCCCGGTCACGATCAATAGACCACCCTGTATATAATCGAATTCAGGGGCTCAGAATATTTAGTCGTGCCGCCATTCTGTCTGAAAATTCGCAAACATCACCGGTGTTGGAAGCTGGAGTGCAGCCTGCCTCGGCGCTCTGGGGAACCTTGGCCAACAGACTGCAGGAGTCTACAAAGCGGTTGGGGGAGGTCACCTTGGTGGCCTCCGAGCCACCTAGACATCATCGGTTAACATCGTGGTCGACCTGCGGTGTGACTTGGGCCACTGCTGCTCGGTACCGAACACCTAGCGTCGGCTACCACATCCACGAGCATGGAATGGAAACCACGAGTGGTCGCGTGGGTGGGTAGCTGACCAAACACCGGAGACCCTGAGCTGGCCGCGACCTTATTTTTACATGCTGGCGAGCCAACATCCTTGCAGTAGCATCCACTCACGACTCAGGGCATGGGACGTGACGGCAGAAGTCGGCATAAGCGCATTCCGCCACCAGCTGTGCGTGCACGAGTGCTGGGCAGCTTAGATGATGGTCATCACGCTCTATATTGCCGATAGAAATAAACTTACGTTAACGCTACCACTGTTTCACGCACGCTGCAGCTTATATCAAACTCCACTACACCAAATTTTCTCACCTATTCTGCTGTGTTGTTGCAATGAATAGGCCGGATGGCCATAGTTGCTGTCAGAAGTGGTGGTTACACTTCCCGACGCAACAGGTTGTGCCAAGAAGTGTTCGTTCAACGTCCAAATGCTATTGCTTGGCGGAAAAAGTGAATTCTGGAGAACCCTCAGTAACCAACGCTGTAGTCTGGTGTCGAGCAGTAACTACGTACTGGTAATGATACTTAGCGTATCTCCAGTTCAGTAGTATCAGCTCGCGATATGGTTGCGTGAGTTTCACTTTGTTTATGTTCGATTCTGCATCAGTTCTCAGTTGTCAGAATTAATTTCTGTGAGCACTGGATACTACTACTAACGAATATGTTATTGCTCTAACAGAGACAGTGCGTGTGTTAATTGATGAAAATTCTCGGTAAAAGAAGGAGCGTTAGTCTTTGGAAAAATTTCGTTTCAACAACAGTTTGCTACGGTCGCAGGTTCGAATCCTGCCTCGGGCATGGATGTTTGTGATGTCGTTAGGTTAGCTCGGTTTAAGTAGTTCTAGGTCTAGGGGATTGATGACCTCAGATGCTTAGTCCCATAGTGCTTAGAGCCATTTCAACCATTTTTGAATAACAATCTGAGTCGGGGGCAAATAAGACAACGTTGAGGGTCACTTCTGTATTTAGGTTCAGTTTGTTAATGGACACGAGCATCCAGTGCCGTATGGTTAGGCGCAATTAAATAAAGCTACTCAACAACTGAAAAGCAAATGTTAGCCGTCAAATCTAGTATTACATATTACCGGTGTTACTTATGTGATACAAATTTAAAGGTGTCACGGATCATACATCACTTAAATGGTTGCTTCGTCTGAAAGACTCATCTAGTCGTCTAACACATTGGACAATCTTGTTCAGTGAATTTTATTATGAGGTTATCCAAAAGCCAGGTAGGAAACAGATGAACACATTAATTCGAAAAGTAGCCACGGTAAGTACATGGGGCAAGAGAGTGTTAGAATGGTAGCAAGCACAGGCAGTCGATAAAGATTGTAAGCCACAGCCACACGTTATCGAAGATGAGGATTTGTTGTGAAGAGGTGCCGATCATGTGTCGTGGTCTCAACAGCTTTTCGAAGGGGAGTGCTACAACAGGTTCTTGACCATGTGGTGTTGTAATGGTGGCCCATGATCAACAGATAGATGGATTGTGGAACAGTTTTGGTGGAGAAATAGGATCCGCAGCGTTGAGCAGTATGTCAAGGGTTGTGTTCCATGCTTACAGAGAGTGGATATTTTACATCCGAGAGTCCCTATGCAGAGTTTATCAGAGGTGTGAAAACTATTTTAAATGCTTTTGATGGACATCCCTGGATAGCTCAACAAAACACATGTGAGGAAATTGCTATGTGCTTATGGCCATCTGCAATTTTCACTGTTTCCAGTGATGAAAGCAATTCCAGACCAACAGGTCTGTTCTGTAGCACAGGCATCACTTAAGTGTTGGATATTGAAGTTTGGAGTAGCTGATAATTTAGTCATGGATCAGGCTATGAACTTTGTTTCAGAACTTATGAAAAAGTATGCAGTGTATTACATATTTGGAAGTTACAAATGTCCTAAGGAACAGAACTGCTACGGTCATCGGTCCCTAGACTTACACACTACTTAAACTAAATTTAACTAACCCTAAGGACAACACACATCCATGTCCGAGGGAGGACTCGAACCTCCGGCGACATGGGACGCGCAATTCGTGACATGTCGCCTCTAACCACGCGGCCACTCCGCGCGGCGGTTACAAACGAGCCTGTTCAGTCCTTAAGCCAGTGGGAGAACAGAGCACATGAAAGTGACATTTTTAGGGAAGTGCAAGGTTAATACTATAACTCAGCTATGGTAAGTTACGGGCACAATTGTCAGAGCTGGTGGATACTATAGCGTGGAAAGTTACTCGGAAAAGAAAGTTTGGTTTAACGCAGGAAGAAAATTGCTAAAAACGGTATTCGGGATGATGGATGAGGAGGCTGTTCAAAAATTAAATCTTGCAGTTCGTCAGGTCTAGCAAATGGCAAGCTCTATTAACGGTGTCCAGAATGGCACACAACATGATTGTCTAGTTTGTAGCAGGGAGAATTGAACAATGAGAAGGTAATACGAGAGTTAGCGGTGAAGTTAACTTGGTGTACTAGTAACATGAAGAAAATGGTGAATAGCGATCTGGAGAAGCTAGACAGGCAGTGAAGTTCACTAGATAACATACTGGCGTGAGCTAGCGGTATTGCCGGAAACAGTGTATCATGTGGTAAACGGGCAGCTCTGTCTGGTGTTGATACCACTGTGGGAGCATATATTAGGATTACACCTCGCAGAGAAATAGTTCTCACCACAGCAGAAACGTCAGAAAATAATTTAGCAGTATTTTCCCATATGACTATACTCTGTTTATCGTAATAATAAACCTGATGCAAACAAACACGCACGCGATGATTTGTCAGAAGCAATAGCACACGCACACTGGTGTCGTTGCGCTTTCGAAAGTAGGTCCTACTTACGTATTAGATAGCTTGTTACTAAGTTACATTAAACGAAACCTTAAGACTTTTTTTTCTTAATCACGCTTTAGCTATGTAGTTTTTATTTCAGAAATCATACACAGTCACAGTCTCTGTCCTGTTGTGCTGTGATTGTCCAGCTGTTAATACGCACTATGAAAACGACTTAGGCTGCTACTTGCTCCATAGTGAGAGACGGTCAAAAAGTTCTTAATGTTTTTCATAAATTTATAGAAGAAATTGGCTTTGAAGATTTCCGAGGGACTGTATTTTATACAGTTGAAATACCAATACACTCCGAGTGTATACGTGCGCAGCTCGTGGTGTAGTGGCTAGCGTTGCTGTCCCTGGGTCACGGGGTCCCGGGTTCGATTCCATGCCTGGTTGGGTATTTTCTGTGCCCAGGGATTGGGTGTTTGTGTTGTCCTCATCATCATCATCATCATTCGTGACAGTGGCTAGATTGGACAACGTAAAAATTGGGACTTTGGACGGGCGCTGATGACCGCGCAGTGGAGCGCCCCACAAACCAAACATCAGCATCAACTCCGGGTGTACAGCGGAATCGGTAGCGCAGCAGATTTATAATCTTCTGCAATTCACGGAGCGCTGGTCAAGTCTCGCCTTGATTATCCTTTTTTTCTTTACATTTGAGATACATACATCTCGTAATTGTGAAATTCATCATCATTTTGTTGTGAATAATGCACGTCTTCTTATTTCCAATTTCATACTGGAAACGAAATTCCTGTTTTCATTTCAAATATAAATTCTTAATTAACGATATTCTATGTAAGATTGTTAATAAAGGTTGCTTAAATTAAGGAAAGATAACAATTTAAACTTTTAGGACAGAAATGAAGAACCCAATACTCCTTATTTAGGCTATGTCCATTGTTTTATACCACAGACGTAGTCTCACACGAACAACTTGGAACACACCACACAAATATTGCATTTTTACATTTGCCACTGTGTTATAACAATATGAACGCAACAGAACTGATCTGGAGATAAATTAAGGGATCTGTCAGGAGAAATAACAGGACTGTTTAGCTGCCAGACGTATTGGAATAAACTCACGCAGCTTTTTCGCACGTCACCGTCGAACGCTGGCGGGAGGTAGAACGGCACGTCATAAAAGAAGAGGAGAAAATGCGGCGGCTGGGTGGTTTCGTGGATTATGTTGTTGATCAACTCGTTATCAACGTAGCAGATGACTGTTCCAGAACTGAAATATTTTTCTCGGATTCAGATCAGGAAGAAGCTGAGAGGTTACCAGACGACTGACTGGAATTAATACCTTCAATGGCTTCAGCATACAACAATACGGTTAAACCCCTGCAGTATGCTTTTGCATCAACTCAGAAGAACAACTCTGTGTTTAGGTTAGGAATTTTCGTCACTCTTGTTTGTAATTAGAATACTGTTTTGGGTGAGAACGACAGCACTTTATGCTTTCTGATCACTTACGAAGCGTGCGGTAGTGCTGGAGTTTTGCCGAATATTATTTCATTCTCTTTAAAAATTAAATGAAATTCGAAGCTGTATTGTTTCTCAGCTCGTCGGAACTGCAGCTGCTCACGTCGTTGCAGGTTATTTGGACCAGCTGTCTGGCCAGTACTGTCCAGGTTAAATGCGCCGGTAAAGCTATTGTCCCGCATTATCTCTCAGTCTATGTGTGTCTAACACAGTAAAAAACGTATCCTTATGATCGTACTTCACTGTACTACTCACAGCTTGGCTTCTGCTCCAAGTGAAACGAAATCCAATGAGATTCAGACATGTGCGGAAGATTAAATGGTGTAATGTTTAGAACAGGTTTATTCTTATGATGAATACAGGATAGAGTAATTGCAAGAATGGATGGAGCAAGTGTATATATCGAAGTTCACTTTCCTGTTGCAGGAGTTATTGAGAAATTCCAGTGTCTCATCGTTCAAACATACCAGCTGGAATGAAGGTAACACGGAAATGAACACGGCAATAGACAGCTCATGTAGTTATGTTGATAGCTGATTTGGAGAAATGCATTCAGCGGAGTACAGACTGGTGCGGACATATCAGACGTGTATGTTTTTGGAGAAAATGAATGAGATAAGACCTGAAAAGTAATTTTTTTTCCCCACACGGTCTTGCTCCTCAAATTCAGGAATGCATTGGGTGTACTCGGTCTTCTCGCCAGAAGCTACGTTGAGAAATTGCTATGTAAATGTGAAACCAAGGGGATGAGAAAATTAGTTACAGGTAAGCTGTGTTTGCGTTAACGGTAGAGCTTGTGAGATTGTCAGGACGGGTTTCGGTCTTCCGGTTGTGCTTACTGGTATGACTATCATGACACTCGTGCGAAATACGTTGTATGGGCCATATGGGTCACTGAAAGTACTACCTACGCAATATTCAGGTCACTCTAATGCCACCCTCAAATCTGAACTTATGCATTCATTTATCGAGTCACAGCAGGGGAATTTTAATGGAGCGTATGTTACAATGAGTCCAAATTTTCAAGAAAATCCTCAGCACAATATTATTTCAGTAAACATTGCAGCTGCCCGATGTGAGCTGTTTCTATTAGGTATTTGCATATTTTATTTCTGTAGTAAATGCAGACATGCAAACTCTAAAAAAAGCACCAAAGCATCATTTTCGTCACTCGAGTGATTAGCTAGAATACGCACTTAATGGAAGCAAAACCACTGTATTTAAGTAGTATAAAGTTGAATTGTAACAAGGATCTGGAAGTCAAGCTCATCTTAACAGTAGATAAGGGGGATACCCATGTAGGATATCTTACGTTCAAGCTGAGTGTTGCTATCAGAACAGTATATAGTTTCAAGGTTAAGAGTAATTGTAAAGTGAGCTCGTCTTGAAAGATTTGGGACGCATCTTTAGAAGGAAGCGAGGCGTGCTGCACCACAAAAAAGTTCGGTGCGTGAATTGTAAACTATTTTAAAGTTTTATTCCGGCCACTGCCAGGCAACAGGGGCCAGCTCGGTCCAGTGTAATAATCAAATAGGCTACTGAACATTCTTGCTGACATAATGTCAAACACGAAAGATGGACAGGTTTCCAAAACTGCCCACAGGCAAAATTAGGAGTACAGCTAAGGATGCAACATGGTGTGACCAACAGATTTTAGGTCTAAGCAATTGTGTGCTGCCAAAATCTCATATGTTGTAAATATGACTGCAACTATTGATACGTGTTTGACGTGGAGCCCGTCAGAGAGTCTGGAAAAGCTTCACAAGACAAGTAATGTGGTAATGTGGAATAAATCCACTCCCCCCCCCCCCCCCCTCATCCACCCACCCAACACTATGTTATATGCGTAGCAATTAGTGTATTAATAATAGGGTCTAGTAATCTCATGAATTTGTTTTCTTACTATTTGTTTCTATCATTGGAAAATATATCTGTTTGATATTGAGGTTTAACACTCCTTAATGTTTTTTGAGTTATCTTCCTTTGTTTTGTGAGTTCCAAGTTAGATGTTTCTGTTTTTTGACTCTTGATACCTTAACCAGGCGTGGTATCTATCTTCCACTGTTTTATCATATCTTCATTGCATCACTGGTGTTTTTTCCTAGGATTTATTGGGGCTACTTGTTCAGCTACTCGTTTCAATTCGGGAATTATTTCATCCATATCATCTGTTATTTTTATATTGCTAGTTTGTCCTTCATATTCCTTGTTACTTATAAATTTATGAGAGTCATAGGTTCTCTTCATTTCTATGTGGGATGTTTCCTTTCTCAGTGGGGCGAATTTAATTTTTATTTTTACCAAGTAGTGATCTGATCCGGTGTCAGTTCTTCTCAGGAGTTTCACGTTGTAGATTTCCTTGTGATAGTTCTTATCCATGCAGTCATGATCCAACTGCCATTCTCAATTTCTCCAGTCTGGGTGTTTCCAGGTTTTAGGTTTATTTGGTCTTCTCATAAAATATGTTGATTTTGAGATCATGTCATTGTTTCTACAGAATTCCATCAATCTCATGCCATTCTGGTTTGTTCTTCATTGTGCCAACCATTTCCGTATTACATCTCTGTATCTATTTGCCCTTTCTAATTAAGCATTAAATTTTGGTGTGATTTTTGTTGATGTTTGTTGTTCTCTGATTCAAAAGCTCGCAAAATCCATCCACATCTTCTCTGTGGTCTTTTTTGTTATTTTTGTCATTTGTTGGGGCATAGGCATTTATTAATGTGTATGTTCTATTTGGCGCTTTTATAGTTAATAAGATTACGACAAAACATGTAGCAGACAACTCCAAAGATATGATCCCCCAACACAAATGGTAAAAGATAAAAACAATAAGATGGCCCATAGTGATGAAAGAAATTCAGAAACTTTAGCAGAAACATTTAACGAACTACTAAATTGCGAGGATCCTCCTGAGCTTCTTTAAATAAACACAGAAACTCCAACAAAAGCCCCACCAGAATATATAAATCCACCGTTAATTCAGGAAGTCTACAAAACTTTGAAAGAGCTGAAGAACTAAAACGCAAATGGAGAAGATCAAACGAGAGCAGAACTCTGGAAATACGCAGCAGAACCCGTGAAGATCTCATTACATCAATGCATAGCTAAAATCTGGATCGAAGAAGAGTTACCAGAACATTGGACTACAGCTATCATACACGCATCACACAAGAAAGGAGAAACATCAAATCTGGACAACTACAGAGGGATTTCCCTATTGCACTGCACATATGAAACATTGTCAAGAATTCTCTACAATCGTTGTAAAGATCAACTTGAAAAGGAGCCAGGAGAATATGAAGGAGGATTTAGACCCCGGAGGAGCTGCCCAGAACAGATCATCACATTTAAACTAATCATAGACGCCTACAAAAGGAGACAGAAGCAGCTAGTCATAACCTTTGTAGACTTCAAAAAAGATTATGATTGCATCCATAGATCCTCTATGCTGGACATATTAAGAAATTTTGAACTTCATCCCAAATTAATAAAAATGATCAAATTAACCCTTACAACATCCCAAATTAATAAAAATGATCAAATTAACCCTTACAAACACCAGGTCCAAAGTAAAAGTCAGAGGAGAACTATCTGAGCTATTTGCGATTAAAATGGGGTTAAGACAAGGAGATAGTATATCACCACAGCTCTTCAAATGTGCTATAAAATACTTGATGAGAGAATGGTTTAAAGAGAATCCCAAGGCCGGCCGAAGTGGCCATGCGGTTAAAGGCGCTGCAGTCTGGAACCGCAAGGCCGCTACGGTCGCAGGTTCGAATCCTACATCTACATCACATCTACATTGATACTCCGCAAGCCACCCAACGGTGTGTGGCGGAGGGCACTTTACGTGCCACTGTCATTACCTCCCTTTCCTGTTCCAGTCGCGTATGGTTCGCGGGAAGAACGACTGTCTGAAAGCCTCCGTGCGCGCTCTAATCTCTCTAATTTTACATTCGTGATCTCCTCGGGAAGTATAAGTAGGGGGAAGCAATATATTCGATACCTCATCCAGAAACGCACCCTCTCGAAACCTGGCGAGCAAGCTACACCGCGATGCAGAGCGCCTCTCTTGCAGAGTCTGCCACTTGAGTTTATTAAACATCTCCGTAACGCTATCACGGTTACCAAATAACCCAGTGACGAAACGCGCCGCTCTTCTTTGGATCTTCTCTATCTCCTCCGTCAACCCGACCTGGTACGGATCCCACACTGATGAGCAATACTCAAGTATAGGTCGAACGAGTGTTTTGTAAGCCACCTCCTTTGTTGATGGACTACGTTTTCTAAGCACTCTCCCTGCCTCGGGCATGGATGTTTGTGATGTCCTTAGGTTAGTTAGGTTTAACTAGTTCTAAGTTCTAGGGGACTAATGACTTCAGCAGTTGAGTCCCATAGTGCTCAGAGCCATTTGAACCATTTTTGAGAATCCCAAAAACATAACAGTTGACCCAAGAAAGAAAATATAAACCTAAATTGTTTGGGATTCGCAGATGACTTGGCATTACTAGCTAATAATATACAAGAAGCTACAAGTCAAATAATGAGGCAGCAAATTATAGCGCAAAAAGTAGGACTTCAGACGTCTTTCATAAAGATCGAGATGATGGTAACAGACCCACTAGTAATAGACCACGTAACAGTAGACAATAGAAAAACTAAAATAGTGAAGAAATTTAAATACCTTAGAGAGATTATAACACAAAACTTGGATGAAAAACCTGTTTGGTAAGAAAGAACGAATAAAACGATAAAAGTTTAAAAACTAACATGGTCTACATATAATAAGAAATATCTATTAACTCAAACAAAATTAAAACACTATAAGAAATTGGTTCAGCCAGAGGTGAGATACGCAAGCGAGACTCTTTTTAAAGTCACTCAGAGAAACAGAGTTGGCAAAATACTAAAAGTAGAGAGAAGAATAGCTAGAAGATGCATACATAAAAAATACCGGAAGGAAGGAAAATGGTTGATAGTGTCAAATGTGTAAGTGTACAGGTAATTGGAGCCCATCACAGACAGTATACGTAAAAAAAGGATTTATTTCATTGCCCACATGATAAAGACACCAGAAACCAGATTAGCAAGAAAAATTATGAAGAAACTGTGGAATCTGAAGCAATAAGTAGGATGGATCAAGGAAATTAAAGAGGTTATGGGAGAACTAGATGTAACCGTGGATGATCTGCAAAGCAAGACATAAAATCTCAAGAAACTGAAAGACAAGAAAATAAGATTTAAACCAAAAGTAGACAAAGGACACAAAATGAAAAGGGTATTTACTGATGAGAAAAGACAGGAAAGATCAGAACGAATGAAAAGATAATGGGCAGTTAAGAAAGAACGAAACATGCGCTTATTGAAGAAGAGGACCAGGAAATGATTGACTGAAGTGCTCCAATGAGGCCGTAAAAGCAAATAATATAATAATAATAGAGTAGAGGATCGGTGTATTCAACATTGTTGCCATTCAGTCTGTGTCATGAACCACAGGCAATAACAGTGGTTCACTTTCAGAGAAACCGCGATTAACACCATGGTTGTGAAGATCTGCTGGCTGCCTTCCAACTGACAGTTTGTAATGTTCCAGCCCGAGGCACTCCACATACGTGGTGCAACACTTGATGGATTTGGAAAGTAATTAGAGAAGCTGGTGTGCTGCCAGCCTCTGTCCTCTGAGGGACCTCAGCTGACAGACTGCAAGGTGGCTACCAACAGGTCAGGGATGGTGGGACCTCACAACCTTCAAGCCACCTAGACATCATCGGCCACTACCCTGGTCGACACCAGGCACTTAAATGTGGTTTGCAGAGTATCCATTTAGATGCAGATGTTGATGACCGGCTCCGTGGCTACTCGGCATTGAACAGCTAGTGTCTGCTATTGCACTCAAGAGGAAAACAAGAGGATCACGAATAAGAGCCTTGGTGCATTGCTGGTCAAACTCCAGAGGCCCTATAGGGCTGTGTCCGTTTGTTCGTCTACTCGTGGGCCACACGGGGACGTAGTAGCATCCACCTAAATTCAGGGCAACTGACGTCACCGGCGCAGTACGCATCAGCGCACTCTGCTGTACATTGATGATGGAAATAAGCACCTGTTAATGGTACCACTGTTAAATCGTGCATTCCGGTCAAGATTAGCCTCTCCCGCCCAATTTCTCTCACGCGTCCTGGTGCATAGTAGCCTTGAGTAGACTGTATTACTACAATTTCGACACTGTGAGTTATCGGAATAATGAATTTAATAATAGTCTTGTTGTCTAACGGACCTCTTAAGGGAGATCAGTAACCTGATGAAAGGTGCTGTCAATGAAGAATGGGAGATCCAACATAAATGTGAGCTGAATCAGATCTTGACAACCAAATGGCCTTAATGAACGAGCCATATCGGTTGGATGAATAAATTTCGAAGGCCTTTGAAATCCATGGATTTTACTCCTCATGCTTGAAGGTCACTCGATAGACCAATAGGAAGGTAGACAAATGGAATACACGAGGAGTTACTGCAGCTGGACCTAGTGGATGGTTACCGGCAGAAAACCGGTTATAGGTTCCAGTGGAAGTGGAACCTTGTAGCTGCACACAATCTCCTACGCCTGACCGTGTAAAGTATGTGCTCCCCTTCATTTTAAATTATTATTCTTATGCAATTAACGCTTACAGAAACAACTGATTCCAACCACTTTTAGCACAAAGAATGTAAAAGTTTTGTTGAATAACTGATACATATAACAGAGGGGGAGCAATTTCTAGAGCTGGGGAAAATTACAGCTGGAGACGCAATATGTTCAGCTTTAGGACCACTTATATACAGGGTAACGTTTTTAAAACTGTTTTAAATTATAAATCGGAAAAAAGTTGTTTGTCTCCTTATGGGACATCAGTGACCGCAAATGTGATTACCTGTCCCATTACAGGGGCTGGGAGGTGGGTCTGAGATATGTATCCCGTTTTGTTATTGCATATCCTGATTCTCCGGGAAAAAATACATAACCTTAATATTTAACATTGCTGTCGTTGGGGGACAAATGGCTCTGTAACACTTCCAGATTCAAGGAAGTAGTTCATAGTTAAGGGCGCGACTGTGGCCGTAGCGCGAAAAGTAGTTTGTAGTTCACTGATAAAGAAAGCAATGAACTGCTCAAATAGCTTTCCATTTCAGCGACGTCTGTGGAAGAAATTACACCAATAACGTGGACAATGTAATGTATTATATTCTGCAGAACATTTTTGATACCATAGACGTTTCCCATTTACGATTTTAGAATAACTGCCATTCTTGCCTCCTGGTATTCTAAAAGGCGTGGTTCTTGAGATACTTTATATTTTTTGCGGTTTCATCTCTGATATATCTTTGTCGTTTACAGCGCCATCTATCACGCTACGAAAACAAAGTTAAATACAAAAGATAGAAACCGTGGTCACTCTCTCACAGTAGATGTAACACTTTAACTTTCAAGGAAGTAGTTCAAAATGGTTCAAATGGCTCTGAGCACTATGGGACTTAACATCTATGGTCATCAGTCCCCGAGAACTTAGAACTACTTAAACCTAACTAACCTAAGGACATCACACAACACCCAGCCATCACGAGACAGAGAAAATCCCTGACCCCGCCGGGAATCGAACCCGGGAACCCGGGCGTGGGAAGCGAGAACGCTACCACACGACCACGAGATGCGGGCGGAAGTAGTTCATGGTTTGGATTCTCTTTTCCAAGGGGTGCGGAGATGAGTTTGGTGTCTTTGAATGTCCCTCTATGAGACGAACAACTTTTATGACAACTGAAAACTCCAGAAGCCGAAGTGAGAGCGGCCAAAATGTTGTCTAGTCTCTAATAACCAGACCAGACGGCGGTTAACCATTCGCATCAGGGTCTTTCCTATGCAGCTCCTTAAGGTGATACTCTTGTAGTTTCTGGGAAATGTCCGGTCCTTACTGTCTCCAGGAGAGGTGTTACAACTACATCCCTCCACGAGTTCGGTAGTTGTCTGTCTGTCCATATAAGATTGAAACATTTCAGGAGGATTTTCTTTGACGCCGCTGGCAAATGGTGAAGCTTGCAGTACCGGATTTGGTCGTGCCCGGGTGCAGTATCATGAGTCTCAAACAGTGCTGATTCGAGTTCTCACATGGAGAAAGGAGAGTTGTAGGCCTCAGAACAGTTGAATCTGAAGTACAACTTGCCCCTCTCGACAGTTTGACGGTAGCGACTAAATGCTGGATCCTGGCTTGCATCGGTTGTAGTATTTGCAAAATGTTCGGCCAGTGTCTGAGAAATGAACTGGGCGTCGTTTGGAGACACCTTTGTTTCAGCACAGCTGCTGTTTGTAAACAACTGTGTTTACTGGATATCCTCCGGATGGCTTCCCATACTCGTGTAGAACAAGTGGAACGGTTGATGGAGTCCAAGAACTTTTGCCATGACTGTATTTTGCTCTCCTGAATGACTTGGCGAGCCTCGGCTCTCGTGATTCGAAAGGGTGTGAGGTTGCCCGCTGTCAGGCAGCATTTAAACTGTCGAAGAACCACGCGCCTGTCCGGGATACTGAACAACACTTTTCTGTCCGCGAAGGTAAAGGTCGCCTCCTACGAGGACCGAAAGACTTTGGTATGGATAGGTCAGCGGCATGATGGGTCACACGCCTGATGCGGTCCACCCATTTCAGGACGCTGTCATGGCTTTCAAATATAGCCAACTGGATGAACAGAGCGCAGTTAGCCCTGCCAATCATCCATATTGGGGGCTTCTGTTCCAGCAATCCACCATCCAGTAGGTGAACACGGATTAGGCCGTGGTCACTGGAATGAAGGTCATTAACAAACTTCCAGCGAACAGAGTTAGCGAGGGCTGGAGGGCAAACAAAGAGGTCTATGGCCGAGAATGACCCAGTAGCACCACAGAAATGAGTTGGTGTATCAGTCTTTAGGAGACACCGCTCTTGATATGACAGGAGGCTCTCCAAACCTCGACCCAGAGGGCAAGTAGAGGTCGAGTCTCACAGGACATGGTGGGAACTGAAGTCTTCCAGGAGGAGAAATTGTTGGGGAAGTTGTTTCACGAAATCTGTCAGAGCCTCAGGGTTTACTGTATGCAGCTAAGGTAAGTAAAGAGAGCAAACTGTAATCCTTTGACGTGCGTGAATTTCAACTGAAACTGCCTGCAGGTCATTATCCAGGGGAAGAGCAGATGAGTGGTTCCAGTTTCTGAGAAACACAGCAACCCCTCTTTTGGCCCTTTCCCCCGTCAGATCATCCTTGCGATATAGTGTCTAGCCACATAGTAGAGGGGCGTCAGATGCTTTTAAATGTGTTTCCTGCAAACACAAGTACAGGGGATGGTGCTATGCTAGGGGTTTCAATTCCTCCAAATGTGTCCTGAATCCATTCATGTTCCTCAATAAAATGGGAGCCATTTATCACGGGATAGTACTCTTATCCTGACTTTCTGCCGGGGAGGGGAGCGCATAATCGGTGGAGGCTCAGTTTTGGGGCGATATGACTGCGCCAATGCGACATCAACCTCCTTCACCTCTGAAGAGGATTCGAGAGAGACGGCAGATAGGACGACATCGACATCATTGGACAGTGTATCTCTTGTCTCCTTTAGAGGGCGATTCTTTGCCACCAACTTCAATTTTTTGGTCTGAGGTGGCTTTGGAACCACAACCTCAGAACTGGTAGTGGTTGTAGCAGCACTGGGCGGTGCACAAGATTTGACCTGTGGAGGAGCAGAAAGGTCTATGATGTCAGGAACCACAGCCTTTTCTGAAGTTTTGTGGGGAGGGGCGGGCTTCAAAGGAACTGCAGCACCACGCAGGCATTGATAAACGCAGGTTCTGACAGTAGCAATCTTCATTTGTGTAGCGGCTTCAGTTTTCAGGACTGGCTGTTTCAGAATGGAAGAAAAGGAGGCAATGAAGGTGGACGGTTGCAATAACTTGTATAACGTCTTGGCTTTACCATACAGATGCGCTCTGTCGTTTTGAACTCCTGGATCTTCCATTCCTCAAGGAAAATTCTGCAGTCTCTGCTCCACATAGGGTGATCCGTAGAGTAGTTGACACACTTTGGATGAGAGGAGCAACCAACTCCTTCATGAGCGACTTTACCACATTTCCCGCAAGTGGCTTCTCCATTACAGCTAAGAGCAGTGTGCCCAGAGAGTTGGCATTTAAAACACTGCATTGGATTTGAGTAGTAAAGTCATACACTTAGGCATAGGAAACCCGCCTTCTCAAGCTCTGTAGTTTGGTGCTGTTACAAGTAAGGATAAAAAAAGTCTGATTTTACGAGATCGGCATCCACCCGTTTCATAATGTATTGCACGTCGACAATGCCTTCCCAGGACCATTCGGCATTCAGTTCTTCTCGGGACATGTCAATTAGATCCCCGGAAGTCACAATAGCTTTGCCGTAGTTCAAGGTGCTGTGAAACTCAGTTTCTATCGTGTATTCCCCGAGGCATGAAGTTTTCTGAAGGTTCTTGACTTGTTGGGAGCTAGATGTTTCAACCAACGGGGCCCCATTGTGCAAGCGCTTAACAGATTTTAACATGCCAGAAATGCCTTCTAAGCCTTTCTGCGTGTAAAATGGAGACAATTTTTCAGAACTACCCTCTCTTCTTTTAACTATAAAAAACACTTCCGGCGAAACAGCATATATTCTGTTACTACTGACTGCATCAGGAGGACTTGTTACACGAGCTCTCTTGTTAGACTGGGTGTTGGTACCTTCCACCATCCCACCCTTTCGACTGGGAGGGGATAAAATTTCTGAGGATCCATTATGGCCCCATGAGCGGCTAAGGAAATAAGGGTCCAATGAGACAGAACCCCGCAGGCCTGAGTAGGTCTTGTGTGGTAATTATTGAATTTGCAACAGGGAATTTTTCGTAATTATTTATAAAATGAAGCAAAGTGCACGAAGTATGTTTTCAAAATAGTTACAAATCATTGTATAAATCTTGGATCTAAAATCATTAAAAAGTCTTCTAAGTGCTTTATTACATAAACAACCATTTTCCTTCGCCCAGAAAACATTCAGGTCTGAATGCTTTAATGTAAGACACATGGGACCGCAAACGTCGGCAGATATCCTAAAAGTGGATGACAGATGTTGAACATGTGACTTCACCATATGACGAACCTCGCCGCACGTGCAGCGGTTGAGCCTATTGGTCTGTCGTACTCTGTCTACCCAATCCAAGTCAAGTATTGACATCGGTGTAACTCCGCACCTACTAACGCGACTTAGGGTGGGGCTCAGTGTTCCATTGAAGCGTCTAGCAGGGAATATTTTTTTTTCCATTGCTTGATGTCGTTATGTGTTTAAATTACGGTCTCCGTTGTTTTATTCCAAAGTGCAGTGCAACAGAAAGCTACCGTAAAACGTCACAAGGAAATGAGTATAAGCTTACGAATTGCGTAATTACCAGTAAATGATCTAAATTTTCTCTACTACATAATGTCTGTAAACGAGAAAAGGAATGAAACACGAAATAATAACAGCTTTTGCTTGGCTACAGAGAGGCAACTTCTATATGTACAACAGACCGCATTTTCAAAAGTGTTCGAAATTTGTACCGTTTGCTCGAATGCAAGTGTTGCTCGCTCAGTCATCCCTTCACACACGAGCTCGAAAATGCGCTCCGTATTTGGGATGTGACGTCAAATACTCATCATTTGTACCCCACTTTTAGGGTATTTCTCGACATTTTTGGCCGTATGTGTCTTACATTAAATTAATCATCTCAGCGTCGTATCTACGAAGCTAAAGGGGTTTTTAAACGTTAATCAAAATTATTAACGCATTTATATAAAGCAAGAGTTAATTAATTTTGTTATTTTTGAGATGACAGAATTATTGGAATTAATTCTGGTGGTGAGAAAGCAACAGAAGAAAATTCTGAAAATATTTTTGATCAACTTTCAACCGATTTTCTGTAAAAATAGATCCCTTTTCGGAAGATACGTAGTAGGCATAGTTCTCTACAATAAAATTAATTATATTAACAGTTAACGTTGCACATGGAGAAGAACTATTGAGGACGATAAAGAGTTCAAAATTTTCCATTTCTCTGTATTGAGGTAAAATGTATTGAACTAGTATCAGCAACGTCTGCTGTGTGCATAATCAATAAAGCTGGAAAAAAATCGTAGCGGTATTGTATAGCACTCATTAATGTTTGATTATTTTCCTCGGATACTTATCAGAAAGAAAGTATTGATTTCAGAACAGAATTTGGTTGATTCTTCTTGCATGCGTGCATTCTACTTGCAACTTTACAATATATCTATCCATATAACCCAAATAAATTCACCATAAGGATAGTTATAACTCCAGCTACAGGACAAGGACAAAAAACACCTTCCATATAAGTACTAAAGGAAACTGCGAGGCATTCAGTATGAAGCCAAAAAGTATTTTGTAGTTTTGGCAATAACACAAAGTTTCTGACAATTAGCTAGCCAAGTTTTAAATGTAATTAAAGATAGTTTGAACTAGACAGCTGCTATTCAAGACACACATTTTTATCGACAGCTATCAGGACGCCTAACTTACAAGACTAATATGTTTGTTATGCCCTCCCAAAGTAGCATTTTCGCTATAGCTAAAAGTGTCAAAATCTGCTACGTTTTAATTTTCATTTATCCCACAGTGTTGTTTAGAAATCTGTTAATGTCGAGCATGTATCAACCGACAGAAACTGATCGTTTCTATGTACACCATTTCAATACAGCCTCAAATTATAACTCCAAAAAATATGAGGAAATGAATATCGTGTACTTATGTAAGTGAGGTCACCTTTCGTTCACTGAACGTCTTGAGTATATAAAACATCAAAATTATTAGATCTTGACCATACTGTATATAAAACCTAAATGAAGACTTCATTTATTAAAATAGTACTGACGAGTCTAGACGAACACTAGTTTATCTCCGCTATCTAATTAAAATGACGAGATAGAATATATTTTTTGCAGATCTTAACCTTCATAACTATTTCGGTGTAAGGAGAGGAAACACTGAACGCAAGTTTTGACGATGCATAAGTTTATAATATCTTTACTGGGTTTCAGTTTTGGTTGAAATTTAAGACAGTAAGCTGTCGCAGCTGTTCGTGTTACATAAAACACCACCTCCCCTACAGAGCATACTTCTTTACGTATTTCATTGGTTGCAATCCATATGCCCACAAAATAGACAGGCGTGGCTCGTACGTCACAGAACTTTACACTGCACGCCTTACGAACGTCGGCAGCCGTCTGTGGCAAGGAGCGAGTAACTATTTGAGACGAGTTTAATAGTTCTTAACTGTACTTTTAAATACATGCAAGCTCTCGACAGGACACGGAAAAGTTAGAGCTTTAGTGGGTACCATTTCATTGACGTATTGACTTCCCATCGCCCGTCGACGCAGCCGAGCGTTCGCGAAGCATCGCGGACAATGCGATTAGGATGACGTCACAAGTTCGCCGTGGGGCCCGTATTTCTCGTGGACCCCATTGGTATACAAGGTATTGTAGTCCTTGCGCATCAGACGTTATCAGTCACGTAGTTCGGACGTACCCAATTTAAAGAATATTCGAGAACAGCAGCACTGTCACAGCTCTGTTATTTACAAACTTCCTGTCACTCGGTTGCCGTGACACATTGTTCTTCAGAAACACATTAAATTACATCCTTATTAAAAGATAAAAATTACCATTAATGCAAACAATTCTTGAAGGGTTTCTTGCCTCGTAGGATCTCACTGTTTACGCTATGTTGCGGGAAAGCGACTGTCTTTCTCCATCTTCTGGCGAAGTACGAGTATGCCGCTGTCGGTTTCCTCATTTAGGTGCTGGCGGCGAGCAATTAAACCTCTCTGTAGCCGCCCCACAGCAGTTTATCAGCGGCGCGGCCGATTGCTTACGCCGCTGGCAACCCGGTTTCGCTGTCCACCGCTACCCTACGCTACATAATGTGTTGCCTCTCCCGTCCCAACGCTTATAATGCAGACTGCCAAGCTCTGCTAAGGGGAAAACCCATATATCGACTGACTCGTCGACGCTCGCATCTCGATTGTCTCCTTAATCTACATCCATACTGAAGTGGCAGAAAGTGATTGGATAGCGATATGCACGTATTCGGATGGGGTTAGTATTACGTATACAATGTATAGGAGGGCAATGTATTGTCGTAGCTGTCATTTGTACTCAGCCTATTCATCTGAAAAGGTTTCCGACGTGATTAAGGCCGCAGGACGGAAATTAACAGACTTAGAACGCGGAATTGTAGTTTGAGGCACACGATGGGACATTTAGTTTCGTATATCGTTAGGTAATTCAGTATTCCGAGACTCACAACGTCAAGAGTGTGCCGAGAATACAAAATTTCAGGTATTACCTCTCACCAAGGACAACGCAGTAGCCGACGGCCTTCATTTAACGATCGAGAGTAGCAGTGTTTTGTGTAGATTTGTCAGAGCTAACAGATAGGCAAAACTGCGTGAAATAACGGCAGAAATCAATGTGGTAGCTATGTACTGCAGAATGATAATTAGGTCTCGAAAACCGCATAACAATTTAACGCTTTAGTAGATGTATTATAAACAAAACTGTAACGTACCTCTTATGACACAGCAATGGAATTCCGACTACGCTGTCCTGCGCAATGGTTTCCAGTTCTTTGTGGTTTTGGAGATGTAACGTGCATGTTATAAGTGAGTCTGCGATGTTGTTTCACTTTGCTTCGTACGCTGTAGACTTTATCTTTTGCTGTCGTCAGGTGAAATACTTGGATGTTCCCACACTTGAATCTGCATTGGCATTACAAATTTCACTCAGAATGATCAATCGTAAACCGAATCAGACTTTTTACGTACTGAGTTTCCTTTTCACTCTAGTTTTCGCAACTGTAATTCTCATTCACCTTCTTTTCGGTCGCTCTCCCATGAGTAAATAGGCCTGTATGGTGATCTAATGTGCACTGTCATGCAATCAACGCCACACTGTGAACTGCAAGATGAAAGTAGTGGGAACAGCCAATAAACAAGCAGGCTAATAACGAAGGCTGGTAAATAATAGCTCGAACATACGCGTAATACCATCTGAATCGTCGGCCGCGGTGTATCTAATACGATCTGGCTCAAGTCAAGGTTTTCAGCATTACATTACTACGGGAAATAATACACAATGACTCTATGTGACTCAACAACATTAAAGGGCATACCACAGTTGGGATGAAATCGCATCAAATTGTATTTTACCTTCCTCTGCATTTTAAATGTTTTGAAACGATGCTCCTCAGACATTTAATCGAAGTGCCTGTGTCAAGCTGCATTCTATTAATGCTGTATTCGAAAGTTACGAGACTAATTTTCCTACTTATTAGCGTTAAACTGTGCTTTTGTATATTTAGAGCAAGCTGCCATTGATCACACCTGATGTGTTGGCAAATGTGCCAACACCTTGTAGATAAAGGAGGCCGAAAGGCACGCTATCTAACGCAGACGGGCGTGAATTCTGGAACAGGATAAGTAGTGAATTCTAATAAGAAAAGTATGCAGCTCCTCGAATACTTATCTTTTATTCTTTGATGTGAATACAGCATTCTTGATGAGACATTTCATACGATAGCTATCAAACTATGTAAGGCTAATGGCGCCTTGCTAGGTCGTAGCCATGGACTTAGCTGAAGGCTATTCTAACAGTCTCTCGGCAAACGAGAGAAAGGCTTCGTCAGTGTAGTCGCTAGCACAGTCGTCGTACAACTGCGGCGAGTGCTATTCCGTATCTCGAGACCTGCCTTGTGGTGGCGCTCGGTCTGCGATCACACAGTGGCGACACGCGGGTCCGACATGTACTAAATGGACCACGGCCGATTTAAGCTACCACCTAGCAAGTGTGGTGTCTGGCGGTGACACCACAACACCGACTAGCAATTTTGTCTGAGTGGTGTTGGATATTCCTACTGTCACTCAACGACGACTCTTCCACGTTACACCATCAACAGCCGTCCTTAATGCTTAATAATTCTGTCCCAGAAACCGTTACTGAGGAGATAATGGATGTGTTTTTCCATTAAGCTGTCATCGGCCAATGCTGATTTGATTTCCGGTCTGAATCTTACATTGCCTATTCATTCTGTGCGACATAGGCTGAAGCATCGGTCGTTGCTCTGATGTAAGATTTTCTACATTCACACGGAATGTGGTAGACTTCAGGTATACATAGTCCATATCTCACTGCGTACAGAACATTCCTTATTAGTGCACGTGGTAAAAATCTGAGAGTGATACATTTATTCGAAAGAGCTCTGCCGATTTTCTAGTGAAAGCTGTACCAATATATGACAGAAAGGCAATCTTGTATTCACTTTAATAGTTTTCTCCTCCTTTGCACTTGTCGTTGTGTTTGCCTTTCTCCAGGGCCTTCTAACTTCCTTCATTACAGTAGCTGGTGGGAGCGAACGTCTTTTTATGGCTGTCCAGCGCAGTCACTAAGTTGTGATCATCACGTATGGTCTTCGCTCTGTGCAGCATCGTCGTCAGACATGAATCTCGCTATCATGAGTGGTGGATACGTGTTCGCGTGAGTGGGTTTCCTGTACACTATATGTTACAGAGTACCATGAGGTTTTGTTTGCACTTGAATATCCAAAATGGAGGCAGTTGTTTAATTGAATCTTCTTGAGGTGATCAGTGAATTCTTCTGTGGACTCCCTCGCATATTGCCGCGCCACAAAGGTGTCTCGACGTATCTGTAGAAATACATGGGTGGGTGAGGTGTTATCCTTTTAGCAGCTTCTTCAAATTGTTCTATGTAAAAGTTCACCATAACAAGTGGCAGAGGTCACACCACCGGAATCCATCGACCTAACCGCCATGCAGGAAATATGTTGTTAATCAGTGACAGATTAATTTTACTTTGCTGTAGTAAAACTAACTTCTCTTGGAAAGGAACCTGAAAAGACATCAGAACTCGCCAAAATATCTCTTTTCGATGTAGTTTCTCTTAGGATCTGGGAGCTGCAGTGATCCAAGTGGGCACCTAGTACTGGAGTCAGATGGTTACATCGGTGATGCAATGGCACTAACAATAGACCTTAATGGTACACCGGCCTCATACAATTAAGGGGATCGTACAGATGTAGCGCCTGTGCTTGTGGCTTCATCCCCTACCTGGTTAGTTCCTAGGTACCCAGGATTGTGGTTGTCTTCCTTGTGATGGCAAATGTGCAATCTTTGCAAATTTTCCTGTGTGTTGACCTGAACGAAACTGTCACTATTTTCTACGTGTAGCCGGTTTTGGGGCGAAGAACGGTTATGTCCTCGTTCTTGCGCAGTTCTTTGAGGACTGCTTTCTCTCATGTGGAGATGTTAGGTGCGGAAAGCTGAGCAATACTGAAGATGTCGCGTGTCGTCTGACGGATTTCCTCCTTCGCTTCAGGTGAAAGTCCTACTGCAGTGATTGTCTCTCCTTTTGGAAGCGTCCTAGGTCTTGGAGTTAAGTTCGTACCCCTCGCGAGAACCGAAATCTGCCGCTGTATTTGATTCTTTTCTGGTCAAGCTCACGACAGTTACTAGCTGCGACGAACCTTTGGTGCGCTGCTCCATAGGTTGCGACCAATTTCAGCAGCCACTTTGCCGAGCAGTCGCCCCAAATCGTCGGAGAGAACTGGATAAGACGATCAGGAAGATGCTGCCTCGTCACCTGCAGTTCCCTAACGCGCTGTCGCCTCTCTTATGGAACTGTGTAAATGCAGCAACCACGACTTAAGGCCGTCTGAATCTGACAAGTCCACTCAGGCGGCAGACACAATACTTCGCGCTTCTCATAAAAAATTCCGATTCTTGGTGGGAATAGTTCTGTTCTAGTATTTCATTTAGAAAAAGAAATGTCTCATCATTTAAAACGCAGAAAAAATTTAAAAATGTGTATGTTGTTTTCCATTTAATTCATATAATAATTTGAGAACGTGCACTGCATATTGCTCCGTTAACAAAATGGTTTAAGCAGCGACATTAAATTTTAGTGTGACAGCGGAAGCAAGATTTCTCATTATTTCTATGTGAGGCATTCAAAATCAGTGAATAATTATACTGTCGCATTTATTTTGCACTCGATCACGTACAAAACGTTTCGAGGACATATTCGGCTACTGAAATTACTGCTGTCATCGCTGCACTCAATCACAGTTGCGCTTTGTGTTTCCATTCCTTATATCGTAATTGCGTGGCGGCGCAGCCTCCTTCGTCTTTCTGTTAACATCGAGCTCTTCTGATGTAAGGCCTGCTCTGAAGCTACGTGTAAGCTGATTTTTTTTTTTGGTCATCAGTCTACTGACTGGTTTGATGCAGCCCGCCACGAATTCCTTTCCTGTGCTAACCTCTTCATCTCAGAGTAGCACTTGCAACCTACGTCCTCAATTATTTGCTTGACGTATTCCAATCTCTGTCTTCCTCTACAGTTTTTGCCCTCTACAGCTCCCTCTAGTACCATGGAAGTCATTCCCTGATGTCTTAGCAGATGTCCTATCATCCTGTCCCTTCTCCTTATCAGTGTTTTCCACATATTCCTTTTCTCTCCGATTCTGCGTAGAACCTCCTCATTCCTTACCTTATCAGTCCACCTAATTTTCAACATTCGTCTATAGCACGACATCTCAAATGCTTTGATTCTCTTCTGTTCCGGTTTTCCCACAGTCCATGTTTCACTACCATACAATGCTGTACTCCAGACGTACATCCTCAGAAATTTCTTCCTCAAATTAAGGCCGGTATTTGATATTAGTAGTCTTCTCTTGGCCAGAAATGCCTTTTTTGCCATAGCGAGTCTGCTTTTGATGTCCTCTTTGCTCCGTCCGTCATAGGTTATTTTACTGCCTAGGTAGCAGAATTCCTTCACTTCATTGACTTCGTGACCACCAATCCTGATGTTAAGTTTCTCGCTGTTCTCATTTCTACTACTTCTCATTACCTTCGTCTTTCTCCGATTTACTCTCAAACCATACTGAGTACTCACTAGACTGTTCATTCCGTTCAACAGATCATTTAATTCTTCTTCACTTTCACTCAGGATAGCAATGCCATCAGCGAATCGTACCATTGATATCCGTTCACCTTGTATTTTAGTTCCACTCCTGAGCCTTTCTTTTATTTCCATCATTGCTTCCTCGATGTACAGATTGAAGAATTGGGGCGAAAGGCTACAGCCTTGTCTTAAACCCTTCTTAATATGAGCACTTCGTTCTTCATCGTCCACTCTTATTATTCCCTCTTGGTTGTTGTACATATTGTATATAACTCGTCTCTCCCTATAGCTTACCCCCACTTTTTTTAGAATCTCGAACAGCTTGCACCATTTTATATTGTCGAACGCTTTTTCCAGGTCGACAAATCCTATGAAAATGTCTTGATTTTTCTTTAGCCTTGCTTCCATTATTAGCCGTAATGTCAGAATTGCCTCTCTCGTCCCTTTACTTTTCCTAAAGGCGTGTGTTGTGTGTGTTTGAGGTTTACGGGCGCTAAACAGCGTGGTCATCAGCGCCCAAACGCATAAAAACAGGAACACATGCTGTGAAGGGACTAAGATGGACAGCGAACAAGGAGAACGGCTAAAAGACACAAACCTGGCGCAGTTCCAAATCCTCACATACAGAGGCAAAACAAGAGGAGAAGATACGCTCTAAAAAGGAAAGGAAACACAAGGAAAGGAGGATAGAAACCGAAGGGAAACAAGGAGGTATTCGTAAGAGGTCCGCCAGTCACGAATACCTCTTAATGGCGACGGCAAAGAGGGTGACCCTTAAAACGCTTCCCTGAGGAACACCATTCTCCTGCACGTACAAATCAGATAGCACATTACCAACCCAATATCGAAAGAGGCGGTGGGAAAGAAAGGACCGAATGAAGATGGGGAGACAGCCACGAAAGCCCCACTCATGGAGTTGATTGAGGATAAGGCGGCGCCAAGTAGTGTCATACGCCTTATTAATGTCAAATAATACACCTAGACAATGCTGGTTACGCAGGAAGGCCTGCTGGATGGCCGCCTCAAGCAGGGTCAAGTTGTCTATAGTGGAACGACATCTCCGAAAGCCACACTAAGAGGGGCTAAGGAGCTGCCTGGTCTCGAGCAGCCAAACCAGGCGACGGTTGTCCATGCGTTCCAACGTCTTCCCGACACAGCTCGTCAAAGCAGTACTTCGATAACTACTGCGATGCGTTCGGTCCTTCCCCGGTTTGAGGAGGGGAATCAATATCGCCTCCCTCCACGAGTCAGGGTACGTGCCGGATAACCATATCATATTAAAACAATTCAGGAGAACTTCCTTGGATGGCAGCAACAAGTGCTACAGCATGCTGTACCGGATTTGATCATGACCAGGCGCAGTATCATGAGCCACGGACAGCGCCGAATCCAGTTCCCACATTGTGAATGGGCAGTTGTAGGGTTCAGAATTTGGAGACCGGAAGTCCAAGTGACCCCTCTCGATGGCAGTGCGGTAGCGGCAGAAATCTGCATCACAGTTAATAGTGGCGGTAGATTCCGAAAAATGCATGGCCAGTGTCTGGGCAATGTCTCTCGGCGCCGTGAGGAGACACCCTTGATGCAGCAATGCCGTGACAGGTAGTTGGCTGAGTTTCCCGGAAATCCTCCTGATGGCTTCCCATACTTTCGTAGAACTAGTGGAGCGGGAGATGGAGTTCAAGAACGATTGCCATGACCGTCGTTTGCTCTCTTTAATCACTCGCCGCGCTTTGGCCCGTGCCATCCGAAAGGCCGCAAGATTGTCAGCTGAGGGACGGCACTTGAAGCGGCGCAGAGCTGCACGGCGGACTCGGATGGCTGAGCGGCACTCAGTGGTCCACCAAGGGACAGTACGCCTCTTGGGATGACCGGATGACCGTGGGATTGACAATTCAGCAGCATGGGAGATCACGGCTGTAACATGGTCTACCCATTCGTGGACGCTGGCACGGTGTTCCAAAACAGCCAGTTGGCTGAAAAGTGTCCAGTCAGCTCTGCAGAGGTGCCACCGGGGCGGCACTGGTAATGCCACAGCCTCATCCAGGAGGCGAATCCCAAGGGGGAAGTGTTCACTAGAATGGAGGTCAGCAGCAACCTCCCACAGAGCAGAATCCACGAGTGCGGTAGAGCAAATGGAAAGGTCAATAGCCGATGACGACCCAGAAGCAGTACAGAAATGAGTGGGAGCACCAGAGCTGAGGATGCACAGTTCTTCAGACATCATGAGGCTTTCCAGAATGCGACCCCTGGGGCAAGTAGTCGGAGAGCCCCATAAGACATTATGAGCATTGAAGTCCCCCAGAAGAAGAAATGGGCGGCGGAGTTGGCTAATAAGGTCTGTGAGAGCCGCAGAGTCTATCGCATCCTGAGGTGGTAAGTAAACTGAACAGACTGTGAGCCTCTGACCCACAAGAAGGTCAACTGCAACTGCTTGGAAGTCTGTAACGAGAGGGAGCTCAGATGAGGGGTGCATGTCACGGACAAAAACCGCAACACCACCCTTTGCCCTTTCCCCCGTCAGATCATCTTTTCGATATACGGTATAGCCCCGTAAAGAAGGAGCATCAGTGGCCCAAAAATGTGTCTCTTGGAGACATAAGCACAAAGGGCACTCTCGTACAAGGAGTTGTAATTCGGTCACATGCGTCCTGAACCCATTCAGGTTCCACTGTAATATGGGAGCCAGTGATCAGGGTGGCTGAACTTTCACCCTGCTTCTGTGCTTTGGAGGAGAGCCCGTACTGGCCGGAGATTTATTCCTGGGGCGAGAAGATCGCCCCCGGTCGACATCAATGTCCATCAGCTCCGATGACGACCCACGGGAGATGTCAGAGAGTACGATGGTCTCGTCATCGGACCGACCCCGACTAATCTCCTGAGGTGGCAGAACCTTCATCTTCGGCGTTTTTGTCTTTGGGGGCTTTGAATGCAGAGCCTTGTCAACAGCTGGAGCTGTACTCGCCTGGGCAGAAGGCGCCATATGGGGAGAGGCAGGAAGTACCCCAATGTCAGCAACCACGGCCTTGTCCGACGTTGCGGGGAGAGCTGCAGGTTGCAAAACAACCGCAGCAGCACAAGTGCACTGGCAAACGCAGGTATTAGTGCTAACACTAGCAACCTCCGTTTGCGTAGCAACAGTGGCCATTTGTACCGGTGTTTTCAGAGCGGAAGCGAAAGATCTTGAAAACACAGGAGGTTGCATGGCCTTCAAGAGCTTCTTGGCCTCACCATAGGGGATGCGCTTAGATGTTTTAATCTCCTGTATCTTCCGTTCTTCGAGATAGATGGGGCAGACCCGACTCCAGACAGGGTGACTCCCAGAGCAATTCACGCACTTCACAGGCGATGAACAATCGGCTCCTTCATGGGCAGGCTGACCACATTTACCACAAGTGGCTATCCCATTGCACCCCAACGTAGTATGCCCAAAGCGCTGACATTTAAAACAGCGCATTGTATTAGGGAAATATGGCCGTACTGGCAAACGTAAGAACCCCGCTTAACATGCTCTGGGAGTCTCGGGCAACCGAACGTGAGAATAAACGAGTCGAACTTGACGAGGTCCCCATCGACTCGTTTCATAATATGCTGCACGTCAACAATACCTTCGTCAGCCCACTCAGATTTTAACTCGTCTGTGGGGATATCCACCAAATCCCTACATGTCACAACACCCTTACTATAATTCAAAGTGGAGTGGGGCTCGGTCTCGATGGCGTACTCTCCGAGACAGGTTGCTTTCCGAAGAGAAGCGACTTGACGGGAACTAGAAGTCTCAACTAACAGAGTCCAATTGCGCAGTCACTTCACAGATTTCAGTGTTCCTGCAATTCCCTCAAGACCCTTGTGGATGTAAAAGGCAGAAACCCTCTCAAAGCTACCCTCCTTCCGTTTAATAAGCAAAAACATATTCTGATTATCAGCATGTGCTCTGTTACGACAGTCTGATAAATCTCTAGCAACACCAGGCTCTGGAGGACTCGTAGCACGAAGTCGCTTTTTCGATGGGGTGTGTTTTCCTACCAGTGGCCCACCCAATCCACTGGTAGGGGGAAATGTAGAGGTCGAAGGGTCCATTGCGGTCCCACGAGCAGCTAGGAAACTAAGGGTCCGCTCAGACAGAGCCCCGCGTGCCTGAGTAAGCCTTATACAACTGGGGTGCGGCAGGTGCCCCAGAGGTTGTTCGCTTGCGACTGTTCCACCCCAACAGCCATGCATCTTATAGGCGCGCAGCACACCGTAAGATTGAGGGTTTTTTATAGAGGTTGGCCTTCCTCGCAATCCAGGCGATCAAGCCAAGATTACCATTCCCCGCAGCACACAACATTCCACCGCCGCGCCATACGGTGGTCGCTGAAGCATGTCCGGGGGTTACGGTGACAGGAGACTGGCGGCGCTGACCAGTCCCCAGCTCAGGACCCCGGGGTCGCCAAGCCCGTACTCAGCAAATCAATGCTGAGCCCCTGGGGGCACTTTTCCTAAAGCCAAACTGATCGTCACCTAGCGCATTCTCAATATTCTTTTCCATTCTTCTGTATATTATTCTTGTAAGCAGCTTCGATGCATGAGCTGTTAAGCTGATTGTGCGATAATTCTCGCACTTGTCAGCTCTTGCCGTCCTCGGAATTGTGTGGATGATGCTTTTCCGAAAGTCAGATGGTATGTCGCCAGACTCATATATTCTACACACCAACGTGAATAGTGGTTTTGTTGCCACTTCCCCCAATGATTTTAGAAATTCTGATGGAATGTTATCTATCCCTTCTGCCTTATTTGACCGTAAGTCCTCCAAAGCTCTTTTAAATTCCGATTCTAATACTGGATCCCCTATCTCTTCTAAATCGACTCCTCTTTCTTCTTCTATCACATCAGACAAATCTTCACCCTCATAGAGGCTTTCAATGTATTCTTTCCACCTATCTGCTCTCTCCTCTGCATTTAACAGTGGAATTCCCGTTGCACTCTTAATGTTACCACCGTTCCTTTTAATGTCACCAAAGGTTGTTTTGACTTTCCTGTATGCTGAGTCTGTCCTTCCGACAATCATATCTTTTTCGATGTCTTCACAATTTTCCTGCAGCCATTTCGTCTTAGCTTCCCCTGTACTTCCTATTTATTTCATTCCTCAGCGACTTGTATTTCTGTATTCCGGATTTTCCCGGAACATGTTTGTACTTCCTCCTTTCATCAATCAACTGAAGTATTTCTTCTGTTACACATGTTTTCTTCGCAGCTACCTTCTTTGTACCTATGTTTTCCTTCCCAACTTCTGTGATGGCCCTTTTTAGAGATGTCCATTCCTCTTCAACTGTATTGCCTACTGCGCTATTCCTTATCATTTTCTGCTGCTGTTGATATTACCCGATACTCATCTCACCAGAAATCCTTATCTTCCTTCCACTTCACTTCACTGACCCCTACTATATCTAGATTGAGGCTTTGCATTTCCCTTTTCAGATTTTCTAGTTTCCCTACCACGTTCAAGCTTCTGACATTCCACGGCCCGACTCGTAGAACGTTATCCTTTCGTTGATTATTCAATCTTTTTCTCATGGTAACCTCCCCCTTGGCAGTCCCCTTCCGGAGATCCGATTGGGGGACTATTCCGGAATCTTTTGCCAATGGAGAGATCATCATGACATTTCTTCAATTACAGGGCACATGTCCTGTGGATACACGTTACGTGTCTTTAATGCAGTGGTTTCCATTGCCTTCTGCATCCTCATGTCGTTGATGCTGATTCTTCCGCCTTTAGGGGCAATTTCCCACCCCTAGGACAAGAGAGTGCCCTGAACCTCTATCCGCTCCTCCGCCCTCTTTGGCAAGGCCGTTGGCAGAATGAGGCTGACTTCTTATGCCGGAAGTCTTCGGCCGCCAATGCTGATTCAATGCTGATTATTTATCAAAATTTAGGCAGTGGCAGGGATCGAACCCGGGACCGAAGACGTTTTGATTGCGAATCAAAGACGCTACCTCTTTTTTTTTTTTTTTTTTTTTTTTTTTTTTTTTTTTTTTTTTTTTTTTTTTTTTTGTCGTTTGCAGTTCGTTCTGACCTCATCTGCCACTGCCTGGAACATTCCAGCTACACGGCGGGCTGTGAAAGGCACTCCATAGGTAGTTTGCGAAGCACCGTCGATATCTGGTATGCCCGGAAATAGCATGATGTCTTTCTTGCAAATAGAGCCAGAAGTCAAGGAAATCCTTGTGTCCGTCACGGCAGAGGTAATGGACGGCATGTCCACGTATCCAGGTGACAGAGTTGGTTCGAGTCTTAGGGTAAAATGTCTCATCCGGAAACAATAACGTGCGTGCAGATATATGCTCCGGCCTAACTCGCAAGAGATAAGCCAGCATCTGCCGCACTAGGTGCCAAACCGGTTCCGCCTCTCCACAGCTGAGGCGGTGCTCGTCAGAATCTACTGTATTACAACCGACACAATTGGGAGATTCTGTCATGTGGATATTGTAGAGACGTTCTTGCGTCACGAGCTTCCCATTAACGACGACGTACCATTGAGAAACAACATCGGAATCAAGCATGGTATCGTGTACAGTCTTCCACACCACGCGCTACCGTACGTCAGGATATTTTAGTTCGACCACATTTAAGGGACGGCGTTGCAGCATGTCATGATATAGGCGTCGAGTTGTGGCCATTTGTGGTGTCGTGAGCGCGACACTGCAATAACTGTGTTCTAAATAGAAACGTCCTATATAAAAGAGGGGCGCTGGGATGTCCTGCAGTGGCACCGGCGCTCTTACTGAAGCAGGACGTATCGCCGTCAGAAGCAGACTCGTGAGGCTCGTAGGACTACGGCGCAGCAGACTTAAATGTGAGCTAACATAGAGGGCAATGGCCCTATCATGGACGTTAACTAGGCCGAGACCACCTTTTTCCTTGGGGAGGGTAAGAGATACGTATCTGATCTTCAGTAACATACCAGTGGTGACGAAGTATCCCAGCGCTGCCATAATGCTACGAGCCAAGGGCTTCGGAATGGGTAGCGTTTGGGCGACATGCGGTATGCGGGACGCAAGGTATACATTGGCATAATACGCCCGCTGAACGATGTTGAGGGATCGCAAGCGCTGATTTGCAATTCCGGCCCTAATTTGGTTAAGAAGGCGTCGATAATTGAGCGTCGTCGCGCGTCGCATGTCGTTCATGAAATCTAAGCCCAAGCAGCGTACAGTATCACTGAAGCGTAAGGGGGCAATGTGTTCCTGCGGTAGCCCAATCCCGATGCTCAAGGCGACGGACTTGTCAACGTTGATTTGGCTACCAGAAGCTGTACCGTAGGTTGCAATCCAGTCCAAAGCCGCGGCCATATCGTCAGCTCCTCGTATGACGATCATCAAATCATCCGCATATGCGGTGCAGCGATAGATGGTGCCGCCGAACTGTATCCCAGTGAGCCTGTCTCGGAGACCACACAACAAGGGTTCTAAGGCCAATGCAAATAACAATGTTGATAATGGACATCCCTGTCGTACTGATCGGCGGATCGGCATGGGTGCCGTCAGTCTTCCATTGACAAGAACTCGAGAAGTTGCACCATGTAGTAGGCGTGTCAACACTGTGATAAAGGGGTCGGGGTATTCCATGCGCCGTAGAACGGCCGTGAGGAAAGTGTGGCCCACACGATCAAAAGCCTGGCTAAAGTCGATAGACGCGAGGGCTGCCGGCAAACGTCTCACCCGTGCAAGGGAGATGAGATCTCTGTAACGACATAACGCAGTTCTGATGTTGTTCGTTCCCCCCAAGGACGTCTGATCGCCGGACAAGACGTGCAATAGTGTGCCGCGAATACGTTCTGATAGCAGCCTCGAAAAGATCTTGAAGTCGCTGTTCAATAACGTTAAGGGACGATAGTCGCGGACATGATTCCGTCCCTTCGGCTTATGGATGGGGACAATCAGACCTTCCAAGAATGGTGCAGGCAATGTTATATCCGGGGACATCAATTCCTGGCAAATTTCAATCAAACACGGTAGCAACAGTTGTGTAAAGGCTCGATAGAACTCTAATGGTAACCCATCGATTCCTGGTGATTTATGGGGAGCACCTTTCCCAATGGCGTCGAGCACTTCCTCTTCTGTCACTTCTCCCAGTAAATTCGGTACCATGTCTGGTGGAACTGTACCGTGGACATGTGCTGAAACGGTGTCTACCGTCGCCATATCAGGGAGCACTGCTGAATAAAGTTGAGCGTAATGCCCATAGAAGGCTTCTGCTATATCTGCTTGTTCTACCACATGTCGACCGTCGTCGGTTATCATGTCGGTTACCAGTGCCCTGCGGCGCCTCCTGCGTTCTATGAGCACGTGGTGCATAGATGGCCTTTCTGATTGTATCATGTCTGGAGCACGCGACCGTATAACAGCGCCTTGTAAATGATGGCGTGCTAAGGAGACGAGCTGCGCTTTCGCGCGATTGACTGTGATCTGCCTGTCAGGTGAGGGCTCCATAGCAAGACATTCCCGTAGGACGGTGTAATAAAAGTTTTCCGTGCTCCTCCTCCATGCCGCTGCTTCCCGGCCGTAAGCCATGAAGGTGCGTCTAAGAGCAGGCTTCGCACATTCAATCCACCAACTGAGGGTCGATCGGTACCGACCACGACGCCGTAAGGACGCGTTCCACGACTCTTCGACAGCACCTTTACATGCCGGCTCGTCCAGATGGATGACGTTCAGTTTCCAGGGGGGCCTACTGCGCCACACACGGGCAGGTTGGAGGGCAATGGTGCAAATATAGGCTGTGTGGTCGGTGAATGCAGTGGGCCAGAGCTCTGCTCCTCTCGTCGCCGTCGAAAGGGTGCTTGTGACGTAAATCCTGTCCAACCGACTTGATGAATGGCTTGTATAATGGGTGTAACCAGGAGCTGGGCCATGGATGTGGCGCCACGTGTCAATCAGGTGGAGGTCACGCACTAGCATTTCCAATTCCGCACACGGGACGTGATGTGGCAGCTGATCAGATGGATATAATGTACAGTTAAAATCTCCTCCGATCACCATATCGTCTATGTGGCCCATAAATAGATGCGTAATATCTTCCGAAAAAAAGCGGGCCCGATCTCTCCGTCTCCCTGATCCTGAAGGGGCATATACATTGATGAGTCGTACACTGTTGACAGTTACTGCTATGGCTCTTGCACTCGGTAAGTACAGTACGTCCGTAGCCGCCAAACCGTCCCGTAACAGAACAGCCACAGCACAATCGGTAGAAGAGGCGTGGGAGATGTGGGCGCTATATCCGTAGAAGTCAGGGAAACTAGCGACACATACTTCCTGTAAGAGGGCCACGTCGATGTCCGCCGCATCAAGCATGCGTTGTAGCATTGTCAGTTTGTGTGGTGCCCTTATCGCGTTGATATTGATTGTGGCAAGGCGAAAGGTGTGCTGCCTAGCCTCTTCACCTAGGGTAGACGCCATGGCAATAAAAGCTAACCGCAAGAGATGCCGGACCCACCAAACCCGTTACAAATTATGAGTCGTTCACGCTAGTAGTGGCATCCCCAATGCCGCCCCCTCCCCTGTCACCCGTGCCCTCTTCAGGAAGTTCCTCAACATCGTCCGACCACAGTGGGTGCAACACGATGCTGTGTGGCTGATCGGCACCTAAATCTCTCTCACGTACGTCGTCTTTGGTAGAGGTAGACGGATCGCCATCCATCGACGCGACCTGCCGCGTTTGTGGTGCAAGAAGTAACTGGGCACTCGTAGTATGGGCAAGTGAACCGCCTACACCACTTAGATCCTCAGCAGGCGCAGCATCCATGCTGTCTGATGAGATGTCACCTTCTTGACCGGCCGTGTGTAGGAGGCAATCGTCAGAAGGGGTCTGCCGACGTCGCTTGCGTCGTCGGGGCGAACGTTGCTTTCGAACGTGGACATCCGTATCCGAATGTGGGAGCAATCCAGCGTCGTATCACCTTCCGCTAGGAAAGCCGCGGTCGGGACAATGTTCGCGTCCACGTCCATCGCGTTCTGAATGTTATGTTGCGTCTGGAGTCCGTGGGACTGTTGCTGCTGTTGTTGCTGTGGAGGGGGCGACATATGGGTTGGCACCGAGGGTCCTTCCTCTTCCTCCCGTGGTACTTCTGGCGTCGATGGATGTGTCTGATCGCCCGTTTCGTTCTCAACTATGGTGCGCATCGTCGTCTGAGAGTACGTGAGGGGCAGGATTGTCGTCCCCGTCGGGGAAACGGAGTCTCCCACTGGTATCTGCGTAATTCTACGTTGTAAGCAGCTCGATCGAACATGGCCTTCCTGCCCACATCCGGAACAGGTACGCGGTTGACCGTCGTACATGATGATTGCACGACAGCCACCGATGTTCAAATAGGACGGCACATGTTTCTTGAGCTCAAGTTTAATTTGGCGCACACCATTGTAGACCTTATACGTTGAGAAAGTTTGCCACTTTTCTGCAACGTGGCTGATAACATTGCCATATGGTCGGAAGGCGTCCTTGACAACTTCCTCTGGGACCTCGAAGGGGAGCTCAAAAACTCTTACAGTCCTTAGGCCCATGCCTGCATGATCCACCGTCACTGCACCGATATGCCTGTCAGTATGTTTGAATCGGAGAGAGTTCGAGTATTTAGAAGCCACTGTCGCGCAGACCTCTGCACTGGTCATTTTAACATAAACCACGCTCGCCGTTATAGAAAAATGTATTCCGACGACAGTCGCCGGATCTAAACGTAGATCGTCGCGTATGAACTGTTCTATTTCATAGGCTCGAGGACGCGCGTGATCTGGTTGGAAAGTAATTTTGATCGTATCGTGGCGCCATGTGTGTGCCATAATCGGACTCAACTTGGAACAAATACAACTCGCGCCGCGAGAAGGTAAACACAAGCAAGCGCTCACGGTCGCGCACGGCGAGGCGCAGCGGACGTCCTCGCCCCACCGCAGCCGAAAGCAGACTGACCTCTAGACCACGGGTGCAATGTATTTGAATTCACATGCCTATAGCAGTTTCTTTGGTACTTCACTATGTTTATTCTCATATTTGTAGTTCTATTTCGTGTCGATCCTACGAAGCAGACTTATGTAAGCGGGCCTCCTTTTGCCCGCTCTTCTGTGGGTATCTGCTTTAGTTTTCCACGTCACTGGTTCCTTAGCCAGTTACTTCCTCCGCCGCGATCAGCTGAGTCTGCACTAGTCACGTTCTTGTCGTACTGTCCAAGCGATCGCTGTGGTTTCTGATCCAACTAGTGATCTCAGTTGCATTATTACCGAGTTCATTTCTGTTCGTAATCCTCCCAAAAGCTAGTATTTTTGATCCAGTCACATGCATTTGTTAGACGTGGGTGTGAGCCCGCATGTCTGAGTGGCTCGGCCGCCACAAATTTATATCCCCCTAATTATATAAGTAAATCTTTTTCCATAACTGTAGCTTTCATTTTGGTATGTCAGTCCCATAGCACTTGTAGGGCAATAGCCCCTCATGTTGTTCGCAGTTGGTGGCAACTGAGGATGGAGCATTATGCTTCGAAACCGATCGTAGATAAATTAAAAAATTACTAGCAATTGAAGCTAAATTTTATTACATAAATTTGCTTCACGACGCGTTATCCAAGTGAGTGTAATTTATCGGTCTAGTGTAAGCTACTCCGGCTGAATATCGCATTCAGTGAGTCTGTATTAACAGCAAATCCAAAGGTGAAATGTGTACACTGATCAGCCAGATCATTATGATCACCTACATAATAGCCGATATGTCCACCTTTCACACGGATAACAGCGGCGACGCGTCGTGGCATGAAAGCAGTGAGACCTTGGTAGGTCGCTGGAGGGAGTTGGAATCACATCTGAACACACAAGTCACCAAATTCCCGTAAGTTCCGGGGAGGCGGACGATGAGCTACGACGCCACGTTCAATAATATCCCAGATGTGTTCGATCGGGTTCAGATCTAGCGAGTTGGGGGCCACCACATTTATTGCTACCCGCCACTGCGTTCGTCGGACCACTTCACCATACTCCTGGCCTTGTGAAATGGGGTGTCATTTACTGAAAAATGCCACTGCCGTCGGGAATGATGACCGTCATTAAAGGGTGTACGTGGTCTGCAACCAGAGTACGATACTCCTTGGGTACCATGGTACCCTACACGGGCTCCACTGGAACCATGAATGCCCAGTGCATAACGCAGTCACCGCCAGGTTGTCTTCGTCTAGCAGTGCAGCTGTGAAGGAGCTGTTCGGAAGACGACGGATTCGCGCCCTCCCATCGGTATGATAAAGATGGTATCGATAGGCATCATGCATGCAAGCCTCTGGCGCTGCGCCCACGTCCAGTGCTGACGGTCATGTGCTAATTTTCGTAGTAGTTAACTATATCGTGGTGTTAACATTGGCACGTGCATAGGTGGTCGGCTGTGGAGGCCCATCGGTAGGATTGTTCGATGCACTGTGTGTTCAGACACACTTGTACTCTGCCCAGTATTAAAGTCTAATGTTAGATCCACCACGCTCGCAGCCTGTCCTGCTTTGCCAGTCTGCTAAGCCTATGACGTCCGACATCTGGAATGAGGGATAGCCGCCGATCCCCATGACCTCTGGACGTGGTTTTACCTTGGTATCGCCACTTGTTGAAGACACTCACCACGGCACTCATCGAACACTCAAGTTGTGCAGTTTCCAAAAAGGCCGTGCCGAGCCTGCTGGACATTAAAATCTGCTCTCGGTCAAACTCAGATAGATTCCGCGCCTTCCCAATTCTACACATGGACAGCATGCTCACTGATACTTCATTCAAACATGCGTGTGTCCGATTAGCAGTCGTTCCAGGACAGGTGACGCTGCTATCGCCTGGAAGGGTTTATGCCGATAGTAGCTCGATGGTGATAGCCGGCCGGAGTGGCCGTGCGGTTCTAGACGCTACCGTCTGGAACCGAGCGACCGCTACGGTCGCAGGTTCGAATCCTACCTCGGGCATGGATGTGTGTGATGTCCTTTGGTTAGTTAGGTTTAAATAGTTCTAAGTTCTAGGGGACTGATGACCTCAGAAGTTAAGTCCCATAGTGCTCAGAGCCATTTGAACCATTTTCGATGGTGATAACGTTCTGGCTGATTAGTGTGTAGAGGAATGGCAGAGTTAAAATTCCTAGATCTCTGAACAACTAACTACACGAAGTAAGGATGTGAGGATGGGTCGTGAGTCGTGCTTGGGTAGCTCAGTTGGTAGAGCACTTTTCCGCGAAAGGCAAAGGTCCCGAGTTCGAGTCTCGGTCCAGTACACAGTTTTAATCTGTCAGGAAGTTTCATATCAGCGCACACTCCGCTGCAGAATGAAAATCTCATTCTGGAAACATCCCCCAGGATGTGGCTAAGCCATGTCTCCGCAATATCCTTTCTTCCAGGAGCGCTAGTTCTGCAAGGTTCGCAGGAGAGCTTCTGTAAAGTTTGGAAAGTAGGAGACGAGGTACTGGCGGAAGTAAGGCTGTAAGGACGGGGCATGAGTCGTGCTTGGGTAGCTGAGATGGTAGAGCACTTGCCCGCGAAAGGCAAAGGTCCTGAGTTCGAGTCTCGGTCCAGTACACAGTTTTAATCTGTCAGGAAGTTTCATATCAGCGCACACTCCGCTGCAGAATGAAAATCTCATTCTGGAAACATCCCCCAGGATGTGGCTAAGCCATGTCTACGCAATATCCTTTCTTCCAGGAGCGCTAGTTCTGCAAGGTTCGCAGGAGAGCTTCTGTAAAGTTTGGAAAGTAGGAGACGAGGTACTGGCGGAAGTAAGGCTGTAAGGACGGGGCATGAGTAGTGCTTGGGTAGCTGAGATGGTAGAGCACTTGCCCGCGAAAGGCAAAGGTCCCGAGTTCGAGTCTCGGTCCGGCACGCAGTTTTAATCTGCCAGGAAGATTTATACCTACACGAAGTTTACGAACAGATAATGCAGCACTATTCTGGACTATGAATATTCTGGGTGAGTGCACAAAGGTTCCCCAAAATATTACCATATTAAAGAGAATAGAATAAAGGTTAGCAAGGTAACCAAGCGTTTGCGCTTCAGTGTCAGAATAGAAGAGATAATTCTTGACGTGAAGTGCTGTAGATCCTGAAAGGGATACTTCCAAGAAAGCTTTCCATCCATACTGAGGTTAATGGCTTCATTCACTACCAAAAAAGAAAGAAAAAAAATTAATACACCCTTGAAGATGACATCGATTTTGGACCGATGGCGGGATATGCCACCTATGGGAATGGTAGATGTACTTATGAAGCTTTCAGTTTCACCCGCCAACAGGTGACGTAGTGGCGTAGTTACCAGAGTACCGTCTGTGTCTACCCTCCAATAAGAAATGATTACACCACGAAGACTCAGTGTGGTGCAGACGCACGAAGCAAGCTGACAAACTTACCATGGAGACACATTCGTGCTTCCTACAGCCAACAGAGCAAGTTTGAAAGCGGTCAAATTGTAGCCTTCCGAATGGCGGGATGATCCTTCAGGAGAACTGCCACACAGTTTCAATGTGCTGCGTCGGTTGTGCCACGATGATGGTATCAGTGGCCACGTGAACATTCTCACATCTGTAGACAAGGTTCTGGAAGTGCACGTAGCACAGAATCCAGTGAGGATCGTGGTACTGTACGGGCAGCAGCGGCAGATCGTACAGCTACCACAGCATAGATAAGAGGACCTGTGAGCCCATTCGTTTGAACACTGACTGCTACGAGTCGGTTATTAGTAGTGGAACTACAGACCTCTAGCCCGTCTTTCACTGATGCCACATCGTCGACGTGTACCACCGCTCGACTGGTGCCGTTAGAAGATCACTTGAAAGACGAAATGGCGCGGCATCGTTTTTAGTGATGGAAATCGTATTGTGTCTACAGGCAACTGAGGGGTCATTGGCCGGCCCTTGTGGCCGAGCGGTTCTAGGCGCTTTAGTCTGGAACCGCGCTGCTGCTATGGTCGCAGGTTCGAATCCTGCCTCGGGCATGGATGTGTTTGATGTCGTTAGGTTTAAGTAGTTCTAAGTCTAGGGGACTGATGACCTCAGATATTAAGTGCCAAAGTGCTTAGAGCCATCTGAACCATTTTGATGGGTGTTTACGCGTACGACGTAGACCTGGTGAGCGCTGTCTCGTATGGTGCATTCATCCAAGACACAATGGCCCCACTCCAAGCCTTGTGAACTGGGGTGCTAGGGAGCGATAAGCTACAACTCTTGTTCACTTTTATGTTTCTGGAGGGGACGCTAACCGGCCCTCTGTAGTACAGAATGTTGTTGGACCCGTTCTTTTTCCGTTCTTCCTACAGGAAGGCGATGTGTGTTCCAAAAGGATAATGCTCGCCCATTCACGCTCGTGAAATCCAACGTTCTCTTCAAGACGTGTAGCAATTTTCCTGGCCAGAATGGTGTCTGGACTTGTCCCCAATAGAGCACGTGTGGAATATGATTGGAAGAGAAGTGACTCGTGCGACTCATCAAGCAACAACTCTTACAGAACGACGTAAATAGGTCTGTTACGTGTGGCGTAATGTACCCAGACAGTATTCGCCATCTGTACGATCGACTGGATGCCAGATTCAGTGCTTGTATTGTGACCGTTGGAAGCACACCACTTACTAATGTCGGTGTTTCAGCATGGGCATATACCTTCTACCTCAGAAGCGCCTGTGCTGTTGATGTGTAAATGTAGTTGTTTATGTTCTCCATATGCACTGTCGCAACAATAAATCTTGAGTGAAATGATAACCTCTTATAGGGGACACAATTTTTTTCCGGCAGCGTATTTTTGTGTTACCCTCGATATTTCGTAGTCTTTTTTCTTATTGTTTGTGTGAAAAATAGTCTTTGTGTTTAATGCCCCCTGTGAACGCTAGAGCTTCGCAGCGTCGCCCAGTGTTGTCTGCAGTGGTACGAGACCACGCGGCGCGCGGCTGCGGTGGTGGGATGTATCCGACGCTTTGGCAGCTGTGCCGGGCAGCTAATCGGCGGGCCGACCGATACCGTAATCATTTCTCGCGGGCGGACCACGCCGGATGAACCAATTAATTATTTATCGACTTGAATCGCATCCGCAGTGCGCGCCGCGGCACAAATGATGGGGTCAGGGAGCCGTCAATAATGAACGACGGCCTGGGAATGGGCTAACGAAGAGGACGGCGAGGATCAGACGGGTAGAGAGAGAGAGAGAGAGAGAGAGAGAGAGAGAGAGGGGTAGGGATGGAAGCAGAGCAGTAGTTCAGGGCTGGCGCAGTCGCTGGAGGCGACCACGTGCCGGCACTAACATCGCAACCCGCTAACCGCCGCCGCTGCCAACGGCTTCGGGTCAATCCCATGACACTGCCGCCACAGATTACTAAACACAAATGAAGCGCAAATTAATGTCCGGCATCGTGCGCCCCGCTCTCATAAATTCCGCCTCGCTGCCCGACGAGTACGACTCTTCAATACGGCCGCCATAGTGCTGTTTGTTTCCGGTGCGTCAAACCAGCAAAACAGCCGAACAGCGGTTCCTACTTCCGAGTCATTACTAGCCTCTCATTTGAAAAGTACGTTTACGAGGTATTTCTGCCTCAGTAAACACAACGCCCTATTACAAGGAACACTGTGCAGCTTGTTTTTGTAGCCCTTTAAGGGGGGTAGGACGTCAAACGGGTCGACTTGGAGCAGGAGGGGCACCACAGGACATTTTAATTTATACTGTGTATACTTTTACAAGTAAATTCATAAAACTGTCAGCATGACCTGGAAGGATTTAGGATTCACATTCGTAACAGCAGAAGTTCAAAACCATAACAAAATAATTTTTTTTACATGTGAAATTTCATCATTTTTTTTACTTACTATTGGCTGCATTTGTTGCTATAGGTACACTTTTCTCCATAAGTAAGAAAGACTGTTCGATGAATTTTGCACAGCATACAAACCATACTTACAGGTGTGTGAAACTCTAGAATCTATTTAATTTATGAAAAAGCGAATGAGCTTTTACGTTTTAAACATTATGTTTAGAAAAAAATCAAATTTTGTAGTTAATTATCTCAATTTTTACCACAGTTTTTAATAGATTTGGAAAAGTCTAGAGTTTCATACACCTGTAAGTATCGTTTGTATGCTGTGCAAAATTCATCAAAGAATCTGTCTTACTTCTGAAGAAAAATGTACCTATAGCAACAAATGCAGCCATCACTAAGTGAAAAAATGATGAAATTTCATATCTAAAAATTTATTTTGTTATGTTTTTGTGCTTCCACTGCTATGAGTGCGAATCCTGAATCCTTCCTGGTCATGCTGACAATGTTTCATGAATTTATTTGTAAAAGTATAGACAGTAAAAAATAAAATGTCCTGTGGTGCCTCTCCTGCTCCAAGTCGGCCCGTTTGGCGTCCTACCCCCGTTAACCGAATATTTGCCGTACATGTATATCCTAGCCATTTCACTCATTCCTTCCGATATAAACAACAACTATACAACAATCATCTAACTTGAAACCCAGTAACAAAGGTTGCTGGGTTCGAGCATTCCGTTAAAAATGGTCAAGAATGCATCGTATCCGAACGCGACAAGGAAGACGAGGCTACTACATCTTGAACAAATTTGGTATTTCTGAAATTAATGCGTATGACTGTGGTTTGAAGGAACAGACAACAGCAAGTGTTGTGGAGAACTGCGCGCTAATGCTTCGAAAAAAACGTCAGGAAGAGTTTCACATAATGGTTCTAATGGCTCTGAGCACTATGGGACTTAACATCTGAAGTCATCAGTCCCCTAGAACTTAGAACTACTTAAACCTAACTAACCTAAGGACATCACACACATCCATGCCCGAGGCACGATCCGAAACTGCGACCGTAGCGGTCGCGCGGTTCTAGGCTGAAGCGCCTAGAAACGCTCGGCGACAACGGCCGGTTGTTGCACGTAATTATACCTAGTTCTGTGGCGTAATACAGTTATTTATATGTGGTTCGGTAATGCTACACGATAATAACTATTGATATACCCGTTTCTAAATGGCTCAAATGGCTCTGAGCACTATGCGACTCAACTGCTGAGGTCATCAGTTGCCGAGAACTTAGAACTAATTAAACCTAACTAACCTAACGACAGCACACAACACCCAGCCATCACGAGGCAGAGAAAATCCCTGACCCCGCCGGGAATGGAACCCGGGAACCCGGGCGTGTGAAGCGAGAACGCTACCGCACGACCACGAGATGCGGGCATACCCGTTTCTGGCTGCATTCATAATTGTAGCAGTCGTAATTATTTTAGACAGATAGTAGACCAATACTTTTTGCTCTTCACATTTTGGAGATTTTTGCTACTACACAAAGAAACCAGATGGCAGTTATAAGAGTCGAGGGACATGAAAGGGAAGCAGTGGTAGGGAAGGGAGTGAGACAGGGCTATAGCCTCTCCCCAATGTTATTCAATCTGTATATTGAGCAAGCAGTAAAGGAAACAAAAGAAAAATTCGAAGTAGGTATTAAAATCCATGGAGAAGAAATAAAAACTTTGAGGTTCGCCAATGACTGTAATTCTGTCACAGACAGCAAAAGACTTGGAAGAGCAGTTGAACGGAATGGACAGTATCTTGAAAGGAGGATATATGATCAACATCAACAAAAGCAAAACGAGGATAATGGAATGTAATCGAATTAAGTCGGGTGACACTGAGGTAATAAATTAGGAAATGAGACGCTTACAGTAGTAAATGAGATTTGCTGTTTGGGGAGAAAAATTACTGATGATAGTCGAAGTAGAGAGGATATAAAATGTAGATTGGCAATGGCAAGGAAAGCATTTCTGAAGAAGAGAAATTAGTTAACATCAAGTATAGATTTAAGTGTCAAGAAGTCGTTTCTGAAAGTATTTGTATGGAGTGTAGCCATGTATGGAAGGGAAACATGGACGATAAATAGTTTGGACAGGGAGAGAATAGAAGCTTCCAAAATGTGGTGCTACAGAAGAATGCTGAAGATTGGATGGGTAGATCACATAACCAATGAGGAGGTATTGAATAGAATTGGGGAGAAGAGGAGTTTGTGGCACAACTTGACGAGAAGAAGGGACCGGTTCGTAGGACATGTTCTGAGGCATCAAGGGATCACCCATTTAGCACTGGAGGGCAGCGTGGAGGGTAAAAATCGCAGAGGGAGACCAAGAGATTAATACACTAAGGAGATTCAGAAGGATGTAGGCTGCAGTAGGTACTGGGAGATGAAGAAGCTTGCACAGGATAGAGTAGCATGGAGAGATGCATCAAACCAGTCTCAGGACTGAGGACCACAACAACAACACACAAAGATTTTCTCCCCCACCCCTTACCCCCTCCACTCACACACACGCACACCTCACAACCAGCCCCGACGAATCATGGACTTTGCCATGGTGGAACGGTTAGCGTGTCTCAACGTTTCTTGCTCCTCCTTGCCACTAGTTTGATGCGACCCGTCATGAATTCGTCTCCTGCGCTAACTTTTTCACCTCGGAATATCACTTCCACCTTAAGTCACAAATTACTTGTTGAATGTGTCCCAATCTCCGCCTCCCGCTACGGTTTTCTAACTCTGAAGTTCCTTGGTACCATCGAAGTTATTCCCTAAAGCTTTAAGACATGATAGCAATCCACCTAATTTTAAACATCCTTCTACGAAACCACATCTCAGTTCCTTCGATTATGTGCTTTCCCTTTTCTTCCAACAGTCCATGACTCAGTATCATACAGCGTTTACTCAGAGCGTAAATTCTCACAAAAGTGTTCCTGAAGTTAAGATCTATGTTTCATGAGAGCAGACCATGTAAAAATAAGTTAAGGACCAGAAGGAGCCTTCTAGAGGTATTTGTTTAGAGTGTAGACCTGTACGGAAATGAAACACGGACAATAACACTACGCACATTAAGAGAATAGGACTTCAGATGTGGTGCAAGAGAAGAGTGCTAACGGCTGGATAAGTAAATCGGATAACTAATGAATAGATTCTGGATCGAAGTGCTGAGTAAACAAATTTGTCTCAGAAATTTATCAAGAGGATGGATCGATTGGCGAGACGCATACGTAGGTATCGAGGAGCCTCGTGTCTGGTACTCGGGGGGGGGGGGGGGGGGGGCGAGTTCAGAAGAGAGGGAGGAAGGAAATTGACCACAGTAAGCGGATGCATGTTACTATAACTATGTAGAGATGAAGATCCTCGTTCGGGAGAGAATACACTGGAGCGCTGAATTAACCTAGTCTTCCAAGTAAAGACCTCACCAACAAAATGTAGAAATCGCTGGAGAAGTATTTACCAATGACGACGAAACGTGAATAGCAGAATAGCAGACACTTCAGAAGAACAAAAAATAAGTAGACATATCGAGTATGAAATAATGATATATGAATGCATAATGTCGCTGTGACATGGGTAAATAAAAAAAATCTCGTGGTTCCCATCGCATCAAGGGGTTTCACATCCACGAACCGCCTGTAATGCAGGAAACGCGACATCTATGTACTGTTTCCATTAGAATGGCTGCAGTTTGTGGGCGTATCCCAAAGTAAAACAGTTCCGAAAAGAGCATAACTTATGCGTTTTTGCCGTTCTCTGATCCAGCGACGGGGAATGTAAACCAGCTTTTAAGGTAGGCCACGTTTTGGATCTCATGTCTTCCAAAGATAATGTAGGCCTCAAAACTTCCGGCATTAAAGCAGCCTCTCATTGTCGAGGGTATTCCTTCGATCAGACCGCGTCCACTATATAAAAAAGTTGTATTTAGGATTATTGATGTCTGCGACAGTACTGGCCAGATAGAGGCTATGGAAGAACGTTCTTCTCCTCGGTAGCGGACATACAGAAGGAGTGGTCAGTATTCAGGCATACGACAAGAAGGATCATGCGAAACAGAAGACTCTATGAAACATGAGTTCCAAGATGCCTCTATTAACGGCTATGAGCGCTCCTTCACCATCGATGGCCTGAAATAAATCTCTCCATCTGCAAGCTCTCAGCTGTCCATGTTTTTAGAGATGTCAGTATGGACCAAATAAGAAAGTTAGACTACTCTTAATGTACGCCTTTCAGAGCCCATGTACAATAAACATTTTTGTCGCGACATGTTGTTTCTGTCATACCCCTGAGTACTGACCATTCCTCCTGCGACACTCTGTATAGCGTGGAATAACAATTTCCGTGATATCGTATTAGAAGTTGTTATAGAGGTCAAAGTACCTAGGCAACCACCCGTGAAGACGGCGGGTTGCGGTCTACAGTGTTGAATCAGGCTATCAAATGGCTCTGAGCACTATGGGACTTAACATCTGAGGTCATCAGTCCCCTACTTGAACCTAACTAAACTAAGGGCATCACACACATCCATGCCCGAGGTGGGATTCGAACCTGTGACCGTAGCAGCAGCGCGGTTCCGGACTGAAGCGCCTAAAACCGCTCGGCCACTCTGGCCGGCTCAGGCTATCACGAATTTAAAGCTATCTCAAGAGATTCAGGAAGCAAACACTGTCTATTACGATGATGCTCTGAAAAACAGTGACGTCACAGCAGGTATAACAGCTATCTAAGGAAGGGCCTGGTAAAAGCACACTTAAAAATGACCGAAGAGCTCTCGTGGACCTATAATCACATGTCATTGCTGGAAGGCAAAGCAGTTTTTTATTTGTGAAAAGGAGAAGTGCTAGAAGAAGAAAACAAAGAAGGAAGACCGTGGATAATCATAAACAGTTGAAGCTCTAGGTTAGCCATACATTTGTTGTGGTTTACGGGAAATATAGTATGAGGCACTGATTTGAACAGTGCAGAAAAATTATTAGCACATATCAAAATATACAAAACAGGTTTCAAGAATGTTATGTGTAATAATTATAGTAGAATATTAGATTTTGGCAAAGTTGTGAACGGCTGATATTTACAGCTGAAAACATAAGTAGAAGATGAAATACAAAATAAAACTAATAAAGTTAGAACTTAAAAAAGGGACAAGAAAAGAGGACCCTGTTTATTAGAATACAAATTGGAAATTGGAGGGAAACTTTAGAACTAATGGGAAAGTTCGTCAATGTTATTTGCTTTGGTAGCTACAGAAATTACCATATGAGGGAATTTGATGGATACGGGGAATTTATTTACGCCTGAAAAATTTTTTGTATTGGTAATCTACAAATAGACATCACAGTTTTGCAAAGATTTCTTTTCTGCCTTACTTTCATCTCTATACTTTCCTATGACGGCCTTGCCAGGAAGTGCTCTCTCTCTCTCTCTCTCTCTCTCTCTCTCTCTCTCTCTCTCTTCTCTCCCTCTTTTCATTTCTTCAGAGATTGGGACTGATCTCAACATCGAATTTATATATCGACACGTGCTACCTGTCCTTCGACTGCAAGTCTCTTTTCCCCTTAACAGGCATGATTGTACTCTTACAGTGAGTTTAATATTCTGCGTCATATTGAAAGCGTTGCGGTTCAAGTTAAGATTATAGTAGTATTACGGCGTGTCACTGGTAATACAGATCGTCAGTCTGTTTATTGGGATTTATACAGTTCCACAGTATAGCGTACATTCTCACATAGTCGCACTGCATACATTGATTTTTGAAACACTTCTGTGGTTCATATTTATATTTTCCGGGTAAGAATCAATAATTTACTATGAGACCGAATTTCAGATTTACATCTACCTTCTTTTGACTTTTCACACTGCACAATTTTACGATGTTGTGCTAAGACATACAGTTTCTATAAAGCTCACTGTATAACGAAAAGTCAATCTTCTGTTCTGTACCAGAAAGCCAACTGAACTGATGTGAAAAAGAGAGTGAAGTTACAACTATTAAAGAATGAAAGTTGTGTAATATCTAGATTTGTAGACATAGTTTGAAGGAAGAAGGGTCCTATTGCCCTGTATATAAGTCTATTTCAGGGATTCTATATCTGACGCAATAATTCTGTTGAAACGGACTCAAGTAGAGCTTGACAGTCGCTATGGGGAGGCAATGCAGTAAGCAATTCAGTAATGACAAGTATATATGCTTTCTGTGGCATGCCGATAAGGAGGCTATCTGCACCCATCATGGCTACTTCCTTAGTCGTTTTTAAGTTGTCCAACATGTGTTTAATACCACAATAAAATACTCATATCAATGCAACTTTTTAAATCACATGAAAAATGAATGACTTAGATGTAAATCAATCAATAGATGGAAGAAGGAAAGGTAGTTTGTAAATGTACTGTGACTGCCATAAACTTTCAAGGAAGCAAGAATATTTGCAGATACGTGAAGAGAGGGATCACACAGGAGCAGACAAAACGAGAAACAAAACATCCTGCAAGTATTAAATCAGTATGTATTGGCAAAAGTGGAGGCCTGTGTGAATGAACCAAATTGTTATAACACGCAAGTATTTCTCTACTCAACAATCGTGAAACTGCTCATTGCAAATTAGGTTTCTGCAAACGTGGTGACACAGGAAGACGTAATTCAAACACGATGCCTACTCCACGGTACTTACATAAATGTCGACGTCACGCGACTGCGTCCGGCATGGACTGCAGCAGAATATGGGAGGCACGACGCGTGGAGTTGGTCCACTCTTTATTTCATTAAAATGTGCGCCGCAACCGGCGTCTGTGACGTCAGCTAATAAATCGCACGCGCGAGTTCTGAAGTATCTACCCGGCCGTATACCTGGCACATTATGCTGAAATATCGCCCGGCGCTAGTGCGCGTAATAACCATTCATCTTCCTATTACCTTATATTAAATTTCCAGACTTACTGCCTCTTCCCATCCGTCAACTTCAGCACTCCGCTCACCTGTGATGTGTAAAACTGCGGTAGAATTTACTGCCTCGACACATTTAACACGCCGTATGCGCGCCACTTCTAGCTCATAAGGCCCGAACAGACTTTGGCGTGGTAAATATACGCCTTGTAAATGACGGCCCGTAGTAACACCAGTTCATTGCTGTATTTTCATTTGTCAGCAGAGGAAGGTAAGTATTTTAAGCAGCTTTCGAGGTAATACAAGACCAAACACCATTTTAACCACGCTCTGTAGTAAGCCACAAAGCCTGCTCACGCCTGTGAAGCGGATTAGTGTACCCATAGGCCATAAAAGCGAATGTAGTGAGAATGTTATTACTAAAACTACGACATGATGAGAAGAAACAGAGGGGAAGAACAGCAATAACCATCCCACTTCTCGTATCTGCAAGGATTCAGTGACACGATAGGGACGATTGATGGCCGAGACTGCATCTAGTTACTTTACTTTAGGTACACTAAAAGCAAAAGTTTTTTCAGTCTTCTAACAGCTTTGATGTGGTACACGAATTTCGACCTATTCATCTCACACCAGAACGTGTACCCAACATCCCCAGTTATTAGCTTCTTTCCTTGCGGTTTTTATCCTCTAGAGCTCCATCTAGTACCATGGATGTTATTCTCTGATGTCTTAACAAATGTCCTTCATCCTGTCCCTTCAGTGTTTTCAACACTTTTATTTCCTCGATGATTCTGCGGAGAACCTCCTCATGTCTCATCACATCAGTTCACTTCATATTCAGCACTGTTCTATACCAATATATCTCCAACGTTTTTATTTTCTTATTCCCAGTTTTCCCACAGACCACAGGTTGCATATCTGGATGCACTCCGCAGCCATCTTACGGTTTGTGACGAACGGTGCCTCAGGTACAAGTATCGTTAACCCTCATCCCTGTTCCAAACGCGAATGGCTCTGGGAAAGGACAAGTTTTCACAAGTCTGCATATGCGGCCTACTGTCTCCGATTTTCCCATGGTTCAATTTGACGTAGTTGGGAAAAAGCTATATATTATTTGATTTCCCCTGATATTGTCCGTTCTCAGAATCTAAAAAGTAATTATCTGCGTAATGCACAACGCAGCGTAACGCAGCATAATGCACTCTGCAGCGGAGTGTGCTCTGATATGAAACTTCCTGGCAGATTAAAACTGTGTGTCGGATCGAGACTCGAACTCGGGACCTTTGCCTTTCCCGGGCAAGTGCTCTACCATCTCAGCTAACCATGCACGACTCACGCCCCGTCCTCACAGCTGCACTTATGCCAGTACCTCGTCCCCTACCTTCGAAACTTTACAGAAGCTCTCCTGTGAACCTTGCAGAACTAGCACTCCTGAAAGAAAGGAAAGTTTGGAAGGTAGGAGACAAGGTACTGGCAGAAGTGGAGCTGTGAGGACGGGGCGTGAGTCGTGCTTGGGTAGCTCAGATGGTGGAGCACTTGCCCACGAAAGTCAAAGGTCCCGAGTTCGAGTCTCGGTCCGGCACATAGTTTTAATCTGCCAGGAAGTTTTAACACCTGTCTTGCAACTTACGCCACAGGTGTCTGACATCTCCGAAACTCTCTCGTGCTTACGAAGAAAATACCTGGCGAATTGAGTCGCTCTTCGTTGTATCTCGTCTATTAATTATTCCCTGTTATAGTAATTCAAGATTCCGTCGAACGACTGTTTTGTCTGTCAATTATTTAGTCAATCTTTAGGAATGTATCACTGAATCTCAGCATGACATTTGCTCTTTCTACCGCTAGTTTTACGTGATCTTTCCACTTTAGACTGTTTCAGACGGTTGTGTATTGTGTATTAAACCGGGGACCTAGAAACGACGGAGAGGCTTCGTCCCGCCGTAACCCTCAGTGTTTCACAACCCCACAACACCCTACAGCAGTCCACCCACCCCTCCGCTGCCCCACTTTGAACGCAGGCTTATTGTGTGGTTCTACCCCCAGTAGACCCTCCTGGGAACGTCTCGTACCAGACGGGTGTAACCTCAAAGGTTTGTGTGGTAGAGTAATTATGGTGTTCGCGTATGTGGAGTAAGTGTTTGCGCAGCAATCGCCGACATAGTGAAACTGAGATGGAATAAGGGGAACCAGTCAGCATTCGCCGAGGTAGATGGAAAACTGCCTAAAAAACCATCCACAGGCTGGCCGGCACAACGGACCTCGACACTAATCAGCAGGGCAGATTCGTGCCGGGGACCAGCACGCCTTCCCTCTCCGGTAGCAGCGCGTTAGACCACGCGGCTAGCCGGGCGGGCCTCCAGACGGTTACTCCCACATATTTTACGTTTTTCTTCGTTTTCATCTATTTATTCGTAATATGTTACGTTTATTTACATTGAGGATCAACTACCAGACACTGGTCAAATTATCTTTCGTCTGAAGGTCTTCCTTTAGTTTGCTAAAATTTTCTGGCGATGCAACTATCCTAAATGTGACAGTAAGTTCGAGATTCTAATTGGAAAATGTTTCCCTGTTAAGTGAGACGTGTTATCTGCTGTAAGTCCTGAACTTACTCCCAAAGGTGATTCGATTCTTCCTAACTTCGTATTTCATTCGCTAAGTTGCAGTATCGAACGTGGCCGATGTAATCTACTGAAAGCTGAACCTCATGAACGAAATAAAAGAGCTGAGTCTCACAGAACTTCTGTTTGCGACATACCTGTTGTTTTTTGTAGACCTGATTCTCGTTCCCCAAAGAATTGTAAGAAGTGAGCATTAAGTACAATGATCAGCCAACTATTATGATCTCCTGTTTAATACCGTTGTGGTCCACCTTTGAAATGCAGTAGAACAGCGATTCTGTGTGGCGCGGATTAGAGAAGTCCTTGTCGCGTTTCTGAAGGTATGTTTCACCGCATGTCTACGCACAGGCTACGCACCTTCCGTAAATTACGGACCGATGGTTTGTAGACTCGGAGCCACTGCCCGGTAAAATCCCATATGTGCTTCATCGGGTTCAGATCAGGTGAACATGGTGGCCACTACGTCAACATGAGTTCATTATCGTGCTCCGAAAAGAAGTTTAGCACGTTTCTGGGAGTGTGATACGGACAGTTATGATGCTGGAGGAAGCTATCGCTACCGAGCAAGAAGTCAAGCATGAAGAGATGAAAGTGGTCTGCACTTACGTTCACGTAGTCCATAGCTGTCATGATGCCTTGGATTACTTCTACAAGTATCGTGGAAGACCATTTGAATGTCTCCTATAGCAGCGTAAACCTAGGCTCCCACTGGCATGCACCCGTGGTCCTTTGCATGTATCGAGCAGTCATTCGAAGGTATGACTGTAAATCCGCACACGACCATGGATACAGTATAAGAAGGAACGTGATTAATCCAACCAGGTGACACGTTTCCATTGCTCTACGGTTCAGTCTCAGTGATTTCGTGTCCACTGCAATCGTAACTGGCGATGTCACTCAGTTCAAAATGGTTCAAATGGCTCTGAGCACTATGGGACTCAACTGCTAAGGTCATTAGTCCCCTAGAACTTAGAACTAGTTAAACCTAACTAACCTAAGGACATCACAAACATCCATGCCCGAGGCAGGATTCGAACCTGCGACCGTAGCGGTCTTGCGGTTCCAGACTGCAGCGCCTTTAAGCGCACGGCCACTTCGGCCGGCGATGTCACTCAGTCAACACGAATATACGTATGGTTCCTCTGCTGCGGAGCCTATGTTCAGCAATGTGTGCTGTACTTCGGAACATTTGTACTTCCACTAAAACTGTACTCTGTAGCCAGATTTAACACAGATCGCCGTTTATCCTGTTTTACAGAGCGGGAAAGCCTCTGACCTCCCCGTTCTGTGATGAGGTGTGAACGTCCAAAACCCTGTATCCTATTCCTGGTTTCACCATCTTTCAACCACTTTCCACAGACATAACAGTAGCATTCTAAGCTGGCCATGTTCACCATTTCCTGTTGTTCCATCTCTGACGCCGTGCCATAACAATCTGCTCCTTTTTAGAATCGCTTGTGTCATTGGACTCCCCCATTCTTCGGTTCTTATCGCCACTAGAATAATTCATCATACGCGTCTGCTCCACTTATGTGGTCTCACTAATGCGTCGCGTACCTGTAACGCCACCAGACGGCGTTTAATCTCGTGGCGGCCGGTGTTCCTCATGCTCTGCCTCTTCAGTATAGTTTTCATTATACGATTGTCATCGCTGTTACGGACCTATAATCATGTGCATCTCACCAATGATCCGTTCCGAAAGCTGGAGTCACCTGAGAATCTTTCCGACATCTTGAAATCCTTCTTTGTCCAAGTGACCTTTGCAGAACGAAGACACTATGAGTAATAGGAAGCACTGGTATGTTCTAGATACAACCGACGAATTGAAAACAGCGCTACGTCTCGTCATCAATTTCCACTGTATTTGTTGAAGTTAACCATTAAATACTAAAACAAAACACTTCCAGCGGTAGTCACCCTTCCTCCCCTGTCTGCTGATCACGTCTATCAGTTTCACGAGGGTGACAAGAAGTTCTTTCTTCTAGGACCACAATAACACGTACACAACTGTAGAGACACATTAAAAATTATCGTCCTGTTGACGATCGGAATATCGTTTCCATCTTAAACCCTCACACTTACTTTTATACGATTTCATTGACATTCAGTTCCACGGTATACTATGCTATTAAAATACAGCTGACATATGTTTCTGTAAAATCCGTGGCAACTAACCAATTTCATGCCTACATGGAAGGAGTAATTTAAGTTTTTCACATGAAAATGCTGAATAAGTCCTTTTCTTGCTGAAACTGTTCTTGTGGAGAGAGTTAAGAGGGTGATTCTCCGTAACAGCTTTCTGAATATGCGAACACGTGGCTGCAACTCTCATGAATCTCAACAGACGGTAATTTCATCACTGATGACAGAATGACGAGAATATTCTTTAGTAATTTCAAATTGTCTCATCGATGTCCGTACAAGTTATGATCAAAATGTGTGTGACTCAGCATAGGGTTCGAATGTAGCAGCCTTATGTAACGACGCAGATCGTATGACACGTTTCGAAAGCAACCCCTGACGTGTAGCTTAAACCCTATCAACCTTCCGTAATCTATGAGTAGTGTTCTTTTAGGCAAAAGGGCGTCTGTGAATCTTGGATAGCAGCAGAAAAGTACTGGCAGTTAAAGGCAGTGTAGCAAGCCTCGATAGCTGAACAAGTATGAGTACTGCTCGCGAACGATATCTGAAATCTATAAATCCAAATCGCAGACTCAGTCTGTCAGTTTCTTCTACAGTAGTGTACGTCCCACAGGACTTCGAAAAAATTATTGTGAAGTAATGTTCATATTTAAACAAGATACGAGCCGTTTGACATCATAATCGCAGTGCCCAAACAAGGATAAAATTTTTCAACTAATTATGTTCAACGTGACCAGCAACAGACACTAAGTTTGGATATCTGAACTATGCGAGTTTCGTATCTCATGCTGTTAAGCACATGACTTATCGAACAGTGTTTTCATCAGTCTAATAACTTTCATCAATTTCATACATGTTGATTATCAGTTATTTAATAGATTAACACGGTGTACTCTGGTTAAGAAATATTGTGCTAGAGCGTTTCATAGTGCGGATGATCTTTAATGTCTTAGTACTGTAAATATTAGTCCTCGTCATTCTCTTGTGTCCTCAGGGTATTCATTTCTTACCTTGTACCTCCTCTTTGACTCAGTCTCTGATGTTTCATTTCGATACAATTACTTTTTGGTTTAAGACTAGAATTTTGTCCCATGCGAGGTAACAGTTATCATACTTTATCAGTAATACGGGATAATTTCATTTATTTTATTTGTACTTCGCACAATAAAGCTACAAATTTCGAGAGGCAATGGTCTTAGCGTCAGATTGTTGATATGATTAAAACACGAGTCTCATTAGACTACTGTAAACTATTTTACTTTTCGATCGCCGCTAATGCCTTGTGGGATATTTTTAATTTTTAAATTATATTAACTACATATGAACCTGATAATGAGAGCATTATAGCTATAAACCCGTTGTTCTATTTTGTGAAGTACCGTTAAACTGGTTGAATGATGCTGCCAGTGATATCTCATTTTGTGTTCATATTAGTCCCAGTGTGGTCACGAAATCACAACGATTGGTCTTAGTTTATTACGGACAGCTAAGCATTTTGTCAAAGTTAGTATGGTTGCGCCCTTCAGCGCAGCAATCGTATACATTAATCATATATTTTGTAAGGATCCTGTTACGTTTGGAAACCGGATTACCTATGACAGTAAGTCCGAATATGTCCTGAATTAAGAAAAATGCCCTCTCATGTACAATGTTTAGACGCATGAAACTAACTACTAACGCGATTTGAATGCACACATGTTACAGAAAATTACCTAGACAGAGAACGCTTTCTTCACACAAAATGATGAGTATAGCAAAACAAAATTATATTCATGTGAATCTGAATGATTATACCAAATACACTACTCAAACAAGTCAGGAGAACATGACATTTATCATCTTACCATACTCCATTGAGGATTGGGCATATTGCCAAGTTATACCTTTTCTACCACAAATTAAAAACGCAACAAACATCATTACATCCTCAATCATTTATATAAAAAAAAGTTAAATGTCCGACAGGTGTCGAAAACAAAGAGGAAACTATCATTCATCCTGTAGTGCCTGGTAATTTTTATTGAGCTCTGGAAGCTACAGCAATCACTGCCTGACACCTATGTGTCTTGCGCCGTATAGGTCTACGGAGGTCACTCTGTGGTATTCGTTTCCATACTTCAGTGAGAGGGCATAAAACCGGAGAAGAGGTGGCGGAACAGGACGAACGAGCTGTCTAAGACGCTGGGGTCTTGGAGTCTTGGGCTGTGCGGCTGATTCCGGCGGAGGTTCGAGTCCTCCCTCGAGCATGGGTGTGTGTGTTTGTCCTTAGCATAATTTAGGTTAAGTAGTGTGTAAGCTTAGGGACTGATGACCTTAGCAGTTAAGTCCCGTAAGATTTCACACACATTTGAACATTTTTGAACAGAAAGACCACGAACACGTCTGTCAAGCACGCCCCACACATGCGCAATGGAGATTAGGTCGGGATTCACCACCGACCATTTCATTACTTCAATGTCAAGGCTTCGTAAGACATCCCTTCTGACGCCCGACACATGGGCCCCTGAAACAGAAGGAATTCAGGACCGTCATCGGACGCAGCATCCACCACGCGGTCCAACAGGATCTGTTCAGTGTACTGCTTGGCGGCAAGGCGACCATGTACGAGGATAAAATCCGTATGTCTGCCAACACAGCCGTTCGTTGTGGCCGAGAGGCTCTTGGTGCCTCAGTCCGGAACTGCGCTGCTGCTACGATTGTAGGTTCGAATCCTGCCTCGGGCATGGATGTGTGTGATGTCCTTAGGTTCGCTAGGTTTAAGTAGTTCTAAGTCTAGGGGACTGATGACCTCAGATGTTAAGTCACATAGTGCTCAGAGCCATTTCAACCATTTTTTTGTCAACACAGAAACACCCCACAACAAGTGGGGAGTCCGTCGATTTCCTGGACAGCATTTTGCAGGTATCACTCACGACGGGTCTTCTCATGCAAACACGGCCATCATCTTGCGTCAGAGGATATCTGGACTCGTCTGTGAATAACACCTGCGGAAGTTGCCAGTTGACGTGGGAACGGCAGAACTGAAGGCGAGCTGCGAAATGTTATCGAGTGAAGCAAGGTACTCTAACAGGACGTGTGAGTCGTAAGGTCTTTTCTCGTAACTTGTTCATTAGAGTGTGGCAGGACACAGCGGTTCCAGTGGCCTTCCTGAGACCGTCCTGCATTGCTCTACCGTTATCCGTACGACTCCGCAACGCAGATGTCGGTCTTCACTTGGGGTTGTAATGCGCCGGCGAACGTGTCCTACTAGTTATGTATACTGACCTGTTTCCCTGCAGCGCATCCACAACACATGGATGATAGACTGAGATACATTAGCATCTGCTGCAACATGTCCGAAAGTCTATCCTTCTTGGATCAAACCCGACGCAATAATGCGTAACGTAGTCAATAGATGGCGAATGATTTTAATTTTTGCCTACATTCAAAGCGAAGATTTCAAGACACGCAGTAGGACTACTTGGTACCACCTGTATCAAAATAGATGTAACACACAGAACGTTGATACACATGTTCCCCTAATTCTTATGAACACTGTACATTACCAAGCGTGGATGTGTAATACAACGTTGGTTATTGTGCTTAGCAGCGCTATGGGGCATTTTTAACTAGTCTGTAATAATAGATTGCAAATATTAGGCATAGAATAATGATACTCTCCGTAGAACAACAAATATCGTATATAGAACGTGAAGCATATTATTCACAGTTGTAATCAAATACGAGTCCTAGCATTCCCAGCGGTGGGGATCGTGACGTGATTGGCCAGCTCAGCCGGAACTCAAAGAATACTCCCCGATCACATCGCAGACTGATCAAAATAGCAGCTTATGTTGTCTGCAGTCGATTAACTACACACAGTACAAAACTGGCTCTTTGATGCGAACCTGTGGAAAGTAATAAGCGAAATACTGAGTAGTAAAAGTAGTAAGTTAAATACTAAAAGATGCAGATGTAACAGCCAGCTTCCGACCTGTCTGTGTGTACCACATGAACTGTCTGTAATGAACCTACATTGAGGCGACAAATGTCATCCATCCTCCTTTTGCAGGGTTTAGTGCAGCAGCACGACGTGGCATGGACTCAGCTAGTCGTCAGAAGTCCACTGCAGAAGTATTCAGACTTGCTGCCGGTATAGCCGTCCATAATTTGCGGAATTGTTGTCGGTGCAGGATTATGTGCACGAACTGATCTCTCGATAAATGCTCGACGGGATTTGTGTCGGGCGATTTATATGGCCAAGGCATTCACTCGCATTGTCCAGAAAGTTCCTGAAAGCAATCACGAACAACTGCGGCTCAATGACATGGCGCATTGTCACCCATAAAAAAATCCATCGTTTTTTGGTAACATGAATACCACGAACGGCTGCAGGTGATCTCCAGGTAGCCTATAATAACCATTTCCAGTCAATGATCGGTTCAGGTAGACCAGAGGACCTAATACATTCTAAGTAAACATAGCCCACATCATTATGGACCCGCCACCGGCTAGGATAGTATCTTGTTGACAAATTGGGACAACGCTTCGTAGGGTCTGCGCCGCACTAGAACCCTACCATCAACTCTTACTAACTGAAATCACGACTCAACCTACCACGCCACGCTTTTTCAGTCGTCTAGGGTCCAATCGATATCGTCAAGAGCCCAGGAGAGGCGCAACAGGCTATGTCGTGCTGTTACCAAAGGAACTCGCGTCTCTCGTCTGCTGCCATAGGCCATTAACGACATATTTTGCCACACTGGCCACACGGATACCTACATCGTAAGTCCCACATTGATTTCTGTTGGTATTTCATGCAGTGTCGCTTGTTCGTTACCACTGACAAATCTATGCGAACACCGCTGCTCTCGATCGTTAAATGGAGGCCTTCGGCCACTGCGTTAGATTAGATTAGTTTTTAATTCCATAGATCCATGCTGAGGAGATCCTCGTAGATGTGGAACATGTCAATATTTTTTTAAGCTGAAATAACAATACTAATAGTATGGATATAGACAATACATCATTTGTTTCTAGTAAAAAATCTGTTATGGAACTCTACTTCTGTTGCACATGCTTCTAGATGCTGCTCTAAACAGAATTTATTAATGTCAATGTTCTTGAATTTATGGCAGTTTTTAGTAAATGTGGCAACTCCTCCTCCATCCATATCTACTCTGCAGAAGTAGGAAGCTAGCTTAAATCCGGAAATGTCTAACATATCTATACCAATGGTCACTTGATGTTCAGAGAGGCAGATTACGTCAATTTGGCTAGATGAATTCATTTCATCAATACAAATGAGTAGTTCATCAACTTTATTTCTGAGTCCCGGAATGTTCTGGTGTAATAAAGGTGGTGGTGGTTAGCGTTTAACGTCCCGTCGACAACGAGGTCATTAGAGACGGAGCGCAAGCTCGGGTTAGGGAAGTATTGGGAAGGAAATCGGCCTTGCCCTTTCAAAGGAACCATCCCGGCATCTGCCTGAAACGATTTAGGGAAATCACGGAAAACCTAAATCAGGATGGCCGGAGACGGGATTGAACCGTCGTCCTCCCGAATGCGAGTCCAGTGTGCTAACCACTGCGCCACTGTAATAAAGATAACTGATACTGCATACTAATGGGATTGTAACTGCTTTGGCGAAGATGAACTGAAAGTTTCTGATTACTTTCTGTTAAACATTGTTTAAATGGAGGCTGTATGCTAAAATCTGGCCCCTGTTCATCTGTTTTCTCAAACTGAGCGTGTCTACCAATCTCTCTTAAAACTCGTTTTCTTTCCCCCTTTGTGAGGGATAATGTCTCATATTTCGTATTCTCAGCACACTTTTATACCTTATCCACGCGATACTACCGCTGCCTGTATATGTGCATATCGCTATACCATCAGTTTTGTCAGCTGTGTATAGCTAATTCGCGAACTTATACTCCAAATCAACACAAACAGTAACACAGTTTCCAACAGCTCGTCCAGCAATTCAGCAGAAAGTGCGTCCGCACTCAGTCTAGCAGCAACGTGCCGTAAGGCCGGTCTCTGTTTGGAGGAGCAAATGTGTTCGCCGCAGGCCTCCTCGGTGTACAATATTGAGGGATGCGAATATGATAGTGTGGCAGACGGCCTACGCCGCGGGACACATAAAGGATGTTGGCCGTTATGACAATAACGGTGGCGGCGCCTTCAATGATTCACCGGATGCGGCGGTGAATAATGCAGGCGCGGATGGCCCGCCGCGGTCTCCCGGCAGCGGTAATCACTTTAGGGCGGACGCGCCGGCGGCGTGTGTGCGGCGTGCGGACTGCCCGCCAGGAGCGCCGCGCTGCCCCAGGGACCGCGCGCGGCCAGGAACACGTGTCACGCCCGGACTAGTTTGACAGCGTCACCTGTCGCTCGTAGCCGTCACGTTGAAGTTGTCGCTATAAGCTCTCGTGACTCAACTGAAGTGATAATGAAATTTGCCCAATAATATTAAAATTAGGAATCAAGAAGTGATTTTCCAAGTCCCATTTATGTGAAACCATAAAGACCTACTCGGTCCAGTCTCATTAATGTGACCAGCACCTGTGTTTCAGAGACGAAAGGTGGCAGCACTTGCACTGGTCGGCATATTAAGCTTGTCGGGGTGAGGAAGAGAGCAGTCGCTGTAATGTGAAAACGGAGCGATTTATCTGACATCCAAAACAACATGATCATTGGCCTTTTGGCCGAAGGAGTAAGCATTTCCAAAACAGCAAAGGTTGTAAACTGTCCCTGTGCTTAAAGTATACAGTGCACGGAAAACTGGTCCTATCGGAAACTGACGCCGAGGCAATTATGGCGCACCACTGTACGGGCGAACAGATGTGCTACTGTTGAGCAACTGACCACCCAGATGAACCAATGGGCTACCAACAGTGTCTCCTTGAGGACCGTTCAGCGAACATTCATACTTATGGACCTCCGTTGCAGGCAGCTCGTTTCTGCACCCATCATGACCACTGTTGACCGGCGACGAAGGTTAGAATTTTCTCCCTAATGTCACAACAGAATGCCCGTTGAGTGGTGACAGGTGGCTTTTTCGGATTAATCACGTTATATGCTCCATGTGATAGATTTCCGTTGGCCTGTACAAAGTGAACTCTCTGAAAGTAAATACCCTGCAACAATCGTCGGAAGGGTCTATGCTGGAAGAGGGAGCGTTATGGTCTGGGGAATATTTTAGAGGCATTCCCTGGATCATCTAGTCATTCTGGAAGACTCAATGTATCAACACTTGTATTCATATATCCTTGGGAAACATGTTCACACTTTTTACAAGTAGTCACGTTGATGTAACTGGAGAGAGTAGTTATATATCTAAATTTATATAAGCATTCGCACGCATTAAGGTTCAAAATGGTTCAAATGGCTCTGAGCACTATGCGACTTAACTTCTGAGGTCATCAGTCGCCTAGAACTTAGAACTAATTAAACCTAACTAACCTAAGGACATAACACACATCCATGCCCGAGGCAGGATTCGAACCTGCGACCGTAGCAGTCGCTCGGCTCCGGACCGTAGCGCCTAGAACCGCACGACCACTCCGGCCGGCCACGCATTAAGGAACGTGGCGCTGAAGAACAAAATGGTTCAAATGGCTCTGAGCACTATGGGACTTAACATCTCAGGTCATCAGTCCCCTAGAACTTAGAACTACTTAAACCTAACTAACCTAAGGACATCACACACGTCCATGCCCGAGGCAGGATTCGAACCTGCGACCGTAGCGGTCGCGCGGTTCTAGACTGAAGCGCCTAGAACCGCTCGGCCACCAGCGGCCGGCCGTTGGACAACAACTGTACACCATTTATATATCAATATAAGAATTTCACTTCTACCAAGATTAATTTCCGTATCAGGCTACATTACATAGACATTCCTACAGAAAATATTTTTCTAATGTATATATTTATATTTAATGTTAACAAATTTCTTTTTCTCAGATCTTTTCTTTCTATTGTCACTCCGCATTTTATATTCTCTCCCCTTCGGCCAGTGTCAGGTATTATGTTGTTCAAAGAGCAAACTTCACCTACTACTTTTGTATCTCATTTTTGATCCAATTCTATTATCACCTGATTTAATTCGACAACTTTCCAGTATCATAATTTTATTTTGATTGTCCTACAACCTGTTTTCAAAACATTATCCTTTCCAGCCAACTCATTCTCGAAGCAGTTTGCCGTACTTAGCAGCGTTATAATGTCACCAACGAACTTCATAGTTTTTATTTGTACTTTGCTAATTTTCGTTGGTTTCATTAAAAGTTTCGTCAATGTATACAACCTTGCCAGAGTCCTTCCTCAAATACCACATCTTTCTCATGACCTCCGACTCATAACTGAAGTCTACTTTCTGCAAAAGTGGCAGATAATATTTGACTCTTTATAGTTCTTCGCTGACCACTTTCAGACCGAATGGTGCCTGGTGACATTGCGGTCATGTGATGTCCTAATGAACGTATTTAAACGCAGCAGCGACGAATGGGAAATCATTCCAACCGATACAGGCAACAAATATGGAAATCCACTAACCTAAGCAAATTTTATAATAGACAGATTGTTATAACGCAGCACAGGGGAACGAGCATCCTGGTTACTGCGATACTGGAAGGCTGCCTTGAGAGAGTACAAAAACTAATAGAAGGACGGTGAAATCTCGTGTAGGTGAGTCGTTGGATGTCGTTTTCTTATGCCAGAACATGGACATTGGAGTCTTGTCTACACTGTAAAGCAAGATAAACCGCGATCTGACGACTGACTATAATACTGCTGCAGGCGTAAGTGTTTCGTAGCCTATCGTTGAGAGCACAATGCTACCTCCTTCCTTTTATATAATTCCCAACAGCTGTACAACTGTCTGTCCTACTAGACGAATTTCATGGTACAGTTGTGTGGTAAGCATTATACTGAACTAACGTTCATGAATTCGGCCCGTGATTCACCTGATGTGGACGCAATGTAAGACATGTGGGATATTTACTAGCGTCTGCTTCACGCCGACATACAATAGATCAGTAATTGGACGGGAATTCCATGACCTGAGCATTGAAATCTAGCGCCACAAATCTCCGGAAACCTACCAAGGCTTAATAAATGGCAACCAGTGCTGTACAATCACAATAAAGTCATGAGATGTTCAAGTGACTCTCTTATTAGAACATGTTACGCGTTTTGGGATTACACCCATCTTTAGACATCACAAAATTCAACTCCTGCTCTGTTTCAAGTCTGGTTGTGTCGCAGTCATATGTAATTTGACACTTTCTTTGAGTTGCAAGGCTGTACGCCTCGTTGGTTAGGAAGGAGTTGAAGTTTGTGATGTCTGAAGTGGATGAAATCCCGAAACGAATAACATGTTCTAATAAAAGAGTGAATTGAACGTCTCATGACTTTATTGCGATTGTACAGCATTGGTTTCCAGTTATTAACATAAAAATGATCGCAGGCCTCAGACGGGATTTTATGTCCTGTATATCTACCAAGGCTCGCCTAATCCATGCTACGCAAAACCGCTTTTGTGCTGCGTTCCAAACGTGAACCAACACTCCAACAAGCAGGTGGTCATAATGAAATACAATACCTGGCAGTTTAAACCTGTGTACCGGGGCAGGACTCGAACCTGGGAACTTTACCTTCCGCTGGATAATGCTCTCACAAGCAAGCTATCCAAGCACTACTAAAGACTCACCCTCACGGCTTCACTTTCACCAGTACCTCATCCCCTAGCTTTCACATTTCACAGACGTTCTCCTGCACACCTTGCGGGACTAGCACTCCAGGAAAAAAGGTTAGTATGGAGTCACAGTATTGATTGCAAAATGATATTTTCACACTGCAGCAAGAAGTAACATGGTTCAAATGGCTCTGAGAACTATGGGACTTAACTGCTGTGGTCATCAGTCCTCTAGAACTTAGAACTACTTAAACCTAACTAACCTAAGGACATAACACACATCCATGCCCGAGGCAGGATTCGAACCTGCGTCCGTAGCAGTCGCTCGGCTCCGGACCGTAGCGCCTAGAACCGCACGACCGCTCCGGCCGGCCACGCATTAAGGAACGTGGCGCTGAAGAACAAAATGGTTCAAATGGCTCTGAGCACTATGGGACTTAACATCTCAGGTCATCAGTCCCCTAGAACTTAGAACTACTTAAACCTAACTAACCTAAGGACATCACACACGTCCATGCCCGAGGCAGGATTCGAACCTGCGACCGTAGCGGTCGCGCGGTTCTAGACTGAAGCGCCTAGAACCGCTCGGCCACCAGCGGCCGGCCGTTGGACAACAACTGTACACCATTTATATATCAATATAAGAATTTCACTTCTACCAAGATTAATTTCCGTATCAGGCTACATTACATAGACATTCCTACAGAAAATATTTTTCTAATGTATATATTTATATTTAATGTTAACAAATTTCTTTTTCTCAGATCTTTTCTTTCTATTGTCACTCCGCATTTTATATTCTCTCCCCTTCGGCCAGTGTCAGGTATTATGTTGTTCAAAGAGCAAACTTCACCTACTACTTTTGTATCTCATTTTTGATCCAATTCTATTATCACCTGATTTAATTCGACAACTTTCCAGTATCATAATTTTATTTTGATTGTCCTACAACCTGTTTTCAAAACATTATCCTTTCCAGCCAACTCATTCTCGAAGCAGTTTGCCGTACTTAGCAGCGTTATAATGTCACCAACGAACTTCATAGTTTTTATTTGTACTTTGCTAATTTTCGTTGGTTTCATTAAAAGTTTCGTCAATGTATACAACCTTGCCAGAGTCCTTCCTCAAATACCACATCTTTCTCATGACCTCCGACTCATAACTGAAGTCTACTTTCTGCAAAAGTGGCAGATAATATTTGACTCTTTATAGTTCTTCGCTGACCACTTTCAGACCGAATGGTGCCTGGTGACATTGCGGTCATGTGATGTCCTAATGAACGTATTTAAACGCAGCAGCGACGAATGGGAAATCATTCCAACCGATACAGGCAACAAATATGGAAATCCACTAACCTAAGCAAATTTTATAATAGACAGATTGTTATAACGCAGCACAGGGGAACGAGCATCTTGGTTACTGCGATACTGGAAGGCTGCCTTGAGAGAGTACAAAAACTAATAGAAGGACGGTGAAATCTCGTGTAGGTGAGTCGTTGGATGTCGTTTTCTTATGCCAGAACATGGACATTGGAGTCTTGTCTACACTGTAAAGCAAGATAAACCGCGATCTGACGACTGACTATAATACTGCTGCAGGCGTAAGTGTTTCGTAGCCTATCGTTGAGAGCACAATGCTACCTCCTTCCTTTTATATAATTCCCAACAGCTGTACAACTGTCTGTCCTACTAGACGAATTTCATGGTACAGTTGTGTGGTAAGCATTATACTGAACTAACGTTCATGAATTCGGCCCGTGATTCTCCTGATGTGGACGCAATGTAAGACATGTGGGATATTTACTAGCGTCTGCTTCACGCCGACATACAATAGATCAGTAATTGGACGGGAATTCCATGACCTGAGCATTGAAATCTAGCGCCACAAATCTCCGGAAACCTACCAAGGCTTAATAAATGGCAACCAGTGCTGTACAATCACAATAAAGTCATGAGATGTTCAAGTGACTCTCTTATTAGAACATGTTACGCGTTTTGGGATTACACCCATCTTTAGACATCACAAAATTCAACTCCTGCTCTGTTTCAAGTCTGGTTGTGTCGCAGTCATATGTAATTTGACACTTTCTTTGAGTTGCAAGGCTGTACGCCTCGTTGGTTAGGAAGGAGTTGAAGTTTGTGATGTCTGAAGTGGATGAAATCCCGAAACGAATAACATGTTCTAATAAAAGAGTGAATTGAACGTCTCATGACTTTATTGCGATTGTACAACATTGGTTTCCAGTTATTAACATAAAAATGATCGCAGGCCTCAGACGGGATTTTATGTCCTGTATATCTACCAAGGCTCGCCTAATCCATGCTACGCAAAACCGCTTTTGTGCTGCGTTCCAAACGTGAACCAACACTCCAACAAGCAGGTGGTCATAATGAAATACAATACCTGGCAGTTTAAACCTGTGTACCGGGGCAGGACTCGAACCTGGGAACTTTACCTTCCGCTGGATAATGCTCTCACAAGCAAGCTATCCAAGCACTACTAAAGACTCACCCTCACGGCTTCACTTTCACCAGTACCTCATCCCCTAGCTTTCACATTTCACAGACGTTCTCCTGCACACCTTGCGGGACTAGCACTCCAGGAAAAAAGGTTAGTATGGAGTCACAGTATTGATTGCAAAATGATATTTTCACACTGCAGCAAGAAGTAACATGGTTCAAATGGCTCTGAGAACTATGGGACTTAACTGCTGTGGTCATCAGTCCTCTAGAACTTAGAACTACTTAAACCTAACTAACCTAAGAACATCACACACATCCTGCGACCATATCGGCCTCGCGGTTCCAGACTGTAGCGCCTAGAACCGCTCGGCCACTCCGGCAGGCAAGAACTAACATGAAACATCGTCCCAGATTAAAATTGTGTCAGGCCGGACTCTTAAGTCTCTGTCTGGAACACAATTCTGTTCTGCCAGGAAGTTTCACGTCAGCGCACAGTCCGCTGCTGAGTGAAAATTGAAAGGTGGACATTACGTTTGAATCGTATGTGTCACTGTGTGTATGTGTATGTGTGTGTGTGTGTGTGTGTGTGTGTGTGTGTGTGAGTGTGTGTGTGCGTGTGTGTGTGTGTGTACGTGTGTGTGGGCGCATATACTCGTATGTTTCACTAGAGTGACTTTTAGCAATTCTATTCTAGTCCTCTGATTAGCGTTTTAGTGATACTGACGACAATACTGTTCAGTGACCGACAAAAGCACAGTGAGAAAGACTTACGCAAGCCTTGCAGACCACTTACAGAATACTGTATATTTACCTTTCACGGTCTTGGAGAGCGCTACTTTACCTCTTGATGTGCTATTCTGGAGTAAGCTGTTGCTACTTACCGCAAGAGGCGCTGGCGGTTGTCGGGCGAGCGCCTCTCGCCCCGGCGACTGACCTCAGCTCCGCGGGCTTCGCACAGTGAGCAGAGCGCGGTGGCAGCGCCAGAGTAATTTAAGGCTTCGCACGCGCTGCGCCGGCCAGCCGGGGGCGAGGCCGCCATAAAGCGTATATCAAAACCACAAACATTCCTGCCCTCGGCCGCAATTCAACAATATAAACTACGACCATAAAATACGATTTATGATAATAACACTGGCCGGGCAAGAGGCGTGCTGGCGGTCTGGAGCAGCGGGCTGGAACCGGCACAGGGGGGCTTGACGTCACGCTGCCACCTGGGCAGCAGTCGGCAAACTATCCTGCATCCGTTTACATTTTACGACGGGCTGTCAGCGAACACTCGAATTGTCGTCATACAGCACTTCCCAATGCCCTCCAAATTCGCCTTATCGTCTGTTTTCTTAGAATAGAACATCCCGTTGGAAATTACTGCTTAGCTTCTGACTGAGACTCCAAAGTTTGTCAGTTTGAATTATTTGTCAAATGTTTTTTATTCCAGTCTTTGAGCACAATATCAATTTTTTTGACAGTGACCGGTTGCAATCAGTAATGACCATCCTCAGATTTACAATATAAAAATATATACACTTAGTGAGCAGTGTGTCTTTCAAGACAATGCAGCATTACGTATCACAATATATTTTCATACAACCAGGGAAATGTACAGATAAAATACGGTAAAGCTAAAAAAATGGCTCTGAGCACTATGGTACTTAATACCTGAGGTCATCAGTCCCATAGAACTTAGAACTACTTAAACCTAACTAACCTAAGGACATCATACACATCCATGCCCGAGGCAGGATTCGAACCTGCGACCGTAGCGGTCACGCGGTTCCAGACTGAAGCGCCTAGAACCGCTCGGCCATACGGTAAAGCGAACCTTTTTCTACACCATGTCCTAAAGTGATAAGGCCGTAATGGCACCGTGAAAATATGTAATTATATTCAGTACAGCATCGTCACATAGATCTAAAATAAGGTGTAGAATAGAGCACATCGTCCACACAGTCATTCTTGCAACTGGCTACTGAAGTACAGTAGTTACCAGAAATATGTTTGCCTACATCCTACATAGATGTCGCTAATGTGGGCTAAGATATAGCCTAGTCACCATTTGCGTAAGAAACATAATCTGATAAAACACATTACTTAAAATACATGAGCAGACTTTTAAATATTGATAACTATTATAGAAACCAATTGTGATACAGTAAAAGACGAATACAGTTACCCATATGAAATTATTAAGAACGACTTATATAAAGGTAGTAGGTCTGACACTTTTACGGTGAATTTGCGGTCAAAATTAATATACGTAATACAGTGCCTGTAGCAATTTATAAATTACCTATGAAAGATAAAATGTCTACATGACAGCTTAAGAACAGACAGATCAATGATCAGCGCCCTCTGTTGGGTCGGTCGCCAGGACGTTATGTAAGTGGACACCAATCGTAAGAACTTAGCCACTAGATTTGATATGTCTCCCACAGGAAATATATCGTTTTAATAATTTTATATGGGTAACTATATTCGTCTTTTACTATATCACAATTGGTTTCTATAATAGTTATCAATATTTAAAATCTGCTACATGTATTTTACCTAATGTGTTTTATCAGATTATGTTTTTTACGTAAATGGTGACTATATCTTAGCCCACATAAGCGACATCTATGTAGGATGTAGGCAAACATATTTCTGGTAACTACTGTACTTCAGTAGCCAGTTGCAAAACTGATTGTGTGGACGATGTGGCCTGTTCTAAATCTTATTTTAGATCTATGTGACGATGCTGTGCTGGATGTATTTATATGTTTTCACGATGCCATTACGGTCTTATCACTTTACGACATGGTGTAGAAAAACATACGTGTTACCGTATTTTATCTGTATATTTCCCTGGTTGTATGATAGTGTATTGTGATACGTAATGCTGCATTGTGTTGAAAGACACAGTGATAACTAGGTGTATAGATTTTTGTATCGTAGATCTGAGGATGGTCATTACTGACTGAAACCGGTCATCGTCAAAAGAATTGATATTGTGATCAAAAACCGTAACAAAAACATGTGACAGTATTGGATCACTGTTCATATACGCGACTATGTCGCAACTGTTGAATTATTTGTTGCAAAAATCATTTTCACGATGAGCGTTATGACGCATAACGCGTCAACAAAACAAACTTAGGATAAGCTCTGTTACATTTGGAAATGAACTTCTCTTTCCCTGAAGCCCAAATTCCCTTCATTCTCTATGAGTGGGCGTTTAATGCTCATCCGTCCAAGGGGCAATGCCTCTTCTTTTTTATTACTCTGTCAATGCACGTTCCTCACGATCTCCTGTCAAAAGAGATCCCTATTACAAGAGTCTAAGATTTGATTCGTAGAAGATGGAGGTCTTCTTTGGTATATCTAAGCTGGAGAATTGTCGTTTTTGGGTCTGAATGAAAAGCATTGGAAGATCTCTTAGGCCAATCTGTTCCCGTACCTTCTTTTGAGATGATCATAAAATCGTACACGTCTTTTGCGGATGGTGTCTTTAATTTTCTTTTTTTTTCCCAGAGACTTTCTTGTAGGGTGTCTTTTTATGGATGCCATTCGTGTAATTGAATCCCATGATTACGCTTATCATTTTGTCCTCTTCCTCCAGTTCATCGAGAAAGACTTTATCTACATTTGTGGGTAGTGTTTCGGCTATATACATAACTGATGTCCTGGGAACCGTTTCACAGTAATGCATCTTAGTGTTCTGTGTTGGACTGTTAGTTCATTTTCGATCGTGCAGAAAGTTTGAGAGGCTTTTTTAAGTTTACGTATTCATTTTGTAAGTGTTTCCAAGTCCGATGTATGTGTAAAAGACGATAACATTGGAAAAATACGGCTACATGCTGGCCATTTACGAATATTTTCTATTAAACTGACAAATTATATGTATTCAGGTTCTTCTCTATGATACTGAAGTTAGTTAGTTAGTTTCATATTTCATGGGTCATCGTAATGATGTGGAAGGAACCATTTATTTGTAAATAAATATATTTATGTTGGACATTTATAAGTTTTTACTTTTCTTTTCTTCTTCTTTTTTTTTAAGGAAACATGCAGATGCGAATTTGTAATCTAGTAATTAGAATTTGTATGAACCTAATTACAATAACAGAAATTCTTCTACAGATTAGAAGGGGTTGTCACGGGGAGACAGTTTTAGCTTGTTACAAAATTTTATTTTGCTGTCTATCAGACCTCTTATATCACTTGGCAAGTGACGATAAATATTAGTTGCAGCACTGTGTGGCTCTCTTTGTGCTAAAAATAACATTAATGTTGAGTAATGAATGTGATTTATTTTAATAATTGAAAAAGGTAAGACAACCGCTTAACCTCAAGTGTAACAGATAAGCAAACAAAGGTAGCATCGGATCAAATACGCAGACAGAATGGGCAGGGCCGGCGGATAGAGTAGTAAATAAAATAATAAACAAATAACTGTCGTAGAGTTGGCTAGTTCGAAAAATGACAAATTACAAGTAATACGGAGTTGAAGTAAGCACCTCGCCAGCTCCCTTACCAAAATAAATACCTTTTTTACAAATGCATTACAAAATATACTATGTGGACTAAAGAGTAACCCCTAAGGTCCCAGGTAAATAAGGCCATAAATAAAGGCTAATCCGCCCTTTAACACATACACAGTTCCAGAATTAAACACTATTGTACTTACATACAAAACCAGTGCCTAACAATACTTGTGACAACCACTGTAAGCATTAAGCAGTAGGCTTATATTAACAAAGTAAAGCCAACTGAGGCAAGCACAAAGTGTCAAACAGCAGTCTAATGAAAAACCGAAACCATCAAAAGATGATGTATGTCGAATAAACACTATTTCCATAAAACGCAAAACACTAGATAATTTATGCGACATGTAGATTATAACTAATCTTAACACTGCTTTAACAAAATACAAAGCGTCTTAAAACTGAAAGACAGGACACAAGAGGAACAGGGCAGGTCATCTACAAAATGATGCAAGCCACCCAAGCTGCTCAGTAACGCGGAAAGTATACAATAGCATTTGAATTTTAATGCACGTTCCCCACAGATCGCGAATACGTGCTTAATATCAAAACACAGACGACCAACTTTAGCTCACAGCACAAAGCCAGAGTAATGAAACAAGTATTGAGTATGTGCGAAGGGAACCAGAATGCAGTTGCTCACACATAAGTTAAGAACAAAATTAATACCTGTTACTAAAAGGTCTCACCAAAGTCCGTAATACAGGCAACAACGGTTTCTTGAGCAGGCTCGCTCCATTCAGCGGTCGAGTATCTGATAGTCAAACTTCCAACCGGCGTAATGGCGCCGGCCACACTCCACAAAAAATGGTTCAAATGGCTCTGAGCACTATGGGACTTAACATCTGAGGTCATCAGTCCCCTAGAACTTAGAACTACTTAAACCTAACTAACCTAAGGACATCACACACATCCATGCCCGAGGCAGGATTCCAACCTGAGACCTTAGCAGTCCCGCGGTTCCGGACTGAAGCACCTAGAACCGCTCGGTCACCACGGTCGGCAACACTCTACAGGACAGGCCACCGCCTACCAGCTATGATCGGCCAGAGAGAGCTCTGACACGTCCTCGATAAATGCCATCCAGTCACATTCCCATCGCTAGCTGAGCATGGTCCTATACATCCGTCCCCCGCTGGTATGCGCGCTCTCTTCTGGCCAAGCCACCTATGGTATCCCAGCAACTGGCCAGAGACAAACACGTGGTAAATACAATCAATATTATAATTGCAAAGATATCGCACGTGCACGGCACAGAACTGTAAATAGACTACGCTGGTACCCTGCCAGTAGCCACTTTAACAGGTTTACAGTTCATAAGTGGAATGCTGCCAACGAGTCTACGACTCCAATCGCCTCCCAAAGCACACATTTCAGTTGTACGTTGCCAGAGGCCTCACTGAATATACAGGTTACAGACCGGAGACCAAGACGGTTCCGGTCAGTTCACCGGAAGGGTACACCATGTGCTGTTCGCGACTTTCTCTTTTCCTTTGCGGTATAGGGGAAGATTGATGTGCTGTGTCGTAAAGCTCCTGTTCACCTAATTTTGTGCTAATGTCTTGAATTAATTCCAAGCTCTCCACTGTATCTCATGGAATGAGGGCATATGGCATTGTTGGTGGTGATTCTTCCGTCGGAAGGGGAGGTAAAGCTCTGCCACGCTGTGCTTCAAGAGGATTAGGCTGTGTCCCAGTTCCTCTCCTTCCTTCTCTTATCATCATAAACGCTAACATGACATATACACATAAATACATACATACACACAAACACACACACACACATTACAGTCAATTACAAGTATCACTTTCAAATTTTGAAGGTGGCAGGGGTAAAATACAGGGAGCGAAAGGCTATTTACAATTTGAACAGAAACCAGATGACAGTTATAAGAGTCGAGGGACATGAAAGGGAAGCAGTGGTTGGGAAGGGAGTGAGATAGGGTTGTAGCCTCTCCCTGACGTTATTCAATCTGTATATTGAGCAAGCAGTGAAGGAAACAAAAGAAAAATTCCGAGTAGGTATTAAATTCCATGTAGAAGAAATAAAAATTTTGAGGTTCACCGATGACATTGTAATTCTGTCAGAGACAGCAAAGGACTTGGAAGAGCAGTTGAACGGAATGGACAGTGTCTTGAAAGAAGGATATAAGATGAACATCAACAAAAGCAAAACGAGGATAATGGAATGTAGACGAATTAAGTCGGGTGATGCCGAGGGAATTAAATTAGGAAATGAAACAGTTACAAAACTAAAGGAGTTTTGCTATTTGGGGAGCAAAATAACTGATGACGGTCGAAGTAGAGAGGATATAAAATGCAGACTGGCAATGACAAGGAAAGCGTTTCTGACGAAGAGAAATTTGTTAACATCGAGAAAAGATTTAAGTGTCAGAAAATCGTTTCTGAAAGTATTTGTATGGAGCGTAGCCATGTATCGAAGTGAAACGTGGACGATAAATAGTTTGGACAAGAAAAGAATAGAAGCTTTCGAAATGTGGTGCTACAGAAGAATGCTGAAGATTAGATGGGTAGACCACATAACTAATGAGGAGGTACTGAATAGAATTGGGGAGAAGAGGAGTTTGTGGCACAACTTGACTAGAAGAAGGGATCGGTTGGTAGGACATGTTCTGAGGCATCAAGGGATCACCAATTTAGTATTGTAGGGCAGCGTGGAGGGTAAAAATCATAGAGGGAGACCAAGAGATGAATACACTAAGCAGATTCGGAAGGATGTAGGTTGCAGCAGGTACTGGGAGATGAAGAAGCTTGCACAGGATAGAGCAGCATATGGAGCTGTATCAAACCAGTCTCAGGACTGAAGACCAGAACAACAACTAGTATCAAATAAAATTGGTCAAATGCCTCTAAGCACTATGGGACTTAACATCTGAGGTCATCAGGTCCCTAGACTTAGAACTACTTAAACCTAACTAACCTAAGGACATCACATTCATCCATGCCCGAGGGAGGATTCGAACCTGCGACCGTAGCAGCAACGCGGTTCCGGACTGAAGCGCCTAGAACCGCTCGGCCACAGCGGCTGGCTATCAACTAGACTTAGCAATGTGACAACACACTCTTCGTGAAAGAAAGGTGTGAGCGAAGGAAAGGAGAAGCCGTCCTCAAGAAGTGACAGATTTCTGAAGTTTACCGGTAAACTTGTAATCATATCCTGCTGTATTGTCTATGTTTATTATGGGCGCTTATATACTGAAATTTAGAGGAGCTCCACCATGCGTGGAGCACATCCCTCGACTAAATAACTAATATTATCAAATTACCATCAGCTGCACCCATGTTGGATTGGGTTGTGTTGTTTTGGGGAAGGAGACCAGACAGCGAGGTCATCGGTCTCATCGGATTAGGGAAGGACGGGGAAGGAAGTCGGCCGTGCCTTTTCAAAGGAACCATCCCGGCATTTGCCAGGAGCGATTTAGGGTAATCACAGAAAACCTAAATCAGGATGCCCGGATGCGGGACTGAACCGTCGTCCTCCCGAATGCACACATGTTGTAATAGTTAGTTATCAGTAAGTAAATGAACGCATATACAAATGAAACAGTAGCGGAACTGACTAACTCGAAACTAGAAAGCATAAAATGTCTAGAATCAAATTGATACAAGACCATTCTCTTTCTCATATGAGAAACACGATTCCGAACATCGTCGATAATTTTCAGCGGAGGTTATGACAAGTACAAATTAAATTGTAGTGTTATCTTCTTGTACATTTTACATTCTGGGAAGGTTTAAACGTTTTAAAATAAGTTATCACGTGAAGCAAAATTTCTTTTATTTTTAACAACATGTACAGCGAATGAAGGAAACTCTGGATCAAAACATTTTTTCTTGGTGAGTTGTACAAAGTTATATGGTGATACCTTCAGTTCTTTATAGTTTTTCGTAATGTCGGCATCGAGCTACACCAAAATTTTTGCGTATTTTAGAGTGAGTTTCATGAAGACCGTCCGCAGCTCGTGGTCTTGCGGTAGCGTTCTCGCTTCATGCTCACGAGGTCCCAGGTTCGATTCCCGGCGGGGTCAGTGATTTTCCCTGACTCGAGATGACTGGGTGTTGTTGTGGTCGGAGGAAGGCAATGGCAAACCACCTCCGCTAAGACCTTGCCTAGTCAGCGGGACGGGTCTCCCGCATTGTTCCCTACATTCCTCGAAGTATGGGACCTCATCATCATCATGCAGAAGTTTTGAGAAATGTATGTAGCTTCACGTCAGATACCTACAGTGTAGTGCAATATACGTGTCGCAAAGTGTTTGTTTACTACAGCCACATGGAGTGACAGGTTATACAACAGACAACCTAAAATTCATGACCGAAGATTTTCAGAGTGCTTTCCTTCTACATAAATGAATGGGTAGACCACTGAATTTAATTCCGTCAAGACTTTCTGAAGAACGTTATTTAGGGTATATGAAGCTCTCTGAAAAAGTCAGCACCAACATACTTTTTTGCTGCAGTGGCATCTTTAAAGACTCTCTCCTTCGGATAATCCCCTCAGAAACAATCACGTAGTTTGAGATCAAGACTTTAACGCGGCCATTCCACATAATCTTAAATGAATGCTACGGTGTACATGGTAACAATTTGACCTTTGAACGTCTACCGACAGAATTCGAAAACGTCTACAGAACGAATGCAGACGTGGTCCTTGCTGCATGAAGCAGTAGTTTCTGAGCATTCGGCTACGTCGTGCAGCCGGTACTATTCATTTTCCACTTGTGGTTGTTGAGATCGTCAGTCCGAGGACTAGTTTGATGCAGCTTCCCATGCTACTCTATCCTGTGCAAACCTCATCATCTCCGAATAACTACTGCAACCTACATATTTCTAAATCTACTTACTTTATCCACTTCTTGGTCTCCTTCTACGATTTTTACCCCCTCCCACACTCACCCCAATACTAAACTGGTGATCCCATGACGTCTCAGAATGTGTCCTATCAACCAATCTCTACTTTGGTCAAATGGTTCCCCAAATTTCTTGTCTCTCCGATTCTGTTCATTACTTCCTCATTAGTTCTGTGATCGACCCATCTAATCTTCAGCATTCTCCTGTAGCATCACATTTCGAAAGCTTCTATTCTCCTTTTATCTAAACTGACCATCGTACATGTTTCACTTCCATACATGGCTACTCTCCAGGCAAATACCTTCAAAAAAAGATTTCCTAGTACTCAAAGCTATATTTAATGTTAACTAATTTCTTTTCTCCAGAAAAGTTTTTCTTTCCATAGCTGGTCTAAATTTTATATCATCTCTAACTCGGTCATTATCAGTTAGTATCTGCCCAAATAGCAAAACTCATCGACTACTTTAGTGTCTCGTTTCCTAATCTCATTCCCCAAACATCACCTAATTTAATTAGACACATTCTATTATCTTTGTTTTGCTTTTGTTGATATTCGTGATATATCATCTTTTCGAGACACTATCAAATTCCTTTCAACAGCTCTTCCAACTCCCTTGCTGCCTCTGACAGAATTAGTGTCATCGGCAAACCTCAACGTTTTTATTTCTTCTCCCTGAACTTTAATTTCTATTCCCAATTTTTCTTTGGTTCCCTTAACTATCTTTTCAGTTTACATATTGAATTGTGGATGGTCTACCACCCTGTCTCACTCTCTTTTCAACCAATGGTTCCGTTTAATGCCCCATCCTTTCTTATAACTGCCATCTGGTTTCCGCACAAGTTGTAAATAGCCCTTCGCTGCTTTCTCTAAGTCTATAAATGGTATAAATCTGCGTTGGTCTTTTCTTAACCTATATTCTACGACACGTCGTATGGTCGGTACGCCAACACTGTTCCTGAATTTCTCTGGAAGCCAAACTGATCTTCCCCGAGGTCGGTGTCTACCAACTTTTCGATTCGTCTGTATGGATTTCGTGTCAGTATTTTGCAACCATAACTTACTAAACTGGTACTTCGGTAATTTGCACATCCGTTACACAACTGATTTCTTTGGAACTGTAATTACTACATTATTCTTGAAGTCAGACGGTATTTTGCCTGTCTCATACACCTCGCACGCCAGATGGAAGAGTTTTGGTATGGCTGGCCTTCCCAAGCCTATCAGTATCTCTGATGGAATATCGTCTACCACCGGGTCCTTGTTTCGACTTAGATCTTTCATAGCTTTGTCAAATTCTTCTCACAGTATCATATCAGCCATCTCATCAACATCGACATCCACTTCCATTTCTATTATATTGCTTTCAAGTTCATTTCCCTTGTATGGACCCACTATATACTGCTTCCACCTTTCAGCTTTCCCTTCTTTTCTTTGGTCTGCTTTACCATCTGAGCTCTTGATATTCATATAGCTGCTTCTTCTCTGCCCAAAGGCCTCTTTAATTTTCCGGTAGGCTGTATCTATTTTTTTCCCTAGTGATATATGCTTCTAAATCCTTACATTTGTCATACAGCAACTCCTCTTTAGCAGTTCTGCTCTCCCGGTTTTCAAACGTTTGTATTCCCTTGCGCCTGTTCCATTTGGTGCGTTTTTAAATTTCCTCATTTTTTTAAGCTAAATCCATTGCATCCTGTGTTATCCATAGATTTTTACTAGGCCTTGTCTTTTTACCTATTTGATCCTCTGCTTCTTTCACTATTACATACCTTAAAGCTACCTATACGTCTTCTGGTGGATTCCTTTCGCCTGTTGTTGTCAACAGCCTCCACTTCTTTCAACTTATCGAACTCCCATCTCCTTAATTTTCCAACTCTTTTCCAATTTCCTCAGTCTTAATACACAGTCCATAACCAATAATCTATGGCCAGAGTCCACATCTGCCCCTGGATAGTCTTACAATTTACATTCGATCTGACCATTACATAATCAGTTTGAAACTTTCCAGTGTCTCCAGGTCTCTTTCACGTATACAAACTTCTTTAATAGTTCTTAAACCAAGTGTCAGCGATGATTAAATCATGCTCCGTGCAAAATTCTACCAGGCGCCTTCCTCTTTCATTCCTCTTACGCAGCCCATCTACTATCTTTTCTAGTCTTTCTTTTCCTACTATCAAATTCCTGTCCCCACCAAAATTAAATTTTCGTCTTCTCCATCTGAATAATTAGTTTTATATCATCATACGTTTCTTCACTCTCTTCATCATCTGCGGAACTAGTTGGCATGTAGACTTGTGCTACTGTGTTATGCGCGGGCTTCGTGTCTGTCTTGCTCACAATGATGCATTCACTATGCTGCTCGTAATAGCTTACCCACAGTCCAATTTTTTATTCTTTATTAAACCCATTCCTGCCTACCCCTATTCGAAATTGTATTTATAATTCTGTATTCACTTGACCAGAAGTCCTGTACCTCCTTCCAGCGATCTTCAATAATTCTCACTATATCTAACTTCAGCTTACCCATTTCTCTTTTTAAGTTTTGTGACCTACCTGCCCGGTTAAGGAATCTAAAATTCCATCTTCCTATCTGCAGAAAGCTAGCCTAATTTCTCATGGTGACAACATCCTCCTGAGTAGTCCCCGCCCAGAGATCCGAATGGGGAACTGTTTTACCTCCAGTATCTGTCTGTATTTGTCTGCTATAGCAGACCCCGTAATAGAAATGGACCCAAATAGGCATCGTGCCCTGATTCCTCATCAAACATTGACTTTTTGTTGATGAGGTGGAGCAGAAACTTGATCCTGTGGATTCTCAGTAGCTTAGTGACACCAGTTCTGTTTGTTGACGTATCAATGGAGATGGAAGTGTGCTTTATCACAAACCAGATCTGATCCGTATTGACTGTTCCATTTAAAAAGGCGTCCATTATTTCATTTCCAAAAGAATATCGCCGCTCCGCATCATTCACCTTCAACGGTTGACACTGTTGAATTCTGTGAGGTAAAAGGTTGTTTCTCTTTCATTATCCTCTAGAGAAACAGTCGTGACATTCTGAGTTGTGTTGCATGTCTTGTTGATATAGTGGGCTCCTCACTGAACAAGGTTCGCACTTTTTCTACATTCTCCAGGATTACGACTGAGGCTGGTCGTCCTGACTGGCCCTTCCTGGAGTCTAGTCTTTTCAAAATAATTCATTAACCTGTTAAAAATAGGAAAAACATTACATGAATCTGTGTCGGAGGATGTTTAAATTTTATCACCAGAATTCGGTTCTGTATTGTGATGCCTCCAAGAAATGACTTTATCCTGGATCGTGTCTTTCTTGGAGCTCTGTGCTGTTGAATGCACGTCGCACCACAACAATACATCCATAATTTGCCCAAAATATCTTTACGATTAAGAAACGCTATTCCAGTATTAATGTTCCATTCTGAAACGTGAACTGAGACATAAGTTACTGGTTCAAATGGCTCTAAGCACTATGAGACTTAACATCTGATGTCGTCAGTCCCCTAGACTTAGAACTACTTAAACCTAACTAACTAACCTAATGACATCACACACATCCACGCCCGAGGCAGGATTCGAACCTGCAACCGCAGCAGCAGCGCGGTTCCGGACTGAAGCGCCAAGAACCGCTCGGCCACAGTGGCCGGGAATAGGTTAGCGTACTACAGAATGTTCAGAGCTACAATATAACAGTATTTCAAGGAGAAACATTTACGCCATGCAGTTAAACCACAGCAGACAAATACTTCCTATCACCTACTCTGCGCCTCCCTGTATGTTTTTTCAATAAATAATTTTGTTTTTTTTTATTTATATAAAAATTTCCTTGTGAGGCTTCAATGAATGCCGCTACACGGAATGCTCCTCTTGGAAGCTGCCTTACCACGCAGAGTCCTGTAGCCCTGGTGGGTACACCACAGCCCATTAAGCGAAGCTGATCGATTCCGTGACTTACTGCCGGGGAGTCCGTGCAGATAAAGCGGAATGGGCCCGCTCGCTGCCCCAAACAACACGAAATCGCAGACGTACGTGACTGTATGTTTCAATAGAAGCAATTACCGCGGTGGCGTAGTCACGTATCGCCCTCACGGCTGCCAATGTATCAAGGCACGTTGGAGGGTTCGTGGGCTGGTGTTGCTAAGGCTCCACGGAGCCTCACCGGAATAGACGGGCAGTCACTGTAATTTTCTGTTGTCCACATCCAATTTTTGGGAGACCGGGGTGGGTAGGACTCTGCATCATATTCAGGTTTATATTATCTAGTGCGGATTGTTATTTGTTGCGTGAAAAACCTTATCACTCACTGGTGAGAATGACGAAGTTGCGTATTTACATCGCCGAGAAGGACTGCAATAATGATATTATTCACTGTCATACTGTACAGATATAATTATCGTAAATTTGAAACTGCTACACCGACCTTCGTGTAACCAAATCTGGTAAATCATTAGCCGAAGGCGTAAAAGAGCTCACTTTGACTCGCTGGTGCTCGTACATAATTGATGCCAAGACGACATTGACCCTCCACGTTTCACGTAAGTCATTGCAGTGAAGCACAGTGTTTGTGTCACTCGGTTGTACGGTAGAATCACAGTAAGATGGATCGATGCGGAGACGTGACAGAGACAGAATTGAGGAATCATGTGTCGCTACCCATGACCACACGATGAATTAATTTGCCCGATTTGTCGATGTATGTACCCAAACTGACCAACATGACTACAAGAAATGCTGCACCACTCTCTGTGTTGTAAAGTGGTGTTAGCTCAATGATCGGAGATATTGTAAACTGCATGGCGGACACGAGAGTCACGCTTTGTCGGTGACACCGTGTGGACGTTTCGAGTCGTACAGCTCGCAAAAGACTGTGTCGACAGCGACATACGAAGTTGCACGTCTTCCAAGGGACAAATGACACAGAAGGCAGACATTCGCTGACTGAAGGCGTGCAGTGTGGTCCGACGAGTTTTGGAACGATGCACTGCAGCTACGGCCCAATGAAGCCCAGTGAGGCTTTCCATTCACAGTGTGCGAAGGGTTTAGCAAAGGTCGGAGATGGTTGTGTGATGTTTCGGGGTGTTTCCCGTAACGTGGATTTATATCACTTATTTATGTTACACTGAACACGAACTAGGCTGTTTAATTCAACATACGCGGTACATCAGGTGCTGGTGAGTAGTCTGTGTACACTCCCATCTTCCAAAATGATGTCTAGAACTCCTTGGAGCTGCGAGTAGAACGTAGCTGGCAACATCCGCACAATTTGGTATCTCTGCAGGATCTGATCACAAACAAGTAACTCAACTTGTTATGGAATCCATAGAGGAACTTTATTATCAAAGTTGTAGGCGGTGCCATATGATAGTAGCATGATATCTGCGTAGCGTGAAGTAAGTTTGCCGCTCTTATTTAGACGGTAATGGGAGAAAACGGAAGAAACGTGTATGGATGGAGAAAGATCCCAGTAAATGCTGTCAGTTATAAAGGCAATGGAGGAGGAAGTTTAGCAAGACCATGCAAGAGGTGTAGTGGAGAAAGAAGCAGTTTGTGTAATACATAAAGTGAAGAAGAAAATGATTTAGGCCATAGCACACTGGGCATCTCTCATTGAAAGGTTGCGTTCAATTTGATTCACTTTCGTCTCTTTTTTAAGGAATATAGTATATAGTACTGAGTTTTACAGATTCCCGATCTTTTATTCCAGGCCCTTACTTAAAAATATAAAGTTGCACTAATTACCAATAACAGAATGATTCTTTGGCCCGGAAGCCACTTACCGCGTTGGCGTCTATCCGCAACCTAAATAACACGAAGACATATTCCAGCATAATCCTCTTCATCAGCTTGTCACACAAAGCCAAAATCTAATCTTCTCCTGTCGGTCCCGTTGCCTCGTGAAGTGAATGTGACAGCTTGGATCTCGACTTCGGACATAAAAAATGGCTCTGAGCACTATGGGACTTAACATCTATGGTCATCAGTCCCCTAGAACTTAGAACTACTTAAACCTAACTAACCTAAGGACAGCACACAACACCCAGTCATCACGAGGCAGAGAAAATCCCTTGACCCCGCCGGGAATCGAACGCGGGAACCCGGGCGTGGGAAGCGAGAACGTTACCGCACGACCACGAGCTGCGGACTTCGGACATAAGTATGAGTGTTAAAAATTGGTGGTGTTCTTGGGTTTTAGATAACTGACTTGAAATAATAACACGGGAATCTACTACTAATGTAGACAGCGTGTAGCAAACATCAATTCACAATTACAAGTTATTGGTTCCGCCTTTTGCGAACACACTGTTCTTTCTTTTTACCTAAACATGTTTCAGCACCTCTGTGGCATCGTCAGTGGGTTTCTGTTTGCTGAAAAATGTTAAAAGTGAACATATTTTACGTTGAGACTGATCTAACAAAGTGAGGCCTAAAGGTAGTTATTGTTCGTTTTGCTTCTTACCGTGATTTTATATTATATGGTTTTCCAGGCACAACTGCTTGGTGTTCTGCTCTGATAGCTTGTCATCTGCAGACTTAAGACGTAAATGTGAATTTCATAGGCGAGTTAACACATCCCTTCATTTTTTTAAAAAACATGATTTTGGTGTGTCAAAATGTTTGTGTTCACATTTGTTACTGTGCACGTATTGTTGACACTGATCCTCCTCCTTTTGCGTTCCGAGGACATTGGATACCCATATTAACGTAATTCGTGTAATTTCTTTCTTTATAAACGCCATTTTTCTCCGCAAAATGTGGTGAGCACTATGTTGTTGTTTTTCCCAATCCCGTCGGCGTTGATTTGGCTCCGAGAAAACTTGGCGCTGAATTTGGATTTTATTTACGTTTCTCTCTCTTTCTGTGTGTGTGTGTGTGTGTGTGTGTGTGTGTGTGTGTGTGTGTGTGTCGTCGGACTGAAGACTGACAAGAATCTGTTAATAGTTGCTGAGTTAGGTATCAGAGTTAGATAAAAATTTTTAAACAGTCTCCAAAACCGATAACGAGGTGAGACGAACTAAATAACTCGTTGTAAGAGGAACATGGGATTACGCAGCTCTCTTGAGTTTCAGTTTATGTATGTTATAGTCACCTCTACATCACTGACCATGATTATTTGCAGTGCATGACTAGTTCTTTCTAATCGGTAATATAAAATAGTTAGCACCACAGGCGTTATAAGGTGATGCGACCCTTCGTTATACAACCACTTCTACGATCTGTGACGTAGTTCATTTTGGACCGTACATGTTGGAAGAAACTCTTCCGCACAGAAGTAGCTATTTTCTACTGTCATTCGAATACATGTCATTTACTTGCAATCAGTTTTAGCTGCGGCTAGGCGTTTGTGACCGTCTCACTTCATGTCCCAACCCTGGTCAGGGTTTTTACGAGAACAGACAGACTTCACTTGAAAAGGCCAAGCCAGTTTTAGATAATGTTAAGTACATGTCCTAAATTTCTCTACGTTTAGAGCTGACGATTCTGGTATACCTGACATCCATCGAGCGAAAGGCAACTACTGCCCAGAGACTGACCGTTTCCTTAATATTTCCTTCTTAGCATTCTTAAAACGCTGTAAATAATATCATCAGCTGCCCTTTCATCCAGCCCAGTCATCTCACCATCTAGCAGCATCAACAAGTTATGCAGCTTGCAAGTTCCGTAACCACCAAGGATACACTCAGACTCCCTTTTCCTACGCCAAATACGGCTATACGTGAGATATACTTGCGCAGTCGCGCCGAAAAGATCGCAAATTTCTGGCCAAATAATTTCAAACTTCAATTACTAGGCTAGTAATAGTGTACCATGTAACGTGGTTGCGCAGTAGAGAACTAGGTTTTACTAACTCGTAGACGGTTGAGCTGATTATTAGTATTATATTAAATTAATTAGCAAGTAAGGCCGCCTCTGTCTTTGGGGTGTCTGCTTCCTGCTTCCCGGTCGCTGGTGGTCAGCAGTGGTGCCACTGCAGGGGTAGAAAGCAACCAGACCCGAGAAAGAGTTCGCGGTATAATAGAACTGTATAAATAACGTGGCTTTTATAATGATCACACCTCTTACGGCAAGGCAACAACTTCGGAAGGTGGCAAAATTTAAATATTAGTAACTCAATAGAACGGAGAGCCTCATTTAATTGAAATTTAAAATTTTTTTTGCAATATTCTTTAAAAAACAGCACGTTCTCTGAAGCACTGAAAACAACTATCTTCAGTAACATAATTCAGACTTCGACTGACAGAGTCATTAAACTGGGCTCTTTCAGTTTAATTTTACCGATGTGTACGCACCATCGGACACAGAAACAGACGCATTACAAGGAAACAGGAACAGGTACTCGACAGACGTCAATAATGGGCGAGGGTAAGTGGCTACTGGGTCCGCATTAACAGCACGATTGGTTAGTTCACACGGAACAGTTTCACTACGAGTCCAGTAATTAAAGTTCTGGGAACACCACTCTAGCATCAACAGAATTTTGCTGCACTATAACGCATTTAGCGCTTATTCTATAGCGCTTTTGAGATAGTTCTTAACTTACACCATGTATCGCTAAGCAGACGGTACGTACTATTCATTTGTTTTTGCTCAGATAATCAGACACTAATCCAGTTATTCTAAGGCAGCACTATTCTCCAATACAAATTTTTACTTTCGTTAACAGTAAGGAATAGACCTTCTCTTCCCGCACAGATACTAGTGAGGGCCAAGTAATTTTTGAAGTATAAACCCCGATGGATCTAGTGGTCAGCTAACTAATGAAAAGCGTCAATGGTAATCTGTTTGCGCTACAGTGCCTATTTCTAAAGAACCAATAAGAACGAACCACGGCGTGTACACTGCCCTAACTAATATGTGCCGTGCGTAACAACCAGGCCACACAGATTGGTGACATTTACACAAAGTACTGAGTGACTGCAATAAGCCAAACAGTCCCATGAAGACAACACAGCAAATTTTTCAGTCACAGGTGCTCAGTTACTCTTGAAATTTCTCACCGCAAATGAAATTAGATAGAACAAACCTAGACAAGAACCCAAGATACATAAAACATAATGCAAACAAACTCATGTCCCTCAGCCGTAGTATTCGCAATAGTCTTCGCCCAGACAAGAGAAGGGGCCCACTTGTCCAGAATAGCGCTGTAGCTGAAACCTATCGGTTAAACTCGTTTCAACAGTTTGCTTTAGTCCACTTCCTTTCAACTAGAGTCGGAAGTTGTGCTGATGATAATTTAAAAAGAATGCGCACACGAGGTTTCAATGAAATTCAACAGTGGATGAAGTAGAAACAACGATGTCTGGTGCTTGAGATAACCAAGGCAAACAGGAGCCAGGAAAACGAATCTAGTATCCGTACACTTGATCAAACCACAACAACCCAAAATAGAAACCATATTGTTACTACCAAAACTAATACAAAATTCAGTGGTTACTCATCAGAAAGTACATCGGTTAGAGATGTGTACATGTGGATCGATCAACAGATTGTCCCACATAGCACAATATATACAAAGCAAAAGCCAGAGTATCGCTTCGACAGATACTAGAAAAATATAATAAAACCAAACAAATGACCTACGAACGCTGAAGGCGTGGCCAGAAGTCGAAAAATTAATGAAAAGAGGAATCAAATGTGATCAAATTCCACAAACAGCGAAAGTTCTCTGAGCAACTTAATTCTTGAGCCACAAAAAAGTAATTAGCTAAGCAAATACAAATCCCATACTGTGGGCTGAGATCAATCTACTGACTGATTTAAAAAATGCAACACACGTTACTCCGCCCACGAATGGTTGAGAAATCCAGGTTTCTTTCATGCAAAATCATCGATTTTCAGTGGACGTTCAACATAAATTTACGATATATTTCGGATAACGCTCATGCACTGAAGATGTGTACACATGTACCGAAGGATAACAGAGAGTAAGCTTAGACTCTACCACTGACTACTTGGTAGTGTTGTTGCGCAAAGCTACCAGCTTTCAGTTTCCGAAAACTCATGAACAATATAAAGTTCAGACCTGCACCTGTGGTGTATATGGGTAATACATATATCCTATACACTAAGAGTGAATCCACTACACTACTGGACTGGGAAGGCAAAGTCTCTTTGTTCTATCCTACACGTGGAGCCTAGGTGTTCTCATTAAAAAAACTAAGGAATGATGTTAAATGTTCACACGGAATTATTTCCACCATAACTAGCATGATTACCCTTGACTACCAAAGGAATCAAAATTAAAATGATTGAAATTCAGATATTGAATAACTGAAATACCTACATCCATGGACTGCTCGCAGCTCAGTCCGTACCACCACGTTCTAGTAGAACAGTAAGTCCCTTTCTGCACAAAAGCCTAATCACTTCCCCTATCCTTCGTAGTGTGTGTATTTTGGCGGGTGGTGGGGGTAGGGTGGGGGGTGAGGGGGGGTAGGAGGTGGTAGGAGTCACCAAGGGTGTGACGTCGTTACCGCCAATTTAACTCTTGTACATTCTGTTATACCAGCTCTTATGTCCTAGCTAGACCTCTCCGTCTCTCTACTTACATTGCAGCTATTGCAAAACTGAAGAAACAGACGAAACCGCAGCAGCAGGAGGACAGTTACTGGCAGCTCTCACGAAAACTGCAACTCAGATTCACTCGTTTTAGCTATGCACGACAGATAAAATGATCGAGCAAGGATATGGGAATAATCCAGGTGCCCAGTTACTGGTAACATAATAAGGAAGAGAAACAAGATCATGCAGAGAGGCTCATGGCACAGAAAAACAAGAGATGCAAGAAACGTAAGGAGAAAGAATATATATACATATTTATATCCTGAGAGGGATCTGATGGATCTCTCTTATAGTCAGCGATGGAGTGACATAGGAAAACCGCATCATGTACACATTAACCGCCTTCGTTTGGATGCCAGCTAGTGGGTTTCTAACGTAAAGGCAACCTCTAAGCAATGTTGAAGGTTTTGTCCGATGCATGCAACACACGGCATTCGGCAGCCACCCACGGACCTGTAGGTACACAAGTCTCCTTTGCCTTGTCGTACTATATCCGCAAGTGCACTCTCCTACTTTCACCGATCCTTGGAAAACCAATCAGTCCGAGTAAACATATTCCAAATACGAGATCAACGGTTCATCCCACCACTCCGCAGCGTGGCAAGCGATATCAGCTTACCTCCGTTTCCACTTTAGTCAATGGGACAATAGGAACTGCGGACTCGTCAGCCACATCAGGATAACTGCCGCCAGGTCTCGCCACAGCTGTCAACGCCGCTACGCACAAAATGGGCGAGGGGGTCTAAAATCCTAGCGAATGATGAGTACGCAGCTCAGTAGTCACATCATTATTTTCAACAGGTAAAATGAACGTCTGTGCCATTACTACTTTAACGTTCGTGTAGCGAACTGTACACACATAAATTTAGTTATTTAGCGCATAGTTTACGTGGATTTTCCATTATGTATAAAAGTAAGATGTATGAAACGAAGTGATAAATTTTCACAGTTCAAACACAAGGATAAAACAAATCATAGAAATAGTGTGTATAAGTATAAATTAATTCAGACCATTAATTCAGTACAGCAGAGAACCTGAAGCTTCGGAAAAATAACATTTTTCTCCTGGATACGCTGTAAAAGGAGTATTCAGTGACAATGTGGTGAACAGACTGACGAGGTTCTCTGCAGTCGCAGGTCGGTGATTCCGTCATTCCTTATCCCATGAGGGAAACCAGCCTACGGTAGTATGGATATACATTTCGAGAAATACAAATATTATCTGACGAAGGAGGATTTCGTTCAAGTCTATGGTAAACGATTTGTCGGAAGACCGAGACAAGATTGATTTAGAGACTTTACATACAGACCTCAAGGTGGTGGGTATCCACCTTGACCAGGCACAAGATCATGGAGACGGAAAGCCAGAACGGCGGACCGCGGTACATCAAGGCACAACCGGCGTGGTAGGAGAAGAAGGCAGATCTTTTGTGATTTAGGAATATCTGACAAGTCAGACATATACTGATGTGAATTTGGTTCCTGCTGTAGAAGAGAGTAACATAGAAGCACACCAAATCCTTCGAACCTACTCACACGTAATATTCGCGGAAGATCCAAAATTTGACCTGTTCCTATGCCGACAAATACTCCAACAAAACGGTATTAAAGTTAACTGAATTTTTTTCTGGGCAGAACAGAATAGTAATATAAACAGGAAATACTCACTTGTCGTTTTTAATCTGTTATTTATCTGATGACAAATCAGTTTTAGCTTCATAAACTCCCATGGCTTTCGGTCAGCGTCATCGTCTAGTAACCAAACTTCGTTGATCCCGCATTCGATCCTAGGACATATGATCTGTAATTGAAAATGTGTTACGATGATCTCTCCTTAGACTAATGGTCCCGGGTTTGGTCCCCCAAGTGGAACTCCGAGTGTGGGCTGCCAAAGCGAGAGGGGGTAACTACGAAAAAAAGAGGGATAACCAACGAAGGGTAATATTCTACGAGTCGGAGCATGGTAAGTCGGCAGTTTGAACTTGGTTGGGTGCTAGAAAATCGGAAAACGGAAATTCAAAGTCTCAACCTTGGTATAGGTCGCGGGGGATAGTGAAGTGAAATGGAAACACGTAATGGATATCTGGCCGGACTAAATTAGCGTAATAGCAGCAAATGGTATAACAGGATTAGGATTCGTTATGATCAGGAGGTTAGGGCAGACTGGGCGTTATGGTGAACAGTACAGTTATAGATCTATTGCCATTAGGTTCGAGAGCAAACATACGCCGACAGTAATGTTTCAGGTACAGTAACCAGCGTCATAAACAAAAGAAGAGATGGAGAGAGAAAGTGTGTGAGGAAACCGAGCGGCTAGTTCGGAATGTAAAGGAACATGAAAATCTAATAATGATAAGGGATTGGAATGCGGTTGTCAGGGAAGGAACCACAGAAAGAGTTAGGGAGAATGAGGGCTTTGTAGTAGGGAAAAGAGACGAGAAAAGCTTAGTTGTACAATTAATTTCAGCTAGTAATAACGAATACTCTGTTAAAAACTCACAAGAAGAGGAGGGACTGGAAAATTCCAGCTGGATACTCATTATGGTAAGACAGAGACTCAGAAATCAAATATAGGATTGTAAGGCGTACCCAGGAGCATACATAGACACTGAGCACATCAGAGTAACGATGAAAAGTAAACTGAAGTTCAACAGAGTCAAATGGAAGAATCAGTGTGGTAGGAGTGGCACACTGAAGTACTGAGGAATGATATGACGCGTTTGAAGTTCTCTAAGGATGTGAATACTGAGGTAAGGAATAACAGAGTAGGACGTTCAATTGAAGAAGAGTGGACTTCTCCAAAAAAATGGCGATTGGACATGTTGGAAAGATATACGTAGACACAGGAAAAGCGACTGCGAAGAAATCATGGATAACAGAAGATCGACAAAAGAAAGAAATACAAAACTGTCCAGGAAAAGACAGGAACACAGAAATATAAATCAGTTATGAATGAAATAAATAGGAAGTGTAGTGAAGCCAAAGCTAAGTGGCAGCGGGAAAAACATGAATAAATAGGAAAAGTAATCTAAGCATAGAAAGAAATCAAAGCAACCTTCGATATAATTAAAATCAAGGGCGGAAACAGTAAAAAGTACAGTGGGACCTCCACTGTTAAATGCAGTGAAGAGAGCGGATAGGTGGGGAGTTGCACTGGAGGCCTCTTTGAGGAGAAGGAATTTTCTGATGACTTGGTAGTGCATGAAACTGGAGACGATGTGCAACGGATAGGTGATCCAACACTAGAATCATAATTTGAGATCCATTAAAATAGAAGGATGGACAACATTAGGCCGGAAGTTTTGAACGCACTGGGGCAAGTGACAGCCAAACGTCTATTCAAGCTGGTATGTAGAGTGTATGAGACAGGCGACATACCAACGGACCTTCGGAAAAATATCATCCGCTCAGTTCCGAATACAGAATGCGCAGGTAAGTGCGAGCATTATCGTACTGTCAGCATCACAGCTCATGCTTCCGACTTGTTAACAAGAATAATATACAGAAAAATGGAAAAAATTGAGTATCTGTTAGATAACGATCAATTTGGCTTTACGAAAGCTACAGGCACCGTGGAGCTAGTTCAGACATTGCTCTTGATAACGGAAGCAACACCGAAGAAAAATAAAGACACATTCACAGTTATACGAAAAAACGGGTAATATACAAGATCCAAGACGGAATATAAGAATGGAAGCCCAAGAACGAAGAGCTCGGACTGAATAGGGCATAAGATGGGGATGCAGTATCTCGCCTCTGGTTTTTAATCTATACAGGGCTATTACAAATGATTGAAGCGATTTCATAAATTCACTGTAGCTCCATTCATTGACATATGGTCACGACACACTACAGATATGTAGAAAAAGTCACAAAGTTTTGTTCGGCTGAAGCCGCACTTCAGGTTTCTGCCCCCAGAGTGCTCGAGAGCGCAGTGAGACAAAATGGCGACAGGAGCAGAGAAAGCGTATGTCGTGCTTGAAATGCACTCACATCAGTCAGTCACAACGGTGCAACGACACTTCAGGACGAAGTTCAACAAAGATCCACCAAATGATAACTCCATTCGGCGATGGTATGCGCAGTTTAAAGCTTCTGGATGCCTCTGTAAGGGGAAATCACCAGGTCGGCCTGCAGTGAGCGAAGAAACGGTTGAACGCGTGCGGGCAAGTTTCACGCGTAGCCCGCGGAAGTCGACGAATAAAGCAAGCAGGGAGCTAAACGTACCACAGCAGACGGTTTGGAAAATCTTACGGAAAAGGCTAAAGCAGAAGCCCTACCGTTTACAATTGCTACAAGCCCTGACACCCGATGACAAAGTCAAACGCTTTGAATTTTCGGCGTGGTTGCAACAGCTCATGGAGGAGGATGCCTTCAGTGCGAAACTTGTTTTCAGTGATGAAGCAACATTTTTTCTTAGTGGTGAAGTGAACAGACACAATGTGCGAATCTGGACGGTAGAGAATCCTCACGCATTCGTGCAGAAAATTCGCAGTTCACCAAAAGTTAACGTGTTTTGTGCAATCTCACGGTTTAAAGTTTACGGCCCCTTTTTCTTCTGCGAAAAAAACGTTACAGGACACGTGTATCTGGACATGCTGGAAAATTGGATCATGCCACAACTGGAGACCGACAGCGCCTACTTCATCTTTCAACAGGATGGTGCTCTACCGTACTTCCATCATGACGTTCGGCATTTCTTAAACAGGAGATTGGAAAACCGATGGATCGGTCGTGGTGGAGATTATGATCAGCAATTCATGTCACGGCCTCCACGCTCTCCCGACTTAACCCCATGCGATTTCTTTCTGTGGGGTTATGTGAAAGATTCAGTGTTTTAAACCTCCTCTGCCAAGAAACGTGCCAGAACTGCGAGCTCGCATCAACGATGCATTCGAACTCATTGATGGGGACATGCTGCGGCGAGTGTGGGATGAACTTGATTATCGGCTTGTTGTCTGCCAAATCACTGAAGGGGCACATATCAAACGTTTGTGAATGCCTAAAAAACCTTTTTGAGTTTTTGTATGTGTGTGCAAAGCATTGTGAAAATATCTCAAATAATAAAGTTATTGTAGAGCTGTGAAATCGCTTCAATGATTTGTAATAACCCTGTACGTTCAAGAAGGTATCACAGATATAGAATAAAGGTTCCAGAGTGAGATTAATATTTGAGGTGAAAGGATATCAATTATAAGGGTAGATGAAGATGAGTTACAGTTTCTGTTGAATGGAATGAAGAGCCTGATGAGTACGGAACATGAATTGATAAGAGGGCGTGATAAAAAGTAACGCCTCCGAGACTTTAATGTGAAAACTCTTTTTAAATTAAACAAACGTTATTAACATTCTATATCTTTATTCTTCGTAGTTTTTGCGTCCAGGGGATTGATGACCTCAGATGTTAAGTCCCAAAGTGGTTAGAGCCGTTTGAACCATTTGAATTTGAGTTACTTCTCACTGCTTCCGTCCTTTCGGTTTATTACGAGAGCGTGCTGAAAAGTAAAGCCTGCGAAAGTTTAATGTGGAAACTATTTTTAAATTAAACAAAACGTTATTAACATTCTACATCTTTATTCTTCGTATGCATATATTTATCTCTCAACATAGTCACCCTAGCCACGAATATACTTCTCCGAACGGCAGACCAGTTCCTTAATGCCGTCGGTGTAGAATGTTTCACTTTGTTGACGGAGCCACAACTTCGCCTCTGCTTACTCCGCTTCATCACAGTCAAAATGGAGTCCTTGAAGGTGTTCTATAAGTCCTATAAACAGATGAAAATGGGTTGGTGCCAAGTCGGGACAGTATGGAGGATTATCCATGACAGTGAACTCAGGGCGTGGACCGTTGCAGATATCATAGCGCGCGTGTGTGGTCTAGCATTGTCATGCTGAAGGAGAGAGTGCTCCATGTGTGGACGAATTCATTGAATTCGAAATTCCATTACTGGTCGCTGTTTCTCAAGCTGCGTTAAAGTTACGTTACATGCCGCCTTTGCGCGCAACGATTCAGAGCCTTCTAGCGGTAGACGGCTGCAAAACTGTAGACATGAAGAATAAAAATGCAGAATGTCAATAACGTTTGTTTTATTTAAAAAGAGTTTTCACATTAAACTTTCGGAGGCATTACTTTTCAGCACGCTCTCGTAATAAACCGAAAGGACGAAAGTAATGAGAAGTAGCTCAAATTCAAATGATTCAAATGGCTCTAAGCACTTTGGGACTTAACATCTGAGGTCATCAGTCCCCTAGACGTAGAACTACTTAAACCTAACTAACCTAAGGACATCACACACATCCATGCCCGAGGCAGGATTCGAACCTAAGACCGTAGCAGCAGCGCCGTTCCGGACTGAAGCTCCTAGAACCGCTACGCCACAGCGGCCGGTGTAAGTAGCATAAATAAGAATAGCGAGAAGCTTATCAAAATTACAGCATTACACGTGGGAAACAGAAAAGAATAGAATCGAGGGACTTGAGATGTGGTGCTACAGAAGAATGTTAGTTAAATGGACTGAAAAGGTATGGAATGAAGAGGTTCTCCCCGGAATCAGCGAAGAACTCTGCATGTGGAAAACACTGACAAGAAGAAGAGACAGGATGATGGGACGTAAGTTAGATCACCATTAAATAATTTCTGCGTTGATAGAGGGAGCTTTAATGAATAAAAACAGTAGACGAACACATTACACAAATAATTTAGGACGTAGGGTGCACGAGCTAATCTGAGATGAAGAGGTTAGCGCAGGTGAGGAATTCGTGGCAGGCCGAATCATATCAGTTAGAAGTCTGATGAATCACAAAAAATATAGGAAAAAGTCCATCGTCAGATGACATAGGATCAGAACGTTACAAAGCAAAGACGGTTCGTGATCAAATAAACAGTAGTTCCTCGACATCAGGAAAGTGATTGTTGGATGGAAATCCGTGGAGTACAGACTATGTTCTTTTCGTGAAGCACAGCTGACAAAATTATTGGAAGCGCCATTTCTCGCTCACTGCAAAACGATACTCCTGCGGCGAAAGTACATTTCGGGTAAGGACCACGAAGTCAGAGAAATTGGGACTAGGCATGTAGATAATGTTTTTCCCTCACTCCATTTATGGGTTGAACGGGAAATGAAATGGCTAGTAGTGGTACGAGATACCCCCGGCATGCACTGTACGGTGGCTTGCAGAGTGTATATGTAGATAAAAACACGTTAGAGAATTGTATAAAACAAACTTTATTTTTGATGTGGCCGTTCCAGTAGCTTGTTACATCACTTTTTTGTTCATATATCTTCCTCAGCAACAAGTAATCCTAGAACGCCTGCGTTTCTGCCAGACAACTGAGCAAATTTGTTTGGTTGGAAAAGTGTATGTTAGTTTTCGGGAGGTAACAGTGGATGTAGACCAGGTTTATGTATTTTTAATATGCCCAGGTTACGTCTGAAAAAAATCTGCAGATGTATGACATATATGAATCTCATGCTTCCGTTGCATACATTGTTTAGGTAAAACATATGGATTGTCTTTGGAAGCTGATCTATCAGTACCAAATGCTTCCATCACTGGTGATGCTACTTGAATCTTAGCACCATACTTTAACCTCCATGTTCATTAGGAGACGTGAAGGTTCAATAAAAACAAATTCTATGGTTGTGGCTAAACATCGAATAAGATGAAAGCATGAAAGCGCAAATGCAGAAGCTAGAAAAGGTATTAAGGAGGTGTAATTCGGCATACAAGTTAGCATTTTCTGTGACTTATTACAGGCATTTGACTGTGTGAACAACGATGTTTTCCTAGATAAATTGAAGTTTTATAAAACTGCTGATATACCCAACCAAATCATATTGCCATATGTCACCAAAAGTCTATATTCAATAACGCAACCAATTTAAATAGTGGAGAGTCTTATGACTGGGAAGATATTATTTAATGGCTTCCAAAAGTGCAGTCTTACGTCCGTAGTTGTTTCTCGTACACGTAAATGAGCCTCCATCTGATATACAACAACCAGAATTAGTTCGTTTTCGAGGCGACACTAGTACTGTAATCAGACCAAAGATACATACAGCGAAAGAAGAAACGATAAATAATGTTGTTAAACGTATTACTAATTTTTTCTGCAAATGATCTCACTCTCAATTTCACAAGGCGCAAATTATTACATTCTGCACATCTAGAGGCTCTACACCAATGGTAAGGAGGGTTGTAAGGAAATAACAGCTAGTGTGGAAAATACAAAATTCGTAGGCGTCTATTCTGATGAGGATTTAACCAGGAAAAGCTACATTTTTAAGTCGTATTTGCCTTTCGGATCATAACAAATCTTGGGGGAGACAAATCAGTAAGTTAACATATTCTGTGCATTGCCATTTAATAATGAATGGCATTATATTCTATTCATCTATGGGGACGAAAATTTACATTACTACAAAACATGCTGTAACAAGAATGTCTTGTAGACATCTGTTCAAGGACTGATCTTTCACAGTGTATTTATTTCGTCATGAATTTAATTGTAAATAACGCGTTACAGTTCAAAAGGAAGGATTATGAACGTGTTCACAGCACCAGAAAAAGTAAAATATTCTTTATAACACGTTATGATTACCTATAGTTGCTGTCACTAGAATTTGTGATCACTTACATAATAATATGATATGACTGCAAATCTAAACTTGAAAACAAAGTGAAAGTGCTTCTCCTTGACAAAATTACTAATTAAAAATCGTGTAAATGGTAAAATGTAGCTTTAATTACACCTGAATGTACGAAATCAGTACAAAATCATTCGTTCCACATCATTACGGTTAATCATACAAATGATCCATGAATCATAAAACTGACTGATTATACTTGTTTCGAAAAGAAAAGGAAAAAGCCTCGTAGGAGATACTCAGTTCTCGATAGGAACTGGAATGGAAATATGGATTTACGTGTGTGCTTTATATCGCAACAGATCAGGAAGAAACTGCTAATCTCGTTGAAAGAAATAGTAGACAGATAATAAGAAAGTGGATTAGTTACGTGTCTGTCTTCGTGGAAATCTGTGAGACGCTGTGTCGCTTCTCGGGCTGTGGAGGCGGACTCGAGAGAGACCACCACGGATGACACACGAGCAGTCGTTAGAAGTGACTGCCCTCTGTGCAGATAAGGCGCGTGGGTACACGACTTCTGCTTGCCCTCCTCCAGACATCAGGCCGCCGGAAATTAATACGTGCGATAACAAAGACTTACAGCCAGCAGTCAGTTTTCACCCAGCTCGTGTAGTCACGGACTCGTTTCCTGCAGATCTAAGCGTGCGATAGCTTAGTGGACTGATTGTGTTGTGGCACGATTCTTGCTGCTGTAGCAAACAGTTTAAACATGTGTTTTCAGTCCAGTAGGGAGTATATCACTTCGTGTAGTACAGTACCTTTAAAGACTGGTCGTATACGAAATAGAAACTCTATATTTTAGTGCCAAATTAACCTTTAAAGGCCGTGCGGGGTAGCCGCGCGGTCTAGGGCGTCTTGTTACGGTCCACACGGCTTCCCCCCCGATGGAGGTTCGAGTCCTTCCTCGGGCATGTGTGTATGTGTATGTGTGTGTGTGTGTGCGTGCGTGTGTGTGTGTGTGTGTGTGTGTGTGTGTGTGTGTGTGTGTGTGTCGTCCTTAGAGCAAGTTAAAGTTAGATTAAGTAGTTTGTAAGCCTAGGCACCGATGGCCTCAGCAATTTGGACCCATAAGACCTTACCATAAATTTCTCATCTTTAAAAATTATTTGTACAGTAACAAAGTTATGCCACAATATCTTGTATATACAACAACCTCCGGGTGAAACTGGGTTCATAATGATATACTTAGCCATTACAAATATTAAATAAATATTTTCTTTCGCCCTGTATAGAATACTGTTGAGTTTGTCAAGCTACTGCATTGTACTTCAAACACGGTTTGAAGCGATGAACAAATATATTACGTAAGATAATTTTTCTTTCTTCTAGGGTCCATTCTACATCTAAATCTACAAAGATACCCCGCAAGCCACTTTACGGTGCGTGTCGGAGGGTGTCCTGTACCATTAGTATTCATTTTCTTACCTTGTCTGCTCGCAAATAGAGCGAGAGAAAAGCGACTATTTATATGCCTCCGTATGAGTCCTAATTTCTCGTATCTTATCTTCGTGGTCCATTTGCGCAATGTACGTTGGCGCCAGTAGAATAATTCGGCAGTTAGCATCAAATGTCGGCTCTCTAAATTTTCTGAGTGGTTTTCCTCGAAAGGGACGTCGCCTTTCCACCAGGGATTCCCATCTGTGTTCCCTAAGCATCTCCGCAATTCTTACGAGTTGTTCAAATATATCAGTAACAAATCTAGCAGGCCACCTCTGAATTGCTACGATGTCCTCATTCAATCCGACCTGGTACGGATCCCAAAGACTCTAACAGTATTCAATAATAGGTCGCACCAACGTACTACATGTGGCCGCCTTTACAGATGTACCACACTTTCCTAAAATTCACCCCATAAACCTAAGTCAACCACTCGCCTTCCCTAACATACTCCTCAAATGCTCGTACCATTTCATATCGCTTTGCGACATATTTAAACGAAGTGACTGTATCAAGCAGTATACTACTAATGCAGTATCTGAACATTCTGAGCCGTGCGCGGTTCGTGTTCATGCTTGGCATCTTGTCATTGCGGTTATGGCATCTCCTTTCTTATTGATTTACTGGCGTCCCTAAGTTGCTGGCTTGCCTGCCCGTAAGTGGCAGCAGCAGCGCTTATCGATACGAGTACTGTGGTACTATCTCTGGAGAGACCGGTAGTATTTCCAGGTTGCGTTGTGTGGAGTGGGGGATTGCGAAAGGAGATCATTTCGGTTGCGGCGGAGCAGCGAGCAGGCCTGTGCAGCGCGAGAAACAAGCCGGGGCCGCTGGTGGCGTGCTGCCACTGCTGGATCGAGGAAGGGTAGCTGCGAGAGCGACGACTTCGTTGCACACCGAACCCTGGACGTTTAAGTTGCAATTTCAGTCTTTTTATTTATCAACTAAGCGTTACACTTCATACTGATCTTAATTTGGTATTTCTTAGGACGAACCTTTAGACAGTGTAGCTATAGGGCATCGTCGAGTATATCAGGCCAACATCACCTTCGTTAACCTCAGTACATACTTTCAACATGGACGTGAGTGATTCCAACACCCGCATAACGCATTCACGTTCACAGGAGCACATAATAGAATAAGATGGGGCTTAAGTAGTTAGCATGCTTGTGCAGGTCTTGGAGTCACTCATTTCCATCTAGAAAGTATATACTGAGGTTAACGAAGGCGATGCTGGCCTGATGTAAGCGACGATGCCCTTTAGCTACACTGTTTGAAGGATGATCCTAAGAAATACTAAATTAAGATCAGCCTGAAGATGCCTAAATAAGGTGAAACGCTTAGCTGATAAATAAAAAAACTAAAATTGCAACAAAGACTGTTTTCAACTAATACCCTGGACGTTTAAGTAGAGTGAAGAGTTAACTGCTAACGCAACCTCGACTATTCTGAGATCTCGCCTTTGGTCGGCGGGTTGTTGCTCCCAGGGCCGCTGAGCCTAGCGGCAACGAATCAAGTGTTTTGAGGCGGTGAAATATTGCAGCCATCTTTCCCTGTTTGTTATTCATCATTGAATTTAGGATTAATCTTATTAGTGAAGTGCAACCAGCAGTACTTTCTGCCTTGTGGCTGATAAACACCCCCCCCCCCCCCCCCCGCAGTAATCAGCCCTGGAGGTTGGCATACTTTTCCGGCATCGTGTTGATGCTGTCCGACACGGCGTGTAGTTCGACAGCCTCTTGTATTGTACTGTGCATACTTTTTGGAGGTCTACCTTGGTTCTAGTATTTCCTTCGGCCTTGGGTGTCTTCTGAAGACGTAGTGCTGTTTGTCTCTTCGCCATTGCCTAAAAATATCCTTAGTTGTACCGGTGATCGGCCGTTATGCGGATTGGTTAGTCGGTCGGTCAGCGCTTATGCTGCCCCTAGTTTGAGTGGCCATCCTGTTACGTGATTACAACTCTTCGCTGCCTGTCTCACCTTACCTTATGTTTGAGTTACCTTCCCTGGCCGACCCTTGGAACACTTGCTGAGAACCGCTTGTCCCGATTCCTTAGATTGTCATGTTTATTTTAATGATATTTGTAATTTTCTAGTTATTGTTGGTGTGGCGTTCAGCCGAACAATAATTTCACTTCTTTCATAATAAGGTCTTCAGCCATGTTACAGTTTGTTTTAAACCGACGTATTTATCTTAATATTTGGAATTGTTCTTCTGGCTCATGATTCAGGCCTTCAGCGGTTATACAGTCAATTGCGTTATTAAGAGATTGTTTTAAAATTTTAATTTCTTAAATAAAATTTACGTATTTGTTGTGCAACCGAGAGTTACTGATTACGGCCCCGCCCACAATCGGAACCTTATCCTGCCCCATCCTGAGTAACCAGCTCTCAATTACTGGTTTGCTTTTCCTACTCATAAGCATTAACATATATTTTCCCACATTTAGAGCTGGCTGCCATTCATCAAACGAACTAGAAATTCTGTCTAAGTCACTTAGTATCTAACTACAGTCACACTGTTTCGACACCAGAGCATCATCAGCAGACAACCGCAAACTGCTGCCCACCCCGTCCGCCAAATCATTTATGTATCTACCTCCACACAACAGCGGCCCTATCACACTTCCTTGGGCACTCCCGACGATACGCTTGCTCCTGATGAACACTCGTCGTCGATGATAACATACTGCGTTCTATTACTTAAGAAATCTTTGAGCCACCCACATAGCTGTGAACTTATTTCATATACTCTCACCATCGTTAACAGCCTGCAATAGGCCAAAAGGGTTTACGGAAATCTAGAAATATGGTACCTGCCCGCTGCTCTTCATTGATAGTTCGCAGCATATTACGTGGGAAAAGGACAACATGAGTTTTGCATGTGCGATGCTTTCTAAAACCAAGCTGATTCGTGGAATTAAGCTTCTCAATCTCAGGGAAATTTATTATATTCGAACTGCGATTATGTTCAAGGATTCTGCACTAAAACGAAGTTAGGGATATTGGCATGTAATTTTGCTGTTCCGTTCCTTTGCCCTTCTTATGTACAGGAGTCACCGGCGCTTTTTTCCTGTCGCTTGGAAATTTGTACTGGGCTAGAAATTCGCGATAAATGCAAACTTCTTAAGGGCCGTAGAGCACTCTTTGTAAAGCCGAATTTGGATTCCATCTGGACCTGATGGCCGGCCGAAGTGGCCGTGCGGTTAAAGGCGCTGCAGTCTGGAACCGCAAGACCGCTACGGTCGCAGGTTCGAATCCTGCCTCGGGCATGGATGTTTGTGATGTCCTTAGGTTAGTTAGATTTACCTAGTTCTAAGTTCTAGGGGACTAATGACCTCAGCAGTTGAGTCCCATAGTGCTCAGAGCCATTTGAACCATTTATTTGGACCTGATGACTTCTTTGCTTTCAAATCCTTCAGTTGTTTGTGTACTCCAAGAATGCTTATTACTATGTCGTCCATTCGGGAGTCGGTCCAACAGTCAAATAACGGTACGTTTGTACGATTCTCTTGCGTAAACGCGAAATTTAAAACATCGACTTTCGTTTCGCTATCCTCAACTGCCACGCCAGGCTTGTCGACAAAGGACTAAATAGAAGCCTTAGACCCACTTAGCGATTTTACATAGAACCAGAATTTTCTCGGGTTCTTAGTCAGATCATTTGCTAAGGTATGATGGTAGTTGTATACTTCGCCCATACATCTTTTCACAGAATCACGAGTCTCTACGAACCTTTGCTTGTCGTCATTTGTGCGTTCTCTTTTGAACCAAGCGTGCAACAGCCTCTGCTTCGTCAGCATCTTCCGAATTTCGTTATTAAACAGGGTCTTTTCCATCCTTTACCCACTTACTAGTCACGTAACTCTCTAGACCACGACTTACAGTCTGCTTCAACTTTGCCCACACTCCCTCTACCTCCATCTTACTGGAACTTAATGACCTCAATTCACTCTCTAAGTGTGATGCTAACAACTGCCTATTTGCTCTACCTACGAGAAACACTCTCCTAGACTTATTGACTGATTTATCAACTTTCGTAAACATAGTTGCTTTAATGACATGATGATCGCTAATCCCCATCACTATAGTGGTATTGTCGATAAGATATGGCCTATTTTACAGCTACAAGGACGAAGATATTTCCACTGCGTGTGGATTGCCGACCTAGCCGATCAACACAGTTTTCAGAAAACGTGTCCAGTAGTATTTCCCATTACTATCTGTCTTTTCCCCCCAGAAATTAGTCCATAGACATCCCAATCTATACTCGGTAGGTAAAATCGCCTCGCACCAGTATTGCATGATCTGTGTATTCACGCGCTTCTGACTGTAGACTTTCTTTAAATGACTCGAGAAGTGTCACAGCGCAGTTGGGTGGCCGGTAGAAACACCCAACAATTAACTTGGTTTCACCTACATATGAAGGGCTTATTTCAATAGTGGTACAAGTCCATTACCTCCACTTTTCTGTCTATAATGCTTCTGAAATTAATTATCCAAACAAACAGAAAGAAAGGATCATCTCTAGCAAGACGCCATATGCTTGACTATTTCTGTTATGTCAACTGCAGATTTTTCAGCGCTCATTTAACTTTAGGACTCTGTATCTCAAAATGAACAAAAATGGACTTGTGCCACTATTGAAATAAGCCCTTCATGTGTTATACGAGACCAAATAACTTCACTGTCACACTCCACTTCAAGCTGAATAGAGATAGTGTTTTTGTCAACTGTAATGAGCACTTCTCCTCCTATGGTCTCTAATCTGTCTTGCCGATAAACGTCCAAGCCTCGCTAAATGTCTCAGAGCCACGCGATCTGAGGGAGCCCTGCCACGGTTCACGCCCCCCCTCCCCCCTCCACACCCCTATCCTCACCGGAGGTTCGAGTCCTCCATCAGGCACATGTGTGTGTATTGTCCTTAGCGTAAGTTAGTTTAAGTTAGATTAAGTACTGTGTAAGCCTAGGGACCGATGACCTCGGCAGTTGGGTCCCATAGGAACATACCATTACCACCACCACTAAATATCTCAGAGCATTCCCCTTCGGGTTTCAGACAGCTCTCTGCCCCAAGTATATTTTAACTCCAGAACTTTCCTACAGGGCAGTAAATTCTGAAATTTTGTTACGAATACTTCGACAGTTTACTGATAAAATTTTGACAGTTAAAGTCTCTTTCCTCTGAATGCTGTCTGACTTCCCTTCCTGCTTATCGACTGGCTAGAGCACATTAGTGTACCTCAAACTACCACCTCGAAAAGTACACTGCTACCAAAGAAGCTGTTTCCTTCGTGTAGCGCTCCCCTATCAAGGAGAGTCCTACAAGTCCCAACTCAGTAACGCAGGTCTAGAAGTGCCCTTGCACCAAAGACGGTCACAGAGACGAAGCCTTTGGTTGAGACCCTTCACAAGGCTGCAAACCAAAGGACCGTTATCAACTCTTGGAGTAATGCTGCAAATAGCGAGCTCTGCTTGCACCCCGTGCACGAGGCCGGCAGTCTTCACTAACTCCGCCAGTCGCCTGTATGAATTGAAGATGGCCTCAGAACCAATGCGTCAGACGTCGTTGGTGCCAGGTGAGCCACAACTTGCAGATGACTATACCCTGCACACTCGATAGCCGCAGGCAGGGCCGCGTCCACATCTCGGATGAGACTCCCTGGCAGATATATGCCGTGCACATTGCTTTTCTTTCCAGCCCTGAACGCTATCTGTCTAAGGAGCACCATAACACGCCAAACATTGGAGCTCCTGAAACTAGTACACCCCTTACCCCTTGTGCCTGCTCGGACTCAGCTGAAGCAGTGACCGCCATGGATGCCGGTCTCCACATTGGCCCTCCGTCCCCAGCGACGAGAACACGTCACCGCCCGCCACTCACCTTTGGTAAGGGCGATCCACCACGTCGGGTACGCTAGGAAGTGCCTCGGCAACAGAGCCAGTGGGCAAAACAAGCGACACCTGAGGTGTCCCATGAGGAGAGTATGTAATAATTATGTATAATAATTGTGTATTATTTATGGTTGTTCAGAGCAGAAAACTAGTTTTAGGTTAAGTGAACGTTTCAGAGACTTTCACACGTTAGGCCCCTATATTCGGAAGCGGCAACAGTCGAACAAGGAACGACAGGGCAATGCCCGGCCACGCCAGCATTGAGGAACAACAGTGCAAATCTGGAACATGTGTCAACATTGGTCACGTTTCTGTCTAACGTGAGAAACATAGATCAATGACCGAAGAGTCAGTCGCCGCCCTAGAATCTTCGTGACATTGGCAAAGACACCGAATTAATACGTCCGACAAACGGGACTGAATTGATCCCTTGAGATGGTCCTTTGGAAGGTCATTCGAGGAGAGAAAGAAGACAAGAAGAAACGTCGCCTGGATGGACGGACCGATAGTTAGTCGCTAAAACGATTTAGCCGCTATGCTGCTCGACTGAAGAAGAATCGGTACCGCGCCAATAAGTAAACGCAGAAGATGCCATCCCAGATGTTACCAGAAAGAAGTTCATTTGGTACCCACCCAGGTGGCTGGTGAGGACGAAGGGACTGTGGCCTCACCAAATGGGTCACCTGTGAACTCAGAGGCTGATGGACTCCGCCAGAAGACGCCGAACTTGACGTCGCTGGTTCGATTCCGCGTCATACAGTAGCCGCTCGCTAATACGCAACGAGTGAATTCACGAGGAAGAGGCCGTGTCACAGGTAAAGTACCGAGGGAGGAATACGCTGTCGACGCGCTGCTGCAACACGAGCCCTCGCCGTGTCAGCTGCCACCGGAATCTGCACGCTACGACTCCGCCTCTCCGCAGCCGCGACGAACTGGCGAGTTAAGAGACAATGTATTAGTCTGTTTGTTTAAAAAGTCTTTTATCTCAATAAATGACTGTTGGTAGAACTACCAATGTTTCACTCGCGTCTCACCCACTGAGCCAAGGAAAGAGCCCACTCCACCGTCCACAAAGTGTCGCTCCCTTCCCACCATCCCTGACAAAATAATGACCTTTTCTCCACTCTGACACTGAAGCTCAATATCTAGAGTCACTAAAGCCTAACCCGCTACAAATGTGACTCGTCAGGCTCTCCGCCTACGCTACATTCCGAGGCAGCAGCCCGAAGGTGATTGACCGTAGCCAAACCTGCACTCAGCTGTTCGCGAACTGCGACCAGCTCCTCTTGTCTTTGCACTCAGTGTGCACACAACGTAACCGTCCTAGCAAAACTAATTGAGGAAGTAAACGATAAAAGCAGGCAGAAGCGCAGATATGGGACTTGCTACCCTCCTGATGTGTTATTAATGTACGCTGATGTCTTAATGAGCTATGTGTCTGGCTGTTAAGTGAGCAGTTATTATGCAACAGACTGAATGAATTTTTCCTTGGGAAAACGTGAAATAATACCTCTTAAGCAGAACAATAAGAATGAAATTTAGAAATATACCACGAGGAAAAGACAGATAAATACTTAATTCGCCGCTCTATGGGTGTATATCAGCCGAGAGCTACGGCCTGACTGATTGGCTTCGAAGCGGCTGTAGGCGCTTCAGTCCGGAAACGCGCTGCTGCTACGGTCGCAGGTTCGAATCCTGCCTCAGGCATGGATGTGTGTGATGTCCTTAGTTACTTTTAAGTAGTTCTAAGTCCATGGGACTGATGACCATAGATGTTAAGTCCCATAGTATTGTATGGTATGTATTGTATGTCGACCGGGGACCTGTAAACGACGGAGAGGCTCCGTCCCCGCCGCAGCCGCACTGGTCCACAACCCCACGACGACTACGCAGTCCACTTCACCCCTCCGCCGCCCCACACTGAACCCTGGGTTATTGTGCGGTTTGGCCGCCGGTGGACCCCCCAGGGAACGTCTCACACCAGACGAGTGTGACCCTTATGTTGGTGGTGTACGCGTAAATGGTGAACTTGTTTGCGCAGCAGTCGCCGACATAGTGTAACTGAGGCGGAATAGGGGGAACCATCCCGCATTCGCCGAGGCAGATGGAAAACTGCCTAAAAACCATCCACAGACTGGCCGGTTCACCGGACCTCGACACAAATCCGCCGGGCGAATTCGTGCCGGGGACCAGGCGCTCCTTCCCGCCCGTAAAGCCGTGCGTTAGACCGCACGGCCAACCGGGCGGGCAAGTCCCATAGTGCTTAGAGCCATTTTTGAACTGAATGGCTTACTAAACTAACGCTTATCTTCAAAATAAAAAAAAAATGAACAACTACTGTGATTACAAAATTCCATTCCTCCCCTGTAACCGTGGAAAACTGTTCCACTAATACAAGAATATATAAATGCCTGGATACCTCTCGATGATATGTCATGATATCAACAGCGATTTCTTTCATTTACGATGGTCGTCGAAACACCGCGATTGGCTTGTTGCTGAGATCAGCGTTTCGAATTCGATATCTGCCTTGGTCACGGATGCCTCCTTCTAGTTTATCTAACGTGCATTTATTTTTACTAGTTGCTAAAACATTAACGGAAATGATGAAATATTTGGAAATGATAACATTAATGCAATAAGTGGATGCTTACACCTGGTTGACTGGACTACCTTAGAATGTTAAAAATTAAATAAGTACTAAAACATTGAACGAACTGATACGTACTTGTAATGCACTGCCGAAGTTATGCGACAACACGTCTGGCTGTGTAATGTTCGCGTCACTCGTTTCCAGGCTGGAGTTTATAATCTCAAATTGATACACTCGTCTTTCTCCACCTGCATCGAAGGCTATCATCATGACTCTGAATTCACTGCTAGTACTTCAAGGATATAATTTATAATTTCAAATTGATACACACGCCTTTGTCCACCAGCACCGAAGGTTATCTCCATGACACTTAATTCACTGCTCGTACTGTAAAGACAGCAAGAAGTAGTGGCGATTAAGTGGAATGTAAATGTCGTATAACTGGGGCCTCCCGTCGGGTAGACCGTTCGCCGGGTGCGTCTTTCGATTTCACGGCACATCGGATACTTGCGCTTTGATGGGGATGAAATGATGATGATCAGGACAACACAACACCCTGTCCCTGAGCGGAGAAAATCTCCGACCCAGCCGGGAATCAAAACCGGGCCCTTAGGATTGACATTCTGTTGCACTGACCACTCAGATACGGGGTGGCGGACATTAAGTGGAATGGAAACGCTTGACTAAATACACAATGATCTTATATTAAACAAATGTCCTAGACAGTAGCAATATCGAGGAAGAATTGACTTAAGGATCTGTTTCTTCTTTAGCTCTTAAAGTGGATGCCGTCATGTTCCCTTTTTTTACGCCAAGAAGAGGCAGCTGTGCTGGCTACAAAAGCGAGAACTGAGTCTGTCGATCGATCTATCGATTAGCTGCAGGGGAGAAGAAAATTAGATAAAATAAAGCAAGTGAAAGCGGTATAAAAGGAAAGAGAAACGCTACAGAGGAAGTAAATTAAACCGGGGGCAGAATCGGTCTTTCCACACGAATGGTGCGGAGCCGAGTTGTGGGGTGGTGTTCCGTCTGCAATTTTGGCGTCACCCTCTGCCCAGAGGTTCCGCTCGATCTTTACTCTCTCGCCAGTCCCATCTGAATAAATTGCTTTGTCATCTATATCTTTTCACCCTGGACAGAGCACGCCTATTTAAACAGAAGCCGTTACAATAGTTTGAAGATATCGGAACACAATCATTCACCTCACTCAACATTACAGAGTAACTCTTACAGAGCAATAATGTTAAAGTTGTTCTCAGGTTGGAAAGAATGGTATTCCCGTAATATTACAGGTACAAAATCTTACTGACGTAATATTGCGGGCAACATACCTCATTTAAATGTCAGTTGCCGTGATTAAATTTCAAATTTAATATTCACTTTTCTCTGTCAAAATCTATGTTTTCCTCCGAATGTCAATTTAGTGAGTAAACAAAGTGGAATACCTCATTAACAACGGTATATGTGATCTGTAACAAGCAGTTATTCCACTGAGAAGGGGCACAATATTCGAGTAACAAGCCAATTAACGTGCAGGAGATGTTTATCAAGTGCTGATAAAGCACAATATGTTATGGAAAAGTCTATTAATAAAAAATATTGACGTACCATTTCGAGTTTTTTGTTTGACAATACCCACCGCTGCTGCGTTTATTCGTCTAGGATAAGAGTGGTACGACAATATTAGCTGCTATATCCCTGTCTGATACACATGTGTGATGCCGTTGCCTTCTACTGGCCTTACGTGACATCCAGTGCTCGTAAACTTGCGTTCCACACTGACAATAAACTACAAAATAAAATAGTTCACAATAATAAATCTATTAGAGATTGATATAAAAATTGTGGCGTAGATAAACTCATATGCTCCTGCTCTCCCATCTACATAGGCCAAACAGGGATAAATTTTGCAACCCGGTACAAAGAACATATCGATATTATTCGACACAAAAACTTAAGAAGTCCAGATTTGCAATACATGTTGCTCGTTATTAACACGCTGTTGATGATATCAATGACAGTCTTTCTGTACTACACATTGCTGAGAAAGGAATACAGATGGACCTCTTTGAACAATTAGAAATTTTCATCTACAAACTAAAATCACCCCAAAAAATTCTGAATGAACAGACTGAGTCAACGCAAAATCTTTCCTTTCCGAATTTCCAGGATATCCTGGCAACAAAAAAGCAATAAAAATGACAATAATTCATCTTCCTGTATAAATCTTGTTCTTCTTTATGTATTAAATATTCACCCCCAGCTGTTTACCTTGTGTACGCAGCTAGCAACATTTACTTAAATCTAAAATCTGTACTAACAATATTTGTATCATATTACGATACATTTCTTGGCAAAGACTATTATGTAGTGAAGTACAGTGTCGTTCATACCCGTATTCTTTGTAAAAACATCGAATATTTACATCCTGTGAACCAGTGTAAAACCAAGTCTAGCTACATACTGTGTTTATTGGTGTACATAGCTTAAAAATGCTCGTAATAAGAAACAATCTGATGTGAATACCACAAGGCAGTGCATTGGACGTGATCACTGGGTGTTGTGTGATGTCCTTAGGTCAGTTAGGTTTAAGTAGTTCTAAGGGACTGATGACCATAGATGTTAAGCCCCATAGTGCTCAGAGCCATTTGAACCAGTGCATTGGAAGTATCTACAACATGAAAACATCTTTCTGATTCGTAAATGTTTCGGCACCGATTACTAAATTCCCGTCAATTCCGCCAGAAGCACGAACATTGCATCTAGCAACACTTGGTCCACAAGACAATGTTTCTGTAACACCTCCATCTGAAGATGAGTCTGCAGTTGCTCGAAAACATTTTCATGGTTGAATAAACCTTAAGAAAGCGACTGGTTGCGTATATATTACCAGATAAACGAGTGTTTAAATCACAGTCGCAGTTCGTCATACACAATAAATATGCTGAAATTACTTGTAAACATGAATATTATTTAAATGCTTGGTACGAAACCGTTATCATATATGTGCAAGTCAGCTCATTACCTCCTGCAGTATAGGTCTGACGCATTTGCAAAGGTGCCTGACGCTACCTCTGAAGTCTGTAACGAAGTTCAGCAACAAATTACCATAATAGCAGTAGGAAAACTACTGTATATTATTCAGGAACTTCTTGATGACCTGCTTGTTTAAGAAAAACTGTGTCAATGACACACGTCCACTTAACGTGGGACACTTCATATGCATGATGTGCTTACATGCCACAGCTGACTTTCCAGTCACTTTGTACTATCGTACGGACCTCATGTGAGCTGCTACATACATGAAAGCTTACCGTCGATATCTGAAATTGGGTCTTATAAAAGCTTTCCTTTCGTTCTTCGTTCTTCTCTGCGCGCCGGTACGCCTTTTACAGGAATGACTTCCATTATAGCATCTTCTAGGGTGGAATATGGTTAATATCTTGAAGAGGATACTTACGGTAAATATTTAGATTTTGTACATATTCTGCCCACTGAAAATCACATACCGTGCAATTGAAACTTTCTTTAATTTGTTCAGTTTCATTTACCTCTTACAGACTGCAGTGATAACATTCACCCATTTCCTGTAGCATTTTTATGTCTCTCTTCCAAGAGGACTAAATCAATTCCATTGCCTAATGTTTGTGCATCCAGATTATGTATATGTGTCTACTTCTTATTTAACAATATTTAATTCACTTCAGAAACATAATTTCATTATACGTTAAGTGTGTGTCTAGACAAGCTGAACTCTACATCAACATCTACATGTCTACCTTGCAGAGGGTCATCGAACCACTTTCACAAAATTCCTCTGTCGTTCCAGTCTCTAAAAGCGCGCGGAAAAAGCGAATAATTAAAACTTTGCGTGCGAGCTTCCATTTCTCTTATTTTATCAGATTAATCATTTTCACTGTGTAGGTAGGTGTCAGCAAAATATTTTCCCATTCAGAAGAGAACGATGGAAATGGAAATTTCGTGAAAAGCTCTCGACGCAACGAAACACGCCCTTGTTTCAATGATTGTCGTCCCAATTCGTGTATCATATCCGTGATACTCCCTCCAATATTTCGCGATAGCACAAAACAAGATACCCTTCTTTAAACATTCTCAATGTCCTCCGTAAAACCTATCGGTCAGGATACCATACTGCACAGCAATACTCTAGCAAAGGGTGATAAGTTTAGTGTAGTCGGTCTCCTTAGTAGATCTGTTGCATCTATTAAATGTTCTGCCAATAAAAAGCAGTCTTTAGTTTCTCTCCCCCAAAACATTACCTGTATGACACTTTAAGTTGTTCGTAATTGTAATCCCTAGGTATTTAGTTGAACAGACAGGCTTTGCATTTGTGTGATTTATAGTGTAACCGAAATTTAAAGGATTCCCTTTAGTGCTCTCGTAATTAACCACACACGTTTAATTATTTATCGCCAAATGACACTTTTCGAACCATGCAGATATCTTGTCTAAACAATTTTCCAATTCGTTTTGATCTTGTGATGACTTAACGAGACGTAGATGATAGTATCATCGGCAAACAGTCTAAGAGGGCTGCTCAGATTGTCTCCTACATATGTTATGTATACATTAGGAACTGGACAGGGGCTATAAAACTTCTTTGGGGACAGCCAGATATCAATTCTGTTTTACTCCACAACTTTCCGTCAGTTACTACGAACTGCAATCATTCCGTTAGGAAATCACGAATGCAGCCGCACAACAGGGGCGATTCTCCACAGGTACACAATTCGATTACAAGCTGGTCTTGGTGAACGCTATCAATAGCATTTCGATAATACAGAAATACAGAATAAATCTGAGATCGTCTGTCGGTAGCACTCATTACTTCGTGAGAATAAAGAGTCAGTTGTGTTTCACAAGAACGATATTTTCAGAATCCCCGCTGATTGTGTGTCAAGAGTTCGTTTTCCTCGACGTAACTTGTGATGTTGGAACACAGTACATGTTCCAAAATCCCACTGCAAACAGACTTGAGTTATATGGGTCTATAAGTCATCGGATTACTCCCACTTGCTTTCTTCAGTATTGGTGTGACCTGTGCAACATTCCAATCTTTAGGTGTGGAACTTCCGTCGGGCGAGCGGGTACAGAACTACTAACCGTAATACTCTGAAAGGAATCGAATTGGTATACAATCTGGACCAGAGGACTTGGCTTAGTTAAGAGATTTAAACTGCTTTGCAGCACCGAGGATATTTCAGGCTTTAAGATAGTTCCTCATATAAAATAATTTCCATGTTGAATTTGATCGTTTATTGTTTCGTAATTCCATATCTACAATTGTAAAATGCAGGTCACCATAGTGAGTGTTGTAGATTGTACTATTGTTATTGTATGTTGACATTTCTCACCATTCCAGTCACAGTTACAGCAGGGAGATAATATTTGTTACTGGACACTCTGCAGAATGTGTTGAAGACAATTTTTCTTTACAATCATATGAGTATAGAAAGCGTACGTAATTTATATTGAAAATCTACTCTTATAAGAGTTATAAGTTATAAATGAATTCCCACGAGATATAGGTCATTTCTGCTATTGTTTTCTGATTTGGATTTTTTGGCACTTATGTCATGATCATTTGCGCTACACGTCTTTAATCATTCGCATTGTCGTTGTTTGGATATGTACAATGTCTCACGTTGTCGAAACTGCAGTTGAACCCAAGTGTTGAACAGTAATCCGGTCTAGATGGTACACGCATTAAACAGCATGTATATAAAATAAAGTAGCTAACATTCTCACAAGAAAGAGCATTGGTCATAAAAAGAATGAACTGTCCTGTAAACATACGTCTGAAAACAAGTACATTTAGAGATACGGGCCAATGTCTTACGATATCTATTTCTGTTACCACGACGGGAGATGCTCTCTCTTTCACATTTTTCGTCCCTCGCTCTCAAAGTATCACTAACTCGTGCCAATATATGTGGCTGCACTTTCCATTTTGTCACATGCATACGGCAGACTCTCCTATAACGTGTGGGCGTTAACTGCCCCCTTCCCTCCCCACAAGCCATTAATATAAAGGATTAAGTTCAGGAGAACGGGGACGTTCTCGGTCACGTCAGAATTATGGGTCTGTATCAGTACTGTGCTACGGGGGACAGCAAACTAAGTTGTGCCCCATTGTGTATAATCCACCTCCGTTGTCTTTATGATGCTATAACGTTCTGCATTAGCCCAGAGAATTTGTCTCACAGACATTAATGATAAGCGAACTTGATGCCTTACTTCCATTGTCGCTTCACGGTTTGCATCTGCCCACATGTGGTGATTCTGCTAATTTATTGTCCCACGATGTCTGAATCGTACCTTATCGTACATGAAATGAAAGCTTTGAAGCATGGATCTTCAGCGCACAGTCTGACAATCCACTGGGATCTATGATGTTTACCACACTACTCCAGTGGCCTGAAAGCTTGCACACATTGTGAGTGATATCGATAAAGCAACTGCTTGTGCATATTTAATCACCCAAAAGCGTGGTTTGTGCCTTTTCCGTACACTTGTTTGTTCTTCATAGTCTACTCGTCGGAATACTCGCTCCTTTACATCCGAAGTGCGAACTGCACTCCGTTTGCCGTTATCCCTGATATTTACAGCGAGTTACTATCGTGGAGTCATTTTTGACCCCACCATAAACGTTATCATATATATCTCTGGAATGACGCCACTCTTGTGCCAAAGATTGTATGTATTCTCTTAGAAGTCAATTGTCTTCAAGGACATATGTCAGTGCAAGTCGTGACATTGTTTGTTACAGAGTAATTGGATTTTGTGGTCACTGCAGACCACAGGATAGTACTTACGTGCACACTACTTCTGAATATTGCATTGTGCTTTCTGAGGTGCGTGTGTGAGCTAACAGTGTGTAGTGAATCGGACATGTTAGGACGGTGGAAGAGGTTATGGACTGTTTAGATAACGTCGGAAATGAATCTGAAGAAGAAAAACGAAGCCAGAAACATGACTCCGAAATAAGTGATTGTGAAAGTGAACGCAGTGACCACAACACAGACACAACAATATCTGATTTGAATGATTCAGAAGGCAAAATCTTTGAAAATGATTCGGGTAGTTACTATTATGTGAAAAGCAGGTTCAAATGGTCCCGAAAACGGCCCAGTAGTTCTACAACGAGAACATCTGATGTTATTGTTCAATTACCCGGGACTGAATGGACCTGCTCAGCAACGTAAGCCTTCTACGTCATTTGAAGCATGGTCTCTGCTTGTTACAGATCATGTGCTTAACACTATAGTAGATCACACAAACGCACAAATTTCTGAAGTGAATGCAAATTATGGTGTGACTGCGACTTACGTTAATCGTTTGTCTCTAGAAGAAATGCGAGCTTTTTTGGGATTGATTTATCTCGCAAGTGCTTTTAAATCTAATCATGAGAATGGAGACTCGCTTTTTGCTACAGAGCTAACAGGAAGACCAATATTTAGAGTAACAATGTCCAAGGAACGGTTTCTTTTATTTCTGAATTATTGACGAGTTTATATCCAATTCAGCAGCAAATTATATGTGCTCACAACTTGCAACAATACTAGTAGGTTTTCGTGGGCGCTGTTGTTTTACAGTGTACCTACAATACAAACACAAAAAATATGGTTAAAAATTATGTGTTTGTGTTGTGAAAAATCCCACTATCTCCTAAACGCTTTGCCGGCCGGAGTCGCCGTGCGGTTCTAGGCGCTACAGTCTGGAACCGAGCGATTGCTACAGTCGCAGGTTCGAATCCTGCCTCGGGCATGGATGTGTGTGATGTCCTTAGGTTAGTTCGGTTTAATTAGTTCTAAGTTCTAGGCGACTGATGACTTCAGAAGTTAAGTCGCATAGTGCTCAGAGCCATTTGAGCCATTCCTAAACGCTTTTATTTATTCAGGTAAGGCGACGACGCCAAATGCATCAAAACTAAGCATCCCAATACAATCTTTCCTGAAGCTGGTTCAAGCTAGACAAGCAGAAACGTAAGTGGAGACAACAGGTTCATCTCTGTAGAACTGGCTAATGAAATACAAAAGATTGGCCTGACATCGTCGGTACACTTCGGAAACAGAAACGTGAAGGGCTGCCAGAATTCTTGGCCAATAAATCATATGAAGTGGAACATACAAAATTTGGTTTCACATGGGGTTTAACAATATGCTCCTACGTCTCCACGGAAAGTAAATCGGTAGTCATGCTATCTATCATCACTGCATCTCGACAAGCGCATTGAACAGCAGAGTGGTAAACCTGACATTATTCTTTTTTACAATTCTACAAAAGGGGGGCGCAGATGGTCTTGATCAAAAGTGTGCTCTCTATAAATGTTGAAGAAGATGTAAAAGGTGGCCACTAGCCATATGGTGGGCTGTAATGTTGCTATTGTTAACAGTTATGTAATATGGCAGTTCACCAATCCTAACACAAAGATGTCACGTTGTCAGTTTATGAAAGAACTGTCAACAACTCTAACTCAAAAGCACATGAAATAACGTGCAACGGTACCAGCTCTTTCAGCAACTTTGAATACCATAATTAATTCAGCATTTCGTTTGGAGGAGCAGTTACAACCATTAAGCTCATGTGGGCCTAAAAGGCGCCAAAGTATAACTTATGGTCAAGAAATCATGACAAAAAAGTGTCAGTTACTTGTGTTTCAAGATGCAAAAACCACTCTAAGCAGAAGACAATATGTGTACAATGCAACAAAGAGTAACTTTATTACGAACAACAATATTTTAGAAATTGAAATTTTTGTTAAGCATAAAGTAATGGCTGTTAATTTTTTAACATGCATTAAAAATTACATTTCGCATGTCACGTGTTAATTTGGACCTTAATGAACTAGGCAGATGAAGCAAAAAAGAAGAGTTACTACTTAAATGAAAAAAATTTGTTGCTTTAAAATTACCTCTGGGTTGAGAACTGAAGTTGTGGGAGTGAAAAATCTAGAGATGGAAGAATAACCAACGAAATTAATAGGAGGTTACAGAAGAGGGCAACTTCTACCAAACAATAAAAGACCTGATTTGGAATAAGGAAGTTCCAGAAAGAGTAAAACTCCTTATGTATGAGAATTATTACTTCCCTATTTTCACCTATAGTGGAGAAACGTGGACAATGACAGAAAGGGACTGGAGCAGACTGCAAGTAGGGGAAATGGAATTTCTCAGAGCAGTTAAGGGAAAAATAAGAATGGACAGAGTAAGGAATGTAGAGATTAGAAAGTACCTTAAACAACAAAGTATGAGAGAAGAAATTTAAAAAAAAAGATTAAGATGGTATGGGCATGTTAAGAGGATGCATGGGCGGAGACTTCCCAAAATTATGGAAGAACTAAAGATTGATGGAAAAAGACCTAGAAGGGCGTGGGAGTGGGAATATCTGTGGAAAGGAGAGGTGTGGCCTGGCAGCAAGTGGAGAAAGAAAATTGGTGGGAGGACCGAGCCAAATGGAGAGGACTCGTCAACACTCAGACCCGGCAGTATCTGGAGCGAGATCCAGATATAGATAGATAGATACATTATCACAATTATGTAATCATTCATAGATTGTCATATCTTCTACTAATCTAATATCCTTCGCAGTTTTTTTATTGAGAATTGAAAAACTGTAGACTTTAAAAGCAGCATGTTTTGTGTGAGTTTCTAACTTTCTTATACCTCATATTTAGATTAAAACAGTTGTAAACAAGTTAAAATAAATGTGTCTAAAACAACTACGATAAAAAATTTAGTCAAGTAAATGGAGATACTAATAATTTTTGGGGTCACTAATGAGGGCACGATAGTAGTTGTGATAGTCAAAAATATCGATAGTAACTCAGAGTTATCGTTTGTCTGCAAGTCACTGCAACAGCATGCCATGCATTTTTCATATGAAATGCAGAGTTGAGGAGGTCATTTGGAGACCGTGACACGTGCATGTCGATCGGCTTCATTGACTAAACCGTACCCATTTCCGGAGAGGAGTAACAGGACTCTGTTTTATCGTTTGCATTGTTCACATACCACTTAATTACTGATACTGATCTGATGACAGCATGATCTCAGAACTATACGTACAGAATGAGTGATGTAAGGCACAGTTGTACGCACTGCATGTGATAATTACGTCAGCAGCCTACGCACAGAGACAATCGCAGTAACTTCAACTGCAAGGTAGCCCACAAATCTGGGTACTGATCGTTCTCGGTGGATTATGATCCATATCTCGACAGTATTTGTATCCAGACATACGTATTAAAGTATGGTTTCCATGTTTGGCAAGTACTATCTCCTGTAGGCGTATGGGACACTTATTTTCAAACAATCTGTGTAAGCAAATTATATCGCAGACAAACAGAAATTTCCTCGTATACTACCCAAATACCGAAGTACTGCTAGTAAGAATTTATGTGAAACGTCTCACACCGTTAATTATTAATTACGTAATCAGATCTTGGCACATTTTCATATTATGTGAGATCTACGAGAGCTGCGCTGTATATGAACTACTGCCTGACTGAAATTAATAACTTGCGTAGATATATCTCGATATTGTCTTTTTCATTTTCTTTTAAGTTAATACAGTCATATAGAAAACTGTACGATTCAAATTTCCAATAACATTATCAATAATTAATTAATGTTCGTATGAAAAGCATGTGGCACCTTCAGCTCTTTAACACGAGACGCAACTTCGGTGCAGAGATTTACCAGTTACTACAGCAGGCTGTGACAGGTTAGAACGCCGATCTACGCCTGTTCCGTGACCTGAGTGGACGCTAGTTTCAAGAGCTATAATACACGAAGCTCCGTAAATAAAACTGTGTGCTACCACACAGAGTTTACTCATATTTATACCCTGTAAGTGGTATCCCGATCCCACCTCCACCTGACTATCTCCCATGAAACAAGGACCTTGCCAATTTAGGGTGGCTTGTGTGTCCCGGCGATACAAACAGCCGCAGACTAACCTATGGCGCCTGAAGAGGGGCAGCAGGTTTCACAGTAGTTTCAGGGGCCACTTTCTGGTCAACTGACTGATCTGGTTTTGTAATATTATTCAACACGGCCTTGCTACGCTGGTACTGCGAATGGCTGGGAACAAGGGGGAACTATATACGGTATTTTCACCAAAGGCATGTAGCTCTACTGTATGGTTAAATGACGACAGCATGTCCTTGGGTACAATACTCCTGATGTAAAATAGTCTCTCATTCGGTGGCTAGTTGGGAGAATATTGTCATTCCGAACAACAAAACTGGCATCCTATATGTCGGAGCACAGAATGTTAGATGCCTTAATCAGGTAGACAGACTAGAGAATTTAAGGAACGGATAGGCTGGAGTTAGACATAGTGGGTATTGGGGAAGCTAGACGGCTGGGAGAACAGGTCTTCCTGTCAGGTCAGCGGTCAGTTATACATAGAATATGACTTGGAGGTATCGCAGGAGTAGGCACTGTAATGAGCAAGAAAATGTGTATCAGAGTAAGCTTCTATGAGAACCATAATAATGCATTACCGCAGCCCAGACAGACATGAAGCAAACATACATCACAATAGAACAAGTTTATATGCCAACTAGTTTCACAGATGATGAAGGGATTGAAAGAATGTGTAACCAGATAAGAGATTCTCTTCAGATAATTACGGAAGACAAATTTAACTACGAATGAAGACTGAAATTCAATAGTAGGAATGCTAAGACAAGGAAAAGTAGTAGCCAAATACGGACTGGAGGAAAGCATTGAAAGAGGAAGCTTCCTGGTAGAATTTGCACACAGCATAAGTTAATCGTCGCTAATACTTGTTTTTAATACCATGAAAGAAGAGTGTATACCTGTATGAGACCTGAAAACGCAGGAAATGATCGAATAGAGCACATAATGTACAGAGAGAGGTTCCGAAACCGGATTTTAAACTAAAAACGTTTTCAGGGGCAGATGCGGAGACTGACCATAAATTACTGGTTGTGAACTACAGATTGAACTCAAGAAACTGCAGGAAAGTAGGAAATCAAGGAGTTGGGAAATCGACATGCTCAATTCGTTGAGAGTTTCGAGTGTAGCATTTGGCACCTATTGACTGTAACGCGGGAAGGAACATTTTTGCAGACAAACGGGTAGCTTTCAGATGTGGGACAGGGAAGGCAGCACAGGATCAAATAGCGGAAAAAGACCGAGCCCAGTATAGATCCTTGGATAATGCACGACATACTGAATGTAGCTGACGAAACAGGAAAATATAAAAATGCAGCCAAAAAGGAGGCAACGAGAAATACAGGTGTCTAAATATGTGTTTCATAATAATGACAAAATGGCAAAACAGGGAAAGATAGGTGCCATCTGTAAGAAATTTGAAGAGACCTTTCCAGAAAAGAGAAGCAACTCTGTACATATCAAGAGCTCACATTGCAAGCCTTTTCTAAGCAAAGAAGAGAAAGCTGAATTGGAGGAATCCATAGAAAGTTATACAAGAAAAATCTGTTGTCTGCCATCTCGAAGGTAATATTGTGGAAAGAGAAGAGGTAGCAGCCGAAGATATGAGAGATATGATATTGCGAGAAGAATTTAACAGAGCACTGAAGGTCCCAAGTCCCTGAAAATTATTTAAATTTTTGGGACAACCAGCTATGACCAAATTATTCCACATAGCGTGCATGATATGTCTCGTCAGTTCAAGAAGCTTCGAGACTGGATAGGTGAAAAAGTAGAGAAAAGTTAAGACTGTGGTTTTAAAGCTTCAAGCATTCCAAAAAGTCCTCCACGTCTTGACAACTCCCCTCCTCTCGTGAATGTCAGTTTCGTCCAGCGTTTTTACTCTCCACACGGATTTATGCCCACTGTCCTTTTCTGGTGGATTTGAATTGTTTGCAGCAAACATAATCACTTGTGATGATTTTTTTCCAGAAAAGACTTTTCTCCGTTATGGATTTCAATCATGTCGTGGTTGGCGTAGAAGCGTCATTGTTTCTGTTTAGGAGTCATGGTGTGAGGGACAAGATTTCCACGTACTTTCCTCTTCTTCAAAACGTTGTGAAGAATGTCGTGATAACATGCTTTAGAGATGTTGCACCTTTGCAGTTTGTGACATAACTGCACTGATACACTATGGGCGCACATCCACTACTTAAATAAGCATGCTCACAACTGAACTGCACTCTGTTGTTTACAGTTGTTAGTGCAAGCTGCTACAGCAGTTACAGCACTGGCGTCCCTGTACACCAGAAATAAAATCGGTCTCAGAACATTTTTGACAGACAGTGCAAGAGATAGGCGAAATCCCGCAAACTTCAAGAGAATGTAATAATTCTTTTAAGATTTTGCAGCTGAAAGTTACTAACAATTCAGTCTAAACATCCACAGCAGCAGAAAAGTATTTCTACTATGGTTAAAAAAAGTGGCAACATGCACGCTACTTATTTGTAATTGGCAATAGAACAGAAATGTAGCAACACAACTGTAAATAACCAATGAAACTTATTTATAGTTATGATACAAATTTGTACTTACATTTGGTAACAGTTTGATGTGTGACAGTTGATGTCCTGTAACTAATGCAGTGAAATATAAATGACTTTGCTGTCTCTTAGGTGTCTACGACATTGTCACTACGACTGAAAGTACTTGTGCAGGTACTTATCCTTAACTGTATCAACTGCTCCGTAAATAGCTATTGCTAAGATGGAAATGTTGCGATCTGAACGGAACTCGCAGAACTGTGCTCCTTGTCATAATTGCCAAAACAGCTGCCCTGCAGGGGCGAGATGAACTGGAAAAACTGAGACAACTCCGACTGTCCACAGAACGCCGACTTTTGTGCTCTGTTGGTGGAAGTGTCTGGATCTGCACCAGTACCAGGAGGAAGTAAGGCAGTCTACTGTTGACAGCACTCTTTCTGACCGCTGGCAATACTATCGGCGAACGAATGCAGTGCGCTGATAGACGTGACGGCGGAAGCAGAAAGTAGTCCCAATTACTGAGTGGCCTCTGGAAGTGCAGCTTGGAACTGAGAAGGAGACTGGCGGGTGTTAACCGTGTGGTGGCACCCTGTTGTGGTGTTGTTCTATACCCCTTGAGCCAGATACACAACAAATTCCATTTACAAGGAAAAGAAGTACAGACATATGTGAAAGTTTCGCAACTTACAGTTTAATACGTCACGCTGAGATCTGTCTGAGATTTCTTTCTAGGCATCCGGTTTCTCTCACGGACGTTAAAACAGACCCCGATCCATTTATGCAACAAACACAAGGTGTTAAAAGAAATTCTTCATTCTGTCACGTAGCTTCCACATTACAACCCTTTGTGTTGCGCAAGATAACAATATTATTCGTAGAAAAACGTAAAAAATACTTCCATCTGCACACATTGCCTCATTCATTTACAGAAGCAAGAAGCAGCTGGACTGACCCTTAACATAGACAAATGTAATGTATTGCGAATACACAGAAAGAAGGATCCTTTATTGTATGATTATATGATAGCAGAACAAACACTGGTAGCAGTTACTTCTGTAAAATATCTGGAAGTATGCGTACGGAACGATTTGAAGTGGAATGATCATATAAAATTAATTGTTGGTAAGGCGGGTGCCAGGTTGAGATTCATTGGGAGAGTTCTTAGAAAATGTAGTCCATCAACAAAGGAGGTGGCTTGAAAAACACTAGTCTGAGCTATACTTGAGTACTGCTCATCAGTGTGGGATCCGTACCAGGTCGGGTTGACAGAGGAGATAGAGAAGATCCACAGAAGAGCGGCGCGTTTCGTCACAGGATTATTTGATAAACTTGATAGCGTTACGGAGAAGTTTAGCAAACTCAAGTGGCAGACTCAGCAAGAGAGGCGCTCTGCATCGCGGTGTAGTTTTCCAGAGGGTGCGTTTCTGGATGAGGAATCGAATATATTGCTTCCCCCTACATATACCTCTCGAGGAGATCACGAATGTAAAATTAGAGAGATTCGAGCGCGCACGGAGGCTTTCCGGCAGTCTTTCATCCCGCGAACCATACGCGACTGGAACAGTAAAGGGCGTATGGAAGAATGTTGGAGATGCTGCTATCAGAACACGGGAAAGATTCGTCAGAAACACCACTTGCACACAGAATGGGGATATAAGAGAGTATTGCAGGTACGTGAAACGGACGGTATCGTGGCCGCTGCGAGAGCTGGTTCTGAGGTGAAGGGCGAGTGCCGCGTAGAGGAACTCTGCGTAACCGCGGCTGCGGCCACTGCCGCTGCGGCAGTAATAACAAGGAGCGCCGCAACCCGGCAATAAATTATTTATGCCGCGGCCGAAAGTGGATTTGTAGTGGCCGGTGTCCGGCGCCGGCATTATGAGGCTAAGCCGCGGTTTCAGGGCTCCGCCGTCTGCGCCAGTACTGGGCTTCCACAGCCAGCAGCTGCAGCCGCGGCCAGGGGGCGCCATTACCGTAGTGGACAGTGTTTCCTGTACGTGAAGGCGGGCACGATTCCAATGAACATTTCGCCATCACATATGCACTTACCTTCCAGAATCAACCTGTCAACTCTAATAAAAACACACACGGTTGGCTCCTTAAGAAACAAAGACAATAACCAGTGATAAAAATATGAAACTATGGTTAGACTTAGAGAAAGCTTTTGACAATGTTGACTGGAATACTCTCTTTCAAATTCTAAAGGTGGCAGGGGTAAAATACAGGGAGCGAAAGGCTATTTACAATTTGTACAGAAACCAGATGGCAGTTATTAGAGTCGAGGGACATGAAAGGGAAGCAGTGGTTGGGAAGGGAGTAAAACAGGGTTGTAGCCTCTCCCTGATGTTATTCAATCTGTGTATTGAGCAAGCAGTAAAGGAAACAAAAGAAAAATTCGGAGTAGGTAATAAAATCCATGGAGAAGAAATAAAAACTTTGAGGTTCGCCGATGACATTGTAATTCTGTCAGAGACAGAAAGGACTTGGAAGAGCAGTTGAACGGAATGGATAGTGTCTTGAAGGGAGGATATAAGATGAACATCAATAAAAGCAAAACGAGGATAATGGAATGTAGTCGAATTAAGTCGAGTGATGCTAAGGGAATTAGATTAGGAAATGAGACACTTAAAGTAGTAAAGGAGTTTTGCTATTTGGGGAGCAAAATAACTGATGATGGTCGAAGTAGAGAAGATATAAAATGTAGACAGGCAATGGCAAGGAAAGCGTTTCTGAAGAAGAGAACTTTGTTAACATCGAGTATAGATTTAAGTGTCAGGAAGTCATTTCTGAAAGTATTTGTATGCAGTGTAGCCATGTATGGAAGTGAAACATGGACGATAAATAGTTTGGACAAGAAGAGAATAGAAGCTTTCGAAATGTGGTGCTACAGAAGAATGCTGAAGATTAGATGGGTAGATCACATAACTAATGAGGAAGTACTAAATAGGATTGGGGAGAAGTTTGTGGCACAACTTGATCAGAAGAAGGGATCGGTTGGTAGGACATGTTCTGAGGCATCAAGGGATCACCAATTTAGTATTGGAGGGCAGCGTGGAGGGTAAAAATCGTAGAGGGAGACCAAGAGATGAATACACTAAGCAGATTCAGAAGAATGTAGGTTGCAGTAGGTACTGGGAGATGAAGAGGCTTGCACAGGATAGAGTAGCATGGAGAGCTGCATCAAACCAGTCTCAGGACTGAAGACCACAACAACATGGTTCCAGAGACCTTTTCATGTCTCAAACATCTTTTACCTGCAACGAGGTGACAAAATTCATGGGATACCTCCTGATATGCCATATTTCTCGACTTTCGAAAGGCGTTCGACTCAGTTCCGCAGTTGATCCAAAAAGTTCGCTCTTACGGTCTATGCGATGACATATGCGGTTGGATAGATAGTTTTGTAACAGAGAAGGAGCAGTTTGTCGTCCTGAACGGGGTGACTTCAACAGAAACAAGCGTAAACCCAGGTGTGCCCCAGGGCATCTTAATAGTTCCGCAGCTTTTTACGATTCATATAAACGATCTGGTTGATGGTACAGACAGCCGCATTACACTGTTTGTCGATGATGTTGTAGTCTACAGGAAAGTAGTATCACACGAAAACTGGGGAGAATCAATGAGGCTTTTCAGAAATTAAATGCGTGGTGTAACGACTGGCAGCTATCTCTCAATACTAGTAAGTGTAACCTACTGCGTATAACAAGGCGAAAATACTCATTAATGTACGAGAACAAAATAAATGCCCAGTCTTTGGAAGCAGTAACATCCGTCAAGTATCTGGGTGGGACTGTTCGAAATGATCTCACATGGAATGATCAAATAACACAAGTAACGGGTAAGGCGAACTCTAGATTGCGGTTTATTGGTAGAATCCTGAAGCGATGCAGTCCCTGAGCAAAGCAAATGGCTTACAATACGTTAGTTCGTCCGGTCTTAGAGTACTGTTCGTCTGTATGGGACCTTTACCAGTTGGGTCTGATTCAAGAGATTGAGAAGATCCAAAGAAGAGCGGCAAGATTTGTGACTGGTATATTTAGCCATCGCGAGAGCGTTACAAATCTCATAGAAAGTTTGAAGAGGGACACACTTGCAGATAGAAGGGGGGCTAAACGGAAGGGGCTGCTCACTAAATTCCGAAATCCGATCTTCACAGAGGAAGTAAAGCTTATATTATTAGCACCAACATCCGCGAATGGACTTTGGCACAAATTGCGCCCTCCGCCACTCACCGCTTAGTGGCTAGCGGAGTAAATATGTAGATGTAGATGTATATATTGCGTGGAACCTCCTTTTGCCAGGCAAAGTGCTGCAACTTGACGTGGCGTGGACTCAACAAGTCGTTGGCAATTCCTTGCAGAAATATTCAGCCATGCTGCCCCAAGAGCCATTCATCATTGCGAAGGTGTTGCAAGTGTGAGATTTTGTGCCCTATCCGACCTCTCCATTATGTCCCAAATATATCTGATGTTATTCATGACGGATGATCTGGGAAGCTAAATCATTCGCAGAAACTACCCAGAAAGTTCTTCAAACCAATTGCTAACAGTTGTGGCCCAGTAACATGGTGCATTGTCATCCATGAAAATTCCTTCGTTGTTTGGAAACATGAAGTCCGTGAATGACTGCAAATGGTCTCCAAGTAGCTAACGTAACCATGACCCAGTTCATTCCATGTAAACACAGTCCACACCATTATAGAGCCAACAACAGCTTGGACAATGATTTGGGCTACCTGGGGTCTGCACCACACTCGAACACTGCCCATCAGCTCTTACCAACTGAAATCTGGACTCATCTGATCGGGCCACGGTTTTCCAGGTGTTTAGGTTCTAACCGATATGGCCACCTGCTAAAGAGAGGCACTGCAGGGTATGTCGTGGCGTTAGCAAAGGCCCTCCTGTCGCCGTCTGTTGCCAACCCAATTTACGCCAAATTTCGGCGCACTGTCCTAACTGATTTGTTCGTCATGCGTCCCACATTGATCTGTATGTTTGTGTCATTCACTGACCGCTCTAACCAAGCATCGTGCTCTCGGTCATTAAGTGAAGGCCATCAGCCAGTGCCTTTTCTGTGACGTGAGTAATGTCTGAAATCTGGTATTCTCGGCATACATTTAACACTGTCGATCTCGGAATATTGAATTTGTAAGTAGGCTGTTTAGGTTTTTACATTGGTAACGCCACGTAGTGCTCTGTATGAAAATCACTGGCTGTGCTGTGTCCAGTCTGTGGCTGGTTTGCATTGTTGTCTGCCATTGTAGTGTTGGGCAGCTGGATGTTAACAGTGCGTAGCGTTGCGCAGTTGGAGGTGAGCCGCCAGCAGTGGTGGATGTGGGGAGAGAGATGGCGGGAGTTTTGAAATTTGTGAGGCTAAAAATATTGTGTGTCAGTTTAAACACAGTCATGTACAACTTTTCTAAGGGAACGTTTCAAATTCTCTAACGATCTGGAAAATATAATGTCTCATACATCTAGCTCCGCATTCAAAGCCTTTTAATTCCTGTTGTGCAGTGATAATCAAGTAGGAAACGTTTTCACGTGAATCATCTGGGTACACTGACAGCTCCGCCAATGCACTGTTTTATTATGTCTTGTGTACACGTCACTGCCGCCATCTGTACATGTGTATATCGGTATCCCACGACTATTGTCACGTCGGCGTATATACGCACACTGAAGTGAGGAACGAAAATTTGTACCTAGATTGCTGTTCGAACTTGGAATTACTGCTGACTAGGCAGATGAGTTAATCACTATGCCACCCTGGCGCTGTCGCTTTGCACAACTTCAAGCACTGCCCTGACACCCCTACCTCCTCAATCCAAATTCTCATTCACACCACAGCCCACTTGGTACTGAAGAAGGTCTCCGACTGCACTGGTATAGCACACTCGCCTAGAATGAAATTGGGGATCCTGCCTGAAACCCAGGAATAGGTGCTTTTATTAAGTAGTGTTCGAGGCTATGGAGAATACAAAATGGGCAGAGGCATGAATGGGGATTTTGATTATGGGGGAGGCGTGCTGGAGTGGTCCGTGAAGTTGTGCAAATCCACTGTGCCTAGGTGGTGTAGTGGTTAGGCATCTGCTTAGAGTGCAGGAGACCAGGTCTCGAATCCCTGCCTTGGTACAAAATTTCTTTTGTCTCTTCAGTCTGCATACGTACAAAAAGAAATGCTTGGACAAATGACATTCTGATCAGCTTTGGTGTTGTTTCTTTGTTTACCGATGTGCCACTTAATGACTCTATGGAAGATATCCGCTTCACATTCCTGGAGAACCCCACTAAGATATTTGAAGCTCATCTTACAATGTGTTACTTTTCGCCGGATGGCGATTTCTGAGAGCAGCAAGTGGTGGACACTTTGTTCTTCCAACATTCCAGAATACAGGCACTGGGTTAGGCATCTTGTAAGCCTGACATATTGGGTAGGTACTTCACTTAGTCAGGTGGTTGCCGATTTCTTCATGGAGCATTTCGAAAGGCATGTGCCGAAGTTGGCACCATGTAAAAGTAAGATGTGTTACATGAAACGCCGACTCCTTCGTCGTGTGGATCTATGTTGAGAAACAGCTCGCTGACGTCTTCTTACTCTGCTAACATTAAAGTTACTGTGGAGGTAGGAAAGAATAAATTGGCCATACTGTGTACTGAAAACCAACAGACACGGACCGATAACTGCACAAACTTTAAAATATCATCCAAGCTAGAAAGGAGGAGAGACTAAATTGCTGGTAAAGCGGACAAGACGAATAAGTGAGACGCAGTACCTCGGGTGCTAGGTGAATGCGTTCTCATGAGCAATGGGTACTCCCCTAGTTATTTAATAAGAGTCACGAAACCTAACATTTGAAAAAGTGAGACGTCGAAGAAAGAAATGTTGGATGCGGCCTTCCTGCAGTACGTCACCTGGGTGAGGACAGAATCGGGCGTGTTGCACAAACAAGGCGTAAAGATTATTAACGAGATTAAACAGTGTCTCACATAGGCAAAAACAAATGGAATCCACTCGCAATGTCGGAATATACCTCATGCCGTCAACATGTTGGAAAGTCTGTGTTGGAAGACCTGGACGATCCATCGTTACCAGAATCATCGACTGCAGAAGATACTGCATACTGGCACTGTTATATACACAAGCCGTGGTGGGGCATGCGCTTTGTGATATAACAAACCCAGTAACTTCTTGAGATAACACAAATTTGCGATACCACTTTGTTTATGCCACTTTTCGGACAAACAGCATGAGAATCATGTTCTTCCATAACTACGCAATGCATTACTACACTGCCGAAGTCCTGTGTCGTTCGTGGCAGATCCATTGCGTAGTAATAATTTTACATATTTCTGTGTTAGAAAGTTGTGCTTCGAAAATTAGTTATCGTATAAATTACACGATGGAGTTCAAAACGCAATCTTGTTTCTATTTTTTTTTTCCTCAAGAGAGATGGTTCAAATGGCTCATAGCACTATGGGACATAACTTCTGAGGTCATCAGTCACCTAGAATTTAGAACTAATTGAACCTAACTAACCTAAGGACATCATACATATCCATGCCCGAGGGAGGATTCGAACCTTCGACCGCAGCGGTCGCGCGATTCCAGACTGAAGTGCCTAGAACCGCACGGCCACACCGGCTGGCCAAGAGAGATGTGTTATGATTAGTAACACATGCCACTTACATATGTTTAGCTCTTATATTCATAACAAACATTATTTAATTTAAATCATTTCAGCCGCGCGGGATTAGCCGAGCTGCAGTCATGGAATATGCGGCTGATCCCGGCGGAGGTTCGAGTCCTCCCTAGGGTACGGGTGTGTGTGTGTTTGTCTAAGGATAATTTAGGTTAAGTAGTGTGTAAGCTTAGAGACTGATGACCTTAGCAGTTAAGTCCCATAAGATTTCACACACATTTGAACATTTTAAATCATTTCATTTCATTTAAATTACATAGACGAAGAGAAATTCGCAACACCACGAATGGGTTGTGAAACGCAAACGGAAGTTGTTAGACGTGTTTCTACAATTTAAAATTTATTTCTATTCAGGTTCTGCACCAGTCGCAAAAGGGTGGCGCTAGTGAGACCACTATGCGTATCAGGTTTACTGGAAATACACGCTGTAACGCTTTTGAGCATTAATTACCTTTGAGATTGATCTTGGTGATCTTAGTCAGGAATCTCTGTAACGCGAAAATGACTTCATTATCAGCATCTCAGTAAAATGTGAACGATGTCGTGTAATACGGCTACGAGAAGCTGGATGTCTGTGATATTTGCAGAAAGAGTTAGCAGGAATATAGCCACTGTACATGATTGCTGCCAGTGGTGGTCATGAGAACGTACGGTCGCTAGAAAACCGATCTGCAGAGTTCCACTTGGCACTACCGAGGGGAAAGACCGTAGTGTTCGTTATATGGCTCTCGTGCATCGTACAGCATTTGTAGCAACAATTTGAGCTCCAGCTCGCACCACAGTGACGTGAGAAACTATGCGGTTACTTCAAGGACAACTCCGAGCCAGACGCTGTGCAATGTGCGTTCTACTGACCGCAAACCACCGTCATTTGCCACTTTAGTGGTCTCAGTAGTAGGGTACGGGGGAGCACCACCCCAATTTTGAGATCATATTCGTATCAAACTGATGTGCAAATAAATTAAATTGACTAATTAATTACCCCCAACCACGTCCCCCCCCCCCAAAAAAAAATTATGTCCTGTTTTTTTCTGAGCCTGCACGTCTGTCCCAGGCCCCTCTCCCTTCCTCATCCTCTCTGTCCACCGCCTCCACCTACCCTATTCGTCCTAACACCACAGATCTCGACTAGACTCCCCTCACTCCATTTAAGGTCATACACATGACATAGGTCCACTTCCCTAAAGAACACTCTAGGGAATGTGTTAAGTCTGATAAATGCATTGATTCTTCTCCTTAATACTTAAGAAATAACATTGTTTGTGAGAACCGGCATATGTAAAATCGCGATAAACTTGCAAAATTCTTTAAATTGACTGATAATAGATAAAATTAGAGGAAACGTACCACGAAATGATGGGAACTGAGGTGGTTTGGGAGTAACTGGACACTTAAGAGTGACAAAAGCTTAAAAAGTATGCTTTGGCTGCATTCAGTTTTAACCCTTCCCCTCTCCCTGTAAACTACGAGGGTTTTCGTAATACATACTCCAACAAAGGCGACATACGTATATCGCAGAGGCTCTATATTAAAACTTGCAAAACATATGGATCCCAATCTGTAACTCTGTTCTCACACATGCAGTCGAGTAAAGATATTGTCGAATGATGTCCAGTTCTCACAAACAAAGTTATTTCTTAAGTATTAAGGAGAAAAATCAATGCATTTGTCGTATGTAGACCATTCGCTAGAGTGTTCTGTAGGAAAGTCGACCCATAGCACATGTATCACCTTAAATAGCGTGAAGGGGGTGTACTCGAGAGATGCGATTTTAGGACGAAATTGCTGTATTATCCTACACTTGGTCAAAACTACCTAACAGCAGACCAGGACTTCTCCGTGCAAGAGGAATGCTGCCAGATCTGTGGTGAAGCTACTGTAAACAGCAATAAGACTGTTAGATCTCCTTTTGCTGCTGATCGTGCTGATTCTTCGTGTGCATTTTCGTGCAGCAGAGTGCGGGTGATCCCACAATGTATCAGTTGTGGAAAATGTTCGTGTCGATGGTTCCTCGCTCTATTTCCTAGTGAGGCATAGCCGCATCCGTCGAAACTGACACTGTTACTAATTATAAGCACGTCTGATGCGAGAAGTGTGATTGAGGGTACATACGTTTCCGACTTAAAAACGCGCACACAATCCATTAATTCCCTAAGAGACAGAACAGCAGTCTCTAGACTCGGGACTAGAGAATTACAGTCCAACAAGTAGCTCCGTTAACACCTTAACACAGACGGCTTCGTTACAAATGGTGTCTGTGATCGGCAAGCATACACAGCTTATTACTGGTGTCGACTTGTTTTCAGCCATGAATCGTGCATCTGCGCTACTCTGCATGGCCACTGTCGGTGGGCACTGTGGCGACCTGTGCAGAGACCAGATTCTTCCAATGTTTGGCAGAGCCATTGAGACGTTACTCGTGGCTTCATGGTGTGGGCACCTGCTGGGTGTGAGTTAAAGTCACGGCTGCTAGTGACAGAGGGATGTCTGATGGAACAACAGTGTCCTGATACGTTACCTCTCACGTGACAGAATCGTACAGCCATTCTGCAAAAAGACCATGCTCGTCCACATGTGACACGTGTGTCTATAAACTGTCTGCGTGATGCTGAGGTACTCCCGTGGCCAGCTAGATCATCAAACCTATCACAGATACAGAACGCGTGGGAGCATCTAGGCCGTCAACTCCATGCCAGTGCCAGGTATTCAGGAGATAAAGAACCAGATACAACAATTGTGTGATACCTCGCCCCAGGACAGGACACAACGGTATTATGACGCTGTTCCCAACCCAATCAATGCCATGCACGCAAGTCAGAGAGAGTGTAACGTCACACTGATAATGGGGTTCATACCACTAAGTTCATGGTAAATCTGAGTGGATTTTGTAATCATTGAGCTAATATCACAAACCCTTTTAGTCCGCGAAGTTTCATTTCGGCTCCTTCTCTCCTTCTGGGTGCTTCAATTTCATCGTCAGTCAGTGTGTATAACCGCCTCCACAGTAGTCTCGAGCGAGAACATCTTTCCATGATCTTCGACGATTTAAATAAATCCGTAGTAAATCGTTCACGAGTGTGGAACGCTGTTCTCAGTTGAGTCTGCTACGACAGTGGTTATGTATTTAAGTGGCAGACATGCACCGCACATTCTGACGTTGTAAAATCAAGACAATAGAAGAGGCCCTTTAAAATAGCGCATCGCCGAAATCAGCTGGCCGTGTGGTATAAAGGACAGTGACTGTTTAACAGGCAAGTTGGAAAACTGAGTTGTCCTTTAGTAATAAATTAAGGTAAATAGGCGTATCGAAAACTCACAATGCGAAGCACGCTGTTTATGAAGAGAAGAACTTAAGAAGCATTGCTAACCGAAATAATAACGTGAGCCGTATACGGCGAATAACTTACCCAAAATTTAGGTATAGCTAGCACGGTGAAATTTGCCGTCGTATCATTTAAGCTGATAGATGTGGATATAGTTGAACATAACGTGTTTAGGATTAAGTGCATGTCCCTCACGTCAGTATTTTTTATAGTAATATTGCAACTATAGTGTGACTAAAATTACGTGGCAGTTGATGTCTGTCACTTGCCGCTAGGTGACTGCCACATCGGCTGCCGGCTACCGTTTGGTAGCAGACGACCAACTAGTTTAAATTCGTTGTAAGCGGCATACTGAGATGACCAATAACTAGACAAAAGCTGTTAATGTGTAACGCGGAGCAATGGTGGAGCGCCCGCCGCGAGATATGACGGAAATTCGAGGCACTCTTTCGACAGTTAATATTAAGTGACCAATGGCTGAATTGCGGCAGGCGAAGCGTTTTGTAGCCCTGAATTTAAACTCATACTTACCTACCGACAACCCCGGGAAGTGCAATGTATCCGAGCAAACGGCGGCCATAATCTGCATCAGAACTAAAATCACGATCGCTTTGTTCACGGCAGTTTAAGCTTATCTCCACGAACAAAGTCAATACAGAAAAATTTCAGTTTCAGCGCCAAAAGCAAACTCTAATTTCCCAGTATCCTTGGCTACCTGAAATTACCCTCACAGTGGCTACACGAGCTGCCACATTACCAGCCGATGAGCAGTCCTCGTTGGCACTTGGTTACATATTACAGGCGACACTCGCAGATGCCAACCGAAAGAACAACGATAGGATGAGAAATAAAGATAATTAAAAAGGTCAATTCTATGATGAAAATGACGCGGCAAAACAAAGTCTTCTGATTACATTTAGAAATGAAAATAATTTCGCAGCATTTGACGAGATTCGAACCTGCGACAATATGCACTTCACGTTAAAGTACTGGTAGTAATATGGTATTCTGCCTTACGGCAGGCCTTGTCATGGGTTAGGCATCTTCCACTTTTGTCTGCCCATAGCCAGTCTTTTCATTTCTGAACGTTTGTCCCATTTGATATTGTCCGGAATTTGATATCTCCTTTTTCCTCTTTCCCTTTTTCCCTCCACCATTCCTTCTATTCCTTCCTTCAGTAAACAGTCCCTCCTCAAACAATGCCCAATCCAGTACCGTTTTCTCTTTTTGCCGACTTTCAGCTGGTTTCCTTCTTCTCCAACTCTTCTTAATACATCTCCATTCCTTACTCGGTCTTCCCATTTCACTTTTTACATTCTTCTCCATATCCACATCTCTAATCCTCCAATCTTGTTTCATCTTCCTTCCCAGTGTCCACGTCTCCGCAGCATATAGTGCAACGCTCCAGATGTAACATTTGGCAAGTCTTTTCCTCAGATCTTTGTTTAGTGGCCCACAAAGTAATTTATGTTTCCTCTTGAACCCTTATTTTACCATTGCAATTCTTTTCCTAATTTCTATTGAGCAATACATATCATCGATTATTACACTTCCCAAGTAATTGAAGTTATTCACCTGCTGTATTTCCTCTCCCCGTATTTTCATACGGCGTTTTCTCCCCTTTCCTCCAGTTACCATGCTTTTCGTTTTCTTCTGATTTTATTTTTAGATCATCTAACATTTGTTCCATGTCTCTTGCACTCTCTGCCATCACAACCATGTGATCTGCAAATCTTGTACACGTTGAACGTTTCCTTTTTTATTCTTTTTTTGTTTCTCATTGCTCTTCTTTAAATTTAAATAAAACAAGTTCCTGTCAAAACCAAAACATTCTTCTTAAGGGTATGTTATTATTTAATTCGTGGCATTCTAGAAGAATTGAAAATATGTTCTGACTGTATTTCAAATAAGGGAACTAAACTCGAGACTTCATCTGCAAAGTAACTGTTCAGTGTTACCTGTTTTAAATATCCTAGTTGCTATAAAAACTGTATGAATGGGACAAATTTTTCCTTTTTGCAGTTGTTTCTGAGAATTTTGTCCCTTTCTTGGCGTAGGTATAATTTTAATCCAGTTATAGCTTGACTTCCATCGTTGATGACGCTGTTCATACAGAAACATAATAGTCATGTGATTGTTCTCGTCTTTGAAACCGAAAACGTTTTGAAATCCGTTTACATTATCTGCTTAGAGTTAATTTCAGGTGTTGTTGTCATTGGTATCATTACATAGTTAAACTTAATCCACTTCCATAAGCCTAGAATTCGTGAACAGCCTACCGTTCGGTGCAGAGCTTTATCAGTCAAGCCACAATATTCGCAGTAGCGGTTTCCCGTGAGTCACAGATGTTGTCTGAAACATTTCATTTAACAAATTGTAAGGTCGAGCACAGCATGGAACTTATAGTCGCATCCGCGAAGTTAGACCAGATTACCTTCCAGTTGAGATCTTTGCGTTTTATTTGGCTGATTGGTATGTGGACTTTTATTTCTGGAGCTCTCCCGTAATCTATCTCTTGGTGAAATTTTTTTCATTTGTTAGTTTCTCAGCAATTCTCGTTGTGATTTTACGAGTACTAGTAATACACACGGGTGTCCGTAGTTATTTTGTAATTCCTGCAGCAATTCCCCACACAGCCTTCAATAGATCCGACTGACTTGCTAACCACTGCCCTACACCACTACACTGGTGTGTGTTGTATTTTGACTCTGGTGAGTCAGTCGAAATTGGAACCTCCAAAAATTCGGCTTCACGATGGCACGCGAGGCTTAATCTAATGTACACCGATCTCTGTGATTATGATAACTGCATATGTGACGCTGAATCACGTCTTTTGCGGATGGATCCAGTAGTGCTTGATTAATGCTGTCTGCGAAATGCGTGCATTTCGTTAGCATCGTTGTGTCTGTTTGTGTGTGTGTGTGTTTTGGTGTCTGTTGTTTTTTGATGTAGTTATCATGTGTGATTAAATACGAAATAAAAGGGCCACGCCCGTTACTCAGTATCCAAACACATCAAGAAAGAAAGCCAACTGCTGCGGCAGCTTGACAACGGCGAACGGTTAGAGCGTGACTTCCATCGCTCTGATTGCAGAAAAACAGCTCTAACGCTTGAAGTGTTAACTATCAAGTACACTACTGGCCATTAAAATTGCTACACCAAGAAGAAATGCGGGTGATAAACGGGTATTCATTGGACAAATATATTATACTCGAACAGACATGTGATTACATTTTCACGCAATTTGGATGCATAGATCCTGAGAAATCAGTACTCAAAACAATCACCTCTGGCCGTAATGACGGCCTTGATACGCCTGGGCGTTGAGTCAAACATAGCTTGGATGGCGTGTAGAGGTGCAGCTGTCCAGGCAGCTTCAACACGATACCACAGTTCATCAAGAGTAGTGACTGGCGTACTGTGACGAACCACTTGCTCGGCCACCATTGATCAGACGTTTTCAGTTGGTGCGAGATATGGAGAATGTGCTGTCCAGGGCAGCAGTCGAACATTTTCTGTATCCAGAAAGGCCCGTACAGGACCTGCAACATGCGGTCGTGCATAATCCCGCTGAAATGTAGGGTTTCGCAGGGATCGAATGAAGGGTACAGCCACGGGTCGTAACACATCTGAAATGTAACGTCCCCTACTCAAAGTGCCGTCAATGCGAACAAGAGGTGACCGAGACGTGTAACCAATGGCACCCCATACTATCACGCCAGGTCATACGCCAGTATGGCGATGACGAATACACGCTTCCAATGTGCGTTCACCGCGATGTCGCCAAACACGGATGCGACCATCATGATACTGTAAACAGAACCAGGATTCATCCGAAAAAATTACGTTTTGCCATTCGTGCACCCAGGTTCGTCGTTGAGTACACAATCGCAGGCGCTCCTGTCGGTGATGCAACGTCAGGGGTAACCGCAGCCATGGTCTCCGAGCTGATGCGAATGTCGTCGAAGTGTTCGTGCAGATGCTTGTTGTCTTGCAAACGTCCCCATCTGTTGACTCAGGGATCGAGACGTGGCTGCACGATCCGTTACAGCCATGCGAATAGGATGCCTGTCATCTCGACTGCTAGTGATACGAGGCCGTTGGTATCGAGCATGGCGTTCCGTATTACCCTCCGGAACCCACCGAGTCCATATTCTGCTAACAGTCATTCGATCTCGACCAACGCCAGCAGCAATGTCGCGATACAATAAACCGCAATCGCGATAGGCTACAATCCGACCTTTATCAAAGTCGGAAACGTGATGGTACGCATTTCTCCTCCTTACACGAGGCATCGCAACAACGTTTCACCAGGCAACGCCGGTCAACTGCTGTTTGTGTATGAGAAATCGGTTGGAGACTTTCCTCATGTCAGCACGTTGTAGGTATCGCCACCGGCGCCAAATTTGTGTGAATGCTCTGAAAAGCTAATCATTTGCATATCACAGCATCTTCTTCCTGTCGGTTAAATTTCGCGTATGTAGCACGTCATCTTCGTGGTGTAGCAATTTTAATGGCCAGCAGTGTAATTTTAATCGGACTATAGGAGTAAGACAAACCATGCAGAAAATTTTCTCCCCTTGCATGCTGAGTCGTATGTTTTGTCCCGACTGACCAGCTCGTATTCCAGTCATACGTGCCCCTGGAGTGGCGGTGGGGCGGTACTTCGCAGGATGGCCGGTGTCGCTGCCGTCGCCTTCTCTACGGAGCTCCCAGCTCCCAGCGCAGCGCTGCCCAGCTCTGTCGACACAGCTTATTTACGGCGGCCATTACACGCACCGCCGACATTTTTCCTTAGCAGTTCGATTTGGAGTTGGGTCCGGATCGCGGCCGGCTGTAAAACCTGTTTAATTAAATGTCGCCGGCCAGCCGGGAAGACGGCCGCGCGGACGTATTGGTGGCCGCCGTCCAATGGCTGGCCAGCACGGACCGCTCCCCTTCGTCCCCCCACCTCCCCCCACCCCAACCAACAGTTCCGGGACATAAATTCGGCAGGAACCCTTAAAAACTTGGGGGCACAACAAGTTTCTTCTCTCGTAACGTCGCTGGCACAGTGGGGTCGCATACACCTTCAATGGCGCCGAACCAAGAGAGCCGTTAAACAAGAAAGGTGGCCCAATCTGTAACAATAAACTGAGATATTAAGTCGTTTGCCACACGACTTTTCTGCTGTGCGAAATATTACTGCTCTTTGTGGAGCTGATGCTGTTCTCGTGAAGGAATTTGTTATGCTGTTGGTGAATCTTCCGGGTTGAATGGCCGTGGTCCATCAGCATTTACTGTTGCTAACGTCTCGCCCGGAGATGTGTAGTACTTCTTCATAGATGCACCTTGTTCCGCTGAGTCTTGCCGATTGATGGGTGGGAACGCCGTATACCGACATAAATACCGCCAAAAGCGATCGTGATTAGTAGACGTAATCCTTAACGAAGGCAAAACTGATCCATAAAACGGATGGGAGTTCCAACGTTAGGCGCGTTATGGGGCCCCTTCGGGACTTGGCTGACAAGAAAGGTGAGAAAACCAATGTGCACTCCGTGTGCATACCGGGTGGAGTCATTACAGAAGTGGAAAGGGTCCCCAAGAATGCCATGAAGAGCACAGGGTGCAGCCAACTGCAGGTGGTTGCTCACGTCGGTACCAATGATGTGTGTCACTATGGATCAGAAGAAAATTCTCTCTGGTTTCGAGCGGCTAACAGAAGTGGTAAAAGCTGACAGTCTTGCTTCCAAGACGAAAGCAGAGTTGACAATTTGCAGCATAGTTGACAGGACCGATTGCGGACCTCTGGTACAGAGCAGAGTGGAGGGTCCGAATCAGAGGCTCAGACGGTTCTGCGACCGTGTAGGCAGCAGATTCCTCAACTTGCGCCAAATGGTGGCTGGGTTTCGGGTTCCGCTGAATAGGTCAGGTGTCCAGTATACGCAGGAGGAAGCTACACGGGTAGCAGGGGTAGTGTGGCGTGGTTGGGCCGTTTTTTAGGTTAGAGGGTCTCGGGAAAACACAAGAAGGGCTTCAGTCACAAAGGGTGCAGACTGAACACAGGAAGAACGTAGATACAGGAACCACTGGTATAACAGTTGTAAATTGTCGTACCTGTGTTGGGAAAGTACCAGAGCTCCAAGAGCTAATATAAAGCACTGATGCTCAAATCGTTATAGGCACTGAAGGCTGGCTAAAACCGGATGTAAGCTCAGCCGAAATTTTTGCGAATAACCTAACCGACCCGCCAATTCAGACGATACAGTTGCTGGAAGGTTCAGAGAATACTTGAGTTTGATTTCAAACACGTACCCGACTCATACGATAATACTTGTTGCTGACTTTAATTTACCCTCGATATGTTGGCGAAAATACATGTTTAATTCCGGAGGTACGCATAAAATATCATCGGAAATTGTACTAAACACATTCTCTGAAAATTATTTCGTGCAGTTAGTTCATGACGCCACGCGAATAGTAAACGGTTGTGAAAACACACTTGACATCTTAGCCACAAATAATTCCGAGTTAATAACAAGCATCAAAACCGATTCAGGGATTAGTGACCACAGGGTTGTCGTAGCGAGATTGAGTATTGTAATCCCCTAATCTTCGAAAAATAAGCGAAAAATATTCCTATTTAAAAAAGCAGATAAAAACTCACTTGACACCTTGCTGAGAGAGAATCTCCACTCATTCAAAATTAATAATATAAGTGTAGACCAGATGTGGCTTAAATTCAAAGAAATAGTATCAACAGCATTTGAGAGATTTATACCAAATAAATTGACAAACAACGGAGCTGATCCTTCTTGGCACACAAAACGGGTTAGAACACTGTTGCAGAAACAACGAAACAAACATGCCAAATTTAAACAGACGCAAAATCTGGAAGATTGGAGGTCTTTTACAGAAGCTCGAAATTTTGCGCGTTCAATGCATTCAATGCGAGATGCTCATAACAGTTTCCACAACGAAACTTTTTTTCGAAACCTGGCAGAAAATTCAAAGAGATTTTGGTCGTATGTGAAATATGTTAGCGGCAAGAAACAATCAATGCCTTCTCTGCGCCACAGCAATGGAGATACTATCGAAGACAGTGCTGCAAAAGCAGAGATACTAAACACAACGTTCTGAAATACTTTCACAAAAGAAGACGAAGTAAATACTCTAGAATTCGAATAGAGAACAGCCGCCAACATGAATAACATAGAAGTAAATATCCTCGGTGTAGTGAAGCAACTTAAATCACTTCATAAAAGCAAGTCCTCTGGTCCAGACTGTATACCAGTTAGGTTCCTTTCGGAGTGTACTGATGCATTAGCTCCATTCTTAACAACCATAGAAAACCGTTCGCTCGACAACAGATCCGTACCCAGAGACTGGAAAGTCGTATACTAAATTACAGGACCATATCGTTAACGTCGATACACAGCAAGATTTTGGAACGTATATTGTGTTCGAACATTATGAAGTACCTCGAAGAAAACGGTCTATTGTCACACAGTCAACATGGGTTCAGAAAACATCGTTCCTGTGAAACACAACTAGCTCTCTATTCAAATTAAGAGTAGAGTGCTACTGACAAGGGATTTCAGATCGATTCCGTATTTGTGGATTTCCGGAAGGCTTTTGACACTGTACCACACAAGCGGCTTGTAGTGCAATTGCGTGCTTATGGAATATCGTCTCCGGTCAGAGAGGTCACAGTTCGTAGTAATAGACGGAAAGTCATCAATTAAAACACAAGTGATTGCTGGCGTTCCCCAAGGTAGTGTTATAGGCCCTTTGCTGTTCCTTATCTGTATAGACGATTTGGGAGACAATCTGAGCAGCCGTCTTCGGTTGTTCGCAGATGACGCTGTCGTTTATCGACTAATAAAGTGATCAGAAGATCAAAACAAACTGAAAAACGATTTAGAAAAGATATCTGAATGGTGCGAAAATTGGCAGTTGACCCTAAATAACGAAAAGTGTGATTTCTTCCACATGAGTGCTAAAAGTAACTCGTTAAACCTCGGTTACACGATAAATCAGTCTAATCTAAAAGCCGTAAATTCAAATAAATACCTAGATATTACAATTACTATCAATTAAATTGGAAGTAACACATAGAAAATGTTGTGGGGAAGGCTTACCAAAGACTGCGTTTTATTGTCATAACATTTAGAAAATGTAACATACCTACTAAGGAGACTGCCTACACTACGGTTGTCCGTCCTTTTTTAGAACATTGCTGCGCGGTTTGGGATCCTTACCAGATAAGACTAATGGTGTACATCGAAAAAGTTCAAAGAAAGACAGCACGTTTTGTATTATCGCGAAATATGGGAGAGTGTCACAGAAATGATACAGGATTTGGGCTGGACATCATTAAAAGAAAGGCGTTTTTCGTTGCGAAGGAATCTTCTCACGAAATTCCAAATCACCAACTTTCTCCTTAAAATACGAAAATTTTTTGTTGGCGCCGACCTACATAGGGAAGAACAACCACCACGATAAAATAAGGGAAATCAGAGCTCGTACGGAAAGAAATAGGTGTTCATTCTTTCCGCACGCTATACGAGATTGGAATAATAGATAATTGTGAATGTTGTTCGATGAACCCTCTGCCAGGCACTTAATTGTGATTTTCAGAGTATTCATGTAGATGTAGAAACTGTAGTCTGTCAAAGAAAAAACTCTGTAGGGCTATTGTCAATATTTCGTTAAAGTTAACGGTTTTACTTCTTTGTGAAAATCGTACCAGTGTTTCTGTATTTCAATAGCCCTTATATAGGATATTAGGGATATAAGTCCAGATTGTGATCATACGGCAAAGCTCTTGACGTTAGTTGACGTTTACCGATTCGACAGTTAGTTGCCTTTCCCCTGCGTCCAACAGTCTTACAATGAACGCGTCAGGTAATTTACAACGTAATGTTCTCTGCACGCTCTTGACTTCGCCGCCACGTGGAAAACGCCTGTGAATATAGAGAAGCGATCATAAATCTGCGTCCCGAAACAGATCTTAATGAGGCCAGTGATCCTCAGCCGTATACCATAATACGCATCTAGTAACTAACAGTCGAATCCGAATACGTCACTTAACCTCAAGAGCTTCGAAAGAGTGTAATTTTCCTACTCAGCACCAAACAGGCATATTTGCAGGGACGGTAATATTTTAAAACACAAAGGAATAACAGATATTGGCTTGGAGTGGGCATTGATTTCAAGTCATGGGGAAAATTGAAAATTTGTGCAAGACCTGATTCGAATCTGGCTCTCCTGCTTACTACGCAGCGACCCCTCGCCACCATGTCCCGTTCCCTACCACAGGAACCAAGGAACGTTTAGGGAACGTGGAGGATAGATACATAGAACATCAATAATTTAGCAATTTATTTAATAATTTCCTGTTTTTTCCGATGACTAAAGAACAAGCGGTTCTAAGAGTGTAAATGGCGTGGATCAACTCCTCATTGCAGTAACACCCCAATTCTGGGGTGGGTTACGAAAGATACTATCAACGAAATTCGGAAAAAATTGTCTGCATTTGAGACTGTGGACAACTGCATAGTTACGTTCATTAAGAACGTGCCAAAACTCTAGGGTATTTTTCTCGCCTTCAGCAAACAAGTAGGAAATTGCGTGTCCACTAATCCACTTCACACATCGCAAGTTGTACCTCCATACAGCGAGACCTTCAGATGTGGTGGTCCTTTACATCTGAGGTCATCAGTCCCCTAGAACTTAGAACTACTTAAACCTAACTAACCTAAGGACACCACACACATCCATGCCCGAGGCAGGTTTCGAACCTGCGACCGTTGCAGTCGCGCGGTTCCGGACTGAAGCGCCTAGAACCGCTCGGCCACCGCGGCCGGTCATGCCTCTATTCGTCGTGGCATACTATCCATAAGTTAATCAATGCACATTGTGGCACTGTTGGTGCAGATTGTCTCACGCCTCAACGGCGATTCGGCGTTGATCCCTCAGAGTGGTGGGTTGGTCACATCGCCCATGAACAGTCCTTTCCAATCTATCCCAGGCATGTTCGATAGGGTTCATGTCTGAAGAACGTGCTGGCCCCTCTAGTCGAGCGATGTCGTTATCCTGAAGGAAGTCATTCACAAGATGCGCATGGTGGGGGCGCGAATTGTCGTCCATGAAGCCGAATGCTTCACCAATACGCTGCCGATATGGTTGCACGATAGGTCGAAAGATGGCATTCACGTATCGTACAGCCGTTAAGGCCCCTTCTGTGACCACTATCGGCATACGTCGACGCGACATAATGCCACTCCAAAACAGCGGTTTACCTCCACCTTGCTCCACTCGCTGGACAGAGTGTCTAAGGCGTTTAGCCTGAACGGGTTGCCTTCAAACACGTCGCCGACGATTGTCTGGTTGAAGGCATATGCCACACTCTTCGGTGAAGAGAACGTGATGCTAATCCTCAGCAGTCCATTCGGCATGTTGTTGAGCCCATCTGTACTGTGTGGCATGGTGTCGTGGTTGCAAAGACGGCCCTCGCCATTGACGTCGTGAGTGAATCTGCGCATCATGCAGCCTATCGCGCAATGTTTGAGTCGTAACACGACGGCCTGTGGCTGCAGGAAAAGCATTATTCAGCACAGTGGCGATGCTGTCAGTGTTCCTCCGAGCCATAATCCGTAGGTACCAGTCATCCACTGCAGTAGTTGCCCTTGGGCGGCCTGAGCGAGACATGTCGTCGACAGTTCCTGTCTCTCAGTATCTCCCCCATGTCAGAACAACATCGCTCTGGTTCACTCCGAGACGCCTGGACACTTCCCTTGTTGAGAGCCCTTCCTGGCACAAAGTAACAATGCGGACACCGGCCGGGGGGGGGGGGGGGGGGCTGAGCGGTTCTAGGCGCTTCAGTCTGGAAACAGGCGATTGCCACGGTCGCAGGTTCGAGTCCTGCCTTGGGCATGGATGTGTGTAGTGTCCTTAGGTTAGTTAGGTTTAAGTGGATCTAGGGGACTGATGACCTCAGATGTTGAGTCCCATAGTGCTCAGAGCCATTTGAATAATGCGGACGCTATCAAACAGCAGTATTGACGGTCTAGGCATGGTTGAACTATAGACAACACGAGCCGTGTACCTCATTCCCTGTGGATTGACTGGAACTAACCGGCTGTCGGAGCCCCTCCGTCTAAGAGGCGTTGCTCATGCATGGTTGTTTACATCTTTGGCCGGGTTTAGTGAAATCGCTGAACAGTCAAAGGGATTGTGTCTGAGATACAATATCCACACTCAATGTCTATCTTCAGTAGTTCCGGGAACCGGGGTGATGCAAATCTTTTTTTGGATGTGTGTATATTTGGTGTTTGTTATTCGAACATGTTCGAGAGAACAGTCGCCATTTTGATCCAGCAGTCATTTTGAATTAAGATACAAAGGGAATTACAACATTCGCTGTGTTGGCTGTTAGTGGGCACTGACTTCAGGCAATCGGAAGAACTGAAATTTTGTCGAGTCTCCTTCTTAATGGGCAGATTCTTTGACCACTGAGCCATCCGGACACAGTGGACATTGAAACTTGCACAGCTCCCTTCAGATCCGAATGCTCAACTTATCCACACACTACGCATGTACTACCTGACCCGAGCGCGGCTCTTGTTCATGCCATTTATTTTTTGTCTTCTTCTTTTACGGTACTGCCACCCCGTTTTCTTATTCCATTTACTGGCGTCACCAACTTCTGCCTTACTTGCCCGTGAGTGGAAGCAGCAGCGCCTATCTATAAGTGCACTGTCGTACCATCTCTGGAGCGACCGATCGTATTTCCGGGTCGTCGTGTGTCTGGAAGTTGGTTGGAGACGGACCAGGAGTGCAGTCCGGCACGGAGCAGCGTCGGGGGGTCGGTGGGTGTCGGTGTAGAGAGTCGGCAGAGTCAGTCAGAAGGCAGACATTCGCATATTAGTCAGTCAGCTCTGAGTCTCAGTCGCTTTTGGAATGTATAGTGAGTCGGGTTCGTCGTTACTCGGCGACTGGACGAGTTGGTAGTCAGTAGGAGGCAGGTCCGCACGGTGCAAATACGCGCCGGGACCGTGGTCGACGCAGACGTAAGACCGTTGGTCGGTCGGTCGGCTGGTCGTGGGATGGCAACTTGTGGTTTGCTGAGCACTGACACCAGTATCAGTCGGGTCCGTATGGTGTTAGTACTCGTCGGGACCGCTGTTGGCGAATGTGGGCTGCCGTTGGTCGTTTGCTCGGCAGGTCGTCTCAGTCGACGACGACTTGGATCCTCAGGACGAACACCATTTTCCGAGTTGGGATGTGGTTGGACCTTGTCGGTCCGTTGGAACTGAGCAGCGACGCAGTCTCCACAGCGCGCAGCCAGACCGGGGCTCTTGACGGCGGTCACGAACTGTTGCATTTGGAGACGCTAGCTGCGAGAGCGACTCTTCGCTTTCCTCCGAAGCAGGATCCTCAAGTTGAATGATTAGTGACTTCTTTTAAAATCTCGACTGTTACGATTGGTTCGTTACTTGTTGATTGTTGTTTTCTCAGCCGTTCACGCGTGTGTTTTGTTGCCTTGAATCTGCAGCCACCCGTAGTGACTTGAAATTTGTGACTTCTGCAGTGAATGACCGCAACAACTTGTCTTGAGTGGTGTTTGATGCCTTGATCTTGGTGAGGCCGATTTATTGGTATCTTGGTTTACTCTTCATCGGCCGATATTTTCCATTATCTGTGCAGTTGGATCTGACGGTTGGAAATCGGTCAGATTGTCGGTCAGTCGTGAACCGTCCCTAGGTTGTGGGGCCTTCCAATTAAGAGGTTGCAGGTCTGACTGCCTGCGTTAGTGTTACCTTCACAGACCGACCCTTGGAACCTTCTGAGCGCCGCTCCTTGTGTTTTACACAGCGATTTTCTTTTAAAGTACTCTGTGTGCCTTCCAGCCGAGTTTTTAGCTTATTATAAGTTGCAAGGCTTTTCTTCTTAGGCCTTAAGCCGTAAAAAAAAAAAATGTTTCTTGTTTGGTACGTGGCCTTCAGCCGAGTTTCAGCCTTTCAAAATTAAAATTGGAAATTCCTTGTGCCTAGGCCATAAGCTGTAAATTGATTTCAAATTGGTATGTGGCCTTCAGCCGAGTTTGCAGCCTTTTCAAATCAAAAGTTGAAAATCTTTGTCCCGGCCTTAAGCCGTCAAACAGTTCTTGATTAACGTGAGGCCTTCAGCCGAGTTCTATGGGAAAAATTTAAGCTAAGGCTTTCAGCCTATTTATATTGTAGATAAAAAAAATGTTTTCTAAAGAAGTGAAACCTCCAGAAGAAGTCCTGTACCTCAATCCCTTGCTTAGGTCTTGTGCCTTGGATTTTCGATGTGGCCTTCAACCGATCTAAATTAATTGAAAGAAAGTCTTTCGTTAAAACCCTGAGAGTTTTGATTCTTGCTTGTGTGATTGTGTGTTTTAAGAAATAAAGTATATATGTTGAGTGCAACTAACATTAAGTTATTTTGGCCCCTCTCCACAAATACACTCCTGGAAATTGAAATAAGAACACCGTGAATTCATTGTCCCAGGAAGGGGAAACTTTATTGACACATTCCTGGGGTCAGATACATCACATGATCACACTGACAGAACCACAGGCACATAGACACAGGCAACAGAGCATGCACAATGTCGGCACTAGTACAGTGTATATACACCTTTCGCAGCAATGCAGGCTGCTATTCTCCCATGGAGACGATCGTAGAGATGCTGGATGTAGTCCTGTGGAACGGCTTGCCATGCCATTTCCACCTGGCGCCTCAGTTGGACCAGCGTTCGTGCTGGACGTGCAGACGGCGTGAGACGACGCTTCATCCAGTCCCAAACATGCTGAATGGGGGACAGATCCGGAGATCTTGCTGGCCAGGGTAGTTGACTTACACCTTCTAGAGCACGTTGGGTGGCACGGGATACATGCGGACGTGCATTGTCCTGTTGGAACAGCAAGTTCCCTTGCCGGTCTAGGAATGGTAGAACGATGGGTTCGATGACGGTTTGGACGTACCGTGCACTATTCAGTGTCCCCTCGACGATCACCAGTGGTGTACGGCCAGTGTAGGAGATCGCTCCCCACACCATGATGCCGGGTGTTGGCCCTGTGTGCCTCGGTCGTATGCAGTCCTGATTGTGGCGCTCACCTGCACGGCGCCAAACACGCATACGACCATCATTGGCACCAAGGCAGAAGCGACTCTCATCGCTGAAGACGACACGTCTCCATTCGTCCCTCCATTCACGCCTGTCGCGACACCACTGGAGGCGGGCTGCACGATGTTGGGGCGTGAGCGGAAGACGGCCTAACGGTGTGCGGGACCGTAGCCCAGCTTCATGGAGACGGTTGCGAATGGTCCTCGCCGATACCCCAGGAGCAACAGTGTCCCTAATTTGCTGGGAAGTGGCGGTGCGGTCCCCTACGGCACTGCGTAGGATCCAACGGTCTTGGCGTGCATCCGTGCGTCGCTGCGGTCCGGTCCCAGGTCGACGGGCACGTGCACCTTCCGCCGACCACTGGCGACAACATCGATGTACTGTGGAGACCTCACGCCCCACGTGTTGAGCAATTCGGCGGTACGTCCACCCGGCCTCCCGCATGCCCACTATACGTCCTCGCTCAAAGTCCGTCAACTGCACATACGGTTCACGTCCACGCTGTCGCGGCATGCTACCAGTGTTAAAGACTGCGATGGAGCTCCGTATGCCACGGCAAACTGGCTGACACTGATGGCGGCGGTGCACAAATGCTGCGCAGCTAGCGCCATTCGACGGCCAACACCGCGGTTCCTGGTGTGTCCGCTGTGCCGTGCGTGTGATCATTGCTTGTACAGCCCTCTCGCAGTGTCCGGAGTAAGTATGGTGGGTCTGACACACCGGTGTCAATGTGTTCTTTTTTCCATTTCCAGGAGTGTATAACCGCATCCGCTCTGTCCCGCTAGCCCAGGGATTTCAGTGCTCCTTGCCCATTATCCTTATTAACAGCGTAATTTCGAGGTTCGAAGTCTTAAGGGAATCGGCGAAATGAGGTGAGTAATGAGAATAACGGACAAGGGGTACTTCATTTGTAGTGGGTGGATAAGCGGAGAATCTGGGTCTGACGGGAGGCAAGCAAGGGGGTTCCGTACAGTTAACATGACCATTGTATCAGGATGGCTCAGTGGTCTTTTCAAGGTGATCGTTCAGGGTTTACGCATTTCACTAGGCATTCGTCCAGTGGCTTTGATAGTGTTTATACACACATCAGAAAATGTTTTGCAACATCCCGGTTCCCAGACTTCCTGAAGGTAGACATTGAGTGTGGATATTGTATCCCAGACACAGCCCCTTTCACTGTTCAGCGATTTCACTAAACCCGCCCAAAGATGTTATCAACTATGCATGAGCAACGCCTATTACACGAAGGGGGTCCTATAGCCGATCAGTTCCAGTCATTCTATCAAGAAGGAGGTACACGGTTCGTGTTGTCTATAGTTCAACCATGCCTAGAAGGTCAAAACCGCGGTTCCATCGCCACCGCACTGTTACTTTGTACTAGGAAGGGCTCTCAACAAGGGAAGTTCCAGGCGTCTCGGAGTGAACGAAAGTGATTTTGTTCTGACATGGAGTAGATACAGAGAGACAGGAATTGTCGATGACATGCGTCGCACAGGCCGCGCAAGGGCTACTACTGCAGTGAATGACCGCTAACTACGGAATATGGGTCGGAGGAACCCTGACATCAACGCCACAATATTGAATAATGTTCTTCGTGCAGCCACAGGCCGTCCTCTTACGACTCAAACTGTGCGCAGTAGGCTGCATGATACCAAACATCTCTCGCGGCGTCCATGGCGAGGGCCATCTTTACAACCACGACACCATGCAGAGCGGTACAGATGGGCCCAACAACTTGCTGAATGGACCGCACAGGATTGACATCACATTCTCTTCACCGATGAGTGTCGCATATGCCTTCAATCAGACAATCGTCGAAGATGTGTTTGGAGGCAACCTGGTCAGGTTGAAAGCCTTAGACACATTGTCCAGCGCGTGCAGCAAGGTGAAGATTAACTGCTGTTTTATGTGCGGCCGACGCTCGCCTCTGGTGGTCACAGAAAGCGCCTTTACGACTGTACGATACGTGAATGCCATCCTCCAACCGGTAATGCAGCCATATCGGCAGCATACTGGCAAGGCGTTCGTCTGCATGGACGACAATTCACCCCCCTTCCCTCCTCCCCGCCCGCATCTCGTGGTCGTGCGGTAGCGTTCTCGCTTTCCACGCCCGCGTTCCCGGGTTCGATTCCCGGCGGGGTCAGGGATTTTCTCTGCCTCGTGATGGCTGGGTGTTGTGTGATGTCCTTAGGTTAGTTAGGTTTAAGTAGTTCTAAGTTCTAGGGGACTGATGACCATAGATGTTAAGTCCCATAGTGCTCAGAGCCATTTGAACCCCCCCTCCCCCCATCCTGCACACCTTGTGAATGACTTCCTTCAGGATAACGACATCGCTCGACTAGAGGGGCCAGCATGTTCTCCAGACATGAACGCTATCGAACATGCCTGAGATAGATTGAAAAGGACTGTTTATGGACAACGTGACCCATCCATCACTCTGAGGGACCAAAGCCGAATCGCCGTTGAGGAGTGCGACAGTCTGGGCCAACAGTGCCTTGATGAACTTGTGGATAGTATGCCACAGCGAATACAGGCATGGATTAACGCCAGAGAACGTGCTACTGGGTATTAGAGGTACCGATGTGGACCACCACCTCTGAAGGTCTTGCTCTATGGAGGTACAAAGTGCGATGTGTGATTTTGATGAGCAATAAAATTGATGGAAATGATGCTTATGTTGATCTACATTCCAATTTTCGGTACAGGTTCCGGAACTCTCAGAACCGAGGTGATGCAAAACTTTTTTTGATGTAAGTCTCGCGATGTTGTATGTGCGGTGCAGGCTGCTGTAGTCTGGGCCGGGTCATTGGTTTCCCGTGATCAAACTTCTTTGAGAGATGTCGATAACATCCGCACCAGCCTCTGTGGCTGTTGGGAAATAATCGCCCATGCTCATGCTCGTCGTTGGCCCGTCGACATGTTCATGCGTCTCCTTTATTGAGCTAGGGTGCACGTTTCCTACAATGGCCTCCTCACTCCTCTCATCTAGATCCGCAGTTTGGTGGGTGAAGGCGGCCCTCTCTCTGCAATGTTGTATGCTTTCGCCAAGGCACCACTGCTTTGTTGCCTCGGTGGCCATGTATTGGCTGCACTGCTTACACGAACGACCTCGTTCTTCGTAGCGGTACTGAGGTAAGGGAGTCGCTGTCATGGATTAACAACTAAGGAGACACTTACCGTCTGAAAGTCGAGCGCTGTAGGTGCTGGTCTTCCTGCGGACAGCGCTGCTCCATTCATGTAGTTGTTACTATCCGACGCTTAGGACTCGATTTCACTAGTGATCGCTAGTGATCATTGCTCTCAACCGCCGACGCCGACTGTCCCAACTACGAGCTTGGTTCCTAGATCATCCTTTACGAGCCCTTGATCTTCTGCAGCGGACACAATATGTAAATGTACAGAGTAATTATTTTCCATTATGTACAAACTGTAGGGATTGATCAATCAAAGGTTATGGAGCAAGAAATGTCTAGTGAATTTACGTCCTGAAACGCATGGTATCCATGCTAGAGACCATTTATTCAGTCATACATTGTTACAGGGATTGCAGTCTTATACGTGTTGTACCATGCAGCCACACGGTTGAAAACTGTTTCCATGTGTCTCAACGCGTGTGTGTAGGCGTCGTAGCATGTTTTGTCTCATGTGCCAGGCTGCATCTGAACAGTTTCAAAGGCAGCATGAACACGCTGGCCCAGTTTCTCCACATTTGGAATGGGCTCTGTATGTGCTATAGTTCTAAGATTGCCCAATAACCAGAAACCGCACGGTTTGAGATGCGGTGAACGAGCAGGCGATGCAACTGGATCCCCTCGTCCGATCCATTGACCAGGGAAGACACGATTGAGATGCGTCTGGACGTCCACTGTAGCATCATCATATAGGAGGCACATAACTCTTCCAGCAGGGAAGCAAAGTCACCCACAAGAAACACCGATAGTTCCGGCCTGTTAGACCTAAAATACGGTCGCCAATTTATTCTGACCCACACATTCAGGTTGCACTGATGCAGGTGATTTGTTTTCACCAGACGATGGGGGTTCTGCATTCTATGCCACAAATGACCATAATGAAAGTTGAAGATACCACTCAGCGTAAAGTTGACCTCATCTGTGAATAAGATGGATGACACAAATCTCGGAATCCTGGTTGCCTGGTGAAGAGACCAGTGACAAAACTGCTCCGATGTGTGAAGTCTGTCACCAGTAAGCCCTGCGCACGACGTAAGTGATAAGGGTAATTGCATACATTGAATGCTGTGGCTGTTGTCGGCGGGAATGTCTTGATACAACGTTGTTGCCCGCCGCCCGCTGCCATTTATCTTTCTGTAAGTAAGCACCATGTCGGCAAGCTCTCGATTCGAATACGGAACCATTGCATACAACGCTGTATCGCATCCACTACAAGGTGAATCAGCAAGAGAAGTGAATCAGATACAACATTACTAACTACTTCGGCAGGAGAGGTGCTACGGCATCACGGATGAGGAACAATACCACTCTCTAGGAGGAACCCGCTCTTACTGTAACTGTGACTACATGGTACAGAGCGTATTAGACCGCAATCTCTGAAACAAAGTATGTTCGAATAAATGGTCTGTAGCAGGAAAAGCATGCATTTTCGGACATGAGTTCATTACACCTGTTTTGTTCCATATACCCTCATACTCCCTTGAGTTCGTACTCTTACACGGTAGAGAAAAATCACCCTCTATACCTCTGAATTAAATCGTTGAATTTATTAGGACCACATCCACGACAATGACACGCCAGAAGAGTAAACTACCTCGGCTTTCTTTTAATTTTGTTTTATTTTTCATGATTGCTGGTGGTGACACTCCAGTGCCTGCCTCTCTATTTCCAGCTGGAAGTGAAGCACCCTGGTTTAGTCACATGTATTTATCCTAGACGGGAAGTACTCTCCATTGGCTTCGAACTACTCCATTACTTCATATGAAATATCTTTTCGTTTTCGTTGTCGTTTGGTATGAGCTATGGTGGAAAACATCTTCAGCGTATCTTCGATCACCCAAGAATCTAATTCTGCTTTTCCTGTCACTTTAGTTCACTCTACCGATCGTACAACAGTAACTTAACGATTGCCATTTACATTAATGGGTATCTACCACGGGTTCGTTTTCCGCAACCAATAATTCTTTTAAAAACGTTGCTTGTAACGAGTCCGTTGCGTAGACACCGTCTTGATACTTCACTTTTTTTTTTTTTTTTTTTTTTTTTTGGTCATCAGTCTACTGACTGGTTTGATGCGGCCCGTCACGAATTCCTTTCCTGTGCTAACCTCTTCATCTCAGAGTAGCACTTGCAACCTACGTCCTCAATTATTTGCTTGACGTATTCCAATCTCTGTCTTCCTCTACAGTTTTTGCCCTCTACAGCTCCCTCTAGTACCATGGAAGTCATTCCCTCATGTCTTAGCACATGTCCTATCATCCTGTCCCTTCTCCTTATCAGTGTTTTCAACATATTCCTTTCCTCTCCGACTCTGCGTAGAACCTCCTCATTCCTTACCTTATCAGTCCACCTAATATTCAACATTCGTCTATAGCACCACATCTCAAATGCTTCGATTCTCTTCTGTTCCGGTTTTCCCACAGTCCATGTTTCACTACCATACAATGCTGTACTCCAGACGTACATCCTCAGAAATTTCTTCCTCAAATTAAGGCCGGGTTAAGTAGGGGCGAAAGGCTACAGCCTTGTCTTACACCCTTCTTAATACGAGCACTTCGTTCTTGATCGTCCACTCTTATTACTCCCTCTTGGTTGTTGTACATATTGTATATGACCCGTCTCTCCCTATAGCTTACCCCTACTTTTTTCAGAATCTCGAACAGCTTGCACCATTGTATATTGTCGAACGCTGTTTCCAGGTCGACATATCCTATGAAAGTGTCTTGATTTTTCTTTAGCCTTCCTTCCATTATTAGCCGTAACGTCAGAATTGCCTCTCTCGTCCCTTTACTTTTCCTAAAGCCAAACTGATCGTCACCTAGCGCATTCTCAATTTTCTTTTCCATTCTTCTGTATATTATTCTTGTAAGCGACTTCGATGCATGAGCTGTTAAGCTGATTGTGCGATAATTCTCGCACTTGTCAGCTCTTGCCGTCTTCGGAATTGTGTGGATGATGCTTTTCCGAAAGTCAGATGGTATGTCGCCAGACTCATATATTCTACACACCAACGTGAATAGCCGTTTTGTTGCCACTTTCTCCAATGATTTTAGAAATTGTGATGGAATGTTATCTATCCCTTCTGCCTTATTTCACCGTAAGTCCTCCAAAGCTCTTTTAAATTCCGATTCTAATACTGGATCCCCTATCTCTTCTAAATCGACTCCTGTTTCTTCTTCTATCACATCAGACAAATCTTCACCCTCATAGAGGCTTTCAATGTAATCTTTCCACCTATCTGCTCTCTCCTCTGCATTTAACAGTGGAATTCCCGTTGCACTCTTAATGTTTCCACCGTTGCTTTTAATGTCACCAAAGGTTGTTTTGACTGTCCTGTATGCTGAGTCTGTCCTTCCGACAATCATATCTTTTTCGATGTCTTCACAATTTTCCTGCAGCCATTTCGTCTTAGCTTCCCTGCACTTCCTATTTATTTCATTCCTCAGCGACTTGTATTTCTGTATTCCTGATTTTCCCGGAACATGTTTGTACTTCCTCCTTTCATCAATCAACTGAAGTATTTCTTCTGTTACCCATGGTTTCTTCGCAGCTACTTTCTTTGTACCTATGTTTTCCTTCTCAACTTCTGTGATGGCCCTTTATAGAGATGTCCATTCCTCTTCAACTGTACTGCCTACTGCGCTATTCCTTACTGCTGTATCTATAGCGTTAGAGACCTTCAAACGTATCTCGTCATTCCTTAGTACTTCCGTATCCCACTTCTTTGCGTATTGATTCTTCATGACTAATGTCTTGAACTTCAGCCTACTTTTCATCACTACTATATTGTGATCTGAGTCTATTTCTGCTCCTGGGTACGCCTAGCAGTCCAGTATCTGATTTCGGAATCTCTGTCTGACCATGATGTAATCTAATTGAAATCTTCCCGTATCTCCCGGCCTTTTCCAAGTATACCTCCTCCTCTTGTGATTCTTGAACAGGGTATTCGCCCTTACTAGCTAAAACTTGATACAGAACTCAATTAGTATTTCTCCTCTTTCATTCCTTGCCCCAAGCCCATATTCTCCTGTAACCTTTTCTTCCACTCCTTCCCCTACAACTGCATTCCAGTCGCCCATGACTATTAGATTTTCGTCCCCCTTTACATACTGCATTACCCTTTCAATATCCTCATACACTTTCTCTATCTGTTCATCTTCAGCTTGCGACGTCGGCATGTATACCTGAACTATTGTTGTCGGTGTTGGTCTGCTGTCGATTCTGATTAGAACAAACCGGTCACTGAACTGTTCACAGTAACACACCCTCTGCCCTACCTTCCTATTCATAACGAATCCTACACCTGTTATACCATTTTCTGCTGCTGTTGATATTACCCGATACTCATCTGACCAGAAATCCTTGTCTTCCTTCCACTTCACTTCACTGACCCCTATTATATCTAGATTGAGCCTTTGCATTTCCGTTCTCAGATTTTCTAGTTTCCCTACCACGTTCAATCTTCTGACATTCCACGCCCCGACTCGTAGAACGTTATCCTTTCGTTGATTATTCAATCTTTTTCTCATGGTAACCTCCCCCTTGGCAGTCCCCTCCCGGAGATCCGAATGGGGGACTATTCCGGAATCTTTTGCCAATGGAGAGATCATCATGACACTTCTTCAATTACAGGCCACATGTCCTGTGGATACACGTTACGTGTCTTTAATGCAGTGGTTTCCATTGCCTTCTGCATCCTCACGTCGTTGGTCATTGCTGATTCTTCCACCTTTAGGGGCAATTTCTCATCCCTAGGACAAGAGAGTGCCCTGAACCTCTATCCGCTTCTCCGCCCTCTTTGACAAGGCCGTTGGCAGAATGAGGCTGACTTCTTATGCCGGAAGTCTTCGGTCGCCAATGCTCATTATTTATCAAAATTTAGGCAGTGGCGGGGATCGAACCCGGGACCGAAGACATTTTGATTACGAATAAAATACACTACCCCTAGACCACGGGTATCATTCACTACGGTTCCACAATTGGTCGGAATTTTTTTTATACTCCCACACGTGCAGAATAAAAATTAAATTGCAAATACCTGAAAGGACGTTTTCCCATATATAGGATGTTTCAGAGTTCTTACATAAAACTTGTAGGGGCGTTTGATCACATCAATGGCAACAACGTTTGTTAGAGAGACGCTAGGCGTTCTTTAGTAATCGTCGACACTGAGACGAGGAAATTGCATAGAAGTAGCAGTATTTACTAACCACATGTGTTTTGAACTGCCTACACAAGTAAACTGATAAAGTGATTTTCGATTATAAAATCTTCGCAAGTATCTCTAAGAGGAGAAAGGCGTTTTAGAAGCTCAGACTACCCCTTTTCACATGGAGCACACGAATGGATTAAAGGCAATACGCGTTGAGTACACACACCGTAGAGCGCTTACGCGAAGCATCTATCGTGGACATAACTAACGCTAAAGAACTCCTAGCGACGCCAGAAACCGCCAGTGGTCAACTCACGAACTGTTCTCACAGCAGGAGATATGGCGCTGGCGGAAGTGAAGCTGTTTGAAATGGTCGTGAGTCATGCGCGGGTAGCTCAGTTGGTAGACCACTTGACCACAAAAGGCAAAGATCCCACTTTCGAGTCCCAGTCCAACACTTGGTTTGAATCTACCACAGAGTTTAGCGAAAATTTTATCTCTAACAAAAGTTGTTTCCCCCTAGGCGTTTGACACAAAGACATCTATACATTCTGTATATTAAGATCTGCAAAAGAAAATATGGAGTATAATTTATTGAACGACTTTCCTAGTACCAGTAACCCCCTTCCTCCTTCTTTCGCCTCCTATCCTCTCTTGATTTTGAACTATGTCTTCGAAAGGTCGTACGCTCTTGTGTTTACAAGCCACCGATCGTAATTTGCAGGAATTGCGGAACCTGAAAGTAGGCATATGGTGCCACATTTCACCGCAAGCGTAGCTTGAACTTTATGTATACACAATCTGATCCTATGTATGTATGTATTAGTGGAGATCTACTGCTCTGTCGTGTGCACCCTTATCCTCTATGATGACTTGGTTTCTGCCGGGGACACTTACTGTAAGGTGTCTGCTTGTCTCTAGAGGAATGACAGCCATTTGTTCTTCAAGAGTCGAAGGCAGAAAAATTGAGATGTTGGACGCTGAAGCCTAGAGTGACGTCAACGGTCTGATTCCAAAGGCGTCTCATTGGGTTCTGGCCGAGACTCTGCACAGGCCGAACCATTTTGGGAATGTTATTGGCCATAAACCATTGCCTCAGAGACGTTGTCTTACGAAAGGGCAACTGATACAAATAGCTTGTCACACTGATACAAACAACTTGTCACACTGATACAAACAATCATCGTCTCCAAATTGTTCCTGTACTGCCAACAGTATACAGTGCTGTAAAATGTGTTCATGTCCTTCAACATTTAATATTTTCTTAAGGGCGATAAGTATAAATCTCAACCACGCGTTATTTACTTGTAAGGAGTTGCCCTAACTTCAACAGTTACCCTGTACTTCTATTCGCCAGCATTTACCATCAATGAAGTCTTCCTCTTTGAGACCTCCCTTCCCCATTACTCCAATTATTCCCGCTCTCCATGTTATTCTCGACCGTCCATCCTCCAGGGGACAACCATCCCAGGACCACGTATGGACAATCCTTGCCCAATTCACCGTACATGATCATACAACAGGAGAGATCTTTCCCAGTTCTTTACACGACTCTTGTTCCATATCCTTGTTATTTTCCTAATTTCCTCATTTCTTCTCCTCTTTGTTCTGGAGATACTGGCTGTCCCTTTATTACATTCACTACTACTGACTGTACTCTACTTCTCTGTCTCTCCCCCAGGGTCCATCCTTCTGCACCATGTGTTACTTTCAGCCACTGTTTGCAGAAACATTTCTTTTTCCTATGATGTTGCTCCTCCTCTCTTCTGGACCCTGCTTTCCACGTCTTTTTCATAGCTTCCCGAGGTATACTTGATCGATCATAAGTATTGAACCAGTGTTACTGCTTTAATAATTCTCAGCGGCAGTACTATGTCCCCTCCATGTACTCCCACTACCATATAATGCCAGACAGTCTCTGTCGAGACGAGGCCTGCCTGGTGTTGATTTACCTGTGGTAATTCCTATGCATTTCCAGTTCACCATCTCCATCACATTACCAACTGTGTGCAGCTTTATAAGGGTTGAAATGTCCCTACGTAGCCGGCCGAAGTGGCCGCGCGGTTCTGGCGCTGCAGTCTGGAACCGCGAGGCCGCGACGGTCGCAGGTTCGAATCCTGCCTCGGGCATGGATGTGTGTGATGTCCTTAGGTTAGTTAGGTTTAACTAGTTCTAAGTTATAAGGGACTAATGACCTCAGCAGTTGAGTCCCACAGTGCTCAGAGCCATTTGAACCATTTTGTCCCTACGTATTCATCACTAACATAAATCCAGTGACCGAACGATTTTGCTAATTCTCCTTATGTACATCTAATGTTCAATTCCGCTTAACATAGGGATGTTCGGATACATCAAGTTATTATTTGCTCTATGATGATCATCTTCAGATGTGATTAAAAACAACGTGAGCAAAAACTGTTTGCACTCCGGTTTATGGAGGCAATCTTAGATCGAAATTAATAACCTGATGTGGAGTACAAAGCACCATAACTGAGGTAAATATAAAGAAAATCTTAACCCGAATTACTGTGGATATTTGCTTTGTTACTCTTGAAATACAGACACACTGTTGTGGACCACTGATTTTGCTGCTAATGCGTGAAGTGATTATACACTACTGGCCATTAAAATTGCTGCACCATGAAGATGACGTGCTACAGACACGAAATTTAACCGTCAAGAAGTAGATGCTGTGATATGCAAATGATCAACTTTTCAGAGCATTCACATAAGGTTGGAGGCGGTGGCGACACTTACAACGTGCTGACATGAGGAAAATTTCCAACCGATTTCTCATACACAAACAGCAGTTGACCGGCGTTACCTGGTGAAACGTTGTGATGCCTCGTGTAAGGAGGAGAAATGCGAATCATCACGTTTCCTACTTTGATAAAGGTCGGATTGTAGCCTATCGCGATTGCGCTTTATTGTATCGCGACATTGCTGCTCGCGTTGGTCGAGATCCAATGACTGTTAGCAGAATATGGAATCGGTGGGTTCAGGAGGGTAATACGGAAAGCCCTGCTGGATCCCAATGGCCGGCCTCGTATCACTAGCAGTCTAGATGACAGGCATATTATCCGCATGGCTGTAGCGGAACGTGCAGCCACGTCTCGATACCTGAGTAAACAAATGGGGACATTTGCAAGACAACAACCATTTGCACGAACAGTTCGAAGACGTTTGTAGCAGCATGGACTATCAGCTCGGAGACCATGGCTGCGGTTACCCTTGACGCTGCTTCACAGACAGGAGCACTTGCGATGGTGTACTCAACGACGAACCTGGGTGCACGAATGGCAAAACGTCATTTTTTCGAATGAATCCATTTTCTGTTTACAGCATCATGATGGTCGCATTCGTGTTTGGCGACATCGCGGTGAACTCACATTGGAAGCGTGTATTCGTCATTGCTATACTGGCGTATTACGCACGTGATGGTATGGGGTGCCATTGGTTACACGTATCGGTCACCTCTTGTTCGCATTGACGGCACTTTGAACAGTGGACGTTACATTTCAGATGTGTTACGATCCGTGGCTCTACCCTTCATTCGATCCCCGCGAATCCCTACATTTCAGCAGGATAATCGACGACCGCATGTTGAAGATCCTGTACGGTCCTTTCTGGATACAGAAATGTTCGACTGCTGCCCTGGCCAGCACTTTCTCCAGATCTGTCACCAATTGAAAACGTCTGGTCAATGGTGGCCGAGCAACTGGCTCGTCACAATACGCCAGCCACTACTCTTGATGAACTGTGGTATCGTGTTGAAGCTGCATGGGCAGCTGTACCTGTACACGCCATCCAAGTTCAGACTTATAGCCCATGTGTATCAAGGCCGTTATTACGGCCAGACGTGGTTGTTCTGGGTACTGATTTCTCAGGATCTATGCATCCAAATTGCGCGAAAATGTAATCACATGTCAGTTCTAGTATAATATATTTGTCTAATGAAGACCCGTTTATCATCTGTATTTCTTCTTAGTGTAGCAATTTTAATGGGCAGTAGTGTAGCAACTAGAGTTTGTCGCATACTTGGCGTTTCTCTGAGTATTGCGTTAAATTACATCACCCATGTTTTATGACTTAGTGGAAACAAGCCAAGACGAAAATTTGATTGTACTTCTTCCACAGGACACCGGCGCAGATGTGACGCCACCGCGGGATATATTCTTCTCTGTCATCGTGTGTTTGGCGTCGCGACAAGAGCAGAATATTCATTTCTGCAACTCCTCAGCGAGTCAAATTTCGTGCTGCCACCAGTGGGAAATGGTGTGTTTTGGTGGGGTGCGCTGGTGCAGGTCCGCAGCTTGAATGCGTGCAGAGAAGGGAGTCCACGGCATGCGGTCCGTGGTCGGGGCCAAGCGTGGGCTCCAGCTGCGGAATGCAGCTTCTTTTTAATTAGAATCAGAAATAGTGGGCAGACGCGGCGATAGAATGTGGAGATTTTTAATTAACGGAGGTAGAGCCGGGTCAGCCAGACAAGTGACAGTCGGCGGCCGCGCATGCGCACTGGTGCGCTAATTGGAGGCGCGCTGCGGCCGGACCCCACCCCGCGTCTTCCATTGGCTGCGGTCTCCGGGCGGTAACAGCTGCCATCGCCAACGCGTCCACAGGCCAGCGCTGCGCTCATCCCAACTCGCGACGGTCTTTAAGGCTGTAAAAAATTTTCAGTATGACATAGTCAGCTGAACAGACAATCTAAAGTAACCTTATTTCGATTTATCTCATACCTGGAAATGGTAACTTAACACAACGCTTGTAAGTTCGCAGCTCGTAGTCTCGCGGTCGCGAAATCGCTTCCCGAGCGCGGGGTCCCGGGTTCGATTCCCGACGGGGTCAGGAATTTTCATCTGCCTCGAGATGACTGTCTGTTTGTGTTATCATCATTTCATCATCATTCCTGAAAGTGGCGACATTGGACTGAGCATAGATTGGAAATTTGTACGGGTACTGGTAACTGCGCAGTTGAGCGCCCCGCAAACCAAACATCATCATCCCTCATGTTAAGGATTATCACTAACAGACAAGCATCGTTTGAAGAGAAAGGCTAACGAACAGAAATCTTCAGAACTACAAGTTTCTTCGGACGTGCCCCAAGGGACTTTTATAAGAATAGTACTGTAGACTTACGTAGATGACCTTGTGGATAAGGTCAATCTGGTTCTTCGCAGATGATCCTCTTGTCTAGAGAAAACTTGTAGTGCTAGGAAACTATAGCGAAAATCCGGGAGTCTTGCAGAGGAAGAGATGAGCTGTTCAGGTGAAAGGTGAAGTACGAGGGCGTTAGATTCTGTTCTCAGTATCGGCTGGCGATGGTATGCTTACCACTCGGTCGACTTTCCCGCTTATCTGACTTAAATTGCAACCCTCTGCTGCTAGAGGACTCTGAATTGTAGAGGGTAACAAAGCCATGAATAAGGAAAGCACCTGCGATTCGGTGGCGGCCGTCAATTTGGACTCAAGTGGCTGTAGCAGTGTCATGGGGGAATTTAGAAATTTTCATTCATGAAGAGGTGAACGGGTCTGTGAATGCATATGATATCCCAGTGGGTGAAGTAAACAATGAGCTTCAATTTTTAACTCACCTTGTTCCTACTGGCAACATAAAGCGAATACAATGATAACATTCGTAAATCCATCACTGAAATCACGACATTTTATTTTCCTCATAACACGTTTGAAACTTCCTCACAGTTACTTTTGATATAAGTAGTATATGCTCTAGACATAACAGCATTATGTATGATGCATTTATGTTGTTTGAGAGACATATTTTGGAACGTTCTTTATCGTATCTTTTGGGAATGCAAGAATGAGTGCCTGAACTGGGAATGCATACAAGACTGTAGTTATTGTGTAGCGTGTTGTAACTGCAAGTGGGGTCCGTACTCTACGTTGTTGTTAGCAGAAACCTTTTACCAACTGATTGGGCAATCCAACTCCCAATACCAGTAAAGAAATACAGTCGCTGCAAAATAGATTCAGCTTTTTAGGTACTGAGTCCTCTGGCCCTGTTTAAAACAGATAAAACCGCTGGCCCTGTTCAAAACTGATACCTTTGGTCCCTGAGCACATAACAAATAGGTAAAATTGTCTTACCTCTAAAGTAGCAACGGTGGGTCGCGATATATTCTGGTCTCTCATGAAGAAGGATCAAATGTACTTGCTACAGCCTCAGCGGTGTGCAGTACCGGTCATAATACTTTGAAATGTACATGAAATTCTTTTGCCTGATAAATGAAAACATTTAAGACGGATTCAGTGTCGCCGGCGGGTGTGGCCGAGCGGTTCTAGGCGCTTCAGTCTGCTACCACACGACCGCTACGGTCACACGTACGAATCCTGCCTCGGGTATGGATGTGTGTGATATCCTTAGGATAATTAGTTTTAAGTAGTTCTAAGTTATAGGGGACTGATGACCTCAGAAGCTAAGCCCCAGAGTGCTCGGAGTCATTTGAACCATTCTTGAATTCAGTGTCTTTGAAAAACATATGACCTGGACAGGGCGGGGTAGTGATTTGGGTTAAGTAGGCCTACTAACACTGGATTTTTCAATTATGAAATTGTATTCGAACTTAAGTTTGTCTTTCCAAAAAATCTGATAATGGAAATTACGTTACACAGAAAAATTACATCCTTTTTACTAATTGAGTCACAAACAATGAGATTTATACAACAAGTGTTATCGAACCGCACTGAATGACCATACTGACAAATCATCAAATCACTTATACCTGTGTTAACAAATCTTAGAAACATTGGAATAAGGAAATATCTAAGTAGCCTGTACGTCAAGTCTGTTTACGTACCTTCTGGGGTTACTGAACATAGAACTGTTACTAATTATCAGTCAACTCAATTACACTAACACATTGGCAGAACGAAAGTCATAAAAATTTAACTTCTTTACCTTACTTGCGATGTGACTTCTGCTTCCATAGTTATATTTCCAATGATTCATGTACTCTTAGTTCTTACATTATAATCTAACACTTGGTGGCTTTATAGAGCACACCACAAAGGAGTATCTACAGCATCATCTTTCGCTCACAGACTGATACACACTCACTTCTGTGCGCCAAGCGCTCTCTTACCCCAACACTACAATCTCAGACCAGAAGCAGTATCTTTGGCTCTGCGGCCGTGAACAGTCAGCGATCCGCGTTATAGGCCCATCGGAGACATATAAAATTTATAATATAACAGTTTCATTTTAATTTATATTAGTATGATTACAATATTTGCGTGCCTTACATAAGTGTACCCCAGGTGGACTCCTTTCAGCTTTTGTCTACATTTTAACGTCCCTAATATTTGTTTGTTTTGCAGATTACACCTCATTTTACATTTACATAAGTACCAATTTAACTAGCCGAAAAATATAGGAAGCAAATTATTTGCATGGTGATTGCCTCTTACGATATCGTTATCGCACTTCGGATGCCTATAGTTTTGCTACCACATTTTACATTAGCAACCAGCTGTGCCTGACGGTTATATTTCCTCAAACCAAAATACAATCTGGTTGTCAAAAACACATGTAAAATTTTTCTCTGTGTCAGTGTGATAAGATTGAACACTGTGAGAGAGTTTCTTGGATGCTTTTCATGCGTCTCCTTCCAGTACCGGAAAAGACAACTCCCATCCCCAAATTTGTTTTTCACTGATATGGAAAAAAATTTCTGCTATTTGAGTAATGTTAAAAGCTGCTTCCGATGCGCATACTAAACTATAGTCCGTAAACTAACCCAACTCAAAAATTTTGGTTTATCTACGAACCTGTTTTCGCTGGCTCTATTTGCTTTGTTATTGCTCGCGTAACAACTAATATATGAGATACAATATGTTGCTACGAAAAGAGCCCCGAAATACCTTTTTAGAGATGCTGTGCTGTGACTTCCTTTGGATCATTAATTTTCAACAAAATAAAATATATTATGTTATTATTCTGTATCTGGCTTTCTATTAAAGGAACATTGTTTCGTTACTGTGACTCGCATTAAAGTTCAACATATCTTCCTTACTTTACAGTTACTGAAAAGGTTAGTGAAAATTATTTCGTTATCAATACTGATGTTACAGTATGCAATGTTTGTTCAACATAAAAATTTTGCAGTGGATTTTTGTTAACAGTAAAACACGAAAAAGTACCACGACTAACACGAGAACGTGAGACTATTATCAGAGAAAAGATGTTTTTACTATAATGTTTGCCAGACCAGAACTATGCACAGCAAGATTTCTTTTATGTTATGAAGGTAAATTATCTTTTTGCACTGTTAATAATATATTATCAGCAGCCCGCGTCCACCTGCAGAACAAATCATAAAATCTGCTGCTCTACCCTGCAATTCCAAAAGTTGAAACAAACAATTTTAGTTTACTATTACCAGTCCGTTTCTTTGCTGAATGATTGGTTTTATTTAATGCAGTCTGATTGCACCGCGGCAGTGGCTCGTTCGTTCGTAGTGCAGCTCTTTACAATGAGTACGTAATGGCGTACGTCTCTCAATCTTGACAAAAGAATGCTACGCAAGCGTACAATATAACGTCACAGGCTCTTCCTACTCACGTACCTCCAAGAAGACGACAGAGAAATTAATGTTAGGTCACTACTATTTACACTTGTCACATATTCTCATCTTTGTTTGATATTTAATAAGTATCGTCTGTGGCGGTTTCAGTACTCGCCGACACAGATATTATCTTTAAAAAAAATCTGTACATAATTCTATACAAGGACAAAACATGACACATAATGCTTTCTCTTTATTACACAAAGTTCACACAATCGTTGTCCACGCAATTACAATCATCCTGTTCAATTTAACTACCTGTTAAAGTCCAGAGCGTTCACTTGCTGGAAATTGTACATTGCAAACATTACCTAACACGTAGTTCTGCTTAACTTGTTTCTCATTTCTCCCAACAAGATAATACGGATACCGTTCTACCTCGTGTGAAATCTTATCTACATCGCTATGCTAATTTCCGCTTACGTGTAATACTGCATCGTTGCTGCCTTCCGACTCATTACAATTACGCCTGTGTTCTAGTCAGTCGACGAAGAATTCACCATTTTGTATCTGAAAGCTGCCATGACGATTGGGATGGTAATATTGTGACACAGTAAGAAACAGCAAATTTGCTTTAAAATTGGGGAATGGAGCATGTAACTGGAGCATGTTCTCGAACTGCGCTGAAAAGTTTTTCCGGAGCATCTCGTGAAAGCCAGCACAATGAAACATAGTGGAAAGTTTTTTTTTTTTCATTCAGAAGATAATTCAGAATTGTAATTGCAAGAGTTGTAGCCACTACTACTATTATTTTCAGGTACCTGTTTTCCCCGTTTTCAAATAGTGTAATAGAACTCGTGAGGAACTGTACAGATTCGTTGTATTTCTTCTCAACAATTTAAAACGCAGCAGTTCTTCTGTTCGTCGAGGTCATTAATTTAAACCACTAGAAAACTATGTCCATAGAATGTGCAGAATTTTTAAGTACCGTGTGTTTTCTGATACTGCATACTTTATTGCTGCCGGAACACTATGATTTAAAAGTGTGCAAGCAGGACAACCTTTTATTTTACTGTAACGCCCTGGTCTTATTATATGTTTTGGACACTCCAGGCAATGTGCATTTCTTTCCCTCTGTCAAAATTATACAGTTATGCAACACGCTCGATGGAGACTCCTGGAACTGGAAAATTATGTCTTCGACGACTTCTCTGGGAAAAATAATGTGATAAGAAATTGTTAAATTGTATCTCTGTTTCTCCATGACATGAGGTACATCAGAAATGAAGTACAATTTCTTAACATCAACCTAGCGATTAATCTCCAACTGATTAGGTGTAAAATGAAGCTAGGAAATCGAAATATTTGTTAAAACGCAACATAATGTTGAATTTAAAGTTCATTATGATATCGACTACATTTAAAGTAAACTTAAGGAGACAGAAATATCAACCAAAATAAAGTCAGTTGCTCTTGGTGAGTATCGGTACTGCATTCTAAATCCAGTGCTCAGCCAACTGCGCTGTAAAACAATATGTGCTTTTGCTGCTAAGTAATGATATTCACTGAGATGAAAAAGCCATGGAAAAACGATATGCACGTAGCTTTCAGATAACGACCCAAAGCAGCAGCGTTTCTGTAGAGTTGTCAGGGCTAACAAAAAGACAACACTGCGTGAAATAACCACAGGAATCAATGTGAGTCGCACGACGATCGTGTACGTTGGACAGTGCTGCGAAATTTGGCGTTAATGGGCAATGACACCAGACGGCCGGCGCGAGGGCTTTTGTTAACAGCACGACATTCCCTGCTTCCCCTCTGCAGGGCTCGTGACAATATCGGTTGGACCCTAGACGACTGGAAAACCGTGATCTGGTCAGATGAGTTACGATTTCAATTGGTAAGAGCTGATGGTAGGGTTCGAGTATGGCGCAGACCCCATGAAATAAGAACTCAGTGTGTCAACAAGGCACTGGTGATGGCTCCACTATGGTGTGGGCTGAGTTTACATGGAATTAACTGGATTCTCCAGTCCAACTGAATCAATCAGTGGAAACGAGTGGAAATGGTTGCTTTCGGTACTTAGAGATAATTTGCAGCCCTTTGTAGCTGTTCAAGGGCTTCGTGTTGCCAGCCAACGATAGAAATATATGAACGATAGTGTGCCATATCGCCGGACAACAGTTGTTCACGATTGGTTTGAAGAACATTCTGGACAGTTCGACATTAGTCCCATGGAGTACGTATGGTACATAACCGAGATGTCAGTTGGTTCACAAAATCAAGCACCCGCAACACCTTCGCAATTATGGGCGGCTATAAAGGTAGCGCGGCTCAACATTTCTGGAAGGAAGTTCTAGCGACTTGTTTAGTCCATGCTATGTCGTCTTGCTGCACTACGCCTAGCAAACGGATGTCCGACACGATATTAGGAGGTATCCACGATTTTTGTCACTTCAATATACGTCAGCTCATTGTTAAATACGGCGCAATAAGATAAATGTGTATTTTTTTGGCGCAGTCTGCCACATTCATAAGGAAATATGTTTTCGCTTGAAATTCGATGCGACAATATTTTGCATTCTTTTCGCCTTGTGGAATTCGGAAGAACCTATTACCAAGCTCTGCCCTCGAATAGCACCACACTGCTGAACCCTTAACCGCAGGGAAATTGACACGTTTTGTGAGGCTCTTATTTTAATATAAAATGAGTCCCTGTATTCCAATCATGTAATAAGATAGCAGCTAATTAGATTAGTTCTCCTGCTTACTCTCATGTACTACTTGGGTCCAAAATGGCTCCCAACAGACCAAGAGCAGCGCTCAATTGTCAGCAATCCACAAATAAAATTTTAGAAAGTATTCTTGATTGGAGCACAGCAATCGATATAAAATGCTAAAAATAAAAAAAAACTGTCTCTGTCGCGTTTTCAGATTGCTTATTGTTAAGCAACTGGATTAGGCCCTTTGCTCAGGCATATCACCGCCATTATGGCTGCTGGTGGCGGCAGGTGGAACGAGATCCGTGGACGTACGACAGTGTCAGTCGTACTTCTACGGATCTTGCGCCATCTAGCGCCACCATCAGCCATAATGGCGTTGATGAGCTTGAGGAAAGGCCCGAAACCAGTTGCTAAGAAATAAAATATATGAACGAGACTGTTTCATTGATATTTAATCCATACGTAGATTCACAGCCTTAGCGTGTAACATGGCGTAGTGTGACGTAACTATGTTGGTTCGTGTGAAACAGACTCTCAGAAAACTGAAAGCCTGTATTCGAAGAGGTCGTCCACACTGGGACCAACCTTTCCTTCAGCATGACACGAGCACTACGACATCTGGAACAGTCCAGTGCTCTGGGTGTACTGTCATCGATCATCCTCCATTAAGTCCCAAACTAGCCCCAGCCGATTTTCAACTGTTTCCAAAACTTGAAGGAAACCTCTGAAGACTTCACATTGATAGTGATATAGCGGTCCAAGCAGACGTGCAGTTATGGTTCCGACAACAAAGTCAAACATTGTACAACGACGGTATCAAGAAACTGGCCTCCCATTGGGAGAAACGTTTACGTCGCAAGGGTGACTATTTTGAGAAATAAATATGGGGATGTAACAAATACAGATGGAGAATATCAAAAGAACTTTGGTTTATTTAAAAAAAAGCTTTAAGAGTTTTCACATAAAAAGTTCGTAGGCATTACTTTCCAGCACGCCCTTGTTAATAATTAAATGAATTAAAAGAGGCAAAAAGGTCTGTTACTGTTTGATTGAACGAATGGAAACAAAAATTTTTAATACATGGAAGCATGTGTATGGAGCGATTTAATGTGAAAGGACCATATAAAAGGCAAGTACTACGTACATGTACATGCATAGTCCACAAGCCATAGTACCATGCTTGGCAGAGGACAGCCTGTACCACTACTCGTCGTTTCCTCTCCTGTTCCATATGCAGTTAGAGCGAAGGAAAAACGATTGACCATAGGCCTCCGTATGAACCCTAATTTCTCGTGTCCTATATTCGTGGTCTTTACGCGAAGTGCATGTTGGCTAGTTCTCTAAACTTTCTCAATAGCGATCCGATAATCGCCTTCTCTTCAGGGATTCCAATTTGAGTTCCCGAAGCATATCCGTGACATCTGCATGTTGTGTGAACCTACCAGAAAAAATCTAGCACCCCGTCCCTGAATTTCTTCTTTCTTTAATTCGACCTGGTTCCTATTATAAACACTCGATTATTACTCAAGAATAGGTCGCACTAGCTTCCTGTGTGCGTCTCCTTTACAGCTGAAGTACAGTTTCCTAAAAAAATCTCCCAATAAACCGAAGTCTACCATTTGCCTTACTGCCACAATCCTCACATGCTCACTCCATTTCGTATCGCTTTGCAACGTTACGCCTAGATATTTTAACGAAGGAACAGTGTACAGTAGGACCTACTAATGCTGTATCCGAACAGTAGTTGCTTGTTTTTGTTGCCCTCGGCATTAACTTACATTTTTCTATATTTGTAGCCAGCAGCCATTCATTACAGGTATCTTAATAAATAAAAGCGGCGTTAGACTAATACTTGAGTGTTGCTTCTCGATCTGGCATCATACCAGGTTCAATGATGAAGAAAATAGAAAAGTTCCGCACAGGAAAACAATGTTTAGTGTCGAATCCATTCAATAAGCGTGAATGCATCAGGGGGATGCTCATCCAGACCATAGACAGATGAAACAAGAGAGGGATTATGAGTTACAGTTTGGTTTGCTGTTGAAAATCCGAGATCGACTCAAATTAAAATATCCAACAAACTTCCCCCTACATGTATCTTATTGAGACTATGTACAAAAACTAAGGAGATACAGACTCATACAGAGACTTACAGACAGTCGGTCATCCAGAGCACCATTCACTGCTAACAGGAAAGCAGGGAAGCAACAGAGGTATAAAAACTACCTGCTGCGGTTCGCCATAATTTGCATGCGGAGTGCAGACGTAGTTATAACTGCAATATACCGTGAGAATGAACCGAATCAATCCAACAAATTTCCTCAGTTTGAGAGTACTGACAGTATGATCTGTTTTACTTGCTAAAAACCATTCAGTAATCAAGATCGCATATAATATTTCTTTATTTAAGACAACCGGTTTCAATAGACTTTGATGTTATCTTCAAATCTTAAAAATCTTTTTTGTTGTTAAACGTGTTCATTTTATATTGAACGTCACGCCTCCTCTTGACAACTTCGCTCTTACGGGAATCGGCAACTTAAGTGGGCACGAGTAACGAGTGGATGGGCAATGTATCTATTAGGAACATTACGTATGTAGATTGTGGACAGTTGGGAATGTGAGTCTCACGGGAAGCGTACAAGGGATAAGTCCCTGCAGCCGCGCTATTCATCTGTGTCCTCGGTGGCTCAGATGGATGCCGGCACGGTAGCTCAACCTGTTTGGTCAGAGGGTTAGCTGCCCTGAGTTAATCGATCAACGACGAACTGAAACGGGTGTCTTGCGACGTCCGCCCCGAGCAGATACAACGAACGAAAGAGAACAACATGAGATTAAAGAAAAATATATGGATAGAGCGTCCGCCATGTAAGCAAGAGTTTCCGAGTTCGAGTCCCGGTCGGGGCACACATGTTCAACTATACCCACCAAGGTATGTCAACAACACCTGCCGGCAGCTGAGGGTTTCAATCAATTAACATTTATTCTACAGAAGCTGCACGGTCATCAATGGTATCGGTTCTTTCGAGAACAGTTACTATATTCATATTTCATACTAATACTAATTTTTGCTTTCATTCTGTCATATTCGCTTGTGTATTGGATAAGGGAGAGTTTGATTGTCTACAGGTTTCTGCACTTCCTCTGACCTTTCTTATCTTATTGTCTTGCTTCGTACGCAGGTGACAACACCATGTTCACAAGGTGTTCAGCCACTGTAACCAATTTAATTCATAAATTTTCATTAGTTGTTGGTCGACTTCCCTTGTTAGATTTCCTGTTATGTTTCCTAAGCATATAGGTTACCCTTTAATGAAGGTTATACTTATCCTTGCAGGGCGTATTTGAATTCAAATGGTTCAAATGCCTCTGAGCACTATGGGACTCAACTGCTGTGGTCATCAGTCCCCTAGAACTTAGAACTACTTAAACCTAACTAACCTAAGGACATCACACACATCCATGCCCGAGGCAGGATTCGAACCTGCGACCGTAGCAGTCACACGGTTCCGGACTGCGCGCCTAGAACCGCGAGACCACCGCGGCCGGCGTATTTGAATTCGTTTGATGTTTATTTCCACGTCTACCTCATAATCAATCCAAATGCTGACAGTGTTTTAGAAATGTTCGCACTTACGCCTTGGGTTCAGTTTCCTTTACTAAAGCTCCGCAGTTTCAATAAACTCCAAATGGATCCAAATCTTCCATTCACTTTTCCTAATACTGATTTGACGTATTCGACCCATTTTCTACCCTTCCTTAGTATTACCTCTAATTATGCTTAATTGCATATATTGTGCCCTGCTCAAGAGAAACTCCAGGAATCTTCTAATCGCATATACAGGGTGAAGAAAAATTGGCGCACTCTGACTTCACAGCGCTATTCCTCACTTACTAACAATACAAAGACGTCTGTGACAAAATTTAGCTCTGCATGTGTTTCTGGCAGCAAATGGACGTTAAAGATTGGCAGTCTGGCAACGCTGTAATCATATGTATGATAACTAACTATGTCCGCAGACATGCTTGGTGTCGTGCAGATGGTGCCGTGAATAACGTTTTGGGTTACCATGCAGAATTTCGAGGCTTCGATTCTGGGTCGAGGCGTATTTGTTTTTGCTTGCCAATTATATTCTGCCAAATAGTACTGTAATTTACACCTTCACTTAAGCCACATGTGTACCACATTTACACAGTACATTTCTAACGAAATGTAGTGGACATGAACGTGGCAAGAACAATACTCGGTACTAATCGATGGCACAATTGGGGAAAGATTCACAGAAAAATGGTTTGGAATCTAGTAGATGCAGTGGTGCAAAACAATTCGCGTCCAAGACGTGCAAAAAGCTTCTTTAAAAGTTGACTGATGAAAACGAATGTACTACCATTTCTGTGTTTACAGTACAAAAGTGCAAGTGTTTTGTAGAAGACCCACTGCAATCGCTGTCTGACGATTAAGACGCCAGATACCGTACCACGCAGACTACATCTAGCAAATAAAAACAGATTCACCTTGATCCAAAATTGAACGCCAGACCTCCCGCTTGCTAACCGAAAACGCTACCCACTGCACGAACTACACAGCACTACTGCCAGATACTGTACACGTGATTGTAGTATTACCAGATTGCCAATCTTTGACGTCCGTTAACTACCGGAAATATGCGCACGACGAAATTTTGTGACACACATTTTTGTATTGCCAGTATGTGAGGAATCGCACTGTGAAGTCGGAGTGCGCGAATTTTTCTTCACCCTGTATAGATTCCTTCCTCTTCGTCGTTGTCGATGAGCCTCTTCTTCCCTTGTCTCATTTGCTAATGCGGATATTTAGGATTCCATCGGATGTATCAAGTAGTCTCTGCTTATACTTACTGACGATGATATTATGTGCTGCCGTTATAATTAGAAAATTTTTTAGATTCCTAGGTCCTGGCTTTCCTCTAGACAGCTCGTCACAGCACGTATTTTATTAGATTATAGTACCATTTTTTCTAAACTGTTTTTGCAGCTTGATATTCACTCGCTGCTGAAAGGTCAGTTAATAGCTGCCGAAAGCACTGTCCTAAGTGTTACTGCGCTATGGAAACGTAGGGTGATACGTATGACGTCACGCACATTGAGCAGCGATATGGGCTGTTTCAATAGTTAAGGGGGAACGTAGGCAAAATTTGTCAAAAATGATAAACAAAATGTCCACCAGATAGTTCTGTAGCATGTTAGAAATCCTGTCCCCAGTTTTCACAGAGTAATTCGAACTACAAATGATAAAAATGGTGTCTTCCTTCAATCACTGCGCAGCGCCACGCCCACTTTTTTAGGCGACGCTCTTCTTGTTTGCAATACCTTATAACTTCCTGCTGTCATAAAAGCATCGGAAGAGTAACGGAAGAGTATATAACGCTATGGACCAGTTTATGTCGTGTTATCTTTGCATTCCGCTAGCTATCTTTGGCAGCTGTTATTGTCTGTGGTGCAGAAATACAAGCATTTCAGTTCTTCTGTTAGTGTGAGTATTACGACAGTCTTCAAACTGTTTTGGAATGATTCACCGTTTAAAATGCCAAGGTGTAGTGGTAAAGTGTTTAAGAAAGTGGCTAAAGCTCACCATTTACGTGTGAATCAACAGTTTCTACAAGTGAGTAAACGTAATTCAGCGGAAGATAATTGTGGAGCTAAGGCAACGAGCAGTTCACAGAAGAAACTTGGAACTGGTGTAGAGTTTCAGTCCTCTAAAGACGAAGTGAATAATGCATTTAGGATAATTGATTTAGGAATTATGTGTTTTATTATTAGAACTTCGTGTGCATGTGGTAACTGTGGCAATAAATATATTACGGCAATGACAGAGATGGTATTTTGTGTAATATACACTTGTTTTGCGACGTCTGTCAAACTGACATTCAATTCAAAATATTAAGTGCTAAGAACTCGGTGTATGAAGCCAACAAATGATTCTTCTATGGGATTAGATGTGTTGGTGTTGGAAGCGAAGGTAGCAAACTGTTTTGTGAAATAATGAATATGCCATTTCTGTCTGCCTGATACTCAACACTAAACAATCACCTTCTGAATGCCTTGGAAACAGAATGCAATATCAGTTTGTCAGCAGCAGTGAAAGAGGCAGTTTTATTCAACAAAGATATTCAGACGGAAGTAAATGAGCCTTTGCCTTCTACAGATCTGCGTATTTCATGTGATAGCACACGGATGAAAAGGGGCCACCCCCCTCCCCCCCCCCACAAGGTGTTTTGTCAGTTCTAAGTGTTGACACAGGAAAAACTTTGGATTCGCATGTGCTGTTCAAATATTGCTCTATTTGTTCACAGAGGAAGACGTTAGAAAATAAGGAAGAACAGAGACAATGGCAATTAAAACACAAATTAATTTGCAGCAAGAATTATCATGGTCCTAGTGGTGGGATGGAGCCAGCTGGAATCAAATTAATATTTCATCTCAGTGAAATAAGGCATGGAGTCATAAATATGAAATATCTTGGTGACGGAGATTCTAGTGCCTTCAAATCTGTTGTAGAAAACAAGCCATATGGAAATGGATGCAACATTGAAAAGCTAGAGTGTGTGGGGCACATTCAGAAGAGGATGGGTGGGAGACTTCTGAAACTGAAACGAGAACAAAAAGGTGTAAAACCCGAAGATGGAAAGCCACTCCGTGGGCCACAACGCCTGACTAACAAAGAGGTCCACAATTTGCAAATATATTAAGGCAAAGCAATGAGGCGAAACACTGGAGATTTGAAAGCAATGCAGAAAACAGTGTGGGCAATATTTTTTGTCATGTTGTCAACTGATCAGAAGCCACTACGTGAATTGTGTGATATATCTTTGGGCAATTATAAGCAGACAAAAGCAGTAAACAAAACTTATTTCATAAACACAGTCTTCCTGAAGCAGTCTTAAACACCATAAAGCCAACATTCCCGTTTCTAGCTCATCCTGATTTGATAAAGAAAAGTATCCATGATGGAACACAAAACCCGAATGATAGCTGCAACAGTCTCATTTGGAAGGGATGCCCAAAAAATAAAAAATAAAAACATTTAGCTTATTTACTATTGTTAAAATTGCGGCATATGATGCATATCTGGTGTTTAATGATGGTATCGTTGGAAGCATAAGGACTCTTACCGGACTAGGATTTGTTGCAGGTTGCCTCACAGAGAACCTAATGAAGAAGATAGATACTGCGCGCATTGCACATTCAGAACTGTCTGTGAAAGATATAGCCAAAAGGGCTGGCCAGTAAGATCAGATAAAAGCAAAGACACTAAGAGCAAAAAGATCAAATTTAAGGCTATGGTCAACATTAAGGTAGTAGTTTATGGTGTAAATCTTTATAAAATCTTTTATGTGCATTTCTCGGAACTTTCAGTTTTCATTGTATAAGGAACATTTTCCCCTGAACTATTGGAGAGACAAAAGTGAAACTTTCTGCAGGCTTTGTTCATAGTATAATACAACATTCTGTGGTACAAATTTTTTATAAGTGTATTTCTGTCAAAATTATTTACTCTTCTGTGAAATTAATAATTGCCTTGTTTCATATGCATAAATTTTTACTCCTACATATCCCCTTCAGTTTATAAAGTATGACGCAAAACGTGATAACAGGTGACGGACCAGGCATTCTGGCGTGGATGCTACAATTGTTTAGTAAGCGGGAATGTCGGGGACTGAGGGAAAATGTGTGTAAACAGCAGCTGTTCTCTTATGTCGAAACTACAGTAAATATATGAATTTCTAAAGCAATTAATGTCACTCACTTCGACCGAACATATCAGAACGACGACCTTAGGTAGTTAGTAGTGCTGGATTAACTTCTGAGTGACCCGGCCTGTCAGTCGACTTGTACGTGCGCGTACTGTCAGTAACTCTGCCATTCTCATCTACATCTACCTGATTTCTCTGCTATTCACAATAAAGTGCCTGGAAGAGGGTTCAATGAACCAACTTCAAGCTGTCTCTCTACCGTTCCACTCTCGAACGGAGCGCAGGAGAAACGAGCACTTAAATTTTTCTGTGCGAGCTCTGATTTATTTTTACGAGATGATCATTTCTCCCTATATAGGTGGGTGCCAACAGAATGTTTTCACAATCGAAGAAGAAAACTGGTAAATGAAATTTCATGAGAAGATCCCGTTCCAATGAAAAACGCATTTGTTTTTATGATTGCCACTCGAATTCACGTATGCCGACCGTGGTGGTCGAGCGGTTCTAGGCGCTTCAGTCTTGAAGCACGCTGCTGCTACGATCGCAGGTTGGTTAGGATTAAGTAGTTCTTAGTCTAGGGGACTGGTGACCTCAGATGTTAAGTCCTATATTGTTTAGAGCCATTTGAACCATTTGAGCCATCAATGACTTCACCGTTGTTATCGCGCAGTGAAGGTATTGATTGCGTCTTGCCACTGGTGTGCTTTATGTATGACCAGAATATCTTTGGGTTTTCTGCCAGATTTCGAGACAGAGTTTCATTGTGGAAATTATTGAAAGCATTTCGCGTTGAAGTACGTGCTATATTTCGAACTTCTGCAAAACTTTGCCAGTCTTGGGATTCTGTATTCTTTTAAATTTGGCATGTTTATTTCACTGCTTCTGCAACAGCGATCTGACCCGTTTTGTGTACCATGGGGGATCAGTACCATCAATTTTTAATTTATGTGGTATATATCTCTCAATTGCTTTCGATACTATCTCTTTGAAATCATTCCACAACTTTTCTACGCTTACATGATCAGATCGGGAGGAGTGAAGACTGTCTCTTAAAAAGGCGCTAGGATCATTTTTATCAGCTTTTTAAAACAGATATACCTTGAGTTTCTTTTTGATGGTTGTAGAAGTATTCAGCCTAGCAGCTACTGCCTTGTGGTCGCTAATCCCTGTATTCGTCACGATACTCACTATTTGTCCAGGATTATTTGTTGCTCAGAGGCCAAGTATGGTTTTGCAAACATTTACGCATCGAGTGGATTCACAAATTAACTGTTCAAAATAATTTTCTGAGAAAGCATTCAGTACAGTTTCGGATGACGTTTAATGACTGCCTGCCGGATTTAAACGCTTAATTTTTCCAGCTTATCGAGGGTAGATTAAAGTCACCACCGACTATAATTGTATGAGTGCGGTATCTATTTGAAATGAGACTTAAGTTTTCTTTGAACTGTTCAGCAACTATTTCTTCTGAGTCGGAGGGTCGGTAAAGCGACCCCGATTGCCAAGTATAGCCTCTACCCATGCTATTTCGCAGGAACTATCTACTTCAGTTTCACTACAAGGCAAACTACTTCTGACAGCAATAAATACTCCTTTCTGAACACTGTTAGATCATTGGAAAAAATTTCTGCTGAACTTATTTCCTGCTTTAGCCAGCTTTCTGTATCTATAACTGAGCTTCAGTGCTTTCTATTAGGGCTTGGAGCTCTGGTTCTTTTCCAACACAGCTACGACAATTTACAACTACAATATCGATCGATCCTACAACCACCTTACTGTGTTTTACCTGTCCTCTTTTAGACGGACGCCCTTTCTTTTGTTCCCTGATGCGCTCTAGCCAAAATACCGCTGCGTCCCTTCCATACAGCCCCCGCTACCCGTGTAGCCCCTTCCTGTGTGTAGTGGTCTCCTGATCTATTAAGTGGAACCCGGAAACCAACCACCCGATGGCGCAAGTCAGGGAATCTGCAGCTTACACGGTCACAGAACCGCCTGAGCCTCTGATTCAGACCCTCCACTCGGCTCTGCACCAAAGGACCACAATAGGTTCTATCGACGATGCTGCAGATGGTGAGCTCCACCTTAATCTCGCAAGCAAGACCGGCAGTCTTTACCATTTCCGCTAGCCGCCCAAAACCAGAGAGGATCTCCTCCTATCCAAAGCGACACACGTCATTGGTACCGACATGAGCTACCACCTGCAGTTGGCTGCACCCTGTACTGTACATGGCATCCGGAAGCAGCCTTTCCACATCCGGAGTGACCCAACGGTATGCACATGGAGTGCACACTGGCGTCCTTCCCCTCCTTGGCTGCCATGTTCCTAAGGGACCCCATTACGCGCCTAATGTTGGGACTCCCAACTACCACCAAACCCACCCTCTGTGAACGCCCAGACCTTGCGGCCCGTGAAGCTTCCTCTGGAACAGGGTGGACGACTGCATCCGGCTCAGAGACATCGTCAGCGATACTGTTGGTCCTCACTATTTGAAAGTAATATTGGTAACCTCCACCAAAGTTTTGGATCTTACCTTATCAAAAATCTGTGAAGGTGAGCTGCTGGCATCCATAATTTCAATGCTTTCGTAAAGGCTGCGTCCCACGACGTAATAAAAAGGTAACTGGTTCACAGCCGAGATGCTGATCAACGCTATCATCCGCAGTATTCACGAGCACAAATCGGCATGTAAATGGCTTTAATCAGAATTGATTTATCAGCTTGTAGGCCTTAATGTGACCAACCAAAGAGAGTTACCCTGCGTCATCTATTCAGCTAGCGAACGTTTACATGGTGGAGTCCAAACTACGCATGTTGTGGGTAATGACAGTATGAGCTACGATCGGAAAAAGAAGACGCTCCAAGAGATGATCCAACAGCATAATGCTCGAAAGTCTATGATTATGTGTGTGAATCTACATTTACAACTACACCATACTCCGCAAGTCACCTAACTGTGTGTGGGGGAGGGTACTTCCGGTATTAGTAATTAATCCCCCGTACTCTGTTCCACTCACGAAAGGTACGTGGAAAGAATGTTGTAGGTAAACCTGTGTATTGGTTCTAATTTCCAGAATTTTCTTTTCATGGTCATTTCGCGACATGTATGTGGGAAAAAGACAGTAATGTGTTTTTCAGCTCTCCCCGGGAAGTGATCTCTCGAAATTTCAATAATAACCCTCACCGCGATGCACAACGCCTCTCGTGTAACGTATGGCAATGGAGTTTGTTGAGCATCTCCGTAACGCTTTCGCGCCAACTAAACGATCACATGACGAAACGCGCCACTCTTCGTTTAATTTTTTTCTGTTTCTTCCATCAGTCCTACCTCGTAAGGACTCCACATTAATGAACAGTACTCAACACTCGGTCGAACAAGTGTCTTATAGGCCACTTCCTTCGTGGATGAGCTACATTTCCTTAATATTCTTCCTTTGAATCTCAATCTGCCATCTGTTTCTCCTACTGTTTTTGTACGTGGTCATTCTACTTAAGACCCTTCTGGGTAGTTACTCCTAGATATTTTACGATAAGTACTGTTTCCAGCAGTTTCTCATCAATAGTAGTTGTTCAGTGGCCGGTTTCTTCTCCTCTTTGTATGTCCATTAAGTTACATTTGTTTACGTTAGTGTCAACTGCCACAGCCTGCACCACTCACCAAATCTCTGTCCGCACTCGGTAGCTGAGTAGTCAGGGCGACGGAATGTCTATCCTAAGGGCCCGGGTTCGATTCCCGGCTGGGTCGGAGATTTTCTCCGCTCAGGGACTGTGTGTTGTGTTGTCCTGATCATCTTCATCATTTCATCCCCATCTAAGCGCAAGTCACCGAAGTGACATCCAATCGAAAGACTTGCACCCAGTACCCGACGGGAGGCCCTAGTCACACGACATTTACATTTTTTTATCAAACCTCTATAGGTCATTCTGAACATCGATACTGTCTTCTGGCGGTACTACGTTTTTACAGACAATCATATCATCTGTGAAGAGTGGTAAATAGCATCCGACGCTTTCTACTAAATCATTTACATTCACCGTAAACAGTAACGGTTCTATTGCACTTCTTTGGAGTACTCCGGATTTACCTTTACATCTGTCGATTTTGTTCTTTTAAGAGCGACGTGTTGACTTATATCTGCATCGAAGTCTTGAGTCCAGTAGCATGTCTAGTCCGATACTCGATAAACTGGTATTTGCATCAGTAAACGGCAGGGCGGGTTGGTGTCAAATGCCTTCCTGAAGCCAATGAACACGGCATCAACCTCAGCGACGTTGTCTACTGCGCTATCTATCTCGTAAAGGAGCAGAGCGAGCTATGTTTCGTAAAATCCGTGTTTGCGAAATCTATATTATTATTACAGTGGAGATTTTCATTCTCCAAAAACATAATTCTCTAGCATAAAACATGTACATTAATTCTACAACAGACTGACGTCCATTATCTTCGAAGAGAGGCTAGACCATTACCAGTTACTGTCTAGCGTACGGGCTCATGGGACATGACGCACTCAAACTGAGCGAATAATAATTATCTCTGAAAAATACACTGGTAATAGATGCTCAGATCCATGCCCCGAACAGTACCACTAAGGCATTGCTATATCTCAGCAAAAATCAAATTGCTGTAATGGCTATGGCACAATGCTCTTTATATAGAGAAATGTTAAGTACTTCACGGAACGTAAAAGAGCTGTATTCTTGACTGAATGTTAATGAGTCTTAATGGATCACAATATACATCAGAGGTATTGTGCACTGAAGTGACTAATGTAATACGATAGCGATACACACATACACAGATTCTGGTAGCGTCGCGTACGAAAGATTTAAAAGGGCACTACATTGGCGGAGCTGTTACTTGTACTCAGGAGATTGATGTGAAAGGGTTTCAGAACTCATCATGGCCATACGAAGTGAATTAACACGAACATTGGACACGAAATTGTAGTTTCAGCTACACTTATGGGGCATTCCATTTCGGAAACCGTTAGGTATTCAGTATTCCGAGATCCATAGTGTCAAGAATGTGCTGAGAATACCAAATTCCAGGCATTACCTCTCATCACGGACAACGCTATGGCCGAAAGCCTTCATTAAATGACTGAGAACAGTGTCGTTTGTGTAGTACTAACAGAAAAGCAACAGAGCTAGAAACAACTGCAAAAATCGTTTCGGGACTTACGACCATCGCATGTGTTAGGATAGCGCGGCGAAAGTTTGTCTTACTGGGTTATCGCAGCAGATGACTGATGCGACTGTCTTTGCTAACAGCACGGCATCGTCTTCAGTGCCTCTCCTGGGCTCATGACCGTATCAGTGGGACCCTAGCTGACTGGAAAACCATGACCTTATCAGAAGAGTACCGATTTCCGTTGGTAAGAGCTGATGGTAGGGTTCGAGTGAGGCACAAACCCCACGAAGCCATGGTTCAAATTTGTCAACAAGGTACTTTGCAAGTTGGTGGTGGCTCCTTAACTGGGTCCTCTGGTCCAACTGAACCGACCATTGACTGGAAATTGTATTTGCAGATGTTCTTGGACTTTATCTTCACGAAGAGGGACGGGATTTTTATGAATGACAATGTGACATGTGGCATTGACACAATTGCTTGCGACTGGTTTCAAGAACATTCTGGAATTGGTGCGAATGATTTGCCACCCAGTTCTCCCTACACGACATTTATGGGACATAATCGAGAGGTCACTTTGTGCACAAAATCCTGCACCGGCGACACTGTCGCTTTCGTGGACGGCTATAGAGGCAGCAATGCCGAATATTTCTGCACAGGACTTCCAACAACTTGCGGAGTTCATACTACGTCTGGCTGCTGCAACAGGCCATGCAAAAGGATGTCAGATACGATATTAGGAGTTACCATTTGACTTTTGTCGTCTCAGTATACAAATAGTTGAAAGTAACAGTGGCTAGGGAATGAAATAGAATGAACACATGGTCTCAGTTGTTGGAAGAAAATATGGATGTCTACGATTCACGCCAGGAGCCCATTCGGGAAAGGGATTAAATCTAGTGAGTCATAACTAATTGCGGCCATCCTGGTCTAAGTTTAGGAACTGTCACTATGTGGAACGAGTATTTATGTTTTTCTGATACGAGTCAATTTTATTTATGTTGTTTAAAGTAACATACAGCAACGCATTTGAAGTATGTTTTGCTCATCATGATATATCTGTGCATACACGTGTTATTAAAGGATAAAATGACAGTCTAAATTAATCCAGGACCGTTTTGTTCGCTATTCTGGTGATGGAGTGGGTATTAGGGTATTTAGACAGTGGGTTGCCCGAAATCCGTGTCCATTGTTGACTTCTGCTGGCATGGAGTGCTGCCTCTTTGTTGTCACTGACAACACAGCCCGTGCGTGATGCCCCTTCTTATTTATGCATGAACTGAATATGTTTATGTAGTCTACTGAATTTATTGAAGAGAGTTGCCACTTCATTATCTGGTTCATTGATCTGAATGGTGTCGTTCACATACCTCTTGTAGAATTTAACTTACCTTGTGATATTCTCTTTCAGTTTCAATATTTTATTCTGTATATAGTCGATAAATATTTCAACTATTAAGCCACTAGGAGTCCTTCACACTGCAGGCCCTAGGTATTTGTCGTAAGCTTTGTTATTGAAAGATAAGTAATTATGTAAGAATACCAAATTAAGTACGTATATAAACTGTATTATTTCTGGGCTGCATGTTTTCATGACTTTCATTATATCCTATCTTATTATCTCAGCTGTTTCATCTATAGGCATTCGCAATATAATTTAACGATCTCTACACGTTATAGCTTAAGAGGATGCAGTCAAGGCTGGTAGGTTCATACCTGTAGTTCACATCATTATGTTTTCCGAATGTGTATTTTTCCACCCGTTCTCTCATTAATTTGTAGTTTTGTCTGTCAGTTGAGTTCACAATAATCCTGATTAACGTGTTGATCTGATGAATTTCTGGCTGCGCCAAAAGTCTAGGGCTGTGGGATTCACAACAACAAGGCCATGTTCTTCGTCTTTATTGAACAGGAAGTTACAGTTTCTGAGGCGTTGTCTTAATTTATCTTGGTGGTTTGGTTTGGGATCAACTTGGACTACTTGTATGTTGTTGCTTGCAAAGAATTCAAGTGTTTTTGGTGTATAATTGTCTTTAAGCATAACAAGCATTGTGGATCCTTTATCAGTTATTGCTGATGGTTTTGCAGATTCTTATTATTGATTTAAGCACACCTGTTTCAACATTACATGTTTTCGTTGCTTAAGTGGCTATGTGTTTTTTATAATTTTACCAGTCTTGGGGCCTAGTACTATTTGTACACTATTATTAGCTTTTGCAAACTATGCTACTGTATTTAGTTAGATTATGATGTCTTTTATGTTGTAGTGATTATTTTTTTGCATTAAGATTACACATCATGCCATTATTTAGCAGTGCCATTTCATTTTGACTCAATTGGAATTCAGTTGTACTTGTAACATTTGAGAAAAATTTATGTGTTAACGTTCATATTTATGTATTCATTTTCAGGTGGCCTTTACTCTTCCTAAAATTTTAAACCTTCCTTTGATGAGTAGTATATTATTTGTTGTAAGTGCTTTTAATTATGTTCCGAAGGATATCATGGAATAACCGGATCTGATCTCGAAGTGCTCCTAACATTAATTGCTGATAGGAACAGTAAGCTAATCGACTGAGATATTATTTCTTTTTATACACATGTTTCACTTCAGCCCTTAGCCAGCATTTCTCGCCCATAGCTTTGCCAAGTAGAGCTGAAGTAGATTTCCTACTCGTCTTCATATTTACATATTTAGGTACTGGATATTCTCATATAATGGCTTTATTGAATTTTATATCAAAATATGTAATGTTATCTAAAGTTTCTGTGTGCACAAAATCTATAACACTTGGCTGGTTAAATCATAAGGAGCTGTGACCCAGTTCGCTATGTTCAGGAACCGTAGCCTTTGCGGCGTTACTATTTATATTTTTCTACTACAAATCCCACGTATTTATTTTATGTTTGACATAACGTACTGCATCACGTTCACGTTTCAGGTACGTTTTGCTCATCATCAGTCATTTATGCATACAGATGTTATTGTAAGATGATAATATGAGTATCATGGAAGAAATTGGAATTTTCATTCGTAATACAAAAACTGGTGATGATGTACATACGGAGATAACTGAATTTAACAACTCAGAATTCTTCATTAGCCTTAAACCAGTATTAATACAATAGATTTAAGATATGACAGCTTGAAACAAACGACTACCAGACAGTCTTTAAAGCTTATACCGGTGAAATGAAACGATTTGCCTATACTCATTTATACGCTGCATCAGTGCCATATTGCATTTAAAGTATTCTGTTTACTATGGGGAAAGGTTTGCACACAGAAAATACTTCAAAAATAATGTTAGATTTAGCAGTGCAAATGTTTAATGTTGAACTACAACTCCGCCTGTGTATCAGCGATGCAGGTGAAGCTTTAGGATGTCATATAAAGAGGAAATCACACGATTATCACATCACAGCAACTGCTCCAAGACCATCTGCACAGGCTTGGTTGCCCTCAGTTTAGCTAAATAACTCAATAGTCACTCCATCAGCAGAACAGTGACAAAAAAGTTGTTGGCTAATTTAGAGTAGGCATTTTCGCTTTGAGTAACACCCGTATGCATAAACGCATGATGAAAAGCAAAACATGCTTGAAACGCACTGCAATATGATAAATTAAACAAAAATAAAGAAATGTAGCTCGTAGCAGAAAAATACAAGTAAATATTCCCCATGGTGACGCTTCCTGAACTTAACCAGGATGATCATAATTAATTACAATTCAACACTGATACTACTCATACCGAATGAAATCTATATCCGCTCGAACTAACAGAAGGTCCAGAGTAAACAGAAGGAAATCTTGCGTGTACAATCTTGTATAGCCGGCAGGAGAGTATTACAGAATTGCTGAATAATGTTAACTGGCACTCGAAGAAATATCTCGTACATCTTGCAAACACCCGTTTAAAATAGTTCAAGAACCGTCCTTGGGGACAGACTCTATGAATTCTCTTTAGCCTATAACTTGCATCATTCTTAGAGATGGCGCAGGCGCGTATAAGCTGTCATGGTTCCCACACCACTCCTATGAATGGAATGGGATGGGACCCTAATATAGGGAAAAATGGTCAAATAAAATACACTTCATTGTTATTCGAAGTACACTACTGGCCATTAAAATTGCTACACCACGAAGATAACGTGCTACAGACGCGAAATTTAACCGACAGGAAGAAGATGCTGTGATATGCATATGATTAGCTTTTCAGAGCATTCGCACAAGGTTGGCGCGGGTGGCTGACATGAGGAAAGTTTCCAACCGATTTCTCATACACAAACAGCAGTTGACCGGCGTTGCCGGGTGAAATGTTGTTGTGATGCCTCGTGTAAGGAGGAGAAATGGATACCATCGCGTTTCCGACTTTGATAAAGGTCGGATTGTAGCCTATCGCGATTGCGGTTTATTGTATCGCGACATGGCTGCTCGCGTTGGTCGAGATCCAGTGACTGTTAGCAGAATATGGAATCGGTGGGTTCAGGAGGGTAATACGGAACGCCGTGCTGGATCCCAACGGCCTCGTATCACTAGCAGTCGAGATGACAGACATCTTATCCGCATCTCTGTAACGGATCGTGCAGCCACGTCTCGATCCCTGAGTCAACGGATGGGGACGTTTGCAAGACAACAACTATCTGCAGTAATTGCTCGACGACGTTTGCAGCAGCATGGACTACCAGCTCGGAGATCATGGCTGCGGTTACCTACGCTGCATCACAGACAAGAGCGCCTGCGATGGTATACTCAACGACGAACCTGGGTGTACGAATGGCAAAACATCATTTTTGTGGATGACTCCAGGTTCTATTTACAGTTTCATAATTGTCGTATCCGTGTTTGGCGACATCGCGGTGAACGCACATTGGAAGCGTGTATTCGTCATCGCCATACTGGCGTATCATCCGGCGTGATTGTATGGGGTGCCATTGGTTACACGTCTCGGTCACCTCTTGTTCGCACTGACGGCACTTTGAACAGTGGACGTTACATTTCAGATGTGTTACGACCCGCGGCTCAACCCTTCATTCGATCCCTGCGAAACCATACATTTCAGCAGGATAATGCACGACCGCATGTTGCAGGTCCTGTACGGAATTTTCTCGATACAGAAAATGTTCGACTGCTGCCCTGGACAGCACATTCTCCAGATCTCTCACCTATTGAAAATGTCTGGCCAATGGTGGCCGAGCAACTGGCTCGTCACAATACGCCAGTCAGTACTCTTGAGGAACTGTGGTATCTTGTTGAATCTGCATGGGCCGCTGTACCTGTACACGCCGTCCAAGCTCTGTTTGACTCAATGCCCAGGCGTATCAAGGCCGTTATTACGGCCAGAGGTGGTTGTTCTGGATACTGATTTCTCAGGATCTATGCACCCAAATTGCGTGAAAATGTGATCACATCTCAACTCTAGTATAATATATTTATCCAATCAATACCCGTTTCTCATCTGCATTTCTTTTTGGTGTGGCAGTTTTAGTGGTCAGTAGTGTACTTATGTACTAGCATTTGTAGATTTTGACTGAGTTCGAAAACAAAGAAATCTCTTTCGTATGTATTAACTGCTTTGAGAGTCAGGTCGTTATGCATAAGTGATGGGCACTGTTCATCATTTCCATGTGCTTGTTACCTGTTGCAACCAGAAATCCTTCAAACAAATGACGCTGAATATTTTCCTTTATGGGGCATCTGGGCTCCAGTCCTTTAAGCATAGCCCATAATCTCCTTGAGTGACGTCCCAATCATGAACACAGTGTCCGTTCTCGCTTTAGTAGCGTACCTTTTAAGAGGAACACTCATCTGCATAGAAAGGTCCTGCGATCTTTTCGCTAGACATCAAGTAGCTAGCTAATGTTGTCTTTCGTCGTTCTGAAACTATCTTACTGTACAATGAGTTCACACACGTCAGTGGGTGCTTCCTGACGTTCTAGAAGCTTCGTCGTAACATATCGCGTTCTTGGGTGCTTTATAATTTACACCATACCGTGGTATGCGGAGTGTGTATCTCGATGTAGAGGGATATTAGAGTTACCGCATCAATTCCGTGTGTCATATGAATAACACTTTCGTGTTGAACCAGATTTTTGTACTAATTCTGGGTATTTTTATGCTTCTGATTGAGAACATGCCATCCATTTTTCTTTCTAGCAGATCTGTGTTATGAGATATTGATGATATCGTTATACGAGAACTTCACTTTTATCCCAGAATTTGTAAATTGATTGTTTGAATATGTGGTGTCACCGCCAGACACCACACTTGCTAGGTGGTAGCTTTAAATCGGCCGCGGTCCATTAGTACATGTCGGACCCGCGTGTCGCCACTGTGTGATCGCAAACCGAGCGCTACCACAAGGCAGGTCTCGAGATACGGAATAGCACTCGCCCCAGTTGTACGACGACTTGCTAGCGACTACACTGACTAAGCCTTTCTCTCATTTGCCGAGAGACCGTTAGAATAGGCTTCAGCTAAGTCCATGGCTACGACCTAGCAAGGCGCCATTAACCGTATCTGAAGATAGTCTTATTTGTATTATCAAGAGCGATGTACCACAAGGATAAATAAAAGATAAGTATTCGAGGAGCTGCATACTTTTCTTATTAGAATTCACTACTCATCCTGTTCCAGAATTCACGCCCGTCTGCGTTAGATAGCGTGCATTTACGCCGCCTCTATCTACAAGGTATTGGCACATTTACCAACACACCAGAATAACATTAATTTATCCAAATTCTACTCATATTGTTGTTGCATATGTACTTTAACTATTCTGACATTTATTTCTGCTTTTAAAGGTACTAAGACAGCTTCCATCAAGAAGGATATGTATCAGTAATACTTATGTGTTTTGTTTCATCTGTGGGTGGTACACACTCATTCAGCAAAGAAAACACATAACTGACTTTGTAAAAACAGCTTATTTGGCCTTGGAGAACAAACTGGGAGAAAAAGATAAGTCTTGGGTCCCTCACATTGTATGTGAAACGTTCACAGGACATCTGATACAGCACGAATCTGGAGTACCAGGGACATGGCGAGGACAAGTAAACTTCAGTGATGAGTGTTACTTTTGTGCAGAGAATGTAAAGGGAACCATTTCTATAACCGGAAAAGATTGCCATATCCCTGTCCACACGCCTCAAGATGGCAAGTTCCACACTCACAGGAGATTTCTTTTACCAGTCATTCAGACTCATCAAAAAAAGAGGAAGAATCAGTTTCAGTTTATGCTGAGTGAAGTGACAATTTTGCAGGAAGTACCTCACTTGCAACCGGCTTTAATAAAGTGGAATTGCACGGCCTCATTGGAGATCTAATTCATCTAGGAAATCGTCGGAAACTTTAAATTCCACGCTGACAGGAAACTTTGTCTGCTATCGGGTGCAAAAACCACATTCTATAGCAAAAGAGAGACAATTTTCTGCCATTCTTCACAAGAGAAAACCGATTTTCTTCGGACCAGTGCTGAAAGAGTGTTTATGAAAACCGGTATAAGAAGCTACACACCACTTCAATGGCAGTTATTTATGGATAGCTCCAAATGCAGCATAAAATGTGTTATTTTGCTTAATATTAACAAATAGAGGTCAATCCCAATCGATTACTCTGTTGCCAGGCGCTAAGATCAATCTGCAATAGCCTCAGTCAAGGAACAAATCTCATACCGTAATCACCAACGGGTTATGCGTGTTGTTCTGAAGATGGTGAACAATGGGATACACCAAATAGCCATGCTTCTTATGTCAGTGGTGCCCTAGAGCTAAAGATGAACACTCACATTACCACCACTTCATAACAGAATTGGATTATTGAAGCAGTTAATCAGGGCTGTGAATACGGATGGAGAACGTTTTGGCTACATATGTACAAAATTTTCTGCACTCATCATCGAGAAAATAAAAACGTGTATATTCCATAGACCACCAATTCGCCAACTCATGAATGACTAGAAATTTCGAGACTCAATGAAAGATACTCAGGTAAGCGCGTCGACGTTATTCTGTATGGTAGTGAAGAGTTCCTTCGTAATCTAGGAGGCTCCTAACGATGAAGAACTAGTGAAGAACACTGTCAATGCTTCTGCACTTGGTTGTAACACGAGTTTAAAATTACACAACCTGCACAATCACCTGCGCGTGTGTCGCTCGCGAACACCGGCTGTCCACCAGCTCCTTCTCCAGACTCTTCTCACAACTTCGCCATCGCTCCCACTTACGACCCCAGCAAACGAAAGAGCCCACTGACAGACATATATCCGTGAGGTAAAAGTCTGGCAAATAATACTGGCGCCATGTACACGGAGTTCACGTATTATAAGCCCAACGAATAAGAAGCAGAACAAGTTACAGTAATGCCGCTTGTACATGAGGGCAATAGCTGTTAACCCTTGAATAGTTAACCAGCAAGTCCTAGTATACCTGGTACAAGCGTAATAAAGTTGAAACTTGCAACAGACAGTGCTGACGAGTGGCGCCTAATCAAATAGCAAAGATGGAGCGTCAACTAAGATGAATTAGAAGGAATAACATTAGAGAAAAACGTTAAAATCAGATGCACTCACTAAGCAAGACGAAACCAGCTGTATCACACAAAACTATTCTCGTGATCCACGTCTCCCCCAACACGCAAACTAATAAATGATCAATTTAAAGCTTTAGTAAAAAAAAAATTAATTCCGCCCGGGGTTCACAAGAACAAGTGAACAGTTAGAAGGCTTTTAACATGAAACCATAAACGATCCACACTTTCCAAGTCTGCCGGAAACAGTAACAAACACCAAGTAGAAACCGTCAGCAACTCAACAGGAACAAGATCCAGCTAATAGGTTTTCACTTGCTTCGAGATGACTGGCTGTTTGTGTTGCCCTCATCATTTCATCATCACTCATGAAAGTGGCGAGATGGTGATAAATGAAGCTTTGGAAATTTTACGGGCGCTGATAACCGCACAGTTGAGCGTCCCACAAACCAAACATCATCATCAATATCCAGCTAATAGCGCTGAATAGATTGGACAGTGCGTTAAAGTCGACTTTTCGGCACGATCTCATAGCAGCAGACAATGTTCTGAGATACACCCAACAAATTTAGTTCTTCCTTTTGGAGACGGGCTGTACCAAGTGGCCACTCGTGTACCAGTCTTCCTCTGCCCACTACCCGTGACTCAGAGGTTTCTTCGCCCGATGCAAAACTGCCCACTTCACCTCTAGCCCACACGCCCGAGCAGGGCCCAGTGGCGACGTCGTGAATTCGGCCACCCATCGCTCTAAAGGCGCACGCTCTGCTTGTCCGTTCAGAGTGGAGATGCCACTCCAGCTGGCAACTGGAAGCTCACCTCTTGACTGCCATACCAAGACTCGTCCGCGTGACACCGTAGATGTGTAACAGGCTTTGAACTTGCCGCCAGCGCTCTGTAGCGCAAAAGGCGAATCCTTTGCATAGTAACAGTCAAAGTGCGTAACAAAGTGTAAGAACGATACATATAATGGCAGACTATTGTACGAACATCCAGCGTGAATGTCAAAGATCGAGGTACAAGGACACAGTGACCTAATGGAAGAAAATTAATGAACCAAATACAAATTACGCACAAATAAATAGTGGTGGTTACACTGATATAGTTGCTCAGTAAAAAAGAAAGTGCTTGATCCGTCGAAACGTCTTCTGTATTTAATTGTATGTGAATGACGTAGTTGTATATGTGGATCAGTATCGTTAAAGTGGCGTATAATGTGAATTAGGTGTATCTAAAAAATCTAGAACTGATGCGACAAAATTGACAGCGTCTTTGTAATCAGTAAAACAAATATAACTGGAAATTGCCAAAAAAGTGTAAGGTACCAAAATTACTGTTGCCCAGTGCAATGGTGAGCGCGTTGCCTGAGTTAACTACGGTTCGTTATTGATAAAGAAAACTCAAACCCAATTTGAATCTGGATATTAATCTCTGAATGTTTGAGAATGATTCCTTTGAAAAGGAAACGACCGATTTTCTTCCCCCACCTCTGTATCCAACATGAAAACCAGCGAATCTGAACACCTCGTCTTCGACTGAACGTGGAACGCTGATCTTACTTCCTCGCTTCTCGAATATGTTAAGGGCGCTGCTGTCACGCTTCTTTCATCTTCACACACTTCAAAAACATGCGCAGTAATAACGACAATAACAATAACAATCGTTCCATCTCACGATCTTTTGAATAAAACCGTCTGGGTCGATAAATACTTTTTATTTCTTTACTGTGCCGTTTCGGTTACTGCAATTATCAGGTACTAAATATTTGAACTTGCAAAAAGTTTCAGTATCAATACTAGGTTTTAATATTGACACTGAACCTTGTTGTGAAGATGACGGTATAATAAATAGAGAAATTTATTTAATGATCCAGATGGTTTCATTTACTGGATATTCTCAGTTATCGTGGACTCATACGTAAAATTTATTTCCTGTATTTAATTTTCGAGCAGGCACGCCCGTGTATAAAGTGTGCCAACATCAAATAAAATGATTTTGCTCGGTTCCATCGTTGTTTCACAATTGTGAACCCATACCTATTCCCTCACAATTGCTCCAGTTAACACAGTGATTAATTTTGTTGGCATATGTCCTAGTGAGCAATTGTAAAATACAAAGCGAGCTACGCGAGAAAAAGTTTACGGTCCGCGCAAGAAAATGACGCAGATTACGAGCACTTGCCCACGACATAATTAGTAACCACATAAGCTGTTGGCTGAGATCTGATGCAACTACGCTGTTTAATGCTTATAATGGGTCATTACTGTCTCGGTAACACCTGCCCGTAGCAACACAGTGATACAATGAAAGTTTATTCCATTATTGTGTAATAAAACAGTGCTTTAGCTCATATTATGTAAATTTTTTAATCGTTATTTAATTAAATTGAGTTTAAACTGATTTTGTTCACATATGTTTATCTTGGTAATATAAAGACAGGTATTATACAGTTCTTTAGACGTGTATAAATACGCCGCGCTCCCGCTCGTGTTATGAAAAACGGCTAGCCCACTGGAGGGTTGAACTCGCCCATTTCAATACAAACCGCTGCGGTATTTCATTGACGTCCCTAATCTTACTAGCGTTCCATGAACATCAAGAATCCTGTCAAACATGTGGGTTTCCTGATTGAAGTTGACTGGTTATAACACTACCACGTTCTACTAATTTAGCAACACACTGATAATGCTACTCTTGTGAAAGGAATGTGTTTGACCGTGACTGTGTATTAAGGACTATTTCTCGTTTATCTAAAGACATCTATTGAAAGAAGTAATAGTGGAACAAACGGGAACCAAACCAATGTTCGCTACTCCTGTGAAAGGAAGCTACTCCTGTGACAGGAATTTTATTTGACCTGACTGTGTATAAAAGGACTATTTCTCGTTTATCTAAAGATATCTATTGAGAGAAGTAATAGTGGAACGGAACCGAACCAATGTTCTACTAGTAATAATGTAAGCTCCAACTATGCGAAATCAAACGGACAACAGCCTAACTACGCAAAGTTGTACTAAGTACTAACGCTGTTCGTAAACGAACGTAGCTATTGCTATTTGCTTTATTTAATACTGTAATACTACTTTTGCATACAGGGCACCAGAGAGTAGTACACTGCAGCAACGAACATACGAATGGTTGTCATGAATGACACAGAAGGAGTGCTAAAACGTTCTGGCAAGAAATGGCACTCTCAGTATGTTAAAGCAGAATCCTAATGGTCATTACAGGTAAATGATTATTAATGACGGAGCACTACTAAGTTGGACGTGAGAAATTTACATCAGGTCAGTTATTGGGAAATACTGTCATTGAAATGGGACTCTAATTCTTATGTTATTTGTTCAGAGTACTGTCTGTTTCACAACGGAACATTTACTTTTGTATACTAAATAGAAATCATAAATTCTGTAGTAATCTGAATATTGGTAGTTAGTTATTTATTACAGCATACACATGTTATCATATTGGTAGTTGAACTTCATTAGTACACTAACTGTAATTGGGATAGGAAAGCTGGCTCAACATTTTGTGTGGGGGACTCAAAAACCAATCAATCTGTCAGTGACTAAGATCAAGGCTCACTAGTTTTGCAAAGCACTATAGACTGCAAACACTTGTGTTTCAGCGATACTATTACAAATTACATTAATTATGCCTTACGTTCAGCCTTCAAGTTTACTAGACAGTAACTACTCCGACTTAATAGACTTCTTTCGAGGTAAGTTTGCTATTTTACTGATATTTCAATAGGAATGACATTTAAGCAAAGCATTTCAGATGTTCTCTTGGCAGCTACACTTCAGTGAATCTTTAACCATCCTTCTGTGAAAAAACCTGTAGTACTTAAAAAAATACTCTACTCCGCAAAAGTTATTAAATTATTTTTATAGAAATCAATTACTTTTCAGTTCAGTACAATAGGAACACGGGAATATCGCAGCACTTGAAATAGGACCCGGCCTGGGTAAATGATGAAGGATAAAATATGGGTCTTTGACACAAAGTTTAAACAAAACAACGTTATTATTTAGATAAAAAAACCAAATAACTGGTCCATGCTATTTTACGGTACAGAACTGGTTATATGAGACGACCGTGGCGATCTCCTGTGGCTACTCAAATAGCCAGCAAAACTATCCATAGCCGTTGCTGTATAACAAGCACTAATACTTCTCTTCTTAGCACAATCATAGCCAACCAGTGTATACCATGAATAATTAGCCAGATTTCTTCGACATACGAAGCTATATTAAATAATATTGCTGCTTTTCTTGCCTCCTTCAGCGCACAAAATGCGAACCCTTTGCATGCAAAATTATGCCACATAGGAGCCTTGCAGTTCGACCGCTAACTCCACTCTTTGTGATCCCGCCACGTAAGTTTCGTTGCAAAGGAACTTCCCTCTATGATTACAAACCTAAGTAACGTATAAATGAACCGGCATTACAGGTAATATTTCAACGTTTCATTATTTTACATAACATTACTCTTAATTTTACATCCATAGATTTTAATTCAAATGGTGCAAATGGCTCTGAGCACTAAGGGACTTAACATCTGAGGTCATCAGTGCCCTAGAACTTAGAGCTACTTGAACCTAACTAACCTAAGGACATCACACGCATTCACGCCCGAGCCAGGATCCGAACCTGCGACCGTAGCGGTCGCGCGGTTCCAGACTGAAGCGCCTAGAACCGCTCGGCCACATGGGCCGGCCGTACAGACTAATTCCAGTGGCATACATGGACACAAATAAAGAATAAAACATCTACATCGATCTTACGTCAAAGAGAGTGGTTACACAGATGTCACATTGAGCAAAAGCAGAGATAGAAGTTATATGAGTCAAATATAGAGAATATCGATAGCAGTGTTACACGGTGCATCATAAAACAACACTTAGCGTATCCACAGAGGAAAAATTCCACCATATTTCTGCGATTCTTGCCGGTAACTGAGTGGTGCATCAGTACGATTAGCAATCTTAATTCGTACCCGGAACTAAAGGTGTAGATTTTACGTGGTGCCCTAAATCGCTTAAGGTAAAATGCCAGGATAGTTCCTTTCGAAAGGATACTTGTACCCCAGCGCTATGCCCTCATCGTCGACGGACTATTATCACCAGTTTACAGGAACATCATCTGCTGATAACTCTAGTCGTGTACCGACAAAAATACTGAAACCTGGTAATAATAGGCGGAATATGAAACGGCGTAGTTAGCTTCACAGAACTGGTTATACAAGGAAAACTGGAGTATCTGCGAGAAAGGAACCAATCAGCAATTTGAATATTAGGTCTTATACTAACATTTACAATACCACAAACAATCCGCAAAGAGTACAAATCATACCTATATAAAACTATTGTGGAGTAAATAAGATTGAAAGACTCGATTCATTTCGCCGCTAGGCCATACATTCTATAGCGCCCTACGTTGCATGGTCTACACAACGATATACTTATTTCGATCTGAATACTAATGAAGGAACTAGCGATATCAACAGCTTCGGGACATTTTGCGGAACCAGCGGAGAAGAATGAAAATGTGTGCCGAACTGGAATTCGAACCCGGAATCTCTGTACTAGTAGGCAATTGCCTTAACTTCTGCTCCACTCAGACGCAGAGTTTGTGCCACATCTGTGGATCATCTTGTCACACTTCCCCGTCGACTCACATTCCCACCTAGCGCCAGCTATCCGCAATCTCCGTCCATGTCCTCCATGGTCGCTAGTTTTAGATTCCCTCTGGAGGTCGGACGTAAATAAGTATCCCCTCTCAAGATAGTGTATTCATTGCCTATCGAGGCGAATCAAATATGTGAGTGCGTGATGTCTATTCTTTCGATCATATTGAAATAGGTAACGAATTTTCGGAAAGGCATATTAATTGTGTTATGGATATACTCGGGGTACACCGCATGACAACAAAGCTCATAATAATTGCTCGAAGTGACGACCGCCAGTCTCGATGCATGCATATGAACGACGGAGAAAGTTCTGCCGGACCCTCTCACAGATCCATAGCGTCTCTTGTGACAGGAGACAGGCACCTTGGAACCTAGGCCTCCATCCTTGGTCTAAAGCACGCAGGCCTCTGTTCGTTTTTACGGAGGTTTCATACACCAATGTCTTGACGTAACCCCAGAGAAAAAATTCCGTAGGTGTAAGATCAGACGATTGCGCTGGCCATGGCACAAGACGTCTCCCTCTCATCCAATGAAGTGGCTACCGGTACGTGTTGTTCAGGTCTTCGCGAACATTAACATTGAAGCGGGCTGCGGCACCCTCTCGTTGAAAACTCGTCTTTCGCGGCCAACAGGGGGTACCATCTCCAAGAACTGTGGCAGAAAATCTCGGAGGAACACCAGGTAATGTGGACCAGTCAAGCGGGGAGGCGGCAAATGAGGTCCTGTTAGGTGTTCTGACACAGTGCCCGCCCATACCTTGACAGAGCTTCGTTTCTGGTGGCCATATATGTGAGTGGCTTGAGGACTGTCCCCGCTCCAGACATGGCTGTTGTGGCTGTTGGAAACACCATCATGGGTGACGGAGGTTTCGTCTGTAAACAGTAAAACCTGTACCAAGTTCGGCACTACAGTACTGCAGTGGATCTTTCTTTCTTTCTTTTGCTTGTACCATGTTCCCGCAATAACGCAGGGTCGGCATGGTTAATCGGATTGGGCAAAATTAATTTAAAGGGTGTCCGGACGCCCTTCCTGCCGCCACCCTGTACCCCCCGGGATGGAATTAGTGTACCCCAACTGTCTCTGTCTAGTGTAATCCATGGTAGAGTGCATATGTGTTCAGATGTCTGCGAGCCGTGTAACTGAGGCGGGACGTGGGGACCAGCCTGATATTGACCTAGTGGCATGTGGAAAACCGCCTAAAACCCACATCCAGGCTGGCCAGCACACCGGCCTCCGTCGTTACGCCGCTGGGCGGATTCGATCCGGGGCCGGCGCGCCTACCCGAGTCCAGGAAGCAGCGCGTTAGCGCTCTCGGCTAACCTGGCTACTGCAGTAGATAATACATTGTCAAAAGTGAACGGAGGGCTCAAAATTCGTTGGTCCCAGTGTAAGGTGTCAGGCAAATCCAACACCTTCCATGAAAACCCTGACATGATAAGCAAATCCAGTAGTATGTCACATAGCTCCGAATAAGTCGTGACATTAAATTAACCAAAGTAATACGAGTAACGAGTGAGCAAATGGAATACCACAGACTAACACAAGAATGCCTAAATGCATGTCATACCTTCCCACCGTGAGACAGACGCAGTTCCGAGAGGAAAAACGAGAACAGAAGCCGAGAGCAGAACCATGTTAAGCTGGAGGCCCTACGATGAGGGACGGACACCCACGTCGCCAGATAACCGTCAGGACCACCCCGCAGCCCATGTTAAAAGCTAGAGCCTTAGCGTGAGACTTTTTCGCATCTCTGTTACGTCAGGACCACCCCCGAACCCATGTTAAAAGCTAGAGCCCTCCAGAAGAACAGTATAGATCTTACGATAACACAAAAAGGACCACACCAGCTGCAAGTTTTAGCGTGACACTTTTTTGCGTCTCTGTTACGTTGCAAACTTTAAAAACATTGCCCCACCACGATAGACAGAAGTTTTGTAGGCGTAGCTTAAGGTTAACATTGAGACCCTGATTGCTCAGATGAAAATACAGCCAGATAGTATTTTTTAAACCAACTTTGGTAAACTGTAGTAAGGAGAAGTTAGGACAGAGTTGCTTCCGAGACGGCGAGGTGAGCGGAGTTGTGCTGTCCGCCGCCCCCTGACGAACACCGACAAGGTAATGAACGCACGCGATGCCTCATAACAGCGCATAAAGCTTCACTCAGAACTGCAAAAGTCTCATCTCTTACACCCCCTTTTTGCGTAATACTAGTGTCGATCGTCAATTAAAGCTCATGGTGTTCACATTTGCCACTTGAAGTAAAAATCTGAAACTCGATGATTTTTCTGTTATATAGTTATTGAGAAGCCACATCAGCCACTGTAATTTACGACAAGTTAGATAAGTAATTAAAGATAATTGAGGATCACTGTAGTTTTTCTCTTTTGTGAAACTTAATTTAAACCTAGATTATAGATGTGATATGGCATAGATCATCCTTCGATCCATTGTAGAACTTGGAAACCCATTCAGAGAATATTCGTTCACACTTTTGTTGAACGCAGTTGGTTTTTACCATCCTGTATTAAAACATTTCCTTTTATCAATAGTGCAATTTATAAACAATATTTTGAGAGTAGAATAAAATTTCCAATGGTAAACTTAACTGCTTTTTCGACGTTATTTTACCAGCTAACTAAAAATAGGAAAGCCTTGAACCCCTTACACTATATTTAGTTTGTATTAAGATTCTTTTACATGGAGTGCAGTGGAGCTGACGCTGAAATCATTGAGTATTTGGTTATATCATCGCTAGTCTCACTGAACTCTTCTGAATTCTACATGTCATGTGTGGTCTGACGTCTCCTTACCAGCAACAGGTCCCAGGTTCAAACTAGTCAATTCCCTAAAAAACACGCTCAGAGCGTCGTTGCGCGAAAGTGGTAGGGAGACACGATATAGAACAAACAGACACCACGCAGAATGTTAGACCAGTGCTTGTGTACGTTGTTTCTGATATGTGTGTAATATACACTCCTGGAAATTGAAATAAGAACACCGTGAATTCATTGTCCCAGGAAGGGGAAACTTTATTGACACATTCCTGGGGTCAGATACATCACATGATCACACTGACAGAACCACAGGCACATAGACACAGGCAACAGAGCATGCACAATGTCGGCACTAGTACAGTGTATATCCACCTTTCGCAGCAATGCAGGCTGCTATTCTCCCATGGAGACGATCGTAGAGATGCTGGATGTAGTCCTGTGGAACGGCTTGCCATGCCATTTCCACCTGGCGCCTCAGTTGGACCAGCGTTCGTGCTGGACGTGCAGACCGCGTGAGACGACACTTCATCCAGTCCCAAACATGCTCAATGGGGGACAGATCCGGAGATCTTTCTGGCCAGGGTAGTTGACTTACACCTTCTAGAGCACGTTGGGTGGCACGGGATACATGCGGACGTGCATTGTCCTGTTGGAACAGCAAGTTCCCTTGCCGGTCTATGAATGGTCGAACGATGGGTTCGATGACGGTTTGGATGTACCGTGCACTATTCAGTGTCCCCTCGACGATCACCAGTGGTGTACGGCCAGTGTAGGAGATCGCTCCCCACACCATGATGCCGGGTGTTGGCCCTGTGTGCCTCGGTCGTATGCAGTCCTGATTGTGGCGCTCACCTGCACGGTGCCAAACACGCATACGACCATCATTGGCACCAAGGCAGAAGCGACTCTCATCGCTGAAGACGACACGTCTCCATTCGTCCCTCCATTCACGCCTGTCGCGACACCACTGGAGGCGGACTGCACGATGTTGGGGCGTGAGCGGAAGACGGCCTAACGGTGTGCGGGACCGTAGCCCAGCTTCATGGAGACGGTTGCGAATGGTCCTCGCCGATACCCCAGGAGCAACAGTGTCCCTAATTTGCTGGGAAGTGGCGGTGCGGTCCCCTACGGCACTGCGTAGGATCCTACGGTCTTGGCGTGCATCCGTGCGTCGCTGCGGTCCGGTCCCAGGTCGACGGGCACGTGCACCTTCCGCCGACCACTAGCGACAACATCGATGTACTGTGGAGACCTCACGCCCCACGTGTTGAGCAATTCGGCGGTACGTCCACCCGGCCTCCCGCATGCCCACTATACGCCCTCGCTCAAAGTCCGTCAACTGCACATACGGTTCACGTCCACGCTGTCGCGGCATGCTACCAGTGTTAAAGACTGCGATGGAGCTCCGTATGCCACGGCAAACTGGCTGACACTGACGGCGGCGGTGCAGAAATGCTGCGCAGCTAGCGCCATTCGACGGCCAACACCGCGGTTCCTGGTGTGTCCGCTGTGCCGTGCGTGTGATCATTGCTTGTACAGCCCTCTCGCAGTGTCCGGAGCAAGTATGGTGGGTCTGACACACCGGTGTCAATGTGTTCTTTTTTCCATTTCCAGGAGTGTATGTTCCATCAGTACTCCCCACGCTGTATCGTTCAAAGTGTGCATTTCACTAGCAAGGTGACATGTGCTTATCGCTAGGTGGTCGTCCACACAATCCAGCAACACCTCCTCAATGTCTGGTGTTCCATGTGTTTGGCAGCAGCCGCGATGGGTAACAGTGCGGTTTAAGGCGCCTTATCACTGTTCGCGCCGCTGCTCCCGTCGGAGGTTCGAGTCCTCCCTCGGGCATGGGTGTGTGTGCCGTCTTTAGGGTAAGTTAGTTTAAGTTAGGTTAAGTAGTGTGTAAGCTTAGGGACCGATGACCTCAGCAGTATGGTCCCAAAGTACTTACCACAAATTTCCAAATTTTTCTTCGGCTGCATTCTTTATGGCGTGAGCGACCTTGTCTCTCATAGGTTGGTATCCATGGATGACGCCTGCTGGGAAAACATTCTCTGCAGATTCGTGCTGCTCTACGGGCACTACATCCTCCCGCGCAATACTTTAAATGCATGTCTGTCAATTCTTGTGACGAGCAACTTTCCGTCTTAGACTACACGTCATGCACTGCACACAGTAACACACTCCACCATGGACACGTCACAAGCCCTCTGGTGCAGTGGGCAACTGACACCAGGGATACTGGTGTGAGTGCGGCACCTATTAATGCACAGGTGCGATGACTGTGGGCGACGCTTGACAGAGATGCTACGAGCTAAGTTGTGTGCAGTGTCTCTGTTTAGTGATCTGAGTTGTACACTGCTTATCACACACTGTCTGTTCCGGTGTACAGCTGACTCCCAGGATCCTCGCTATAGAGCGGCACAACTTCATCCACTGTTGCCATGCAAGCAATGAGACTGGCAGTTGTCACATTCAACAGTTACTATGGGCCACTGTGTATGTCCATAACACGAGAAACATGCAGTTTTGAGCACTGGTTGCCTATTTCAGTATAATTGCTTGTAGACCCACTAATCTCCTGTCTCAATTTGATCCAAAAGGTTTGAAACAACTTATATACCCCAAACGGAAAGGCAATTGACAGTGTCTTTATATGTATGTTTCTCGTCACCTCGGTCCCAAGAACAACCTTCAAGTCCATCGGAAGTTGAGCAAGACACACAATATTAACAATTTACAAAGTAACAAACCTACATAGCTAGGGGTCTCTGCGGCTGTGCCGCGTCCTTGCTCATTAACTCAGCAAGCACAGTGCGGAGGAGAATTCCTCAAACGAAATGGCAAAACGAAGAAAGCCACCGGCAGCGACTCTAGCCTAAGAGGGAATGGGTGCACGAGGCGTTCATTGCGACCCGGTGCATACCTGCTAATCACTGCAGATTTAATTACCGCCTCGAAATGAAATAGAGACTCTCCCAAATTCAGTAATCCGTATTCCCTACAAAGCAGTATCAGGCGAGACCACTCAGGAAGAAGCTACAGTAGAAACAAAACGAAAGGCTGTCAGGGGTATGCGGAGTAGGAGAAAAAACAGGGCGATGGAACGCGGAATGATACCAATCACAATCATCAGTACAAATCAAACGCTAATCAATTACCTACTACGTCATTGCATAGAAACAGAAGAAAATAGGAATTACTAGCAATTGGAGGTACCAACAGCTGGAGTTAGTGTTCGCCAAGTGAGCAATCAGCATAACGGATATGTCGGACAGGGCCACGCTGGATTACAGTGGCGGCCGCGTGCAGATTAATAATGGGCAGAATTACCCGCGCAGTGCTAACCGTGATCGGCGCCACGGCTGACTGGCGACTGCTTTACGCCGCGCCTAATGAGAGTGGCGCGCCGTGTCGGTGATCATCAGCCAGTGATTGTTTGTGCGCGATAAATTTAGAAATTGCCGGTAATTACGCCAATTACTGGCGGCGCTGCGATGCGCCGGCGTGAAGGCGACGCCGCGTCGGCAGGTAGCGGAGCGAGCGAGCGTTGCTGTGCTGTCAGCATCCCTCTCTATTCTGTCTTCGTTCGCATTTACTTCGCCGCGGTCGCAACGGTGGTCTGACTGTGGGCGAGTAACTTCATAGTACCATTACAGTTTTCGAAGCAAACAATTCGTTTCGTACATTCCTTGCCTTGTCACATGGTGCATACAACGAGTGCTGTGGGGCGATCGGTATGGTTGGAAATGAACGCCCTTCGTACGCCACGATCACAGTGTAGATACTTTTATTTTTTCTAGATGACAGGTTTCAACAATCATATGCTCTCATCATCTGATCTCCCATAAAAATAATAAGGTGCAACTTACCTTTGGTTAGCGGTAACTACTGCTGCTAGCAGTCCAGCAGAGGGCGAAAGCATAACCTGTTACGTGGTTCACCTGTACAGGGATTTCGTTTTACACCGTTGCTTTACGCCCTTACAAAAGCGATTAATCATTATTAAGGTGTCTATGAGATCAGTCAGCGTAATACTGATACGGGTTGGGTTGTTTGGGTGAAGAGACCAAATAGCGAGGTCATCGGTCTCATCGGATTAGGGAAGGATGGGGAAGGAAGTCGGCCGTGCCCTTTCAAGGGTACCATCCCGGCGTTTGCCTGGAGTTATTTAGGGAAATCACGGAAAACCTAAATCAGGATGGCCGGGCCCGGGATTGAATCATCGTCCTCCCGAATACTGAAATATAACATTAAATTACGTAGTTGGTTGGTTGGTGGATTCGGGGGGAGGGAACCAAACAGCGAGGTCATCGAACTCACCATATTTGGGAAGAATAGGGAAGTAAGTCGTCCTGCCCTTTCAAAGGAATGATCCCAGCATTTGCTTGAAGGGATTTAGGGAAATCACGGAAAATCTAAATCAGCATGGCCGGACGTGGGTGTGAACCGTTGTCCTCCCGAATGCGAGTCTATAAATGAAGCAGTTAAATCAGGTGTTCAGGATATTAAAGTATGTTTTGCACACGTTTGAATTTTACCGTTGCTTTATTAATAGGAAATGCCTTTCCTATGAATGATGGTCTTACAGACGAAGATCCAAAGAAATCGGAAACAGTCCTAAGACAGCGGTTGCAAGCAATAAACAGTTCATTACATCACAGCCACTGTAAGTCCACTATGTTCACAGTTCAAATTCTCAGCTCACAGACTGATAAATCGAAGACTAGCTTCCCAACAACAGTATAAGCTTGATTCTACATCGGAACTCAAACACGTGTGGTCCCAGGCCGTTCTAGCTCACCTTAACCGCACAGTTCTCACCACATAGAGGACCACGGTCTCTCCCTTGCGTCACTGGACTATGGTTTGTTAGGTGACACATTGCTCTAGTCAGATTAACATCCATATACCTGAAATCATTCATTTGAAAACGCTTCTCCCAGTATTAAAATACCTCAACCAAACACATTACACAATTCAGTACACAATTATTTCTATCACATACCATTATATTTTCTTCTCATGATTATTTTTATTTTAATATATTGCACATACCGCAACAGCAGTCGCTCATCAAAAGAACGTTTCGCATAACGTTATTCAATTTCTTCTACAATTATTAATATATAAATTTATTACTAAATAAACATAAACATGAAATATCGATACAAATTACCCACGTGGATGCTAATAGCTTTACGTATTTGTGGATAGCTCCGTTTTGGGTACACAGTGTCACCTTTTCTTATGTTACATACCTCTACTTTATGAAGACATTGGGTCAAGATGACTGCATGAAGCAGTATTAAGACATCCATACCTATACCACATCTTCTACCTACATAAATAATAAGAAAACGTGAAGTCAAATAAAACTGTGCTAATACGTGATTAAGAACTTCATGTGGCGAACAATTCGGCATTGAAATAAGTGATATGTAAGTAGCTATACGCCTAAACTATAAGTGACGTATGCATTCTAAACGTGCTTATAAATTTGAATAATAATTGGTCTCTCTGGGTATTTAGTCAAATCTAAACAGATTTAACTCCAATTCTCCAATGTGTCGTCACACATCATTTTCACTTGTCATGCCATCACTGTTGTCTTCCAGTTGCTTCCACAGCAAGGACCTCTTCCCTGAGTCCCAGCACTGTCTGTGGATCAGCAGGCCACCTCTCACTCACTCAAGTACAGACAGCAGTGCATTGTACTCCTCGTCAACCAAGCCACATCTTGACAAATGTAAAACAAATGATCCAAATAAACAGTTATCTGTAACTGTGGACCATGGCTTCCCAGTGATCAGGCTCCCGAAACCCTTCTTGTTTTACAATATGTCTTCTGTATCACCTCACAAGTGAAAAATCTTAAAGCATAGAACGAAGTGCGCAGACAAACTTCACATAAGGGCAAATTCCGTATAAATCAATCTCAGAATCGAATTACATCCACAGACTTTATGATCTACAAAGATTTTATTTAAATAGATAATTTATGTGCTATTTCAACTATAAAACACATACAGCACCAGTTCATTGCGTGTCGTTTCCAGTTGGAATCCTATCTCTATTTGCTTTCCAGATTACACGTATATTTTCCCTTACCGAGACAACACTTTCGAATTTTGAACAGCTCACAAGAGGCACCATTCCCACTTACAAGAATACCCATAACAATAACTAAATACGCATAATAATCTTCCAAGATGGTTAATCTGTTACGCACCTATACAACTGATATACAGGAACACAAATTTCTCCATTTATCATTACCACATCACTTGTCGACATACGGGCTCAATTCAAATACATTTTAGGGACCAAATGGTTTCTTTGTATTAGGATAGTCTAACCTGCATGCATTTGTCTGTGGAGATTCGGCAACCTAAAATGGCACATGACAAAGATCAAACAATTTTTTTAATTTCACCATCAATACTGCTAGATTTACCTATAGTCCTGACTGAAACTCTACCCCAGTTTTGAATGTCGTCATTTTGTATTTCCAGTTATGCTGCCTCCTACTCTCCATGCCTTTCTTACTCTTCTGCCACAAAACACAATCATCTCTCTCGTTGTTATTTATCACAATGCCTGAAGGAAATTTCGCCTTTTCAGCTATGGGATGTGCTGGCCCCCTAAACATCATGACTTCATAGGGAGAGAAACCATTCGAGCAACTCTTCACAGTATTCATGAGGTCCTCAAATACAGGAACATATCCAGCCCAACCATTGTGACTATTGCTACAATATGTTCTCCATAGTCCACCTAGTTCTTGCATGTACCTCTCGGCAGGATTACTTGCCAGGTGTAACACTAAGATCCTTATATGCACTACACTCAGTCTCTCTATGAATTTATCTCACATCTGAAAAACAAATATTATGCAATATCTGAAAGAACTTTTTCCTGTGCTTTTATTTTTGCTGTATAGTCCTTCTCTAAGTTATTCATAGTATTCTTACTTCTGGCTCTTTTTAGGGAATACAGCCTAACATACTTTGAGAATACATACACAGTTACTAATATGTATTATGGGCAGTGGTCCAAACAGCAGCTACAACAGCTCTACTGTTTTAGGGGGCACGATGTGTAGCACTTCAGTCTGTATTGTCTCAGTGCAATGTTTCACATGCTGAAACCCTCCACGTCTATCTGCTTGCCGTATTATTGGAGTAGATATACTCCTGCATAACTTCTGCACGTTTCTGGGCTCCATAATGTACACGACAGATGGGTAAAATCATTATTTCAACCTGATCATCAGGGAAACACAACTACCTATTTTTACTATCTACCTCCCTACGCCTAAACAAAACTCCTTTATAAATCTTGTAATACTCCCCCCCCCCCTCCCCATCTAAATATACCCTTTTAAATCCTAAATTCATCTTCATGATTTTTGGGTTTTGATCCCTGTTTGGTTATCAGCACATACCTTTGCGAATCGATTTCGTACCTTCCCCTTCCCTACACCTTTCGTGTATATTACTGCTATGTTATACCTCTCGTCACCTCCTTCCCCGCACTCATTCTCCTCTACTATCATCCATGACAAAAATCTACCATATGATTCTGCTTCCCTTTACTGTATCTTATATTGTAATGGAACTGCTGGAGAAACAATGGCAACTCATTAGCCTTTTTTTTTTCGAAAGTGTGCAGTCCTGAAAATAACTCAGAGGTTTATCGTCTGTAAATATATTTACCTCCCTGACCTCCAAATAGAACCTAAATTTATGAAATCCAAACACAAAAGTCAATAGTTCCTTTTGCGAGATCCCAAATGTGAGTTCATATTCTGAGAACATCTGACTAACGAATGGCGTTGTCCTCTGTTCCTCTACCCCATATATCATCCTCTCTAGGAATAGCGCAGGCCCCACACAAAAATCGGAGCTGACACAGGCAATGCAAAAGGTGAGTTACATGTCTGGTAATAAAATATTTTGCTATAACAAACGCTTTTCTTTGTTGCAACAAACTCTTTATTACATTCACATTTTTCTTCAATAATTCACACAAATCTAGAGGATTCATTCTGTAGTCTCTGATGAACTTCAGGTAGAAGTTACACATCCTCATGAAAGACATCAACTGCTTCCTGTTCTTGGGATTCATACACAGTTCAGTGGCATTTGATCTTACCTGCAAGGTAGTATTCATTAAGTTGTTCATTGATGGCCTCTAAATGTTAATTCTAACTGCATGAATTGAAATTTACTAAGTTTGAGTGTCATTCCCAAATTGGGCAATGCCCTGAACACCTCTTCTACCAATGGCCAGTGTTCATGTCATGTACTGCTTATGACGACTGTATCATCTACATATAATGCAAACCTCCTCAACGATTCACTCCCAAGTACGTGACTTAATGCTCTAAAAGAAAGAGCCGCTGATATGGATAGGGCAAATGGAACAACCCTAAGATCTTTTACTCATACAGAAAATCTCCGTCTTTTCTACTTTCCTTGGCAAGTGGCACCAGCCAGAACCCAGAGGTCAGATCCATATATGACATTAGCATTAAATTATGAAATTTTACGAATAACTCGTTCATATTTCTGTTTGTTGATTATGCTTATTACTATTTTATTCAGTTTCCTAGCATCTAACATAATTCATGCAGTTCCAATCTCCCAGATTGCAGTATTCACTCCCTCCCTGTTCTGATATTTCCCATTCCAACATTTGGTGAAATCCTATCCCTCACTGCTTCTTCGTTCCTCACTGCAATAAGGAAAGGCTTTACTTTAATGACACTGTGACCCTAGCTTCAATGAATATTCAAAATTCACTACCTTCCCTGGCTTATTTGAAAACACAGTTTTATATTTATGCAAACGTTCAGCCAGCTGAAACCTGCTCTCTTCTGGTAAGCACTCTATCTTCTTTATCTTATTTATTAGCTCATCTGCACAACACTCCTCATTTTCCTTCTACAAATGTGTCATCACTTTATCTCCCTTTAATTGCTCTTTAAATTGTATTCCCTTTCTGTACACTCCAGCATCAAGAATCAAAATTCTATCCTTAACCTGACTATTACCATTATTTTTATACAGAAAATACTTACCCAAAATTATGTTAATTGACAGTCCTAAAATCATAAAACAGTATGCAGTAAAAAAATGAATATTTATCATAAACTCGAAAATTATTTTCTTTCTAACGACCTTACTACATGTCCCAGTTGTAGTCTTGTTCTTTACCCCACTCACAGTTAGCTCTACTTCATCTGTCCTTATTAATTGCCAAAAGGATTCAGACACAGTTGATGTATTTGAGCCCCATGTCCAGCAGTGCTTCACTTTCAGGATTCCCCACTTTGAGCTAAACAATAGATTGCACCTTCTGTACTTCTATTACTTTTAACTGAGTTTCCCCCATCAAATCAGCTTCAATTTCCTTCCTACTCTATTTATCCATCACACATGCATGCCAAAACTTATTCCTGCATTCAGTCCCAATATCTCCCTTACATAAGTGATTAAATATTTCACTTGCATTCCCATCATCCAATTCCTCTATCATTCTAGCCACTTGGAATTGTAAATTCTCCCCTTCCTCTGGCATCAACATCTGATATGCCTTTGCATATGACACTCAATCTTTTATATTACACTGATGCCCCTCCTTCTTCATCGTTTCACTGTTAACGTCCGATCTTAGAACCACACTATTTCCTTATTAACTGAGTAGAAATGTTTCCACTTCATTTACTCAGTAGATTTTATCTAACCTAATATCAGCCTCAGCGACTCCTTCCTTTTTCAGTCAATTATATCACCTTTCACTACCTTTGGCACTGCACATTCACATATTTCACACTTCCTAGACCATTGTCACATGCATTATCACCTGCCACCTTTGTGATAAACTAATTTACAATATATACGAAGAGCTCTTGAGACTGCTCTACTTACACTGTCAGCAATACTTTTACTTATTAGATTTGTAACCAGCTCAGTTCCAATTTCCAACCCCACTGTATCTTCCATTGTAGATAAACCTATGATGTAATCATTACCTCTATGTTCAATTGTCTCATCTCTATCATATAACTGCCTTATACAAGACAGTTTTCTGTCATTCACATCATTGATACCTCTGCCCTTTTACCTTTATTTCTCTTATTAAATTTCATGAAACCTTCCCACATATCATTGTTACCCAGCATAGCAAACATTTGGCATATGGCCAACTGCCTTCTTTCCCTCTCATCACGTTTATTAAATCGTATTATGGTCTTGTTAACAGGAAAAGTCCCTGCACCCTTGTGGACCTTAAGGGATTCTCTGTCTAGTTTTCTGTCTGACTCCATTAAAATTCTGCACCTTGTGATCATTATCAATGGTGGTGGAAGTCATCTACCCCATTCATATATTCTTTCTTCTCTTGCCTGCCTGTTTCCCCAGTCACTCTAATTGCCACTCTGCCCATCCCTATTACATGACCACCTGTTACCACTGTCATTGAAATTATTTCCATAATTGTTACCTTTATTCTGATTTCTGCTGCTGTCATGTGTTCTACCAATTTTTGTTTATAGCACAGTGCCCTGTTCCTGTTCATGTTCCCAGAAAAATTCATCCACTGAATTAGTAGGGCTTTGTATTAAATAGCTGTTTCCCTAGAAACCTTTTTTTAAATGTTGATATTTCTGTTAGTACCCCTAATGGTCTGTCTAAATGTATAAGTTTGCTGAATTCCCTAACACAGAACTCTCTCAGAGTTTATCACTTTCGCAATTTGGCCAATTTAAGAAATCATTTTGCAATCTTAATTGCTTGGCCTGCCCCATAACTTATGCAAGAACATTGCTTCAAATTCCTTACAGTATAAAAATTTCTCAGCATGCTGGTTACCCCAAGTCTGAGGTAGTTCCTCCAGTTGTCTCTTTACAAACTTTACCTTTATCTCCTCACTCATCTCTTTTATAAAGCTATCTTTGCCTGTAGCCACGAAATCTATTGCATGGTACCTGCTTTCATCACTGAACTGCTTTATGTTACTAATAATTCCCATAGAATATCCTATCATCATACGTAGCTGCCTAGCTGCTACATTACTTACAGATTAATTCAGATTGTCTATCTTTCGCTGAATAAGTTCTACCACCCTTTCAATTTCTCATTATCGATTTTAATTACCAGTTTTAGTTCAGCATTAACCTGGAGTTCAAATTTCCTGCTGTTCTTGTCGTGTGCTCCATTCCGTCCCCTGAGTTCAGAATCTAGTGTCCACTTTGGTTTGCAGCTCCTTTCCTACCCTGTCTATTTGCTTGCTGACCCCTTCCTCAGTTTTAATGAGTTCCTAGTTTGTTTTCCGAGTCTTCAAATCTGATTTCCAAGAGCTCAAACGTTTGTTTTGCTGCATATATTTTATCTGGAAGTTCAGTTTTCGTGTCACTAATTTCTGATTTTATAGGTAACTTCGTAGCAGGTCTGCTGTCTCTATATTAACACACCACTGGCAACATAATGTTGTGCAGCAAGCTTGTGAGAATCATGTTCGTTATCAATGTGCATGGAAAATATGAAGATTTTATCAGCTGTGTACATTTAATCAACTCTATGCATTTTATCAATTATGCGGATTTTATCAACTGGTTTGTTATCAACCCATGTATATGTGGGGAGTGACTTTTAAGTTTGACTTCATGTAATGTAAAGTGGCAATTTTATAACAAGTTTAGTAAGATAAATAGAATTTTGTATATTTTATATATTGCACAATATTGATTGTAGCCTCCCTGAACCCGCCTCTATGATTTTTGTTCTTATATTAGATCAGATGTTGGCAGCGTAACACTGTGGAAACCGGTCATCTAGAGAAAAAATAAAAGTGTCCACACTTTGATTGTAGCATACGAAGTGTGTTCATTTTCAGTACATACAATAATTCAAGGGACACTGGAGAACAGTTCACAGCAAAATGACTGGGTACCTGACAGGGTAGAGGATGTCGTCTTGTGAACTTGTGGGTGTTGGGGGAGGGGGGATGAAAGGCAATCCTGCCATGTGAAAATTCAGCTGTTTCAGCACACTTCTGTTTGTAATGCTGGGCAGCCAGATTGTAGCTTAGTTTGCACTGTAGAGGTGTTTAAACTAAATTTGGTTCATAATTATTGGCGTTGCTATACATGATCAAGTGTAGAGGCAATGTGGCTCAACGACCTGTGATATAAGCTAATGGCAAATATACGATAGGGACGACCACACCGTCGCTAAAGGCTGCAGTTTTAATTACCAATATGCTCCACACACACACAGACGTCATAGTAAACCTATCCCCAGTTTTCCTAACAGATGAGATGAAGGAAATTCAAGTCTTAGTAGGACAAGGGGAGTTCTGATGTAGACTGCATCGACGTCAGGTTTCTCCGGCAGAAATCTATCATACTACAGTCATGAAAATCTAGTCCTTTTGCTTCTCAAGACATCGTTGATGCGTGTGTTGCAACGGAAGTCCTTTAATTTACCTGACAACGACGGCCGATGTTGTTTAGTAGATATTAGCAAATTATATCGAATGCTGTGTCAAGCCTACCAACGTAATGAGACATTGTTCTTACATCAGTTTTTCACTGCATAGTGAAATGATTAAGGGTAGTTTGGACCGCATCTGCTGCTACGATTTTGTTGTGACGAAGTACCTAATCCTATTCGTGTCTATAATCATAGCCGGTTTGAATTCAGTTCGATAAGGTGACTCCTAGCAAAAACTTATGTGTGTGTTGTTGTACCACAACTGTATCTTATGTTCTTAAGAGAACTGGCTGAGCCGGCCTGGGTGGCCGAGCGGTTCTAGGCGCTACACTCTGGAACCGTGCAACCGCTACGGTCGCAGGTTCGAATCCTGCCTCGGGCATGGACGTGTGTGATGTCCTAGGGTTAGTTAGGTTTAAGTAGTTCTAAGTTCTAGGGGACTGATGACCTCCGAAGTTTAGTCCCATAGTACTCAGAGCCATTTGAACCATTTTTGAGAACTGGCTGACGTCACAGATTTCGCGTCCACTGCGATTTTCGGAGATTATTGGTTAATTAACTGATACTCTGAAGGGGACTCGTAATACAAACGTATATTCCGTGTTTTACGAAGTATGTGCGTCTACATCCACATGACTACTCTGCAATTCATATTTAAGTAGAGAGCAGAGGGTTCACAGAAATAATTTCCGATCGTTTCTCAACCGAGCCACTCTTGAATAGCACGTGGGAAGAATGAACACCGAAATCTTTCCGTGTGAGTTATTTTATCACGATGGTTGTTCCTCCAAATGTAGTTCGGAGTCAACAAAATATTTGCACATCCAGAGGAGACACCTGGTGATTTCAATTTCTTTAAAAGATGTCGCCGCAACCACAAACACCTTTTTTTATGACAGTCAACCGAACTCGCAGTATTATATCTGTGGCAGTCTATTCCCCTGTTTGTGATAACACAAAACAAGCTACTCTTCTGAGATCGTTTTTAATATCCTGCGTCTGTCATATTTGACAAAAGTCTCATATTGCGTAGCGGTACTTTAGAAGACAAATGACTATCGTAGTGTAAGAAAATCTCTGTAATAATTTTTTTTTCCATCTTCCAAGTGTTCTGCCAGTAAAATTCTCTCTTTGGATGAGCTCCACACAACATTTTCTGTTAGATGGATCCAATTTAAGTTGTTAGTTATTTTACTCCGCAAATATTCATTTAAATCTAAAATGTTTAACTTTGTATCATTTATCGTGTAACCGAGATTTAAATGATTTGTTTCTAGTACTCATGCGGACACTTCTCGCTTCTTACTGATGAAGGTCAATTTCCACCTTTCGCACCAAGTATATATCTTGAGAAAATCATTCTGTATTTCGTGCCAGCCGGAGTGGCCGTGCGGTTCTAGGCGCTTCAGTCTGGAACCGCGTGACCGCTACGGCCGCAGGTTCGAATCCTGCCTCGGGCATGGATGTGTATGATGTTCTTAGGTTAGTTAGGTTTAAGTAGTTCTAAGTTCTTGGGGACTGACGACCACAGATGTTAAGTCCCATAGTGCTCAGAGCCATTTGAACCATTTTTTTGTGTTTCGTGTTGATCTGGTGACGGGTTTACTAGACGGTAAATGACAGGATTGTCTGCAAAGAATCTAAGAGGGCTGCCCAAGCTGTCTTCTAAATTGTGTGGATTACTGACGGCTTCCCTTGGGAGACCGCAGATATCACTTATGTTCCAGTACATGATTTTTCCCCCGTTACCGGTTCCGTGACCTTTCTGACAGGATATTGCGGGTGCCCAAAATTGAGACGATACTCCACAAAAACTCAGTTTTATCCGTAACCGCTTGTTAGGAATAGTTTCAAAAGCCTTCTGGAAATCCAAAGACATGGAACCAACTTGAGATCCCCTGTCAATAGCATTCTACTTCGCATGAGTAAAGGGCCAGTTATTTTTCACAAGGAAGATATTTTTTGAATACATGCTGGCGATGTGTCAATAGATCTTGTTCTACGAGGTATTTCATAATGTGTATGTTCCAGAATCGTACTACAAATCAGTATCAGTGATATGGTCTATAATTCAGAGGATTACTTCCGTTTCTTCTCTTGTGTGTTGGTATGGCTTGTATCGGTAAAGCCAGTTAATTGCCAGTACGGTTGCAGAAGTAACGGCTAGATTTTGCGCCGTATTTATTCTATATCGTCGAGACCCGTATCCGTTACAAAGTATAAGTTTCTTGTTACTTTTGTTATTGAATAAATGATTTTTGCTTTATTTTCTGACTTTTCTCTGAAAAAAAAAATCACAGTGTTCGCTTGTTCCCCGTTCCATAATGATTGCATCCAACAGTCAGAAAATATATTAAATTATCTTTAATGAGAAATGATATGAATACTGGGAACAGCGAATTGCTGCCTTCTCCAGTCAAGTCGATCACTATTCAGTTTTACAGTAAATCTGATCACGTCTTTAAAAACGTAAGCAGGTCGAGCTTACTTCAATACTCTCGTAAGGCGTTTCAATTCACAGGACTAACGAAACGCATCTGAAAGTAAGGAATCCAAGGCTCACGAATACATTTGGCTTTCTCCCGAGCTGGGTTAGAACTGCGTACGAGGAAAAAGAAATGGCGAGTGATAAAATGCGTGCGGCACTTAGTGTCGCTAAGAACTTGTTCGGCTGAGAAAAGTGATTGCAGTCGTCACGAACTGTGTGTGGGAAAGAAGAGTCTTCTGACTGTAAGGAATTGGGAGAATGAACACCGAAATCTTTGGGTGTGAGTTCTGAATTCTTTTATTTTATCACGATGGTCGTTTCCCCATATGTAGTTAGGAGTCAACGAAACATTTGCGCAGCCAGAGGAGACAGCTGGTGATTTAAATTTCTTTAAAAGATCTCACCGCAACCACAAACGCCTTTTTTATGATAACGCCTTTTTTTCGACTAAGCTAGAGTGGAATAACAGCTGCGTGCGAGGAAGACGACATGCGAGCAACGAAATTTTTCGGGCAATAACGAGCCAGAACTCGTGGTATATTTGTTACTCAGTGACAAATACGTACGAGAAGCAACAGCTCTAACTGCTAGGAACGGCAAAAGTGTGAGCATGTGGGTGGTTCAGCAAGTATGAGTCTTTCAAGACATATGTCACTAACTAACGTGCTGTTACCATCGTATGACGCCGTCTGTTAGACGGCGTTAGAACCAAAATTACATAATTAATTGAATGTATTTTACGTCAATACGCTCTATGAATAGTTAAGTTAGGCTCACGGCTGTTGTACTTATTATTTTAGTTCTTATTACTTATGCAATTTTGGTGGGACGCCATTGGCTATGAATAATGCTTACCCTGTCGTGGCTGAAATGGAAGTTGAAAGCAGCGGAACCTTGCAGACTGTGTTCCATTTCCTCCATTGCTGTAAAGTAAGTCACAATTCTAGAAGGGAATAGCTACAACCAATTCAAATCTTTGCCGCGACATGACACCAATTATTTATGCTGGGCAATGATCTCACACCAGATTGTAATATCGTAATAAAATATTCTACACCTATAATCGGAATGCGACACTAATTTATATGGGATACCTCTGATTCTAGATTATTCTGGATTTAATAGTACTTACTACAGTAAGTTCTGCTTCGGAATATTCACCGAGATGGAAAAGTATAGTATCGTTCAATGATTTGCTTGCTGCTTTTCAATCAGAAAATATTTTACAAGGGAAAGGCGAATTTGGATATTATTTATGGCCACCCTTCATCATCAGTAACTATCGTCACTTATTGCTTCAACGTATTTTAAAGTGAGCATCGCCAAGGGCACCATTCAATTGCTGTTACGGAAGAGATCACTGAAAATGTCCACAACCTGATTCTACCTGATATCCGAATCAAATTGCGCCAAGTAGCAGATACCATAGCTGCGTTACCAGCTAGAGTTAATATTTCATACGGGAAGTAGATGGTACGGAAAGTTGTCGGCGCAGCAGCTGCCGCGATTACTTACGCAGAACAAGAAGTGGGTGCGGTTATCATCTACAAATTCGTGTTTAAAGCAGGACTCTCTTCTTCGAAACGTCACAAACAAGGAGACCCGCATCCATCACTATACCATGGACATCATGCAAGAATCCAAATAATGGGATGCTTCCACTGAAACTGTTCAAATGGTTCAAATGGCTCTGAGCACTATGGGACTTAACTTCTGAGGTCATTAGTACCCTAGAACTTAGAACTACTTAAACCTAACTAATCTAAGGACATCACACACATCCATGCCCGAGGCAGGATTCGAACCTGTGACCGTAGCGGTCACGGGGTTCCAGACTGTAGCGCCTAGAACCTCTCGGTCACTCCGGCCGGCTGAAACTATTCCAAAGACGTCCTACGCTGTTAGGGTGGGTCGATAGAGCTTTTGCTACGAAAGGCAAAGGTTCAAGATTCCGTTTCTGGTCCCTCATGCAGTTTAATGTACCTGTAAAATTCTTTTTAATTTAATATTTGATTGGTTGTTTTGAACAACAATACACGGTTAGCATATATGTCCACGGGTTAACTATGATTGGTGAAAGTCATTTAATTTTCAGTTCATTAAGCTTTGCCTTACTATTACACATTTATAGAAATCTGATTCTTCGCGGTATAAATTGCCCCTTATAGAGGAGTTAAAAGTTAGCATCGCCAGCAAACACGCCTGAGGTATAATATCACCGACATGCATCCTACCGCCTTTCTCTGAGCTCGTCTACATTTGCGTCTACAGGGAATGGAAAAATGTGGAAACACCGAAAGGAGAGGATGCTTGAAAGTAAATGGAGATACTAGCCAAATCTGCATTTTAAGCTGTTGTGTTTTGCCACTAACAGCACTTGTAAAATGTTCTCATTATGCTGCAAGTGTCAGTGGTGGTCAGTACAGAGATCTCCGCAGTTGTGAGTGCTAAAGAGGAAAGTAAGTGAATTAGAAACGTGGGCAAATTGATGGTCCTCGTGTAGTGTCTGCTTCCATAACCAAAGTAGCCTAAGTACTTGCTGTTTCAATAGGCCCCGTATCGAAGATCTATACCGCATACAAGGAAAGTGGAAAAACATTATTTACTAAGTCACGATGGGGACGGAAGTGTGTGTTAAGTAATCATGAAAGACGGTCTTTCAATAGGACGAAAAGTAGGAGAACGATATTTGTAAAAGTTGTTGCAGAACAGAAAATAGCACTCGCGAACTGTTTCGGTAGCAAAAGAACACGGACGGAGCACCATAATCTGGGCATTACAGTGCGAGTTGGAATTCCAAAACTAAACATCGGTGATGCAACGCTCGTAAGACGAAAACTTGCTGCTGAATCCATAAAACACGGACTACGAAGCAATGGAAAAAAGTAATTTGGTTTAATGAGTTGTTTCACACTGTTTCCACCTTATGGCCTAGTTTACGCCTGGTGCGTGGCATCAAAAGCCTACGATGCAGACCGCTTGCTGCTAAAAAGTGCAACTTGGTGAGATGATGATATAGGAAGCCGTATAACGCAATTCCATTCTCTCCATGGTTGCTCTGCAAGGTCGCAATGTTTCGGAGCACTGTGTGACGATTTTGGTTAGTTAGGTACATCTGACGATACAATGCCTGATCCCAGGTGTGTGATCCTACGTTCCAATACGACAGGGGCCCTGCCCACACGGCTCACATGGTCCAGGACTGGTTTTCTAGAGCACGAGAGTGAACTGTCGTACCTCCCCTGATCACCACAGTCACCAGATGTCACTATTATTGAACCTTTGTGTTCTACTTTGGACAAAAATGTGTGTGATAGAAATCTAATTCTACTACCGTTACCTGAACTTGTTACTATTTTCGAGGAAGAGTAGTATAAAATTCCACTGGAAACCCATGCTGGACTTTTATTTATCCGTTCCGAGATGACGATAAGCTTCTACAATACTAGAAATTTATTTACACTATTCTAGGCGTAGTAATATTTGGTTAGTGGTGTTTTCATGTTTCTATCCATCCACTGCACAGCAAGACAATGTACAGTGCACGGCGGAGAATACATTGTGCCAATACTATCAGTTTTTGATATTCTAGGGCAACAGGCATACAATAATTTTTAAATGAACGTACCGCCATTTGACTGTATTGATGTTTCCTTAATTACGACCTGAGTTTCAGCCTTTTATGCCATTTTTACGTAACCGACTATATATATTAATGACAAACTCAAGAACTTGAAAATGACACAAAGGGCCGAAACCTATGTCGTAATTAAATAAACAACATTACAGTAAAAAACAGGTGTGTTCATTTAAAAATTATCAGTTTTCCTTCCTATCCCAATCGCGCCCTAGATGAGGGAAAAGTGACTATCTAGAGGCCATTGTACGCGTCCTACTCTCTCTTATCTTTTCCTTGTGATCCCTACGCAAGATGAATATTGATGGCAGCATAATTGTTGCACAGGCATCTACGGATACAGGTTCTCTGATTTTACCCAACAGGATTTCACGAGAACTTCATAGCGTTTCTTCCATGCAGTGGCGGCTCGTGCAAAATTTTAATATAAACTGAACTGTTTAAGCTTATTTAAATTTTATAATCATTTGTTTAACATTGCCAAGTACAAAATAAAGTGGAAAAAAAGATGTTGGGAGTGGCGGGGATCAGATGTGAGCCAATGGATTTCCAGTCAGTGCGGCTAACCACTTGCCCATCCAGTTGGTAGTATAACTGTTCGTCAAAAACGACTCATTCTCTCCACCTGTGCAGTATGTTACGCGCGATTTCATACTGACCTGGTGCTGTGAGCAACATAGCAATCGTAGCCTCAAGGGACAACGTCACGTGAGAGCGTGTGCAATCAAAAACAGACAACTGCGTCCCATCTGAATTGATGGTAGTGCGGGTTGGGTTGTTTGGGGAAGGAGACCAGACAGCGAGGTCATCGGTCTCATCGGATTAGGGAAGGATGGGGAAGGAATCGGCCGTACCCTTTGAAAGGAACCATCCCGGTATTTGCCTGGAGCGATTTAGGGAAATCACGGAAAACTTAAATGAGCATGGCCGGACGCGGGATTGAACCGTCGTCCTCCCGAATGCGAGTCCAGTGTCTAACCACTGCGCCACCTCTCTCGGTAGTAGTGCGGCTGACCATCATTTCAGCACTCGACACTGGATTCTGGTTGTCGTAATAAGAGCGCTACTAAACATGTTTTCGAACGTTTTATTTGGAAACCAGCACAAATTTGAAGAGACATGACGTAATTTTTGTGCGATTTCTAGCTCGCATTCAAAGAGAAACGGCATACTTTTAGTGCGGTATTTTCCGTGTGCTGTAGCATAATAGCACGTGATAACCGGTCGCCACTGCTTACAGGGTTTCCCATCTAAGATCTCTGAGCATTTCTATTACAATTTCGTGTGGGCTGTACCAACTTTTTACAACGCTAGCAGCATCTCTCTGAATTCATTCTATGTCCTTCAGCGCACTATCCAACCTATTACGTACTAGCGTTGTTAATGAAAGATATCACACATTCTTTCTCTCACAATTAATAAAATATATTGGGCTTTTATGCTTAGTAGCCAGGGAGGCAGGGTGTGAAACGGACATTCAAAGAAGCTACGATCCATCTTGAAAATGCCCTCCGCAGTTGGGGACGAAACATTTCGTTTTAACGTGAAATCCGTTCGACCAAGGCATAATAGTCCGGAATATTTTATTAGTTGTTACATTTCCGGCCGTGGAAGTCTGCATTTCACAATGCTTTCACTTTCTGCACACTCTTGCTCAGGGATATTTATGTTAATCCAAATCACAGAAAAAACACATTTTCAAAGAGCGTCAGTATGAAAGACATGGCATTCTCATAATACAAGCTGAACTATTCAATTCATTGTGTCAACAGGAGCGCTAATTTTACTTCGGTACTGATGGAGGTATCTTGGTGTTAGTTTCAAGTACGAGAACAGGGAGAAATTGCTTGTACACAATATGCTTTTCCTTCTGTAAATTTTCAGTTTTCAAATTAAAATAAAAACTAATTCTCTAGTATGAGCGCTATTCATAAAGCAACCTCAAATTGGTTATAAAACAGACAAATGCTTGTAAGTTCATGGAACTATCGCAGTTAGAAAACGATACCTTGAAGTTCACGTTGCATCCAGCCACCTCTCTGTCGTGTTCGCCAGTGTATAAGCAGCATGAAATTGAAATGGACGTTGTTATTACGTATCCCACCCGTTGCAAGATGTATTCTTTCATTCGCTTCCTGCAACCAGAATGATTCTTTAGCGCCGCTATTCATCGTCGATTGTGTCATGTGAATGGGAGTGGAGTTATGAGTGATGGTATTTTAAGGGAGTGGCACAGAAAACTGATAGCTGGTCGAACAGACGCGCACGATGTAGGTGGTCAAGGAAGACATTCTACTGCGACCGACGTCTTTGTGCGACATACAGACGATATCGTGCATGTGAGACGACGGTATATAATTTCCGAACTTTTCTTGAGATTCGCCTCAAATTTCAAGGTAGCCCTCTTCAACATAATCACAGAGATGTAAATGTACCATAAGTTTTGTGCACTGTACATAACAAAATGTGTAACAGACGTTCACAGTATTGAAAGAATGGGTTGACATTCCTTCAGCGCTACCATGATGAGAGGGAGGAATTTCTGAACAGAAATCTGACTGGGCACCAGACAGGGGTGCATTGTGGGAATTCTGAAACTAAGGGACAATCCAGCTATTGGATGCACACCCGTTCCCTCAATAAGCCCGAAACTTCAAGCAGACATTGCCAAACCGCAAAATTATGGATAGAGTTTTTGGAATCTGAAAGAAATTTGGGTAACATATTTTATGAGAGTAATGCGTGAGTGTACGCTTACACACAGTTTTATTGTCAAAATTTTACTAAGCTCCGAAAGTCAATCCAAAACAAGTGGCATGAATGAGTCAGTCCCTTCACGAAAGTGCGTGATAGCATACTGCCAATCGTACGAGGGAAAATTCAAAGTTTTTCGAAGGGAGATTTTTCAAGATTCCATGTTTTACTGTCAGAGCGACTTTCAACTATTCCCCAAGATGGCTGCTCAGTATTTCATCAACGACGATGAACTCGAGGGTGCTGACAACAGCTGACAGAAGTACCATGCGGGAACACTCTTTGACGATACGACAAATGTTTGAATTTTGGATGGTGATTGTGTAATCAAGTAGTATCAACAAGTAAGTACAATTTTAAGTAGGAAAATCTTTTTCTTTCTTTTAGGGTTCCGTACCTCAATCGACAAGAAAGGAACACTGATATGATCATTCTGTTGTTTGTCTGTTTTCCTGTCCGACTTATAAAACCGTTTTCGCCAGGAACGGACAGACTTATGAAGTTCACATTTATGCCAAACACCAAGACCTATGGTCCCTTGCTGATACAAAATATATACGCTCCTAAGTTAGGGCAGTCAGAAGATACGGTCATTTATGTCACATATTCTGATGCCCTGCAACTCACTCATCGAAACCTGTACTGTACTTCACGTTGGCTGCGCGGAGTGGCCGCGAGGTTAGAAGCACCATATCACGGATTGTGCGACCTCTTCCTCGGGCATTGGTGTATGCGTTGTTCTTAGTATAAATTAGTGTAAGTCTAAGTAGTTTGTATGTCTAGGGACCTATGACCTCAGCAGTTTGGTCCCCTAGGAATTCACACACATTTGAACTTCCCGTTGACCAAGAATACTGGTAACAGCCGAAAGTAGTCGAGAGTTTCGATTCCCAGGTTGGGTGAACTGTTATATACACGATTAACATCGTGCCGAATCTTCAGAGCGCGAGACCTACTCGCAACTTTCGTTATTATTTGTTATGCCCAATCAGAGGTTTGTTAATGAATAGCCCTCTTATGTGAAGATTGAACTATTAGCTGCAAATGATGATTGTGATAAGAAAACCGGAGGGAAGACCTTGGTTGTGGAGGGCAAGGAAGTCCCGCTGTACTGGGCGGCGGTCCAGCCGCAAGATTACCGGCGCCTCCTAATTACGTTCGATCGGTGCGTTCCGGCCTTGGTGGCATCCTCAGTTCTCCTTGGGCGGCGCGTTGCCTCGCGCCGGTTATTACGCGCGGCCGTTAGCAGCTAATCCCGCGACGTCCGCATTTCCGGCTTCCGCAGTTCCGGTTGCGTCCTCGCCGCGATTGGCTGCCGCCGGATTACACGGCGCTTCGATTGGCCGCCGGGTGCACACGTCACCTGGTGGACAGCGGCCGAGCTCTAATTGGGGCCGGCCTAAGTGCACCTGCAAAGCCGGGCCCGGCCACTGTGCGGTTACCTAATTAAACCCGGGGCTCTCGCGTAATGGCGACATAAAATCGCTCGCCCTCCTCGCGCCCGCTAGGTGCCGAGCTCCGCACAGTTAAGCCGTCCTACGGCCAGGCACGCTGGCATAAAGAACGTAATTACTGTGTTGACAATGTAAGCAAGGCGACCGGAGACGTTAACGCAGGGCAGGACAGGGTACAGTTTCAGTAAAGGGATCCGCATCTCCTGATTTTCTCTCCTCGCTGTACGACGATTAAAACCTGTTTCACAGCGTTTATATTTCTGTGCTTTGCTACTGCCGTGACATTTCTGACTGAACGGCTTTAGGCTATTATCCAGTGGACACATGAGCAACACAGCTCGTGCCACATCAAACGAGTAGTGTTAACCTGACCCCATTTGCTTTCTACATGCGTCGTTATTTTACCTCTACTTACACACGTTATTACTGCAGTAATTCTTAAAAATTGTTAAACTAATGCTCCTGAGAAATTCCGAAAATTGACGAATTGAAATACCCGTTGTTTGCATTGTAATTTATGTAGCAAACCAGATTGAAATTTACGAATGTATTGTTTTGCGGCGATATGTACTGATAAAATTTTCTCGGGCTTCCAGAAACGTGAAGTGGTTTAAAAACCTCGAGCCTTCTGCCGAGCACTCCAAAGCCATCGTCATCTGCTGACTGTCTTTTGGTTGCTTTTGTCTTCTTTGACGTCACTGTTGCTCGCTGCAGTTCCATATAAGGCAATGTTTTTATTGCCACGCCGTCACCCTCGCTTCAGAATGAGGTGCAGCTGTAAAAGACTATATAAGAACGTGTCCATTATAATTATCCGGGCTGTTATGCCGTGGTCGGTTGATGAATTCTGTGGTGATTCCCAACGTTTCGTCTCCGACTGCAAGAGACATCTTCAAGGGGGTCCGTGGCTTGATGGAAGGTCCAACACACACACTGGCTCGCTACTGACTGCCGCTAAATTCCGTGTCCGCGCGCCCCCGCGCCGCGGCGTGACGTCACGTGTTTTGAAAACGTCAGTGCAATTGGCCGTTGTCCGTCGCCGTCGATCGCCGTTGCCATCACCCAGTAGTGGACGAGTGGTACACATCTTCTTTAACACCGGCATCCATATACCGTTTAATTTGACGCCCTCCTCCTTTCGGTTGAAATTATTAGGGTGTTTAGCGATTTCGATTGCCTCCCTGTAGAGCCTTTCGTAGTATCCGCTTGTGGCCGCTAGTACTTGCGTCTCCTCGAAACGAATATTGTGGTTCCCTGGCAGGAAAGCATGCTCCGCAACAGCCGATCGTTCCGTTTCTCCTCTTCTACAATTTCCCTTGTGCTCTTCCAAACGTTTAGAAACAGTTCTTTTGGTGGTACCCACATAAACATCACCACAGCTGCATGGGATCCTATACACTCCAGATTTTTCCAATGGTTTGCGAGCGTCCTTGGCAGGCCTAAGGTATTCCTGTATCTTCATGGTGGGCTTGTAAATTACGGTAATATTCCGCTTCTTCATGATCCTCCCAATTCTTTCCGTTACATTTTTAACAAACGGCAGGAAAACCTTAGATTTTGCACTAGCCTGTACGTCAGTATGATTTCTGAGTGGCTGCCTCAACGCACGTTTTATTTCGGCGGACGAATATCCGTTCTTCGTTAGTGCATTGTGGAGATGTTCCATCTCAGCGTCGAGCAACTCAGGTTCACAAATATTTCTAGCTCTGTCCGCTAACGTCTTGATAACACCCCGCTTCTGTTGTGGGTGGTGGTTCGAATCCCGGTGCAAATAACGGTCCGTGTGCGTGGGTTTGCGGTACACTGAGTGGCCCAAACAACCATTTTCGTTTCTAAACGCAAGCACATCGAGGAAATGTAGTTTGCCGTCTACCTCCTCCTCCATTATAAAATGAATTCTTGAGTTTATACTGTTCAGATGTTCGTGGAACCGGCTTAGTTCCTCCCTACCATGTCTCCACAACACAAAGGTGTCATCCACGTATCGGAACCATAAATTTGGTTTCTTGCTGGCAGTACCTAAGGCCTGTTCTTCGAATTTCTCTATAAAGGAGTTTGCAATTACGGGACTTAGGGGGCTTCCCATAGCCACGCCATCCGTTTGCTCATAAAACTGTTCATTCCACTTGAAGTATGTGGTCGTCAAACAACACTTAAACAGCTCTAAAATATCGGCAGGAAAAATTCGATCCAGCTGTTCCAATACATCATTAAGTGGAACCATGGTAAACAGCGATATCGCATCGAAGCTGACCAATATGTCCTCCGGCTGGACCACTATGCCATTCAATCTGCTGATGAAATGTGTCGAATTCTTTATATATGAGTCCGAACGGCCCACATGTGGTTTTAACAACGTAGTCAAAAACTTGGCTAACGAGTAGGTGGGCGAACCAATGGCACTTAGTATCGGCCTTAACGGAACATTTTCTTTATGAATTTTGGCCAATTGCACTGACGTTTATTCATCAACCGACCACGGCATAACAGCCCGGATAATTATAATGGACATGATATTTCCGGCCGTGAAAGTTTACATTTTAGTATTTAAGAACGGTAATAGAAACCAAAAGACTGTCACGACAGTGGCCAAGGAGCACTCAACTGAAAGCTTGTGGATTTTAAACCACCTGACACAGCTGGAGGCAAGAGAGAATTTTATCAGACAGCAGTTATACGATTGGAAGGGCATGAAAGGGATGCAGTAGCTCAGAAGGGGGTGAGACAGGGTTCCTGCCTCTGTCTGATGCTATTTAATTGTTACATTGAGCAAGCAACGAAGCCAGGGAGACCAGTGACAAGAAATAATACCTGATGACGTCGAAATTCAGTCAGGGATGACCAATGACTTGCAAGAGCAGCTGAACGGAAGGATTTGTTTCTCTGAATGGTTAGCGTACTGAAAATAGGTAATAAGATGAATGTTAACAAAATTAAAACAAGCTAACCTACTGTCGCAGAATTACATTAGGAAACGAGACCTAAAAGTATTCCATGACTTTCGGTACCTGAGCAACAAAATAATTGACGACGACGGAAATGGAGAGGATATAAAATGTAGAATGGCAATAGCTAAAACAGTGTTTCTGAAAAACTAAAATTTATTGACATTCAGTACAGGATGTCACAAAAACATATGGTCAATCCTCCAGGAAGAATTCCTCTCAGATAGAGAAAGAAAATATGTTAGATGACATAGGTCCGGAAACGCTGTCTTTCCTAGATTTTACAATTCCTTAGCACATTAATCAGTCAAAAACACAGAAATGAATCCATCAGCACAACGCGAAAGACTATCCTAAATAAAATATTCAAGGTGCCCTCCACTGGTAAGGATACACACATCAAAGCGGAGTTGCATTGAATCCCTGATTCGCTGATGTTTCCCTGGATCACAGAGTATTATTTCACAGCCTTTCACAATATGTGCCCGAAGACTTTGTACATCTTCTGCCGAAGTTTCATACATATGAGCTTTTAGATGCTCCCACAAATAAAAGTCTAGTAGGCTTAGGCCAAGGAATTGGAGGCTAAGGAATCGTTCTAGATCTGCCTATCTATGTGTCACGGACTCAGTTATTTAAAAGCCTACATACTAGAACACTGAATGAGGAGGAGCTCCTTCGTGCCTGAAATACCTATTTGGACCCACTGGTAAAGGCACATATTCTAGCAGAACAGGTAGTGTGTTCTCTAAGAAACCATGGTAAATTTCTCCTTCGAGTCCTAACAATCAGTCACAAACAATACTGGCCCAAATGTTGACAGAAAGTCTTTGTTGATGTCTTGATTGCAGAATTTGGTGTGGGTACTTGATAACCAAGAATAATGAATATGAGTGGACCGAAAATTGTACCTTGTGGCATTTCCTTCGTTATTTCTCGTTTGCCGCTAAATTTTTTTTCTACTCTTAATACTGTTTGAGTTATTCAGTGCAACTTTTGCATAGTGTTGTTAAGTGCGATATAAACAAACTGTGTTTCGCATGATTAATGTGATTTTAAAGAGAAGTAGTAAATGACCTTTAACATGGGAATAAGACATTTGCGGATACCTGTCGCAACACATTTTATACCCCTAAGTGTAAGGAACGTTTCCTGAGGGTTCGGCCATACGTTTATGTTACACATTGTATAAATATATTAGAAAATTTTGTCTGAAAGCTTTCGTCTGACGTGTAGCCTTGTATAGAAGCGAAACGCGAACGATAAACAGTTGAGACAAGAACAGAGTAGAACCTCTGGAAATATGGTGCAAGAGAAAAACGTTGAAAATTTCTTATGTAGATCCAATTATAAGCGAGGAGTTACTGAATCGAACGAGGGAAAACGGGTATTATTGCACAATTTAGCTAGAGAAAGGCACTGGAAGATAGGACACATCACGATACCACAAAGAATTGTCAGTTTGGTAATGGTCGTGAGACGTTACAAGCAGTACGTCATACAGATACGTTAGTAATGGCATGGGAGATTAAATTCAGCAATAGAAGGCTAACAAGATGCAGCATAGTGGCCGCGCAGACTGGTAAGCAAGAACCGTCACTTGGTCACAAGAGCCATAGCAACTGAGGCGAGAGAGTGGGTGCGTATCTGATCGGCCAGTAAGCGGACGTTGCCCTGATTTCCCAATGGGGGAGAGGGGTGAAACTAAGGCGTCGTGTGACTACAGACGCTAGAGACATGCGAATTTCTGAATGTGTCTAAAACTAAAATCTATATTCACCAAAGACACTAAAATGGCTTCCAAAGGACTACAGAAAAACTAAACATTGCAATTAAATAGGAGTAAAGAGATGATTCCTATGAAATTAATACCATGTTTGTACCACATTCACTAACGACATTATTAACATATGTTTCTAACGACAGACAGACTACAAACACATACGATGCAGTTTCTGTTAGCGCTTGAAAGAAGCTATAAAATGTAAATATTTGACATACAGATAAGCAGATTACCTATTTATTATAAATAAAAATATTTATTATCATTGTTGCGTTCCAGAACAAAAGTTCTCCATAATTCTTTGTCCTTTTTTCTAATATTTATTTTCATTTGATAAGAAATATGTGAGCTGAAATTTAGAAGTAAGATGCGTCATCAACGTAGTGCGAAACCGGCAAGAGAAAGTAAGGATTGTGTTGTCAATCAATTCTCCTTCCGGTTTGTGCATAATATAAAATGTAATTTTGTGTTAGTATTTAACAATGTGTAACTGAAAAGAAATGATATTCAGTTAGTAATGTTCAAACATTTATATGGTACATATTTGGAACACTTGAAACTATTTATAGAATTACATTTGGAATGATGGTCAGGCACACAGTAATTCTTTTGATTAAGGATGTCAGTCATGTAAGATAGTTGATAAGGCGGCTATGGTAGTAAGAGCTTGTGCAGCCTATAAGCCGTGTGTGTTCTACAGTTTTAGAGTGGGGCGTAGCTGGATTGGACATAGCCGTTCCAGTGTAACAGTCTGCATATTGCGGTGCTTCATCTACTTCCAGCATACTTCATATCGAAATAGTTCACGGATGTCGGTCTCCAACGGGCACAATATTTCAGCGTATGACCACGCTCCCATCGTCAGATGTACTGATGATCTAACTGATGGGGGATCGGCTCTGCTTGGTAGTGTGAAATACGACCTTGTAATAGAGTACATCTTTAGTAAGGCCAGGGACGCCGCTGTGGTCAAGGAGACAAGTGAGATACCATATAGCGAAATGACTTCAGGGGCACGAGGAGGAACAGCAGAGGTGCCGCCAGTACGCGCACCTGGGCACGAACCTAGGACGGAACACTGGGACGGCTGGAGGAGTGGGTGTAAGGAGCGTGGGCGTGGACGCCTGATGGAGCGGCCGATTAGTCAGTCCATCAGTGCATCTGATGAGGGAAACGTGGTCGTTTGCCGAAATATCGCGCTCGTGGAGACTGACATCCGACAGTTTGTCCATGCAGTATTCCGACAATTTGTCCATGCAGTATTCCGACAGTTTGTCCATGCAGTATTCCGACAGTTTGTCCATGCAGTATTCCGACAGTTTGTCCATGCAGTATTCCGACAGTTTGGCCATGCAGTATTCCGACAGTTTGTCCATGCAGTATTCCGACAATTTGTCCATGCAATATTCCGACAGTTTGGACTTTGATAACGTGTGCTCTTTATGTGTCAAATCTGACTTTTGATACTGAACGTTGCTGGTGGTGATTTGGTATTCAGGTATACTTGAGTGAATGGTTTAGTACGGTGAGTTTGTTCCGGTTAACGATCTGGTGCAACGCACAATAACACTGGTGCATTTTTACCGTTGATTGTGTATACTGTGCTCGCTCTTACTATAATGTTAACTAATATGACGTTTGTTTCACAGTGTACAATGTTACACTCAGTAAGACCACGATTCAATATAACTTTTTCAATAGAAGAGAAGTTTTTCTCGATAGCGAAGGTGAAGAGGTGCTCATAGATCTTTACGATACGCACTGTACAGCTGCTGTTAGCTGGACATTACTTTACTGTTTTGGTCCATACTGCTACGTCTCAGAAAGACAGCTTGCAGCAGAATAGGTTTCTTTTACAGTACCGAAGATGAAGAAGTGCACATAGCTCTTACGGTATTCGTTTCAGAGACGATATTTATTGAGACTTTTTTGCTTCTAGCGTCGTTTACTTTCAAAACTATACGGTTACGCTATTAGTTATGATACACCCTGTATAGCTATTAGCATTTACGCTACTATTACCTTCATCTGAGAATATGAAGTATATTTTTATTTTTTCAGAGTTGCATGCTTATCTTATTATCTCATTTACTAACCCCTTACATTAAATTACTAACAATCAGCTTCAGTATGATATCTGCAATCATCCAACTAACGTTTCGAAGTGTACCTCTTTTTTTTACATGTACTTACACAGCCTCAAAAACCGTTTTCTTGCTTTGCTTTTCACAAGCATTATTTTCCAGTTTTATCTTCATCAATCCCCTTCGAGACATACCTATTCATATGTTCACATTTTAAAAAAATGGTAATTTCTTTATCTGTTTGTGCTTGATTTCTTTTCTCGATGTTGATAACTGTGTGTGAGTAGGGTTCACATAGAGTGTGTGTAGATGTAGTGAGAGGAGTAGTGTATGTTGGGCTTAGGTCATGGTCGTTGCCTACTATAAAAAGGTAAAATAGCGATCGTGAGGGTAACACCAATAAATAAACCTATCAGTTTTATTATACGTGACTTCTTATACTTCAGGACAGAAAGGAAGTCGGTATGAGTCGCAGTACCAGCTGCCTTGTTTACTGCAGATATAGATTTCAGCTTGCAGTCCAGCTGTCATCAGAGCGTTAGTGGTATTATTCCAAATTAATGTGCAAACATTACTTCAACTAATGCCAGAACTAATACTTGTACATGACTAAGTTACATTGGAAAATGAGATGTTATAATTACGTTAACTCTACATGACTGCCTATATCGCACTGATGACTGCGCTGTTAGCCGAAATCTACATCTGCAGTAAATAAGACAGATGATACTGCGACCGATGCAGACTTTCTTTCTGTTGTGGATCAAATCACGGTCGTGGGGGCACAATAATTCTCGTTGAATCGAACATGATTCTCGTACTTTATTCATTATCCGTATTGATATCTCTGTCACCTGCAAAGAAATTATTTTATTTGTTGGGTGTTAAATACAATGTCGTTGGCATTAGCATTAAGCTTTACGCTGGACTCGCATTCAGGAGGACGACGGTTCAATCCCGCGTCCGGCCATCCTGATTTAGATTTTCCTTGATATTCCTCAATCATTCCAGGCATATGCCAGGATGGTTCTTTTGAAAGGGCACGGCCGACTTCCTTCCCCGTCCTTCCCTAATCCGATGACACCGATGACCTCGCTGTTTGGTCTCTTCCCCCAAACACCCCAATCCCATTACGTTTTGGGGAAATTGTTTAACGACTTCCTGGCAATCTCTGTTTCTTCCATCCGAATTTGTTGAAAGGCAAGCTCTCTGCGATTTTGTGGTGTCAACTATCTGTCACCTACGAAATTAAATCGGTGGATTATCTTATTATGACAAACAGTATTGATGTACAAAATCAAATGCCTTTCTTATAGCACATAAAGGCCACTTATTATTTCTTTATTTAAGGTTTTATTTATTTATTTATTTTCTTTTTGAGTAGATGTGCTGCATATTGTAAGATATCAGTGTTGCTTTCACGCGTCAGTCGCAGACTCTGGCGTGCTGTATGAATGTCTCGCGCGCGCTGCCTGCAGTATGGCGAGGTGAGCCAGCCCTCCCTAGGCTGATGGGCCCGCGATTCCCTCAAGGGCTAATTTGAATACGGGACCTGGCTGGGTGTCGCATTTGCCTTCGCCGCGCCGCCTGGGATCGGCGACAGAAGGTGTAACGCGAGGAAAAACCGACTTAACTTGGAGCAGTCGGAATTGCTAAATACTTTAAAGTTTTAATTTCAGAGGACGCCACCGAGTAGGTAATAAAGGCCCAAAGAAAATGTAATTTTAAAGTTAAACTCGTGAGGAGGAAGGAGCAGCCTCTAGGAAGACTGAGCTATGGCTCCTTGTGCGGAATTAGATGGTTCGCTGTCTTTCAAGAATACATTCTGAGCGGCGCGGCGCTTAAAGCGCCGTCAAAAAAGTCGCCCCAGCAGCAGGTAAGGAGACAGAGCTGTAAAGGCTGAAAGAGGGACGGGGCCAGCGACTGGCAATGAGATTGAAGAGGGGGATGGTGGAGGGGTGGGGTTGGGGGGGGGCGAGGCTGTCTGCCGAGTCGAGGCGCAGAACCCGAGCTTGGAGTCTGCGGGGGGAAAACCGCACCCGGAAATCCTAACTGCTTCTTTTCTGTAGTGTTGAAAAGCGCCAGCGAAAGGATTGCGAAGCGCCCACGGCTGAGGTGCGAGTTTGGCAGCAGAAAAGTGGGCCGACGGACCGAAAGAAGGGAAAAAAATATCTAGGCCGGGAGAGAGACGGTGGTGAAGGAGAAGAAAGCGACAGCGTGCAGGCGTGGCATCGCGCACGCGTGTCGGCGCGGCTACATGTGAACCGAGCCGTTGAGCGACGATGGGGCGAGCGGGCGCCGACACGCAAATACGCGACGCCTGGCGGTGATGGCTTCTGCGCAGGACGCAGTCATTCCAACGGTCCGCAGCAAGGCGTCTCAGCCACTGATGAAGACCGTCTGTTTCAGAGCAATTAGAAACCTCCGCCTTTAAGACAGCACTTTTAAGTCCACGTCATTCAAGTAGCTACAGAGAAGAGAGACATTTCAAAAAGAATACATGTATTTCAAACGCATATGTTTATTAAATTCTGAGAGAAACCACTATTAAACTTAAGACCCATAGTTACGAATCTCTCAAGTCTACATTACAGATGTTTAATATATCCACCACCAGCAACATGAACATTACCACATTGATACTTACAGCTGGCCGTGTGGAAGAGCGGTTCTAGGCGCTTCAGTCCGGAACTGCCCTGCTGCTACGGTCGCAGGTTCGAATCCTGCCTCGGGAATGGATGTGTGTAATGTCCTTAGGTTAGTTAGGTCCAAGTCGTTCTAAATCTAGGAGACTGATGACCTCAGATGTTAAGTGGTTCAAATGGCTTCTAGCACTATGGGACTTAACAGCTATGGTCATCAGGCCCCTAGAACTTAGAACTACTTAAACCTAACTAACCTAAGGACATCACACAACAACAAGTTATCACGAGGCAGAGAAAATCCCTGACCCTGCCGGGAATCGAACCCGGGAACCCGGGCGCGGGAAGCGAGAACGCTACCGCACGACCACGAGCTGCGGACTCAGATGTTAAGTCCCATAGTGCTTAGAGCCATATGAACAATTTGATACTTCCCGCCATGCTCGGCGGGTAAACACGTCCATCATCTCCGATATTACGGCAGTACCGGTTCTTAAAGTCTTCTAGAGTTGCATAAACGTTTTCGTTAAACTGGGGTGTATGTAAAACTGATCAAAAATATTGAGATTTTGTTTTGTCAGCAGAGAGTTTGACAGCATGCTGGAAATATTGTCTCCAATTTCTAGACTTTAATTCGAGCTACAAATGATGTAAAAGCCATCTTGTTTCAACGAATGCGCATGTACATGCCCCTTTCTTACACGACTCTGTCTCTGTTTGCGGTATTTCATTATTTTATTGCTATCAGAGAAGACACGTCTAAAGTACAGACGGCTATGCACCTATTTACAATGCTATTAATTACGATTCATTCAAGAAATGTGCACATGATGAAACACAAAACCGAAACGAAAGATTTAATAACCTCATTTACAAGACACGCAGAAAGCCAACAATTTCCTCATCCAATATTCTTAAAATTTCCTTGAATTATGCCTGTCTGGAAGAATCAGGATCCTTATGAAACAACGATTTGATGTAGGTTGTTTCACTGAAAACCTACTGAAGAAGATTTATGATGTGAGTATTGCTAGTTCTGGCCGGCCGTTGTGCCCGAACGGTTCTAGGCGCCTCAGTCTGGAAACGTGCGACCGCTACGGTCGCAGGTTCGAATCCTGCTTCGGGTATGGATGTGCGTGATGTCGCCGGCCGATGTGGCCGAGCGGTTCTAGGCGCTTCAGTCTGGAACCGCTCGACCGCTAAGGTTGCAGGTTCGAATCCTGCCTCGGACATGGATGTGTGTGATGCCCTTTGGTTGGCTACGTTTAAGTAGTTCTAAGTTCTAGGGGGCTGATGACCCCAGATGTTAAGTCCCATAGTACTCAGATCCATTTGAACCATTTTTTGTTTGATGTCCTTAGGTTAGTTAGGTTTAAGTAGTTCTAAGTTCTAGGGGACTGATGACCTCTTTGGCTGTAAGCACTATGGGACTTAACATCTGAGGTCATCAGTCCCTGCATATTGCTATGCAGTGGATGGGCTTCCACGTACGTAATTATGTTGAGTAACCACTCCTTGAACAACGGTTGTCCTTTACTACGTTTCACTGGGCTCGAAACCCGTTTCAGTATTTCTTTCACTTAAGATCTATGGTCATCATTTTACTCCCCACATACACTGTCTGCACAGTCGAGTGTATACTGTACCACACATTCCACTGAGCCATCTTTCAGAAACGTTAATATTTCATCTGCTACTTCTTTCTCAGTCTGTGAAATTCCTTGATTCCTATCTGACGAAATGTCAGCTTCGACAACAGTTGTAGATATAATGCAATGTTTACTTTGTTTATCGTTACCGTTGCTCTGCTTTATATCAACAGCACTAGCACTGTAGCATTGTTGTCAGGTACTCGTCGACTAAGCAGTTCAACTACGCTCCGTAGCTTCATACTGTGCTGGCCATTGGATACCTGCTGCTACAAGCTGCCAATTTTGAGGTTGCTTGGTAGACAATATGTGGAGCGTCGAATGCCGTAAACATCACTGGCCTTTTGCGACATTGCGCTCAAGGGGTTACTTGTTAGTGTCACTTAGTTACTGTATAAGGTATATTCAAAAAGAAATGAGCCAAAGGTTGTAAAATCCAAATCACTGGAATGATATTAATGTCTTTCTCTGTGCAAGAGTGTACGGTCTCTATAAGAGCGCTGAGGACCCAAACTCTCCGCTAGGAGGACAAGGGCGCGCACTCACGCGACTACAGACCGAGCAAGCGTTGACGTCCACTCCAGTCACTTGTGCTCATAGCAGTAAAACAGAGGCTTGAAAAGAAGAAGAAGAAAGCGTAATGTAGTGGGTATCGGGGGCGGGGGGGGGGGGGGGGGGGGGGGGAGAGCGATCCTGCATACTTCCACTGTGGAGACTTCGACGTTTTCTCTCGGATTCGAAATGATGATATCACGTCTCGCCTCTAGTGATGTGACAAACTCATTCCCTTTCTTGGAGTAGCGCTGCTCAAGGGGGTGTCCCTTTCGAGATACTTGCAGTGCTGGCTGAAGACTGTGAGGCACCCATTTTGCGCATACTTTGTGAAATTTCAGACTGTCATTAATGACGGCGAGCCGACGCGGCAATGGCTGGTACCAAAATTCGCTGGACCTAAATAATGACGGCATTCATTTTCCGTACAATGTTATCAGTAATGCGGTGTGGCGTTCCAAACCGAGCATAAACACCCAACGACACACTTCCTTCTCTGAATCGCTCGTGCCACACTTTGAACCTTATATCTGACTTTCAGTGATGTCTGTACATTGTACCATCGGTCCCCGTACTCCTCCGCTGTCACAAAACGCACTACATCCCTTTGTTCTTCTTTTGAAATTTCCATTTCACTGCTTTCAAGACGGTTCACTACAGTGGGCCCGTTCTGTCCTCATGTGGCTTCGGAAGGACCAACGATCCTCAGACTACTGGTGTCACTTGACGCAGATATGGAGGAGCATGTGATCAGCACACGGCTTTTAAGGTCATTGTTTTCATGACCGAAGCCGCTATTTCTCAATAAAGCAGCTCCTCAATTTGCTTCACAAGGGCTAAGTGCACCCCGCTTACCAACAGCACTCGGCAGACCGGACGGTTACAAATCCAAGTTTTTTGTCAAGCCCAACAGCGCAGAGCGTCGGCGATCTGATGGGAACCGGTTTTACCATTGCGTCAAGGCCTTTGGTCCAATACAAGCACAACGGGTGGATAACATGAAATATCGAGAATTCTGCAGGTCTGGTATTCCATGTTATTTCATCCACATTCTCATTATGTAGACGTAGTAGTAGTGGTAGCAATTTTATTCATCCATTGATAAATTTTACAATGATACTGAACCTACCATGATTTTAGATATCAACACCAATAAACATCAGTGCTAAATTTTCTAAAATGACTGGGAGCAACTGGTAAGTTTCCGCCACTTGTCAGCTCCAAATTCGCCACATTACAGTCGCTGATGATGGCAGCAAAATCATCAAAGAATCCAAAAAGCGTAACTAGTCTAGTTATGTTTTGTATCTCTCTCCCTCCCTCCTTGCCCCTCCGCCCTTCCCTCTTCACAATCATATCTCAGTATTAGGCTGAGCGTTAAAGTGGAACGACAAATTCAATGTACCCACACAGCAAGCACTATCTGAATTTGGGACCACGTTCAAAAACTATTTATCAGAAAGTTTAGGTAAATGGTGTTTCTCGCAGTATTGCCACATCCACATCAGCAATGCCCCCACCCACCCCCCACACACATAGACACATGCGCGTGCGCGCACTCCTACACTCGCAAAGTATATGAGTATACAGAATAAACAGCCCTAGTCAATGTTCATACTACAGTCAGCGTACTACATTTGGTACAAGGAGCAGTGGACCATCAAATTAATTATTTTTCACATTTAGATTGTTCTATGATGTTTTTCAAGTGTAACACTTGTGTGTGCGTGTGCGTGTGCGTGTGTGTGTGTGTGTGTGTGTGTGTGTGTGTGTGTGTGCATGCGTGCTTTGTTGATGTATTTATATGTGGAAATACTGTAAGATTTTTTTTTTTTTTTTTGGTCATCAGTCTACTGACAGGTTTGATGCGGCCCGCCACACACTCCTTTCCTGTGCTAACCTCTTCATCTCAGAGTAGCACTTGCAACCTACGTCCTCAATTATTTGCTTCACGTATTCCAAATTTCTGTCATCCTCTACAGTTTTTGCCGTCTACAGCTCCCTCTAGTACCATGGAAGTCATTCCCTCGTGTCTTAGCAGATGTCCTATCATCCTGTCCCTTCTCCTTATCAGTGTTTTCCACATATTCCTTTCCTCTCCGATTCTGCGTGGAACCTCCTCATTCCTTACCTTATCAGTCCACCTCATTTTCAACATTCGTCTATAGCACCACATCTCAAATGCTTCGATTCTCTTCTGTTCCAGTTTTCCCACAGTCCATGTTTCACTACCATACAATGCTGTACTCCAGACGTACGTCCTCAGATATTTTTCCTCAAATTAAAGCCGGTATTTGATATTAGTAGACTTCTCTTGGCCAGAAATGCCTTTTTTGTCATAGCGAGTCTGCTTTTGATGTCCTCCTTGCTCCGTCCGTCATTGGTTATTTTACTGCCTAGGTAGCAGAATTCCTTAACTTCATTGACTTCGTGACCACCAATCCTGATGTTTTCTCGCTGTTCTCATTTCTACTACTTCTCATTACCTTCGCCTTTTCCGATTTACACTCAAACCATACTGTGTACTCATTAGACTGTTCATTCCGTTCAGCAGTACATTTAATTCTTCTTCACTTTCACTCAGGATAGCAATGTCATCAGCGAATCGTATCATTGATATCCTTTCACCTTGTACTTTAATTTCACTCCTGAACCTGTCTTTTATTTCCATCATTGCTTCCTCGATGTACAGATTGAAGAGTAGGGGCGAAAGGCAACAGCCTTGTCTTACACCCTTCTTAATACGAGCACTTCGTTCTTGATCGTCCACTCTTATTATTCCCTCTTGGTTGTTGTACATATTGTATATGACCCGTCTCTCCCTATAGCTTACCTCTACTTTTTTCAGAATCTCGAACAGCTTGACCCGTCTCTCCCTATAGCTTACCCCTACTTTTTTCAGAATCTCGAACAGCTTGCACCATTTTATATTGTCGAACGCTTTTTCTAGGTCGACAAATCCTATGAAAGTGTCTTGTTTTTTCTTTAGCCTTGCTTCCATTATTAGCCGTAACGTCAGAATTGCCTCTCTCGTCCCTTTACTTTTCCTAAAGCCAAACTGATCGTCACCTAGCGCATTCTCAATTTTCTTTTCCATTCTTCTGTATATTATTTTTGTAGGCAGCTTCGATGCATGAGCTGTTAAGCTGATTGTGCGATAATTCTCGCACTTGTCAGCTCTTGCCGTCTTCGGAATTGTGTGGATGATGCTTTTCCGAAATTCAGATGGTATATCGCTGGATTCATATATTCTACACACCAACGTGAATAGTCGTTTTGTTGCCACTTCCCCAGTGATTTTAGAAATTCTGATGGAATGTTATCTATCCCTTCTGCCTTATTTGACCGTAAGTCCTCCAAAGCTCTTTTAAATTCCGATTCTATTACTGGATCCCCTATCTCTTCTAAATCGACTCCTGTTTCTTCTTCTATCACATCAGACAAATCTTCACCTTCATAGAGGCTTTCAATGTATTCTTTCGACCTATCTGCTCTCTCCTATCTTTTTCAGTGTCTTCACATTTTTCCTGCAGCCATTTCGTCTTAGCTTCCCTGCACTTCCTATTTATTTCATTCCTCAGCAACTTGTATTTCTGTATTCATGATTTTCCCGGAACATGTTTGTACTTCCTCCTTTCATCAATCAACTGAAGTATTTCTTCTGTTACCCATGGTTTCTTCGCAGCTACCTTCCTTGTACCTATGTTTTCCTTCCCAACTTCTGTGATGGCCCTTTTTAGAGATGTCCATTCCTCTTCAACTGTACTGCCTACTGCGCTATTCCTTATTGCTGTATCTGTAGCGTTAGAGAACTTCAAACGTATCTCGTCATTCCTTAGTACTTCCGTATCCCAGTTCCTTGCGTATTGATTCTTCCTGACTAATGTCTTGAACTTCAGCCTACTCTTCATCACTACTATATTGTGATCTGAGTCTATATCTGCTCCTGGGTACGCCTTACCATCCAGTATCTGATTTCGGAATCTCTGTCTGATCATGATGTAATCTAATTGAAATCTTCCCGTATCTCCCGGCCTTTTCCAAGTATACCTCCTCCTCTTGTGATTCTTGAACAGGGTATTCGCTATTACTAGCTGAAACTTGTTACAGAACTCAATTAGTCTTTCTACTCTTTCATTCCTTGTCCCAAGCCCATATTCTCCTGTAACCTTTTCTTCCACTCCTTCCCCTACAACTGCATTCCAGTCGCCCATGACTATTAGATTTTCGTCCCCCTTTACATACTGCATTACCCTTTCAATATCCTCATACACTTTCTCTATCTGTTCATCTTCAGCTTGCGACGTCGGTATGTGTACCTGAATTATCGTTGTCGGTGTTGGTCTGCTGTCGATTCTGATTAGAACAACCCGGTTACTGAACTGTTCACAGTAACACACCCTCTGCCCTACCTTCCTATTCATAATGAATCCTACACCTGTTATACCATTGTCTGCCGCTGTTGATATTACCCGATACTCATCTGACCAGAAATCCTTGTCTTCCTTCCACTTCACTTCACTGACCCCTACTATATCTAGATTGAGCCTTCGCATTTCCTTTTCAGATGTTCTACTTTCCCTACCACGTTCACGCTTCTGACATTCCACGCCCCGACTCGTAGAACGTTATCCTTTCGTAGATTATTCAATCGTTTTCTCATGGTAACCTCCCCCGTGGCAGTCCCCTCGCGGAGATCCGAATGGAGGACTATTCCGGAATCTTTTGCCAATGGAGAGATCATCATGACACTTCTTGAATTACAGGCCACATGTCCTGTGGATACACGTTACGTGTCTTTAATGCAGTGGTTTCCATTGCCGTCTGCATCCTCATGTCGTTGATCATTGCTGATTCTTCCGCCTTTAGGGGCAATTTCCCACCCCTAGGACAAGAGAGTGCCCTGAACCTGTATCCGCTCCTCCGCCCTCTTTGACAAGGCCGTTGGCAAAATGAGACTGACTTCTTATGCCGGAAGTCTTCGGCCGCCAATGCTGATTATTTATCAAAATTTAGACAGTGGCGGGGATCGATCCCGGGACCGAGGACGTTTTGATTATGAATCAAAGCCGCTACGGCTAGACCACGAGTACGACCTGTAGGCCTGTAAGATATACCTTTCACATAACAACTTGGCTAAATACTTTTGAACATGGTGGAGAAATTCAGATTTTTCAGATACTTTTGAGCGCAGCCAAGATGCATGCTCCGGTGCTACATTTTACTTTGTTGTTTCATTTTAACGACATATAAAGTACTAGGATGTGATTCGAGGGACGGATTGGGGGATGGGAGGGTGGAGAGGCTACAAAGCACAACTGGACTAATTCCACCATCTTAAACTTTTGAATATTCTTTTTTTTTTTTAGTTTTTCAATTTCCCACCATCTTGCATTTCTGAGTTTCCCACAGGCACCATATTGCATTTTTTAATATCCCGCCGTGTCCCACCTTGGATTTTTGAATTTCCCAGCTTCCAGAATCTTGGATTTCTTATTTTCTTGCCACCACCAGCGACTGCACTGCTGCGAATGTTTCGCCGATTACTTGAGCAATGAGTCAGATTCGCCATAGGTGTATTACTACAATTCATGCTGTCATTTACATGCTTACAAGTACAGTTTAAAAAGGCTGAGACAGGCTGTGGCTATGAAGGGAAATTTTAGCTTTTCCAGTTGTGATAGTAGGAAAATTGTCATAATTTACAACGTTAAAGAAACATTTTTTATGTGAATGATGACTGTCATTGAATGAATGATTTCGACTAACATCTTTTCATGCGAATGGAGTGTTCACAGAAAGTTACAAATGATCGCCCAAACTACAGCATCGAGCGAGGTGGCACAGTGAGGCTCTGTAGGAGCAAATGGGAGGACGGCGGTCCAATTTCCTACCTGGTCATCCAGATGTAGTGTTATCGCGATTTCGTGAATCTTTTAAGGTGACGGTCCGAGTGGTTCCTTTAAAAGGGCACGACGGATTTTCTTCCCCATGCTGCTGCAGTAGTAGTGCTTGGTCTCTAACGACCTCGATGTCGCCGGGATTTTAAGCGCTAATCTTCCTTTGTTTCATCACAAATCACAGCTTACACCATGTTAGATGGTAGGAAGCACACCCTCGTGTTCTTCATACGTAATCACACCCTCTTCCAACGAAAAGTGCCATATTGGTCTCGTCCAACTGAACTAAAGGTTTCCAAAGGACGGTAATTATGATTTCGTGCTTCTTGCCTCACCGTTCCTTTACATTCGGATGCTGTATAAAATGTTGAGCAACGGCAGGCACACAGGTATTCCGTTAGGCGACTGCACAGAAGTTTGATTTTTTTCACATTGTATTGTTTAGCTACTCATTCATGTTAGTATTCCTACTGTGTCTGCCAGTAAATTTAATTACTTTTTTACTATTGCATTTGGCAGACAAAAGTTATTCATCAGTTTTGTATTATCTATATCGCTGAGATATACCAACAGAAAGCAAGGGCCTACTACAGTGGGCACCAAATCACTTCGTACGCGGTTTACACGGAACCCGTGGTAAGTCCCATCGTGCATAGTGGTGATCGCAACAAGGAAAAGATCGCCATGCTACTACCACTTCACAACGCTCTAAGCGGTGGTCTTTCTTACTGTCAACGTTGTACTCGCCCTATCCTCCAATGACGATGTTGGCTGCACTTATGTACTGCACACAGACTCTTTTCAGCGATATTGTGTATTTCGTGAACCTGACATCTACTGGACTCTAATTTTTTTTTCTTTCCTCTCTTTCATATTTTAAGCAGCTGAGTCCTTTCAGAACACATGAGAAACTATAACGTCGTCAAGTTATATATAAATGTAGTCAGACAAAATGTAACGTTGGGGAACACTGCATAATTAGTTGTGTATCAAGCGGCAAATTTGGAAACATACGTGGAGATAAAATTTTACCAACCGATCTAAAATTAAAGTAAGTATTTATTTAATCGCAGTCTCACAAAGCCTGGTAGAATCTAGAATCCTTTCACCCTTAATCCATGCCAGCCGCTCTCGTATCCCATTTGTGAAATGTGGCTGGGAATGAGTACAGGAGCATAGCGTCGTGATGTTGACTATCGTCAAAAACCAATTATGTCTTATTATCAAAGATAACGATAAAAATTTGTCCCACAGGAGGCATTCGGATCAGAGGTTACAAGTTTGAGTTAACGACCTTGCCAATGGAGACTATTGCGCTATAACGCTAATCGAGCGGGAGCCGTTTCCTGACGCTATTACGGCTCAATGAGAGAGGCATTAAGGCGAAACTGACCCGTAACTGCTAAGTACTTATCGTACTTTCGCCAACGAAAGTAACTAATGGTATGAACATAACAATAGTGAGTGGGTAGTCATTGGGAATGTTTTCCACAAGATGAAAGAGTTACATACACTGAGTGTGAAGCTTGTACAAATATCTCGACTCAATTAGAACAATGGGAGATGATCTGTGTGGCTGAATTCAACTATTTCCACACGTCTGAGCTTCCTGTCACTGCTTATGTGACTGGGATGGCTACGATGCAGCATCAGGAAATTCGAAAAATGATTACTACCTCTCTGGCCAATATGCTTCCACTTCACTCATGCAGTGATACATAACGAACACTTTTAACGCATTTGTCACCCACCGGTGTAGTGTACAAACTACACGACTCTCCCACAAGACACTGTATCAGGTTCACCTATCGTTAATGTATGTCATGCAGGCACCAGTCGTATGCTGTGACCAAGCCATTTTCGGTCTCTTGTGTCTTCTGAACAGCTTACCTCAGCGACACAGCCTTACTGTTTCCTGTTGGACATTTCTCTTTATTGCTCATGCGAGAGACAAAGTAAGAACAGAAATGAATCAGCGTCGGTGCTTACACTAACTAACCCTCGATAATTTTAGGAAACCAATTATAGTGAGAAGAAAATATAGGGGGGCAGGCTATGGCACAAAAAATACTGTATAACAGGTTGAACATAGAAATTTGGATTTAATTTTGATTTATTCAGTACTTTAGGTTCGTTTTGCCAGACGGCAACAAAACACAAATATTGATTAATTATTAATCGTTCAGTTATAGAGACATGAGAACATAATCTGTTGCTGCAGGTAGACCTTTCGGGGTATAAGGTCATGGTATACGAAACTCTTCTGCTCCTTTCGTCGAAAACTACGCCGGACGTCTACAGAGGAGTTGCTTCTTCGTTGAGTCTCGTCGACTCAGCGGAGGAGCTACGCCTCTGAAGATGGCCAACACAGTTCTGGACGCAACGTTACGAACAAAAGAGTTTTTGTGGATCTTATATCCCGAAAGGTTTACTACCAGATGTGTCATCCGGTCGTGAAAATCTTCATTCTACCAAAATAACCTGTAGCATCATTTAATATTAATTTACACGGGATAAAAATTTAATTTGATGTGATCTAAGTGACAGAAATCATTCAGTCTTTCAGATCGTTTTGCGTGTGGTTACGTGCACTCGAACTTCAGCAAAGATGATCGATTATCAACTGTTTCGACCAATACAGTGCAGCCAGACTGTGTGTCTTGCCAGGTGGCAATATCATGCATATACGTTTCCTTAATTACACGTAAATTTAAGACAGAAGGTGAAGAAAGATACAATATTTCGACAACGCTATTGAAGCTGCACTAATTAAATTGATGGGTTTGTTCTATTAACTTACTATTTTCTTTCACTGAACAACGTTCTCAAAGACTCATATTATGGAGCGTCATGTAATAATGACAAACTTTCACCAAGCGTATGCATAATGTATATGATGCGTAAACAAGGGTGACATAAGTGCTGTGGCAATTTGGGCATCGTGACTGCTCGGTCGGTTTAATCTACTCCAATTACAGGCAATATATTTCAAAAACCTCCCACTTCTGACATTTTCAGTTCAAACCGCAACACACTCGCTGACACAACCCATCAGTCTCCTCGTTCAAACAAGCACCACTTTATTGCATTAACGCTCTGCATTTAGCATTTAATTCAGTCACAGTTGCAGTGTGTGGAAATCAGATAAATTACTAGTTCAGACTCGATCTACACCTAAAAGCACTTCACACTTATTTTATCACTTTGTCTCTACGGAGAAGTTTGACATTAGAGTTGGTGTCAGCCTGAAGTATCATGCATTGGCATCTGAGAATTTGCATTTAAGGAAGGTAAATGTTACCAAAAGGACACTTACAGGCAACGTAACTGTAAACCGGATGTCTACAGGAGAACAGGGTCATATACCTTCTTTCTGGCATTGAAAGGCTACGTTTTCAATTATAAAACGCATTTACTTGCAGACGTAGCCTCCTATTAGATCAGTGTATTGCGACTAACATTTATCCAGTGCCTAAAAACAATTCCAAAAGTGCAGTTCCCGAAAGTCTGCAAAATATTCATATGCAGTTAAACGACTTCTTCAATCAACTCAAAACTTTATTCCATACGTAAAATTATGTAGGTCTTCAATTGATATTAAGTCGTAGTGTTCCATCTTCCTTGTAGGCTAACTGAACCACTGAATTTAGTACTTCAAATTACTCACTTTGCCCACTGGGAAACTACTATTTTCCGCAACTCCAGCGTCCTTATTGTAGTCCAGGCTTTGTCTCAGGCAGTCATTTGTTTCAGCTTATATATTGTTTCGCATTAGTTGCTTCAAAAGTTAGGTGCTTGATGAGAAGAATTATTCCTATAAATGCTTCATAAGCAAGTTCCTGTTCATGCGCTATGTAAATTAGGCAGATTGCTCATAAAGATTTAGGATTAAGGATATTTTTTCTCTGCATTTTGTATTAAGTATTGTTATAATATTTAATGAGTGTTCATGCCCTGTTCTGCACCAGTTTTTTGGAATAATGATCGAATGTTGATGTTTAATGAGTGTTCACACCCTAAGCTGCACTACAATAATGAGGATTATATTCTCATATTGATGATTCCTCTATAATAATATTGTATTATGTTAGTATATATTGTGTATGTTGAGGCGTTTCTAGGAAAATCTGTCTTACCTTGTGCCATATGACTGGAGGTTTTTGTGGGAGACTGCAACAGAAACTTTGCACTTAAAACGTTTTCCACCATTCCTTCTGAGACTGCATAATTATGATACCGCCTTCTTATGTTAGTATGCATGGCTGGTTTTTATCCAGGTTAACAATCACATTTCCAGGTTCCACTATCTCTGCATATTTATCTCGTGATTTGGTGTGAACAATTACGTTTACCTAGACAGTAAGCTATACTGCACTTAGTACTCCTTCCTTGGTGCATGCATATACTACAATCACATTATTTCTGTGTTTTGGGCCTACTCAAAACGAAGGACGATTGACTGTTAATCATTTTCTTAAACTGTACTGCGCTTATCAATCATTACCATATGTTTTCCTGGAGATATGCACATTGTTAGAGATATAGCTCATTTAATAGATTGAAATTTATGAAGTCCAGAGGGTGCTATACAACCTATAACTATTGTCTCGTTAATCATACAGTGCCATCTTTGATTTTATGAAGCTATTTGTCTAATATTGTACTCATACAGGCCATACAGAGCCATACTTCTATATAATACTGCTATTTAAGCACTTTGTTTTTGCAAAAGCCATATCGAGTTACATATTCTCATTATGAATTGTGATTAGGTGTCTGAGTACCATATAAAATTACAGGTAAATGATATTTTATGATGCTTTCTAGGCTTTGTAGTTTATGCTATGTAAAATTAGGCCACTTTGAGCCACAAAGATGATGTCTGTCACATTATTAGTTATTAAGTCAGCATTTATTTCATGTAATTGCCCACTTGGAGCCCCAATCGTTTTATAGCTATTAAGATCAGCATTTATGTATGTAGGAAAGCGACTTTGAACCTCTGATTGATATTGTCTGTTCCAATGTTTTAGATACTAAGGTGTGCATTTATTCCAAATACAAGGCCACCTGCAGCCATTCGGTTCTTGATCTTACTGTTGTTTTTCTTAAGTAGTTATGTCACAATATTGCATATACAAGGCCACGGAGAGCCACAGTATATTGTTATGAACCAGTGATGTTCTCTGTCATGTTAGGTTATTCTATGTCTAATTAGCGGCCTGATCCCACACTTATTTATTTTGTCCTATTCATTCGCTTTCAATTTTGCCTATTCACTTTCATGTTAGAGATTATTGCGTCAGCCAGTCTGTAATTTCATTAGGAAAGTGAACTTTTTCTGGGAAAATAGATTATTCGATGTTGACATAGGTAGAAATCGTTATGTTCCACCACATTACCTTTGCTAAATTTTTATACCTTCCATTATCGAGTCTCCTACCTCTGTTCATGGTACTGGAGCAATTTATTGCTGGTATTCATACTTCAACGTAAATGACCACATATGTCTTTTGGATTTCAGAAGAATCTCCATTATGTAGAGCAGTGATGATGATGGTCATAAAATTATTGTCATTATGATAATCGACAACTATGGTTGCTGGTAATTTGTTGCTGAGTACCTATTGTATCTCTGCACATGACGGAGGAAAATAATGAGTTCAGGTGTCTTCGTACAATGAATGCAAACCACATTGGTCACTATTCATAGTCTTCAGCCATGACTCTTCTTTTCCCTTGCTCAGTCCCAAATGATTAGCTTGATGATTAGGATTGTATACTGATATTGCTTTACATGATTAACTTCTCAGCAACTTTGTTTACAAGACAATTTGCTCATATTATAACCGAAGTATGATTAACTCTAGTGCATTTGAGCACTCTCAATTTTTGCTCATGTGTTTCTAAAGACATTTAATTTTTCTTTAATGTTTTCATTTATCAGCCAAACGAATTACGGTCAGCTTCGCACACCGCTGAGCCTGTAGTTAGTATATTTTATTCTTCTTCATGAGAGCGCAGAATATAATGCGATCCACGGTTTCTGCTTTAGAGATAAGACAATTATATTATTTGTTATGTGCACAGGAACCAAAGTCATCAGTTTTGAACAGGGCCAGAGGATTCAGTACTTCATCTACATCTACATCTACATCTACATTGATACTCCGCAAGCCACCCAACGGTGTGTGGCGGAGGGCACTTTACGTGCCACTGTCATTACCTCCCTTTCCTGTTCCAGTCGCGTATGGTTCGCGGGAAGAACGACTGTCTGAAAGCCTCCGTGCGCGCTCTAATCTCTCTAATTTTACATTCGTGATCTCCTCGGGAAGTATAAGTAGGGGGAAGAAATATATTCGATACCTCATCCAGAAACGCACCCTCTCGAAACCTGGCGAGCAAGCTACACCGCGATGCAGAGCGCCTCTCTTGCAGAGTCTGCCACTTGAGTTTATTAAACATCTCCGTAACGCTATCACGGTTACCAAATAACCCAGTGACGAAACGCGCCGCTCTTCTTTGGATCTTCTCTATCTCCTCCGTCAACCCGACCTGGTACGGATCCCACACTGATGAGCAATACTCAAGTATAGGTCGAACGAGTGTTTTGTAAGCCACCTCCTTTGTTGATGGACTACATTTTCTAAGCACTCTCCCAATGAATCTCAACCTGGTACCCGCCTTACCAACAATTAGTTTTATATGATCATTCCACTTCAAATCGTTCCGTACGCATACTCCCAGATATTTTACAGAAGTAACTGCTACCAGTGTTTGTTCCGCTATCATATAATCATACAATAAAGGATCCTTCTTTCTATGTATTCGCAATACATTACATTTGTCTATGTTAAGGGTCAGTTGCCACTCCCTGCACCAAGTGCCTATCCGCTGCAGATCTTCCTGTATTTCGCTACAATTTTCTAATGCAGCAACTTCTCTGTATACTACAGCATCATCCGCGAAAAGCCGCATAGAACTTCCGACACTATCTACTAAGTCATTTATATATATTGTGAAAAGCAATGGTCCCATAACACTCCCCTGTGGCACGCCAGAGGTTACTTTAACGTCTGTAGACGTCTCTCCATTGATAACAACATGCTGTGTTCTGTTTGCTAAAAACTCTTCAATCCAGCCACACAGCTGGTCTGATATTCCGTAGGCTCTTACTTTGTTTATCAGGCGACAGTGCGGAACTGTATCGAACGCCTTCCGGAAGTCAAGAAAAATAGCATCTACCTGGGAGCCTGTATCTAATATCTTCTGGGTCTCATGAACAAATAAGGCGAGTTGGGTCTCACACGATCGCTGTTTCCGGAATCCATGTTGATTCCTACATAGTAGATTCTGGGTTTCCAGAAATGACATGATACGCGAGCAAAAAACATATCCTAAAATTCTACAAGAGATCGACGTAAGAGATATAGGTCTATAGTTTTGCGCATCTTCTCGACGACCCTTCTTGAAGACTGGGACTATCTGTGCTCTTTTCCAATCATTTGGAACCCTCCGTTCCTCTAGAGACTTGCGGTACACGGCTGTTAGAAGGGAGGCAAGTTCTTTCGCATATTCTTTGTAGAATCGAATTGGTATCCCGTCAGGTCCAGTGGACTTTCCTCTATTGAGTGATTCCAGTTGCTTTTCTATTCCTAAGGGGCTGAATGTATTTTGCAGTGACTATATTTCTTTACTGGTATTGGGAGTTGCATTATCCAATCAGTTCGTAAAAAGGTTTGCTAACAAGAACACAGAGCAAGGACACCACTTGCAGTTACAACACGCAACACGACAACTCCAGTTTTGTGTGCATTCCCAGTTCAGGCAATCATTTAAGTAATTCAGTAACTATAAAGAACGTTGAAACTGAACACATCCAAATAATCGATGGAGGCATGAATTAATGAATAATAGGAGAGTTTCCTTCGGCCTGCCTAGTTATCGAGTGAAACTGGTAACTCGGTCTGCCTCGGAGAGAAATATTCCCTCTAGCAACGTACTGCCGTGTTGCGAGCAGCCATGAGGCTGACGCTGAAGCGATTAAACAGTTGCCGTCTGGGAAGGTGCGTAGCTCATGCGGAGCCGTAACAGGCAAACTTGCGAGCCGAGTTCAAAAGTGCGCGTGTAATGAACAAGAAGCAGCTAACGCTGATGGATGGGCTAATCACCTCACAAAGGTCTGGCCGACTCTTCAGAAATTGTAATTAACGCCGGGCTCACTGCCTCCGTCTGATGGATCGCCCGGCAGCCAGCCGCCTACACACCAGCCGAGCCGCCTCACTGCAGCTCCTCGCTGCGCGTCGCGTCAGGTGAGACCTGTACACGCACACGGTACTTTAATGGTAACATCACATGTGGATGAATGTCAAAAGCTATTTTCCGAGTAGCTATCTTTATCGTTTCGTCTGTTACAGTATAACTGGTTTTGAGGACGTATAATTCTATTGTCAATAGCGTACTATCAGTTCACACAATTTACGGGAATGCAATGGGTTGACATCGTTGACAACCGCCGATATTTCGACAGGAGCGTACCCTGCCATTCTCAAGGAGTAACTGCAGCAAGTAATCGCTGTCCAGAGGAATTTAGAACTTTTTTTACGTTTTTCAGAGAAACTCCAGAAAGATAACACACACACACACACACACACACACACACACACACCATAAACACAAGTGCAATCACAAACCAATGATGACCGCTGTCAGACGTTATCAACATTGAAATTAATGACCATCAGGTGATGTAGCATTAACTATGTCCTTCCGTGTCTGGACAAGGAGGTGACTTATATTCCATGCAGAAATTAAACAAAAACCTCTATCTCTATTTATAAGTTTACTTGTTAATTTTATTTCAACAGGTTCCGTAACAGCGCTACCTCAACAGCTGGAAGTGCATGCCAGAATCTCCGTGGTGTTATATTCCATAGGATGATCGGCGCCAAGACAGTGTTCTGTAATGGCTGATTTTCTCGGCTATTGTAATCGTGTGTGATGCTCGTGCTCCGTACACCAGTCGTCAACAGTCCTTATAGTCTGAGCAATAGATGACAAGCCACAATGAATGTAAGAAATACTGTAGACACCCGACTTTACTCAGACCAATGTCATCCTTTATGGAACGACTCTGATCATAGAAAGTGGTCTAAAAATCATATTTCAGACGATATTTCCTCAATATGACGAATCCTGTTCGAATTTCTCTCAGAGAAAGACAAAAAGTCCGTAGAATTTAGTGCCACCTTGGTATCACCCTCTCGGTACACAGTTGGTCGATAGCACGAGGCACGTCTGGTGTTTCTTTAACTATCACCCTTCTGATGAAAGGTGACTTGAAGGTGAGATAACTCAGCTGACAAACTCTCACGGCCAAGATGACATGGGCACTGTGAACCAACGTACGAAGTACCCCTTGACGTTGAGCCAGCTAACGTGACAACTGAAATCTTGCAGATACAAGTCAGTATGAGTAGGGTTCCTATAAACGGCATGTCCTTCCTTCCTTGTAATCAATACATGAAGGAAGGGAAGACAGCCATCCTTTTCCACTTCCATCGTGGAACAAATATTCGGGTGGATTGAATTCAGATGTTCTTTGGTTCGTGATGATGATAGTGTTTACAGTGCGTGTGCCTGTTTTATCTTTCCGGAATTTTTCTGAAAATCGAAGTTCCAAAGTCCTTTGCACAACGTTTACTTGCTGCAGTTATGCCTTGGATATGGCGACGTGTGCTCCTGTCGACATATCGGTGGTCGTCGACGACATTACTTAGCTGTATTCCTGTAAGTCATTTGAGCATTGTATACGCCGGGAGAAACTCCGATCTCACATACAGTCTGTTGCTTTGTAGTTACAAATAAAGAGAAAATATTATTGTCTCCTTCCTTCAAACATTAAAACTGATGGCATGTTATTGATCTTGCTATTCTCTAGCAGACGAGAAAAGGTAGCCGACAAGGAAATAGATCATTCTATATGTGTATACATTGGAGAGAGCGTCATACCGAATACCGGAATTAGTGATCGCGAGATCGTTGTAGCGAGGCAGGTTGTACCTGTATCCACCATGAATAAATGCAAAATGTCTGTTTAAAAAGGGACATAAAAATCCTCTCGTCGACATCCTAAGAGACAGCTTCCATTCCAGATTCACTGAACAAGAGTCTATCGCATGTGGCTTACATTCGAAGAAATGCTGTTCACGGTAACTGAGGGATTTATTCCAAGCAAATTAATGAGAGGTGCAACCGATCGCCGATAGTACATAAAACAGGTCATCACTCTTGCAGAATCAAGAAATGAATCATATCAGATTGAAAAGAAAGTAGACTCTGTAACATTAGCAATGGATTACAGAAGCTCTAAACTTCATACAGAGTTAAATCTGAATTTTTTTCAGCAGTTTCCAAAACAAATCTCTGTCTCTGTCGGTGGAATATCCGAAGAGCCTATGGCCGTATGTAAAGTGTACCAGCGGCAAGGCGTAATCAATACCTTCACTGCGCGTTAACGAGAGCACCACCAAACAGGAGTTGCTAAACACGGTTCTCCCACACACCTTCAGCAAGAAAGGTGCAGGAAATATTCCAAAATTCTAATCATGTCCAGTTGCCAACTTGAGTTATTTAGAAGTAAGTACCCTCGGAGTGGCGAAGTAACAAAAGTCACATAATAATGGCAAATCTTGCCTTCCAGATTGTACGTCCTTTCGGAGTATGCTGATGAAATATGCTCCACTTCTTGCAGTCATGTACAATCGCTTACTGGATAAAAGACCAGTATATAAGGATTCGAAAGCTGCACAGCATACCAGCACATGGAATAGCAAATACGAATAATCTGTTGAATTTTAGATCTATGTCTTTGAAATCAATTTACAGTAGCGTTTTAGAATATAGCACACGAACATTATGAGATATCTGGTGAAAACTATCTACTGACACATGACCAGCAAAGATTCATAAAATATCACTCTTTTAAAACACAACTACCTTCTTATTCACACTGACTAATGAGTGCTGATTCCATATTTCTGGATATCCAAAAGGTCTTTGATAACAATCCTCACAAGAGTCTTCTAACCAGGTTGCGGGTCTGTGGAGGATCGTCTCATTTGTGAGACTGTATTCGTGATTTCCTATTAGGAAGGTCACAGTTCATAGTAACTGACAATAAGTCATCAAGTGAAACAGATATCTGGGGTTCGTTCCCCACGTAGGTATTATAAGCGCTCTGCTGTTCTCAATCCATATCAACGATTTAGGAGACAATCCGATCATCCTTCAAGCATTATCTGCTAATTGTAATGGCTTCATAAGATCATATACAATTGCAAAATGATTATGGCAAGACATTTGTGTAGTGAGAAAAGCGGCAATTTACCCTGAACTGCAGAACGTCTGACGTTCACTAAATGATTACTAGAAAAGTTCGTTAAATTCCGGTCACACGATAAAGAAAAAAATATTAAAGGTTTCAGAATCAACAGAGTACCTAAGTATTACAATTACGAACAATTTAAATTGGTAAAATCACACAGAATATGTAGTGCAGAAGTTGAACCTAAGATAATGCTTTACTGAGACAACTCTTAGAAAATGCAAAGTAGCTACTCAAGAGACTGCCTACGCTGCGGCTGTCCGTACTCTTCTGGAATATCACTGCAGAGTAGAAGACTTTTACCATATAGGTTTGAAATAATATCGACAATGTATGAACGAGGGCAGTTCGATTGGTATCATCAGGTAATAATGGAGAGCGTGTCATGGATCAAACAGTGAAAACTCCAGGTAGGAATACCAACAATGTAAGAAAAGACAGATTGCTACTTACCGTAAAGAAGACACCTCAGGTTGCACACACGCACAATTAAAAGACACTTACATAAAGCTTTCGGCCATAGCCTTCATTAGAAAAAGACTCACTCACCGTTCACAAACACAAGCAGGCACATCTCACCCACTCACGACCGCCAACTCCAGCATCTTAGGCCGTGAGATATTCTTGCTGGTGGTGTCTCCCTTTTCCGATGAAGGCTATGGCCGAAAGCTTTATGTAAATGTCTTTTAATTGTGCCTGTCTGCAACCCGATGCGTCTTCTTTACAGAGAGTGTCATGGGTATGATACGCGAGTTGAGGTGACACCCATTAAAACAAAGGTGTTTTTCGTTGGGGAAAAATCTTTTCACGAAACATCAGCCATCAACTTTCTCCTCAGAGTGCGAAAATATTTTTTTATTCCCATCTTCATAGAGGTAAATGACCATCCTAATAAATAAAAGAAACCAGAGCTCTTACGTCCAAGGCTGTGAGCGTCCTTGATAGTTGCAGATGCAATGCCATAAGAGCACTGGGAATGGGTTGACGCAGCTAAGGAGAGGCAGAACCTCGGAAAGCACCGTCAACAAGTTGACGGCGAGAGATATAGACAAGGGTGCATTGTCGGCCCTTAAGAAAGGACTTAATTTCGCACCTTCACCGCGGGACATTCCAATCTGTGATCTAATAAATGGCATCTAACAGGAAGTCAATAAGCCTCCAAATGAAACACCGGATGAAATACTGCGTGAAACGCGTCGCATTCTCACGAAAGCAAAGTTCCCAGCGCCCAAGGTGACCAGGATTGAGCGCAGTGGCCAGTGAGTACTACGAAATATTGAGAGCATTGTAACCCTTCCAGTTGGCAGGTGGAATGGAGCCGTAGCTACGGAATAATCGGACTACGATACGATGATCTGCACGCTACAGTGCGACGATACTTATCGGAAACTCCCCCGCTACCCAACATCGAGAATAATATGAAAGACATCTGACCTTCTCAAGAGCTCCTCGATGGAAGATAATGTGGTGAAGAATCTTCTCCCGCAGGCACTGGTTACTCTGTACCGATGATCCACAAGGACGAAATGTCATTCCGCCTCATCGCATTCATCGCTGGATCATTAACATAGAAACTGACGATGCACTTGGCCAATCTCCTCACTCCACATGTGGGACACAGTGAATATCAGGTTAGAAATTCAGCAGTTTTATCAACCGAGTTAACCGTCTCGACCTAGTGATGGTGACATTATGGTCAGTTTTGATGTGGTAGGGCTTTCTACAAATGTGTCTGTAGAAGTAAGTGAACTGGTCGAGGTATTTAGGCACACTCTGACATCTTCTTATTATCTGTACAACGGCCGGTATTACGATCACACAGACGGCGTTGCAATGGGTAGACAGTTAGCTCCAGCTGTTGCAAACCTCTTCATAGAGCACTTTGAGGATATTGCTTTAGACACGGTGCTATTAAAGCCTAGTTGTTTCTTTCGGTACATTAAAGGCACGTTCGTCATTTGGCCCACGGACTTGAGAAACTTGACAAGTTCTTGGAATACTTCAATGACATTAACAGTAACATTCAGTTTACCGTGCAGGTAGAAAAAATAGGATACATTGCCCTTTCTCGAGGTTCTCATCAATCCCAAACGAAATGGGTGCCTTGGCCACAGCGTCTGTAGAAAAGCCACCCACACCGATCTGTACTTGCAAGCCATCAGGCATCATCACAGAAGCGAACTGTTTTACAAACATTGGTGCATCGTGCAAGAATATCAGGTGCCCACAACCTGCCCCATTAGCTGAGTCACCTACAGCTATAACGTCCATCAAACAAATGAAGTGATATCATGCGATGCTCACAATAAGACCACCGACGAGCAACTTGCTTTATTTCCATTCTGTGGTTCCGTGTCGGGTAAGACAAGCCGCCTCCGATGAATGTCGGTCAATTACTGAGACCAGTTAAAGACGCAGTAGGTCTCAGAACACCTGGGTCTACAAGATACCTGGCGATTGTGCCTAGTGTTACGTCGGACAAACAGTACACACTGTGGAACAACGCAGGACGGATCCTGAGAGGTTTTATCGCCTAAGCTGTCCCGAGAAATGTGCTATAGCTGAGCATATTCCAGAAAAAGGACACCGGATAAAATTCGACGGAACGTCCGTCCTGGCTCGCACAAGTGGCTTCTGGAAGTGGGTAATTAAAGAAGTCATGGATTGAAAATATCCTATAACACTCTAAACAGAGACGGTTTCCTGCAGCTCAGCACGGCGTGGGATCCAACGATCGCTCGGCAGAAACGGGCGTGTCAAATGCAGAGTCAACATATGCCCGTATATGGCGATGCCGCATGCACCAGTGACGTCACAGCCGGCGATTAGTGTGTCTAAGGGGTACCACCAGCCCACTAGCAGTGATGCCACTTGGCAATGACCAAGGATCTCTTGGCCTAAAGCGCGTGCAATTTTCATTACTTGACGCGGTTGGAAACCTGAGAACATTCCACTCAATGTTACCGCGGCAAGACTCTGCATACTTACGCTACCAAGGACCTGAGAAAGGCTAATATAATGGGTTCCACAGGCAGACCAACACACTATTAAGAAGGTGGTCGTAATGCTTTGCCTTATCGGTGTAGTTCTTACCCTTTCCTTAACCCAGTGACCGTTCCCCATGGTCAGCCCTGTATTTACTATTCAAATTTACGAAAATCACCATATTGTAGAGTACCACTTTTCTCAATATTATGTAATACTGATAGGAATTCTTTATAAACGTATCCTTCTTTTTATGGAAGTGATGAATGGATTTAATACTGTTTTAGAAATTTTTGTAGGTGTGGTACACGCGAAAAAGTACATGCATGTCCAACGCCACTAGACATTTCTCACACTTACACAGTATATCACTCTTTTTCTTGCTTGTTTTACACACTACACAATTTCTGGAAGATTTTTTCTTGGTGGGATTGGGGGAATAAACCTAACAAAACCTGAAAACGATTGCTTATAAACATAAAATACCGAAAGAAGTCGAGTGTGTTATGCACCACTAAACAGATCGATTTCTCAGCTTTCCATTGGTATGTAACAGCTCACGTCATCTATTAACAGAGAAGAAACAGCACTAAGTAGCAGCTGCTCTGTCCGTCTCACAGCCGGCAATGTAATAACGGACTTGAAACTGTGAGCCGGCTGTATAAGCTCATGGGTTACTTGCAGTAAATTGCGGGCCGGAGCTTTGTGGGTGCAGAGGTGGTTCACGATACAGACCCAGATTTGTTTCATCGGGTTCAGATCGAGTGCCTTTGGTGGCTCAAGACATAAATCTGAGCTTCTATCACGCTCCTCAACCCACCGAAGCACAATTTTGGACTTAAAAGGGAGACAGTTATCCAGCTGGAAGATCGGGATAGACGCCAATTATGAAAGCATGCATTTGATCTTCAATAATGTTCACGCAGTCCACAGTCGTCATGGTGCCTTTGGTAACCACTACGGGTCTCATGTGAGCCCACGTTAATACTGGCATCAACAACCAGCTTCCGGAGCGCGGATGTAGTTTTGAGCAGCCTTCCGCCTCGACGTTGGCGTATCCAGCCACGACCATCGACCTGGTGTAACGAGAAACTTGGTTCATCCGACCAGGTGACACGTTTCCACGGCTAAAACTCGCTGATCGCGCGCCCACTACATTTCGTTATTGATGATGTTGTTGGGTCAACATGGGTATGTTCAACAATGGGCGCTGAACGGTGTCCTGTGGTGAGGCGTGGACATACAGTACCTAGCCGTCTACCAGCGGTTTCACCGTCCTTCAGTCACTGCCCATATACGCTCACTACAGTAGCTAGACTAATTTAGACAAATTCAGCACGCCTTCCTAAAAAAAAAGTCTAAAATTTGGGTTCAGATCAGGGAGCGCAGTAAGACCACAATCATATCATTCTCTGGAACAACTAACAACATTGTGAGACTATTAAGACTGTGAGAAAATGTACATGGCCAAACAGCGAGAAATTTTTAAACGAGATTCCGAGAACACGTAAACAGCTGAGAAAGCAATCCAACAGCATTCAGTAAACAACTGAGAGAGACAAATCGCGAAACGATCGATATAGCACATTGCTTGTAATTTCTACGCACTTTTGATAACGTCAAATATCTGAACATTCTGGAGGAACTACACTCACGCTCACAAATTAAGGATAATGCTGATACATGGTGAAACAACGCTCTGGTGGGCCGTTTGCGGGCTTAAATCACCTCGGGGTGTGACCATGCGGTGCATTTGATCTCCGGGCGTCGCATGGTGGCCCTAGCAGCAGTCCACATACGCAGACGTGTGTTGGTGCATGTCAGAGTACGGTGCAGCCAGTAAGTGAGCAGAAGTTTTCAGACGTGCTAATGGTGACTGTGTGTTGAAAATGGCTCAAAGAACACATATTGATGACGTTATGTGGGGTACAATACTAGGGCGACTGGAGGCTGGTCAAACAAAGCAGGTCGTAGCACGGGCCCTCCATGTGCCACAAAGTATGATCTCAAGGTTACAGCAACGATTCCAGCAGACAGGATACGTTTCCAGGCGCTACAGTATGGGACGTCCACAGTGTTAAACACCACAAGAAGACCGACATTTCACCATCAGTGCCCGCAGACGGCCGCGGAATACTGCAGGTAACCTTGCTCGGGACCATACCGCAGCCACTGGAACAGTTGTCTACAGGCACACAATCTACAGACGACTGAACAGATATAGTTTATTCGCCTGAAGACCTGCAAGGTTCATTCCACTGACACCTGGCCACAGGAGAGCCCGTAAAGCCTGGTCCCAGGTATATTCTGATCAGTGATTCTCGCCGGGTTTTCATCTGTCGTGAACGAGGAACCAGATACCAACACCTTAATGTCCCTGAAAGGGCCATGTATGGAGGTCGTGGTTTGATGGTGTGGGGTGGGATTATGATTGGTGCACGTACACCCCTGCATGTCTTTCACAGAGGAACTGAAACAGGTCAGTTGTATCAGTACGTCATTTTGCACCAATATGTCCGCCTTTTCAGCGGTGCAGTGGATCCTACCTTCCTCCTGATGGATGATAACGCACGGCCCCACCGAGCTGCCATCGTGGAGGAATACCTTGAAACAGAAGATATCAGGCGAAAGGAGTGGCCTGCCTGTTCTCCAGGCCCTAAATTCCATTGAGCACGTCTGGGATGCTCTCGGTTGACGTATCGCTGCACGTTTTCAAACCCCTAGGACACTTCAGGAGCTCCGACTTGCACTGGTGCAAGAATGGGAGGCTATACCCCAGCAGCTGCTCGAACACCTGACCCAAGTATGCCGACCCGTTGTGCGGCTTGTGTACGTGTGCATGGTAATGATATCCCATATTTATGTCGGGGTACATGCGCAGGAAAGAGCGGGGTTTTGTAGCACAAGTGTTTCGGGACGGTTTTCTCAACTCATCACCAATACCGTGGACTTAAACATCTGTGTCCTGTGTGTTCTCTATGTGCCTATGCTATTAGCGCCAGTTTTGTGTAGCGCCACGTTGTGTGGCACCACATTCTGCAATTATCCTTAATTTATCAGCATGAGTGTAGAAATTCTACTCACGTGGAAAAAGTGGCAGTTACTGCTAAATCCTCATGCCGCCCTCATAAACATATATCAGTATTTTTCAAAAATGCGGCGCACAGGGCTAGTTCCATAGTTCAAGACAGGAAAACAAGAATGAGGAAATGATAGCTCTTAGGCAAATAGCGGTAGAAAATATTTTGACGTGTGTTTCATACATCGGATGGGTACAGCAGTTAGGCATAGTAACCAGCAAAAAGATGTCAATCCAGACAAATATCGAGTCATGCCCTACGGAGAACAATCTCACATAAATTAACTAGCTTGTTTAGCAACAAAAGGGTTAGAATTGCTTTGAAGACGGACAACAAATTAGGACAGAGGCTGAGGCATGACACTGTACAAATGAGAACGGGATAAGGACATCGGTGGTGTAAGAAGTGAAATGTCATGATTGTGAAGCGAGATGTCTGGGGCAGACGGGATGCAATTTTAAAGTTAGTTTTCAAGAGCATAATAATAGAGAGTACGGCTCGTTAGCCTCAGCAAAGCATCTCAAGAATGAACAGCATTCGTTGAGGGATATAATGAAAAGCATGCACGTCGAAAGAAAAGAGTGGTTCCCATCAAACTTAGAGGAGGTAGAGATTTATTGTGACTAAAAACAGGAGTGCATCGGATTTTTAAATGAGAAGACAGCAGTGTCAAAGGGCAGTTTTTGGACACACTTCAGAAATATGCCTCTCATGAAGCAGCCACCAAAGTATTTTACCTATTGACAGGATTTTCGCATGCTATTTTCGCTCTGCTTGCACCGTAGAGGTAGTCTTAAGTTAGAATGGGCTACAACCAGACGGGCGTTTCTGAAAGATTTATGATTAACTGTAATACCGTTGGCGCTGAGCATTAGGCTATAAGTAAATATCATCGCTAGTAACTGACCTCAGTGACTTTCAGTTTGCAACTATAACTCGGGAACGGTGCATGCACCGGCTTGTGATGTTTCATTTTTTCTGGTTTCAGTTGGCGGAGATCATGTGCTGCTTAAGTTGTAACAAGCCCTAATGGCATAAGAAAGATTTAAGATAAGTTATAACTCAGGACGTCTGTAATTCTTACATGTCTGTCGGTTTAAGAAGGATTATTTTACGTGGTTTCCTTGTTTTTTAGCACTTGAAAATTGGACAATGTTGTCCCGAGACATGTTGTGGCAATAATCACACGACTGGCAACTGGTCCGAATAACCGCAATATATTTTGAACATCTAAAAATTCTATGAATGCTTAAAAGTAAAATATAAGTATGTGCTGAACAGTCGAACACCAAATACACATAATTATAAACACATTTCAATTCCAATCACATAAAGCCTATGGGACCGCTGACGATAATCATGTGCCCGATACTGGTCCGATATATGTACATAAACAAGCTGAGGTGTCTTTATATACAGGGTGGTCCATTGATAGTGACCGGGCCAAATATCTCACGAGATAAGCACCAAACGGAAAAACTACAAAGAACGAAACTCGTCTAGCTTGAAGGGGGAAACCAGATGGTGCTAGGGTTAGCCCGCTAGATGGCGCTGCCATAGGTCAAACGAATATCAACTGCGTTTTTTTAAATGGGAACCCCCATTTTTATTACATATTCGTGTAGTACGTAAAGAGATATGAATGTCAGTATTTTAAACATAGCTGCGCAACAGCAACGGTTCCACGTAATAAAATTATTAACAGCCGACCAGTTGCAATGGATAAAGAATTCTTTACCTAGGTTTCAACAAATTTAAATTTGTCTTCTTCAGAAGGTGGCAATTTTATATTAGTATAGACTGATGCATCATCGCCGTTTTTACAAATGTCGGCATAAATCCATTTGTCAAAATTAAAATATAGCCCTAGAAATAGGGTTTGTCACGTAAATATAAATTAGTACATGGATGTTGCAGAGCTCACAACCCTATTTCTAGGACTATATTTTAATTTTGACAAATAGATTTATGCCGACATTTGTAAAAACGGCGATGATACATCAGTCTATACTAATGTAAAATTGCCACCTTCTGAAGAAGACAAATTTAAATTTGTTGAAACCTAGGTAAAGAATTCTTTATCCATTGCAGCTGGTCTGCTGTTAATAACTTTATTTTATATGAATGTTTTAGTTGGACCACTTTTTCCGCTTTTTGATAGATGGCGCTGTAATAGTCACAAACGTATAAGTACGTGGTATCAGGTAACATTCCATCAGTGCGGACGGTATTCGTTTCGTGATACATTCCCCGTAATAAAATGGACCGTTTACCAATTGCGGTAAAGGTCGATATCGTGTTGATGTGTGACTATTGTGATCAAAAGGCCCAACGGGCGTGTGCTATGTATGCCGCTCGGTATCCTGGACGACATCATCCAAGTGTTCGGACCATTCGCCGTATAATTACGTTATTTAAGGAAACAGAAAGTGTTCAGCCACATGTGAAACGCCAACCACGACCTGCAACAAATGATGATAACCAAATAGGTGTTTTAGCTGTTATTGCGGCTAACTCGCACATCAGTAGCAGACAAACTGCGCGAGAATCGGGAATCTCAAAAACGTCGGTGTTGAGATGGCTACATCAACATCGATTGCACCCGTACCATATTTCTATGCACCAGGAATTGCATGGCGACCACTTTGAACGTCGTGTACAGCTCTGCCACTGGGCACAACAGAAATTACGGGACGATGACAGATTTTTTGCACGCGTTCTATTTAGCGACGAAGCGTCATTCACCAACAGCGGTAACGAAAGCCGGCATAATATGCACTGTTGGGCAACGGAACATCCACTACGGCTGCAACAAGTGGAACATCAGCGACCTTGGCGGGTTAATGTATGGTGCGGCATTATTGGAGGAAGGATAGTTGAACCCCATTTTGTCGATGGGAATCCAAATGGTGCAATGTACGCTGATTTCCTACGTAATGTTCTACCGATGTTACTACAAGATGTTTCACTGTACGACAGAGTGGCGATGTACTTCCATCATTATGGATGCCCCGCACATAGCGCGCGTGCGGTTGAAGTGGTATTGAACAGCATATGACAGGTGGGTTGGTCGTGGAAGCACCATACCATGGCCCGCACGTTTACCGGATCTGACGTCCCCGGATTTCTTTCTGTGGGGAAATTTGAAGGATATTTGCTATCGTGATCCACCGACAACGTCTGACAACATGCGTCGACGCATTGTCAATGCATGTGCGAACATTACCGAAGGCGAACTACTCGCTGTTGAGAGGAATGTCGTTACAAGTATTGCCAAATCTATTGAGACTGACTGACATCAGTTTGAGCATTTATTGCATTAATGTGGTATTTACAGGTAATCACGCTGTAACAGCATGCGTTCTCAGAAATGATAACTTCACAAAGGTACATGTATCACATTGGAACAACCGAAATAAAATGTTCAAACATACCTACGTTCTGTATTTTAATTTAAAAAACTTACCTGTTACCAACTGTTCGGCTAAAATTGTGAGCCATATGTTTGTGACTATTACAGCGCCATCTATCACAAAGCGAGAAAAGTGTTCCAACTATAACATTCATGTTTCTTTAAGTACTGCATGAATATGTAATAAAAATGGGGGTTTCTATTTTAAAAAACCGCAGTTGATATCCGTTTGACATGTGGTAGCCCTATCTAGCGGGCCATCCATAGCACCATCTGCTTTCCCCCTTCAAGCTAGACGAGTTCCGTTCTTTGTAGTTTTTTCGTTCGACGCTTATTTCGTGAGATATTTGGCCCGGTCACGATCAATGGACCATCCTGTATACAATTGATAATGTGTTTCATGAACTGTTCTCCGACTGGTATCTCATAAAGGAGCAAGTAAAGCGCCTGTGCCGCAGTGTACACGGTAGACTGATGTTGCTACACCTACGAGCTGCTGTGCCGGATACAGGCTAACAGCCAGTGTGTGCGCGTCCAGCCGCACCCTGAGTCCACCACCGGACCGCAGGCGACGCGACGGCACCGGCTGCAGGCGCTGCAGCTGGCAGCGGCTTTCGGCTCAGCCGGTGAAGTTTATCCCTCAGCCGCATAGCCACGACAACAGGTTGAAATTTGTGGCCGGCGGTCGCTCGCCGTGGTATTTCGTGCCACTCCATAGTGTGCGGTTGTTGCACCGGATGCAGCTTCCCAGACACCGCCATGAACTACGCACAGTGTGCTGCACTGCGATGGCGAACTCGACACTGTGCGATACTACGCACCCTCGTCTCGTTTCTTTAATTTTCTAATTCTGCTAGTAAGGTCTTCTTCCTTCTAGAATTTTTTTCCGTGAATGTAGTGATTTTTCTAAAAACACGAAATACACGGTTGTTTTATTCCTGTTGACGCACACAAATAAATTTGAGTTAATCGAATGGGATTTACAAAGCAACGTCAAGTGATTTACACTGTAATGTATAAGTGGCGATCAAACAGTTTCCGTTCGGTATGCAAATCTGGTAAAATCACCGTGGGCATTGAGGCAATCATCCTACCGACGCACCAATGCACCTGGTTGAAGACACCGTGCTCTGCTGCGTGGAGAAGTTCGTAACTACCTGCTGTACGCCCTCGTCCGACAGGAATGGTCGAACCTTCAAGACCTGTTTGAACGGACCATACACGCGATAATCCCACGGATAGACATCGTGACTAAATAGGGGGTGCTCGAGTGTCTCCCATTTCAGTTGGCGTAACTTCTACGTTACGATATTTGAGATATGGGAACGTACTTTGCGATGAACCTAGCGCACAATTCTACAATGGTGGTTTTGGATAGAGATATGGGCCGATACACATTCTTCTTTCTCCGATGTGTGTGGTTTTGGATAGAGATACGGGCCGATACACATTCTTCATTCTCTCATGTGTGTATACTACTGTTTGTTCTTCGGCAGCCAAGAAAAAAATAATAGCATGTTGGTATTGTTTAGACGCATTTGGTAATGACGTCAATTTAGCTCACGTTTCCGCGTTTACCGTACGCACATCGGAAAGATACGCATGCCGCACCAATCCCTGGCTTACATGCCGGACCTCATATACCCGTTTCGGAGTCGTGCTGTGTTGCGTATAAGCTGTAGCAACGCTCTCAAACGCAAACTTTTCGATCGGCCGTCACATTGAAGCAGGGACTTACTGGGACAAAAACTAATAAACAAAATAAACAATATTTATCCCCTGTTGCGGAGTGTTACCTGATTGGTATCGATGCATATACGGAGTGTAATTAAGTTGGCAAACCAGAATAACTCGAAAAATAAGCTTCACACGAAAAAAGTGTAGAATCCAAAGATGATTACTTTCGAGGGGGACGCCTGCTGATGCTAAAATTAGTCCACCACCCCAGCCCCCTGGGTGTGAGGTGGGAGGTCACTTTAAAATTTCAAATGGGAACCCCCATTTTTTATTGCAGAATAAGATTCTACGTAAAAAAACTAAGTAGATTTTGTCTTAGACATTTCTTCTGATTCTTGGTAGTTGGCGCTGTAGTTCAAGAAAATCCATTTTCTCATTTTTGCGTGGAAAATGGTTACCGATAAATAAAAAATACTTATTTACTTCGTAAATTTAGATTCGCTAAAAGTAAAACTCTCCCTCCCCATAGGGTGGGGTTCGAGAGAGAGGAATTACAGTTTTACAAATGTTGACCCACATTTGAAATTTTTAAGTTGCCTCCCGCCCCACCCCCAGGGAGCTGGCGTGGCGGGCTAATTTTAGCACCAGCAGATACCCCACTAGAAAATTATCAACGTAGGATTCTGCACATTTTTTCGTTTGAAGCTTATTTTTCCAGTTATTCTGGTTTGTCAACTTAAAATTTACATCCTGTATATCTTCACTCGCACTCAACATTATATTGTTCCAACCCTTTACAGACAAAGTGTTCGTATTCGTTTCAAGATGCCAAAGAATGGAAACTATTATCTAGCTGTTCTTTAATACCGACTACAACTGAATGATACCAGCTGTTGTTCGATACGGACACTGGTTGTGATGTGGCCACCGTGCATCGTCAGTCGCGCCCTGCAACCGTCTCCAGCGGTGGTGTTTCGCGCACAATGGAAGTTTCACTAGCCGGCCGCGGTAGCCGAGCGCTTCTAGGAGCTTCAGTCTGGAACCGCGTGACTGCTACGGTCGCAGGTTCGAATCCTGCCTCGGGCATGGACGTGTGTGATGTCCTTAGGTCAGTTAGGCTTAAGTAGTTCTAAGTTCTATGGGACTGATGACCTCAGATGTTAAGTCCCATAGTGCTCACAGCCATTTAAACAATTTTTTAAGTGTCACTTTCGGCAGTAACATTACCAGGGACGTTAACTACGGACGTCAGGTATGTATCAGTAACAACTGTTATGGGGACTATTCTATGATCAAAAAAAATCTTGTAATACAGACAAAGCCCACTGGCAATGTCAGCTCTTCCGTTGCACATCATTTGATAATTGTACGTCTTTTCTTTAGTTTTTAGTTACGTGAAAAAATATTGTACCATATTGTTCACTTCTCTATCTGAAGTTATAGTTTCATGGAAAAGAATCATTCCACTTACGTACGTTACACTAATTGCACAGCACATTCTTGTTTTCAGATCAGGTATAGAGAGGCTTCATGTTAACACCAAAGTGGAATGTTCTATATTATTGTTCATTATCTTGACAAATGCTACCATACTTCGTCAGAAAATGAGTACGTATTTCAGGATCAGCCTCTTAAATATGTCCAGCCCGTAATGTCCATCTGCAGTACTGAAGTCGAGTAACATTCCCTTAATTAGTCAGTCGATCCAGTACAGCTACTTTCTAAGGATTAGTTCAAGCTCGTGCACTGCTCTGTCACCAGATGCTACTGACACACCGGTTACAAGTGCTAATTGACGAAACGGTTTTTCTCATACTTCTACAAGGCCCCTCTTAACTTTTCTAGTTCGGATACTTCAAAGGTACGAGTCTGAAGAATCCGAGGAGCAGGCTGGAGCACATGCGGCATTTGGCACCTGACCTCCGGTACTGGTTTCCACGCAAAATCGGGTACAGTGCGTGCATGTTACGTAACGTACGCTATAGAAACTCTGCATTAACCAGCGCAACTGTCCCAATTACGGTACAAAATGAAGACTGCCATGTCGAGCTGAAAATGGAGCACGCAGAAGGAGAAAAGAACACGAGATGGAACTTCACGGGTTGAGAGGATATGTGAAGTCTTTTCAGTGATTACAGAATAGAGACAAATGTACAAACGTCTTCACAGTATGAGCCCTTTTATCAGTATGTTGCCTTCCTCCAACCTGCATACGTGACCTGTTATTATGTTATATGGCCGTTGTGTCCAGTCCTGAGGGAAGCCGGCCCTTAACTGTTGTAACTGGACCAGGATATCCTGAGTACGGTCACTAGGACGGAATTGACGACCAAATTGGTCAGACAAGAGGTCTGCCGGGGACAGATTCGGGGCTCCTCCTGGCAACGGGTTTGGCTCTATATCACGCACACAGTTCACCAGTTCATGCAGACACATGCAATGTGTGAACTCGCCACGTTCATTTGAAAAGTGGCGCCACGTGACGTCGCATGAGATATGACGTGTCAAGACGCAGAGTGTCTGTGATGTACCGTTGTGCCGTCAGTGTTCCCTTTACCACTACCAGCTCTCACCTCAAGTGCCGGGCGTGGTGGCCGAGCGGTTCTAGGCGCTTCAGTCCGGAACCGCGTGACTACTACGGTGGCAGGTTCGAATCCTGCCTCAGGCATGGATGTGTGTGATGTCCTTAGCATAGTTAGGTTTAAGTAGTTCTAAGTTATAGGGGACTGATGACCTCAGATGTTAAGTCCCATAGTGCTCAGAGCCATTTGAACCATTTTTTTCTCACCTCAAGTCATACTCGATGGCTTTGGACGCCCTGATGAGGTAACACCGCTGTGGCTCTCCAGAATATTTGGAAGATGGGACATGCCCGTAGGTCTCCGCCCTATCCGCCGTCGACGGTGAGCCTCGATACTGCAGAAACGCGGTTCAGCGCTGGACACAATGCGACGTCATTCATTAGAACTACATGTTTTCCAGTCATGGCACAACTGCAGACGCAGCCGATTGTGTTATAGTGTTAACGGCATCCTGTGCTTGGTGAAAGAGAAGCCGGACAGAATTATATAACATTTTCGTTTTGGCAGATTTGCTTGTATAAAAGGTTTCTCGAATGGAAGGCAGTGACCTATTAGATTTCCAAAAGTTTATTATCACAACCAAAAGAGACATCACAGGTATGCACACATTTGTATCATACGTAATTCGTTATAAGACTCTCTTTCACCAAAACAACCAAAAATACGGATGAACAGTTTATGTGTAGGAAATAAGCCTTTTACATGACGATAATAGTTTCAAGAACAGAGGTGGCAGAACTAGGTAAATGGCTCAAAGTAGGTACTATACTTCTTAGATCAGAGAACTTGACATAACCCTTAGGATCACCATTAACACTGCGGTGGTATACTGTCCAGAAATTAAATTTTACAGCAAACAGTTCTGCAGTTATATATAACATCAAGCACTACCTCAGACTGGTAAGCTAGACGTCGAAAAAATACCAGTATCGTTCTCCATACACTCGGTCCAGTTAAGTTTAATGTGACAGCCAGTATTCGACGTCAACGTGCGAAAGTCACACACAGACGAAAAGCGACAGCAGTTGCAGTGGAGGGCGTATAAAGCATGTCGGACAGACGCAGAAAACAATAGTCATAGCATTGTGCCGAAACGATGCGAAGAATCTGGCTTCATAACAGTTATCACCATCGGTTTTTATTCCGAAAGGGGAAGTATTTTCGAAACGGCTTCGTAAACTGTTCTCATTATTAAATTATATTCTGCATGGCAAAATGGTGATACATAAAACCGGTGCCGAGGGAACCACAGGCCATAGGGGACTGGATGCGTGAGGGGCGAATAAACGTGCAACTGCTGAGCCACTCACCACGCAAATGAGCAAAGAGATTACCATCATGTCTCCTCAAAGACTGTTCAGTGCACATTGCAGTGTATGGGCGTCTTTGTCATGTACCCACACTGACTGCTGTTAAGTTGTGACAAAGGCTGGAGCTTCAGTACCGTAACTGGAAGTCCACTGAGTGGCCACAGGTGGACTTTTCAGATGAACCACGTTTCATGATCCATCGGACAGATGGATGCTGGCGTGTACGCACCTGCGACAGTCGTCGGAAGGGTTCAGGACAGAGGAGGGTGAGTTATGGTCTGGGGAATTTCTAAGGTGATCTGCAAGTTTTGAAAGGCATAATGGATCAACACAAACATGCATCTATCCTTGGTATGTTTTTACTCCATGTGATGGGATCTACCAGCAGGACAATGCAACGCATTGTGAAGTTCGCAGTGCACGTGCGTGAATCGAAGAACAGCAGGACGAGTTTACCGCACTCCCCAGGCCACGCCATTCCCGGATTAAAACAGTGGAGAATCTGTGGCACCACCTCGATCGGACTGCCTGCTCCGTGATCTTCTGACATGATACCTAGTGCAGCTGGCCACGGCGCTGGACTCAGCGTGGCTCCACATTCCTGTCCGGACCTGACTGAACCTCATTGACTCTCTTCCTGCACGTCTCACTCTACAAGGTGGTTATTCAGGCTTCTCCCAGATGGTACATTAATGTGACTGGACAGTGTAGTAAACATTACCGGAATAATAGTCGTGTTGATAATGGCTTCCCTCTACTCAGAACCATGTGCTATGTGCAGGTCCGTCCAAAGCCATTTTTCCTGGAAGTGTTTTTATTTTGGCCTGTTTGTGCGGTGTCAGTGCTAGCGACAACGTTAAGTCAGGTGTTTGGGCGTAAGTGGCTGGAACCGGCTGTGGGAAATGACCATGAGGAGAGTTGCTTACACCGAAATCTCCACATGTCAGACACTCAGCTAGGTACCAAACGTTGTGTGTCGATACAGTATCAACCAGAACGCCGATTTAGTTCGTGTTGTGTGCTGTCATCCAGTAGCAGATGAGTAAAAGGTGATTAAAAGTAACACCAGTACTGCCGAGTATAAGGAAACGGTACGTGTGAGGCCAAAACATATACAACTCTGGCAGGTGAGTTAATGAAGCGTCAGATCGTTATACGAAAGGTCACGAGCCCTAAACCCACGAATGACGATGTTTTTTAACAAATTACGCGTCAAATTTTAATATGGGAGAACGTTTCCTGTCATATAAAAGGACGTTTCGGCGATTGTAGTAATGTTTTTTTTGACAGTCTGTTTTCGCTTCGTTAGTTGAAAGTAGCAAACCTATAGAGCACATTTTGATAGATAAGTGTGGTGTCATACAACATTTGGTACCGATCTGTATGTCTGAAATCTGAAGGTCTGGGTGTTAATAACAGTTCCATGCTTTGAGTTGAGTAATACCATTCCAACCTCTTGTGTGCGAATTGGTACTCGCAAAATTATTTGGTCGATTACCTTGTTCATAGCGTGCTTTTCGAACGTTGGTACCTTGTTCTACTTCCACGAACTAACGAACTTGCTTTAAATGGCTCTGAACACTATGGGACTTAACATCTGAGGTCATCAGTCCTCTAGAACTTAGAACTACTTAAACCTAACTAACCTAAGGACATCACACACATCCATGCCCGAGGCAGGATTCGAACCTGCGATCGTAGCAGTCGTGCGGTTCCGGACAGAAGCGCCTAGAACCGCTCGGCCACGCGGCCTGCAACTTGCTTTATTTTAATACAGAAACTTGTAGGGCTAGGTGCTGTGTACGATCAGTTTTGGACGTGACTGTGGCGGCGTATTAGCTGGAGAATCACATCTTTGTTGAACACGTGCTCACATCACTCATTCCTGGCCGATGGCAGAATGTTTATCTAGTGGCCGTTCGTTGTTTCCACTGTCTGGCGTGGTGTAATAAACTATAAGTCGTGGGTACTTGTTATAAGATGATGAATCCTGTCAAAGAATCCTTGGCACATGAAAAATGTTTATATCAATGTTTATTAGCTAGCACCTATTGGTTTAGCACGAGAGATTTTGTCGTTATTTCTGGTTGGGGTATTTCCCAAAATTGTTTGACTAGTTGTTCAGTACTAAGTCCGTCACTAACTAATTCATTATCACTATTTTAAAAAAAATTCTTTTGTTACTTTAATGTGTTAATTTTATTAGGCAAGCGCCCTTCGTTTGAGCAAATGTTTGAAAATTTTGCTATCAAAAAACGGTTCGAATGGCACTGAGCACTATGGGACTTAACTTCTGAGGTCATCAGTCCCCTAGAACTTAGAAGTACTTAAACCTAACTAACCTAAGGACATCACACACATCTATACCCGAGGCAGGATTCGAACCTGCGACCGTAGCGGTCGCACTGTTCCAGACTGTAGCGTCTAGAACCGCTCGAGCACCCCGGCCGTCTTTTGCTATCACAAAACGGACTAGAGTTACCTGCCAGACTGCTGTAACTAGTAGTTAAGACCTACGTAAACAGTTATCTCTGTTAGATGTTACTCTTTTTGAACTGGTTAACTTACCTGAGCTAGTGCTCCGTCTATGGGTTTAAAGTTTCTCTTTCTTGTTTTCAGTTGTTTATCATAGTGGAAAAAAATGGCTCTGAGCACTATGGGACTTAACATCTATGGTCATCAGTCCCCTAGAACCTACAACTACTTAAACCTAACTAACCTAAGGACATCACATAACACCCTGTCATCACGAGGCAGAGAAAATCCCTGACCCCGCCGGGAATCGAACCCAGGAACCCGGGCGTCGGAAGCGAGAACGCCACCGCACGACCACGGCTGCGGACCATCATAGTGGACTATCGCCGTCAGTGTGATCAACAATTTAAATATTTTTCTACTACTACATTGAGCTAGTGTTACCTAGCTGAGTGCTTAATTAGTTGCCAAGGACTTCTTTGGCTATTCTATAGATCTCAGTCCTCTATGTTTAAAATTGTTATTTTTCTATTTTCCAATTTTAGCGAGTTAATTCCCTAATCTTGAATACCTGCTGCTTTATGTTAGCAGCATCAAATCTGGTTGCCGTTTTGTTATTAAACCTCCCTAATTAAATGCAGCGGACTACGTCAGTGATTTTACTGAGTAAAAGTTTCTGTTTTAAAAATTGCTTTTTCAATTTGGTAATTCCTGTGATCAAGCCCTCTTAACTGACTCGCCGTTGTTAAATGTGATGGACTACTGGTGTTGGCTAGAGTACCCATTTGTATTTCTCTAGTGCAGCGTGCCGTTTATGTTTATTGACTATTCGGTGTAATTAGTTGCGCGAACTATGCCCGTCTTTCCATTAATTATTGGTTAATGTTTGAAAGCTGTCTCTTGCTTGCTAAATATACACTTCAGACACATTTCCGCTCACAATAAACCGAAAAGGGCTTCGGGGTGGCGTAAAGAGCGCCAATGAAACCACCCACGTCCCTGGGAATCCGATTCCCATCCATTTCGCTGTTGAAAACGACATTGCAGAGGACGTCGATCCTGACAACATTTGAACTTCTAATTCCCCCCTCCGCCGGACGATACAACCTTGCTCTAACTAGATCGTGGGCCAGCAACCTCATTGTATATGATCGAGCCCCTTAGGAGTGTAGTGTGACCGCAATTTGCGCTCTGGTGGAGATGATGGAACCACTACGAACCGTTCAAAATCAGTCGAAGAAATCTGAATGTGATTCGAAGCAGCAAACGATACTTATGCTTCCAGAATGCCAGGAAGTTTGATACTTACGATCTTTTTAGCCCTCCTGCTCTGCATGATTACGAACATTTATAACGGAAGACTTGGTGCCACCCACCCGCCTTTTTCGAACACCTTCAAAACGTACCTGAACACACGGAACCTGTGATTGAGCCCTAGACACCTTCAGGCTGGCTGCAATGCTACTCATCCACTTACTACGAGGCCATTCAAGTTCTGAGTTGTGTCGAGGGGATTGTCTGTCTGCTCAGGACATGGGGGAGAGGAGTGAATTTCCGAACTACTGGTCTTAGAAGGACCTTTTACCGTTTTGTTCACGTATTTGCTAGTGTCTCAATTCTCTTTGATCACTCCAAAGAAGGGTGAGCAACAGCGATAACATTCCGTTCCAAAAATCCACACTGTGGCTTTGGCCATACCAACATGCCTGTACAGGGGTGTTACGAGTAAAGAAAAAATATTTACTTACTTCATACGCTTGGGCCTGCTTTACAACTGGTGGCTATTAAAGGTTACAACGACAATAGTTTATAAAAGGCAAGATAAGGAGAAAGGAAATAGAACTGCAGAGAACAGGACAGCTCTGGTTACAATCTGTCTTCCTCAATAAGTCCACGTTAAGAGAAACGATGCTAAGCGTAAAGCACCACTCACACATGGCAAGACTTCAAATTAAATTCGGATCCTTGAAACGCTTATTAACGATAGCCTTCCGATACATCTTGCCAGTTTTTTTTTGGCAAGTACCCAAAGTGTAGGACTGGTATTAAACCGCAAATCTTTCTTCTACAGACATAGAAACGAAATAGAAATATATAAATATTTCTGCACGTATATTTTAGATAGGGCCTACATGTAATTTGTTCGAAACCAAGAATAAAATATAAATGCAGTTTGTCGCAAACTGCACTTTCTGGCCAAACCGCCCAGTACAACAGCGTTAATGACATTGGGGTGGGGGGTTGCAAAACAGCAATTTCCAATTGTTTCTGCTCTGCTTGAAATAACACATATGATGTTTCGTTGATGTATTGACACAGAATGTGAGCAGCCACAGTCACGTGAGCTTTTTGTTCGCATTTAGTATTGCAACAGCGTTTACTTTCTCATGACCTTCGCTAATTATGCACGCTAGAGTGTCCGTGCTTCTGCTGGAGGTTTTGCAGCTATTGCGCTGGTGTACGTGGCTGCAAAGGCATATGTGTAGTTACGTCCTCTTGCGTGCGTGTAGCGGTATATCCCCTGTACCTTGATTACAAATAAGTCAGATACTTCTTCAGCAAACTAAAGGCTGATCCGGACACTACAGACGTAATGATGCGAGAGTCCTTACGGGGAAGCGTTGAAAAGTTCGGAAAATTTCCACAGAATAACTTAAAATTCTACTGAGAGTCAGTGAATTTAGTAATACTTTTGTGAAAACTTTGATACATGCATAACGAACAGAGACGGTTTGTGCATCTATCGTGAAGAGTCATGTTTCGGAGAAAGCTATAGAGACGAGTATCTTGTAGTGAAAAAACAATTTTGTATCTAAAATTGAGCAACATCTATCATATGAAATGCGTTTAAGGTGCTTCATAAGTATTCTATACTAGAAAGAAAACCATTCTTCACAACATAAAAGAATTGATAGTTCTTATAGTATCCTCGAACTCTTTCATAATATACACGTATCTACAGTTAGCCATTTTATGCAGAAAAGTACATTTTTAAGACTCCTACAGGATGTTTTCTTTTCTTAGCTTATGTTAAGTGCTGACCGAACGTTCCCATTTCGCCAATGCTCCAAGGAGCAGTCACATGAAAACGAGGTAAATTAAAAAAAAGAAAGTAAACTGTTTATTGTTTTAAAAGTAATCACCATAATTGTTAAAACATTAATGCATCTGTCGGAGAATGTCAATGGCTGTACGTAAAAATGTTTGCAGTTGCCTATGGATCAAACACTGGCGTGCACCTCTTCGAAGCAGAACGAGGGACACGAATGTCTCCTTCCAGAGCTCTCCAAAATTGTGCAAATCGCTAGGCGAAATATGGGGACTGTAGGGAGGACGTGCATGGGCCTGAACTTTCCCCGTGCGATTTTCATAGTTGTAGAGCTCTGAAGAAATACATTCGTGGCGGTCGATTTGATTTGGGCGAAGAGGTGCATGCCTGAGTACAATCGTGATTCCTTAGACAACAACAGACATCTTCTATAAAAGCATTGACCGCCTTGCCTCGTAGTGAGACCAGTGTATTAACAGATAAGGCGATTACTTTTGAAATAATGAACAGGTTACTTACATTTTCCCATTTTTCTTTTTTTCATTTTTCTGCACCTCGTGTTAATTATACCAATCCCCGCACTTCCATTTGTACAGGCCATATTCACATCGCCCTTTGTATGTTTACTCTTAATACGAGGGTAATCTCAAAAGCAAGGTCTATTTTTTTTATAAGTACATACACCTGTTTATTTCTACAATGGTTTACATCAATTACAGCTGGAACATTTAGCTATTTTTTGACATAATCATCATTTCTGTCGATGCATTTTTGTAGACGCTGTGGCAGTTTTTGTATGCCCACGTCATACCAGCTCGCCGCCATGCTGTTCAGAAAGTTATGACCCTCTTCTTTCACCTCGTCGTCGAAGCTGAATCGCTTTCCGGCCAAACGTTCTTTTAATTTAGGAAACAGGTGATGATCACTGGGCGCCAAGTCAGGACTATAGGGTGGGTGGGTGATTATGTTCCACTTAAACTGTTGCAGGAGTGCAACGGTTTGCTGAGCGATATCTGGGCGAGCATTGTCATGGAGAATGTGTACGCCCTTGCTCAACATTCCTCTTCTCCGGTTCTGAATTGCCCGTTTGAGTTTTTTCACACAGTACCTGTCAGCGTTAATTGTCGTCTCAGTGGGCATAAAGTCGACCAACAACACCCCTTTCCGATCCCAAAAAACGGTTGTCATGACATTACCGGCACACTGTGTTTTTTTTTTAATTTCCGCGACTTTGGCGAAGAAGGATACCGCCACTGGCGTGATTGTTGCTTGGTCTCAGGTATAAAGTGGTATGCCCAGGTTTTGTCAACCGTGACAATTGAGTCCAGAAAGTTATCCTGTTCGGTTGCAAGGCGGTGAAGAAATGTGCGGAAAGCATCAGCTTGTTGCCGCATGTGGTCCTCAGTCAGCATGCGTGGCACCCATCTTGCGCACACTTTCCGGTAGTTCAATGTTTCCGTTAAAATTCTGTGAGCAGTGCTTCGGGAAACCTCAGGAACCAACGTTCACAGATCATCCAGGGTGATCCGCCGATCTTCAGGCATGCTTTGCTCAACCTTCAACACTGTCTCCTCAGAAACTGACGGCCTCTCGCTCCTTTGTTCGTCGTGAATTTCGATCTGACCAGCTGCAAACTCTCTACCCCACTTACGAACATTTTCGACATACACGCACGACTCGCCATACACTTCCGTCAATTGGCGATGGATTTCAATCGGCGCAGTGCCCTTTGCGTTCAAAAAGCGAATAACTGCGCGCAGTTCGCACTTGGCGGTAACACCCAACGGGAGCTCCATTCTCAACGGCTGTCAAGCTAACCCTGAGCGCCTCAGAGCGGCGTGCGCATGTTTGCACTCAGCGCGTGAAGCACTCTTCATAACAGGGTGACCAACAGCCACACAAACAGAGAGTTCTATACTTATAAGAAAATAGGAGACCTTACTTATGGGATTACCCTCGTAGTATTAACTGTCTGAAATTCAAACGTGTAGCGAGTTGTCATCCACCTCCGCTCACTAAACACAAGTTCGGGAACACTTTCAATTATTTATTGCACAAGAACTAAATGTTGTACAGATGTTATACACGCTGCATTTTAAAGAGGAGCTCTGAAAGTTTCTTTTTTCACAAACATTCGATATGCGGACGATGAGTGACCCGCCAGACGTCAATGCGGTAATCGAATTCTTACCATACCCATCCCAATATGGGATCGTCGCCTGTGGCAGTCGCTTCCTGTATTCTCTCCCGGAGCTCTACTACATCACGTGGTAGAGGCGGCACATACACCAGATCTTTAGTGCGTCCGCCGGCCGCTGTGACCGAGTGGTTCTAGGCGCTTCAGTCCGGAACCGCGCTGCTGCTACGGTCGTAGGTTCGAGTCCTGCCTCGGGCATGGATGTGTGTGATATCCATAGGTTAGTTAGGTTTAAGTAGTTCTAAGTCTAGGGGACTGATGACCTCAAAGTCCCACAGTGCTTAGAGCCATTTGAACCATTTTTTAATGTGTCCCCACAGAAAAACTTCACACGGAGTGAGACCTGGTGATTGGGGAGGCCATCTCATGAAACAGCTGTTCCCTTCTGTAGCACGGCACCTGGATTCGCCATCTTTGCGACTAACGCTGACTATTGGCAAATTACCAGACTACGCTGTGGCGGTTTATATGAAAAAAAAAGTTTCTGGGTTTCTCTTCAAAATGACACATGTATGATATCTGTACAATTTTTGGTTCTTGTGCAATAAATAATTGAAAGTGTTCCCGGACTTAAGGTACACCCAGTATATGCCGAAACCCCACGTTGTATTTGTCCCAGACTGGTGTTCGGAGCAGCCCAACAAAAGATGTGGACTGCCAGAAATTTCCATATCACGATCTAGTAATCGCTCTATACTGCGTAATCAGTTGAAATTTTTGTTCTTCTCCGCAAGACTGCAGGTTCAGTTTGTACAATATTCGAAAAAAAGATCTGACGAATTTGTAACATATTGATGACAATGGCGGATCGTTTCCACATTGAGATGTTGCGTCTCCCCCACAAAAGGCTGAGAAATGACACTATTAATATTTCGGTAATTCGCACAAATATGTGGACTGTTGTGACAGATGGTTCAAATGGCTAGAACCCTAGACTTAGAACTACTTAAACCTAACTAACCTAAGGGCATCACACACAGCCATGGCCGAGGCAGGATTCGAACCTGCGACCGTAGCAACAGCGCGCTTCCGGACTGAAGCGCCTAGAACCACTCAGCCACAGTGGCCGGCGGACTGGTGTGACAAGAAAGTATTTCAAGAGATTTTGATTTCAGGAGGACGACGGTTCAAACCCACGTCCGGTCATCCTGATTAAGGTTTTTAGTGATTTCCCTGAATCATTCGAGAAAAGAAAAAAACCTTCGCACTATTTCATGGCTTACTTTAGACGCAGACGGCTGGGGTACACTAGTTCCGTCCTGCAGGATACGGGGTGGCGGCAGGAAGGGCATCCGGCTACCCTCTGACGCTAACATTTCCTAATCCATAGTGACAGGGCCGACCCCGCGTTGTAATGGGAGAAATACCTAAAGAAATAATGAATGATTTTCCTTAATCCCTTCAGGCAAATGATTAGATGGTTCCTTTGAAAGGGCACGGCCGATTCCCTTCCCCATTCTTCTCTAATCCGATGGGACCGATGGCCTCACTGTTTGGTCCCCTCCTAGAAATCAACCAATCAACATTTTGTTTGAGAATTAACTTAACGGATTTCAACTTATACAGAACTACTGAGCACAATGCTGACAAGTTGAAAGCAGAGGTCAAAAGTCAAAAGCGTGCAGCCAGGCATCTCCTAACAGTTTACTGGTGCAGATAATGTAAATGTTAACAGATGGAATTTTACACCAAATTTTACACAAAAAATAATTTTTGGAAAGCGATATTACAATGCTGCCTTAATGCCTGCAAATCAGTTTCATGTTCCTGGAGCTGAATCGTCCATATATACGTATCAGCAAGACATGTAAGCAAAGAAATTGTTCTGTGAGTGAGAAAAGAGTTCAGGTACTTGTCGATTCATGCACACCACACAACGCAGATGCCCCAAGTTCAGTGGAGGAGTGACGTCAGATGAGGATTTCCGCTGGTGAGAAACCAGATGGTGCGATCTCTCTCAGTACGTCCCGTGATCGATGTACAAAGCGCTTTCTTATTGCTTCTCTCCCAATCGTCCAGTCGCATACATGCAGCAGTGCTAAAGCCACGGGATTCATGAAAAGTTTGTACCATGGTGTGTTTCTCTTAAAAATATGCAATACTACAGTACGTACAGAGTTAAAATACGTAGATAAAAATAAATAAAGTAGATAAAGTTTAAATTTCATTGGTACTGACATATAGTAATATGAGTTTAGAATGTTGACACACTAGAAATAATTTCTTTGCATTTGAATTTACAGTATTTGAGACCCTTGGACATTCCCAATGCAAAAGTACAGATTGAATTCAGAGAAAATTAAATGTTCTCATTTTTACATTTTATCCTTAAAGCATGCTGCTTAACTATAAAAGGAAGATGATAAATTCACACGAATATGATCGTGTCCATGTTTTGTTTAGAGTATATGTTGAATGTTCGACAATGTGCACCACATTCCCTCTCAGGGCAGTTACATTTTACTCTAGGCGCTCCCCCCTCTCAGTTCGCTGATGACTGCGTACTGTAGTGTCACGGAATAGTAAAGAGTTGGAAACGTGGAATGTTGTCAAAGTTTCGTTGCCTATGCCGAGAGCCAGAGGTAGGAGGATTGCACATATATTGGAATGTGTCGCCACGCAGGGGCAATGCCCTGGTTACACACAATAGGCGAGAGAGAATTGCTTAGCACGCGGGTTTGTGTTAGACGGACACTTTCGTAGAGTGCAAGACAGAGGTATAGCGTCAGCTGTATTGCATTTCACAACTTCGCGTAAGTCTGCAGCAACAACACGTAACTCTGTCCCAAGAACACCTAAGGGGCGAGTACGACAGATGAATCAGCAGTATAAGTGGAACGACTGCGGTCAATACAAACGAGCATGACGTCAGGACGTCGCTCGTGCTGTCTTTAAATACGCCAGCATTGATAGCAACAAGGCACTCGCGCTCGCAGTTAGACTTGCAGTTAGATGTGTACTGGGACGCTGTGTAGCGCTCAGCTCGGTGATCGACATGTAAATCTTTATTAAGGAGATGTTGCAGTAAGGGCGGCCCATCCAGCAGCAGATGTGAGGGGACAGTACCAGCTCTGGTCCTCTCTGCTGCCGCTGCCAATCATCAACCCAGGATCAGCAGACATCGCGGCAGACTCGCTCGCCACCAACGCCGAACACATCAGTGAGCCGTCGTCGAGATCGTGGGGACCTAGGCCCTGTGCATCCGCCGTCACAACTGGGTGAGGCGACGACGTTGAGTTACTGCAGCCCGTTCCACCCGTCCACCGCGGACGAGCCACCAGAAGCAGCAGGGAAGAAGACGGGGTGGGATAGAGTACACTCCGCACTACGAGAACGCCTCTCGTGTCTACAGCGCCGAGGACTCCAACCCGGAACCACCTGTGTCCGCCGTCGAGCCGGCCGGCCAGCCAGACGCCGGTCATCCACGCGCGGTCGAAGTAAGGGCATTCCTCCGCTGCGTCACAGCACGCGGCGCTGCGCTAGCAAGACTGCGCGGCCCGGATCTGGTGTCATCGCTACGAGTCAGCGAGGACTCGGGGTGGTCGTTGACATCACCAAGCCACATTGTACTCGGCAGGAATAATGGTGTTATGAATTAATAATGTTTCTTTGGCGTTTCTGACGCTTCTACAGCCATTTCCTAGCATCCTGACAACTGGAGAGGTCACCGCTCGGCCATCCAGTCCACCGTAGGCGACCAGGACCACCGAGGCGCCTACAGATTTGGTGTGAGAAGTGGTCGCGCCCACTGCCTACAGATTTGGTGTCAGAAGCCCTCGCGCCCACCGCCTACAGATTTGGTGTAGTGGTAAGTGCACGAGGCGATTTTTGTTAGTAACTATGGATGCACGTTCTTTGTTAGGAGTGCACTTTGTGAGACCTGCGGAATCATCAGATTTATCTCTGTTTAAGGGAAACAGTTGGGAAACGTACTTGGTACCAGAGTAATTTAACGGGGCTTGGGGAGCCATGCACGAAGTTTGTAACAGTAGAATGTTCAATTTGTAGACGGTCTGGTCACGCAGCTCACAATTGTCGAGAGTGTTACGGGGGAATAACAAGGCGGAAGGATTAATTTTGTTTAGTTGTGCATTGTGATTCTTGTTTGTCTTCTTGTGTGTAGTGCTCAACTGTGACAAAGGAGTTGAGTAGCTAGTGTAGTTATTCTTCTGAGTAGTAAATTCAGTATAGAGTAAGTTGTTGGTAATTTGCACAAATCATGCCGGAAATAAGATCCGTTAGGACTGAAGTGAGTACAGCTGCTCTGACGGAGCAAGTCTCAAAATTGTTAGAAGAGAATGCGCAGCATAAGTTACGTCATGTAGAATTAATGACGCAAATGGAGACCTTGCGTTCGGCGCAAGAGTCGCAAACGGGTTCAAGTGAGTGCAAGTCGGTAGCAATGTCCAATCTTGCAATACATCCTTCAGTAGCTAACCTGATCACGCCTTTCTCGGGTAAAACAACAGAGGATGTCACAGTGTTCATTAACGATGTTTTAGCAACAGCTGCAATGAGCAATTGGTCGGACGTAACTACGTTACGTAAGGCAAATTTGCGACTTGCAGGGGAAGCCAAGAAATTCGTGATGTACCATGAGACGCTTAGTAAGGCGAGCACTTTTGAAGAACTGGCAGATGTGTTACGACAAAGATATCGTAGGCAGAATAATGCAAGATTTTCTAGGGAGAAGTTAGCTAATTTGACGCAGAAGCCCAATGTGACAGTGGGGTCGTTTTCAAATAGGATACGGAAAATTAATTCGCAGACCTATGAATTATCGGGTAACCCTGATGCGGATCGTGTATTACTACAAGAGGCAGAAAACAGAGCCCTCGATGTATTCCTCAGGGGAATTCCTGCAGAATTTTCTCGTAGAGTTAGGATGGAGAATCCTGGGGATTTAGCTGCAGCACTGCGTATTGCAACGCACCTGCGGGAGACAGACGTTGCAACAAGGGTTCGCAATGATAAACGCATCTTTGCGTCGGAGAGGAATTGTTACCGTTGTGGGAGGAAAGGTTACGTGAAGGCTCAATGCAGACAGCCGCAGTGCTATGCTTGTAGAAGCTATGGTCACAAGGCGAATGAGTTATGTAGTGAGCAGAATTGTAACGGAAATAAACAGGAAAAAGCGTTAAACGGGAACGGGAGTCTTTCGTCCGTCGGAAGACATTCTCGGTAAGCAGAAGTACGGTGAAGACTAGTACAGAGGCAGATTGTTGCTTGATGGTTGTTGTAAAGAATAACAGATGTAAGTTTTTGCTTGATACAGGGGCACATGTATATGTTGCTAGTCTAGACCTCGTGGGTAGGAGAAGACTAGGTACTCCTAGGTATAGATCACGTGGAGTAGGGAATAATGAGTTGCAATCATTGGGTACAACACAGCTCGTTCTTAAGATTGGAACTGTAGAGTTCGGAGAGCAAATGGAAGTGTTGCCAACTGTGGGACAAGGGTATTCTGTGATTCTCGGACTGGACTTCCTCGATAAACACCATACCAAAATTAATCTTTCACAGCGTTCAGTTGAACTTAGTGGAAACTTGTTTTCAATGGGTACAACAGCTGTAAATGTTTCTACGTCGCGAAGTGCATCCGTTGCTAAGATGTCACCAATTGAACCGCGTACAAGGGCATTAAAGATGATTACGCATGTAAAAGTGCCTTCGGGTACAGGGAAGATAGTTTGGTTGTCAGTAGGTACCGATGTACCACAGCAGAGACTATGTGTGGTGGAGCCACTGCAGAGCAATGAAGCATTGGATGAAATGCATTGTTTTATTATGAGGAGTGTTGCGCGCGTAACGGATATAGATGGGGAACTGATGATTCCGGTCAGTGTAGATAATTTTGGGGCAGATGAAGTGGATCTCCCGAAGGGTTTAGTGGCAGCGAGTTTGGAAATACTCGACGATGAGGATATAGGTGAATCCCAAGGTGATTATAACGTCAAGCAAACCGACAAGGCATCTGTACTACGTGATAAGATTCGTCATTTGGAGAATGGTGATCGGAAAGCTATGGAAGCTTTGTTATTAGAGTATTTAGATTTGTTTAGTTCAGAAGGTCCATTACCAGCAACTCCTACTACACAGCACCGTATACCGACTGGCGATAGTCCGCCGGTCTGTTGAAAACCATACAGGATAGCGAAACACCTACAACCACTAGTGGAAGAATTTATTAATCAACAGCTAAGAGACTGTATTATAGAGAACAGTGAAAGCCCGTGGTCTGCCAACATAGTGGTAATTCCTAAGAAGTCATTGGATGTTACTAAGAAGTATAGGTTTTGTTGTGACTATCGTTTTTTGAACGCACGAACTGTAACAGACGTGTATCCAGTACCGAACATCACGGAAACATGGGACAACCTAGATCGGTGTAAATATTTTTCGACACTAGATCTAAAGAGTGGGTACCATCAGATAGAAGTAAGTCCCGAGGATAGACCGAAGATTAGGTATATTTATTTAATGTTGAATGTGCCGTAAGGCAACTGAAAGTGATCTCTAAGTTTCCTGCTAATTTGCTGGGAGACGGGTAATGTTAGAGTATTGCTCCATAAGAATTTGGGAGCATGCTTATTATATATTCCTGGCTGCGATTTGACCATGTTTTCACTGGAATCTATTACAAATGATTGAAGCGATTTCATAAATTCACTGTAGCTCCATTCATTGACATATGGTCACGACACACTACAGATACGTAGAAAAACTCATAAAGTTTTGTTCAGCTGAAGCCGTACTTCAGGTTTCTGCCCCCAGATCGCTCGAGAGCGCAGTGAGACAAAATGGCGACAGGAGCCGAGAAAGAGTATGTCATGCTTGAAATGCACTCACATCAGTCAGTCATAACAGTGCAACGACACTTCAGGACGAAGTTCAACAAAGATCCACCAACTGCTAACTCCATTCGGCGATGGTATGCGCAGATTAAAGCTTCTGGATGCCTCTGTAAGGGGAAATCAACGGGTCGGCCTGCAGTGAGCGAAGAAACGGTTGAAAGCGTGCGGGCAAGTTTCACGCATAGCCCGCGGAAAATTGGCTCATGCCATAACGAGACCGACAGCGCCGACTTCATCTTTCAACAGGATGGTGCTCCACCGCACTTCCATCATGATGTTCGGCATTTCTTAAACAGGAGATTGGAAAACCGATGGATCGGTCGTGGTGGAGATCATGATCAGCAATTCATGTCATGGCCTCCACGCTCTCCCGACTTAACCCCATGCGATTTCTTTCTGTGCGATTTCTTTATGTGAAAGATTCAGTGTTTAAACCTCCTCTACCAAGAAACGTGCCAGAACTGCGAGCTCATATCAACGATGCTTTCGAACTCATTGATGGGGTCATGCTGCGCCGAGTGTGGGAGGAACTTGATTATCGGCTTGATGTCTGCCGAATCACTAAAGGGGCACATATCGAACATTTGTGAATGCCTAAAAAAACTTTTTGAGTTTTTGTATGTGTGTGCAAAGCATTTTGAAAATATCTCAAATAATAAAGTTATTGTAGAGCTATGAAATCGCTTCAATCATTTGTAATAACCCTGTATTTGTGCTGCAGGCAATTTGTTAAGTCTGCTCGTTTCCTGGCGACGGTGCGGTTATGGATTCCTCTCGTGACTGCTCACTGTGAGGCCGGTCGGACTATACAGGGTGGTCCACCGATCGTGACCGGGCCAAATATCTCGCGAAATAAGCCTCAAACGAAAAAAACAACAAAGAACAAAACTTATCCAGCCTGAAGGGGGAAACCAGATGGCGCTATGGTTGGCACGCTAGATGGCGCTGCCATATGTCAAACGGATATCAACTGCGTTTTTTTTAAAAATAGGAACCCCCATTTTTATTACATACTCATGTAGTACTTAAAGAAACGTAAATGTTTTAGTTGGACCACTTTTCTCGCTTTGTGATAGATGGCGCTTTAATAGTCACAAACATATGGCTCACAATTTTAGGCGAACAGTTGGTAACAGGTAGGTTTTTTTAAATTAAAATACAGAATGTAGGTACGTTTGAACATTTTATTTCGGTTGTCCCAATGTGGTACATGTACCTTTGTGAACTTATCATTTCTGAGAACACATGCTGCACGCCATGATTACCTGTAAATACCACATTATTGCAATACATGCTCAAAATGATGTCCGTCAACCTCATGCATTTGGCAATTTGGCAATACTTGTAACGACATTCCTCTCAACAGCGATTAGTTCGCCTTCCGTAATGTGCGCACATGTATTGAGAATGCGCTGACGCAAGTTGTCAAGCGTTGTCGATAGATCACGATAGCAAATATCATTCAGATTTCCCCACAGAAAGAAATTCGGGGACGTCAGATGCGATGAACGTGCGGGCCATGGTATGATGCTTCGACGACCAATCCACCTGTCATGAAATATGCTATTCAATACTGCCTCAGCCGCAAGCGAACTATGTGCCGGACATCCATCATGTTGGAAGTACATCGCCATTCTGTCATGCAGTGAAACATCTTGTAACATCGGTAGAACATTACGTAGGAGATCAGGAAATATTGCACCATTTAGGTTGCCATCGATAAAATGGGGGCCAATTATCCTTCCTCCCGTAATGCCGCACCATACATTATCCCGCCAGGGTCACTGATGTTCCACTTGATGCAGCCATCGTGGATTTTCCGTTGCCCAGTAGTGCATATTATGTCGGTTTACGTTACCGCTGTTGGTGAATGACGCTTCGTCGCTAAATACAACGCGCGCAAAAAAATCTGTCAACGTGCCGTAATTTCTCTTGTGCCCAGTGGCAGAATTGTACACGACGTTCAAAGACGTCACCATGCAATTCCTGGTGCACAGAAATATGATACGGGTGCAATCGATGTTGATATAGCATTCTCAACACCGACGTTTTTGACATTCCCGATTCTCGTGCAATTTGTCTGCTACTGATGTGCGGATTAGCCACGACAGCAGCTAAAACACCTACTTTGGCATCATCATTTGTTGCAGGCCGTGGTTGACGTTTCACATGTGGCTGAACACTTCCTGTTTCCTTAAATAACGTAACTATCCGTCGAACGGTCCGTACACTTGGATGATGTCGTCCAGGATACGGAGCAGCATACATATCACACGCCCGTTGAGCATTTTGATCACAGTAGCCGTACATGAACGATATCTACCTTTCGCGCAATTGGTAAACGGCCCATTTTAATACGGGTAATGTATCACGAAGCAAATACCGTCCGCACTGGCAGAATGTTACGTGATACCACGTGCTTATACGTTTGTGACTATTACAGCGCCATCTGTCACAAAGCGAAAAAGGGGTCCAACTAAAACATTCATATTTCTTTACGTACTACACGAATATGTAATAAAAAATGGGGGTTCCTATTTAAAAACACGCAGTTGACATCCGTTTGATCTACGGCAGCGCCATCTAGCGGGCCAACCATAGTGCCATCTGGTTTCCTCCTTCAAGCTAGACGAGTTTCGTTCTTTGTAGTTTTTTCGTTTGATGCTTATTTCGTGAGATATTTGGCCCGGTCACTATTAATGGACCACCCTGTATATACCGCCTGCTAGGACGCCTGTGCACAAGCCGTGGAGAGTGAACGCACGTATTGCCAGCCGGCCGTAGCGTTATTGCTTCCAAGTACTGTTGTGGGCCTTAATGCTGTTCTCTAAAGTTAATTGCAATTTGGGGAATCATTTTGAGTTATTATGTCCGTTACTTAAGTGAGGCCACTTTGTTAGTATTAGAGTTTCTGTAAGTCATTTTACTGGTTGGGTTATTACTAGCCATTCTTATTTAACACTTATGTTAATCATTTGTGTATCTTTAATGGATGTACAACTTGCTATTTTTCCTCTGTTTCAGTTTTCCGAACTTGCTTGGCCCACTTTGCATTTTTTGTGTAAGCTTGTTTCACTGTGCACCTTTATGTGAGCATTTCAGTTTTATTAAGCTTTAAGATCTTTGTTTTTTAATGAAGTTGTGGTATTATGTGGCTGTGTAGCTTTGGGTTGGAAGTGTATAGTGTTACTAGTCTTTTGAGATATGGTTAAACAAGAAAGATTGTTTAAGATTGATTATTTCACCATTCCTACTATCTATGATTTTGGTTGCGGACGCAAAATATGATTCTTATTCTTGTTTACGTAATTCAGTTAAAGTGAAGATTTGTATATTGTATCAGTAAGAGGGCAAATGTCCTAATTGAAGTTTATAATAAAGTCTGTTTTGAGTCAAATTGAAATTGTAAAGCAATCACAAACGTGTCCATCACTAGTGGTAAAGGGATTCCTATTTCCTTTAAATAACTGTGCTGAGATTGTACCTTTGATTTTCAAAAGAATTGGGTGGTACCACGGTCCAGCATGTACCTAACACCAGACGAATACTTCCACTGTGTTCGGTTAGCGCTAACGATGGACTCCAGTGTTGTGGTATAAGTAGTTCACCTATGTTCCATGCTGGCATTTGCTTGGTCTCATTCCTTACTGATGCTCGGTTTAATCTGGGGGTCATATATGCGTTGTGGGAAAATACATATTGTAAATGTATGTATTAACAACACCACGTTTCCGTGCAAACACCTTGAAATAGTGCAGTAATAAATCATATAATTGCCTTTTGTTTCGATCACTTTATTTCCTGTGAGTGCCTTTAAGTCTGATATCTCATCTTTTATTACGGTTGCCTACCGTTATGGGTGTCGTCATTGCGTAAGAACTGCATATGATATACCTGGCAGTATTCGCCATGATTTAATTTTTGCCTGTCCAGAATTGCTTCAAAATCTTAGTAGGCAATGAGCAACCCAATGATCAGTTACTAGAACAGACATTTCATCACTCCCTTTCCCAGGTTAAATGTCATGAAAACTTGCATCCACGCTCCACATGACTTAACTCCAACTGCACTCATGATTCGGCAGTTGTGGACAAGAAAGGTTTGCAATGGCGCCTAACCCCTCATCCTCTTATACAATTTGTATGATACAGCGGATATTGCTGCTCGGACATTTATAACAATAGTATGGCACACCAACTACAATAGCTTATAGCTACTGTGGTCTATATCACTTCATTCTGTGGGCCACGACATTTCGTATTTTCTTCTGTTAGCTCGTCACGAAGATCCATGTCCTCCTTGTACCTCAATAAGAATACAGGATATCTCTGATTACTATCTGGTTTATTCTGGTTCTTCACATTATCTTGTCCCCGTTACGCATTATGGTCCCCACCATCACATGGGGGTGCGATGAAACCGTGATTATGCTGCGTCCTCAAATCATCTTGATCTACACGATTTCGCGTCTTATTATGTGAACAATTCCCGTGGTTAGGGTTGTCATTATAAGCATGCGGGTTCCCAGGACAGGTGTTATTATTGTTTGGTTCGTACCAATCCTATTATCTGCTCCCATAGTTCCTGTTGTTGTCGCTATTATGGTGGTTATCGTAGTGATAGCCACATTATAATTCCTGTTTCCATTCCAGTTGTTTCGTCTGTTATGAAAACCAATGTCTCTTGGATGCCAACGGTTTCCGTTCCTTCTTTTCTTATTAGGCGAATTCAGTCCATAGTCCTCAGGATCCCGATTCGCATTTGGTGTCTGGTTAGTCGGTCCTACATAGTTAACAAAGTTTTCGCCACGGGTGCAGAGTAGGTTGACTGTGCTGTCGCGACTGCGTCTCGTGGGCTGTATGACTACTGTTATGTCGCGAGCTGCATGAAACTTCCTGGATTGAATCCAGTGAGTCGAGTACCGACATAGGTGCTCTATATCTGTCTATGGAACTTGTATAAGATTTCATGTATCTCAAACGGTCATTTTCCTTTAGTATCTGCAACACATCACGTTTGAACACAGAATCGTCCCTGTAGTGCGTCGTATTTGGATACTTATTAAAATAACGTTTTAGGCTAGCTTCACAATGAATTAAAGAATTGTGGAACTAAATCCTATTTCCTCAACCTCTCCTGAACCGAGCCTGGTCAAAATCAGATCAAGAAAGCGCGTTAAAATATTATAACCTGCTGTTTAGTTTGCCCATACGATGATATGACCCCGTATGTAGCTTACCACATAATTAGTTTTTTGTCGGTTAGTCAGAGATATTTTGTTTGGTTTAATAAAAACGACAGGGTGTAGAGTGTTTTCTCTGGAGTTTTTACCTAAAATTGGCGATGTTTTTGTAAACTCTCCTACAATAATACGGCTGACAAGTTAGATACTGCACCTTTCGGATTATACAATAGGTCATTAGTGGGGAACTGTGCACAACACACATTCTCATTGCCCAAATTTCGTGTACTTTACACTTGACTAGAACTTTAGTACATACGTGCTACCGTGGGCGTAAAATGTGTTACAATTTTATATATTTGTCTTAATTTCTTTTGGAGATTAGACATCGGTGCGGACACATTTTGCTATCGAACTGTCAAGCGAGTGTTTAAATTCATGAATCTGCTAAAGAATTGCATCATCATTGCTTACAAAGTACTCATTTATCGACCGTTGCACCACGCGAGATAATTCTTCACTAATACATTTAGCAATGTGCGCCTCTTTGTCATTTATCCATTCAGAATAATTACTGCAAAAAGTTTCATCTGGTCATCGAATGGCAACTTTAAATTATTTGTCTCTTCAGTGGTGAAATGTTCTCCAGTAGAGAAAAGGGCATGCACACGGTCACGTAGCGTGGTATTTTCACTAGTGAACTTGTAACAACGAAAATGCAGATATAGTAGTTTCTGCAGCGTTCAAAATTTCTCGGCGTTTAATGTCCTTTGATAACTTCTAATTCTGAATCTGTAAGCTCTATTACAGAAAGTATATCTAACATGTAATGGAAATAATAGTGTATTTATTTGTGAATGTATATAGTTGATTGTAATTATAATGTAGATATTGCAAATTGCTGGGTAATAGCCAAGGGATCCTTATTGTAATACATCGATAGCAACGACGAAATAGCAGTAGCTGTACCGTTGCTCATCTTTGCGTCTGGAGAGTCTCTGTCGCGCTGCGAGCAGGGAGGAGGTAGAGCGGCTTGAGTCATGAATTAGTGCGGAAGTGTTCGTTGGGCGCTCCCGCATACGCTGTGTGCAGCTATGCTCAGGTCAGTACAGACGCACTTAATTTGTTAACCCGCAAGTATTGAGAGTGTGGGAGGAATGGACAGGCGGAGGGACCTGCAGTTCTAACTGTTGCCTGTCGCATAATTATCCGTGGCTCTGGAGATGACTCCGGGTTCTCAGACAGCAGCAGCACCAGCAACAGCGGCGCCACACCACTGTCATCGGCTACTTCCTTCGTCGTCTGGGCAGCTGCAACATCGTAGGACTGTTAGGTGACCAAGTATAACTAACCGTGATGAGGCTTTACCCAGTGGCATTACATTCAAAAAGTATGACTGTTGTTGTTGTGGTCTTCAGTCAAGACACTGGTCTGATGCAGCTCTCCATCCAACTCTATCCTGTGCTAGCTTCTTCATTTCCCAGTACCTACTACATCCTTCTGTATCTGCTTAGTGGATACATCTCTTGGTCTCCCTCTACGGCTTTTACCCTCCACGCTGCCTTCCAATACAAAATTGGTGATCCCTTGATGCCTCAGAACACGTCCTACCAACCGATCCCTTCTTCTAGTCAATACCTCTTCTACTCAATACCTCCTCATTAGTTATGTGATCTACCCATCTAATCTTCAGTATTTTTCTGTAGCACCACACTGCAAAAGCTTCTATTCTCTTCTAGTCTAAACTATTTATCGTCCACGTTTCACTTCCATGCGTGGCTACAGTCTATATAAATACTTTCAGAAACGACTTCCTGACACTTAAATCTATGCTCGATGTTAACAAAGTTCTCTTCTTCAGAAACGCTTTCCTTGCCATTGCCAGTCTACATTTTATATCCTCTCTACTTCAACCATCATCAGTTATTTTGCTCCCAAAATAGCAAAACTCATTTACTACTTTAAGCATCCCATTTCCTAATCTAATTCCCTCAGCACCACCCGATTTAATTCGACTACATTCCATTATTCTCGTTTTGCTTTTGTTGATGCTCATCTTATATCCTCCTTTCAAGACACTGTCCATTCCGTTCAACTGCTCTTCTAGGTCCTTTGCTCTCTCTGACAGAATTACGATGTCATCGGCGAACCTCAAACTTTTCATATCTTCTCCATGGATTTTAATACCTACTCCAAATTTTTCTTTTGTTTCATTTACTGCTTGCTCAATATACAGATTAAAGTATTACTAACTTGAATAATAACCTGGAACAGGGCACCTATCTCGTTATTGTCCTCATACCTTGTTACCCCCCCCTCCCCCAGGGTCACTTTCCTTTCCATGCAGTCACCGAGTGTCGTAAAAATATGAAAATTGATTGACCATTTACTGCCAGTCCTTTTTTTAATTTTTTTTATAAGAACCAGATTCAAATCTAAATTTTCTGACTCAGTAACTGTTCATTCTTGTATTGCATAACAGAGGCTTAATTAATTTTCAATTTTGAGTATTAACTTGGTTCACTTAAAGTAACGTAAAATTCCTCTGGCAAGACTAATAAATAAAGATACAGGGCAAATTAAGAGTGCCCAATGTCATTTATTCTGTATTTAGCTTAGCGCGTGACTTCTGGTGACTTGGTATGTATTTTATTGTTGTTATATTAAAAGTAAAATCAGTTGCTCATTTGCATGAAGTAAATTCAATTCAGTCTTTCAATAATCAAAAGTAAATTTCTTGCCTTTTCCTAAATTATGTGTTACTTTACACTGATGTAACTGAAAGTAGTTTTTACATAAGGAAGTTTTAATTAGCGCCAGTCATTTATTTAACCAGTAACTTCATTTAACTTTACTTTTAAAATTCAATATTTCAGAATAAGTACCTGCAGACTCAATGATTTCTGATTAATTTTTTTTCCTGTGAACTGCTGCGTTGTGGAAAAGCGTGATAGCCTTCTGTTGCCATTCCACTGATTATCTGATTAAATTTCTTTGCCATTACCTTTCTTAAAATTCTGGAGATTCATTGCCCTAGTTGGCTAGCGGCCGTTTAATTATGCCCTTTTTAGGTAATCAATCTTTTTTTGTATTACCAATATTCTTTGTATTCAGTCAATAGGTGCCCGACCTAATGGTTGGGCATAGAAGGCAGGTACAATCCCCTCTTTTCTAAGCCATTTGTCGATCTTCTCAGATATGACACCAACGTATGGGCTCCTTCTATGAAATGAACTGATGGACCTTGCATTACCTACTGATTGTCGGAGGAACACCGTCTACTCAGCGTTATACGAGAGGTTAAAAATCTCGCTACAGGTGTAAGGTTCTTTTATTTAGCGCACGACCAGATTCGGGCTCGTACGCGCCCATCATCAGACACTATACTGAAAACAGCAAGAGACGGGAGATTATAAGTTTGATTTTCTTCACCAGCAAACGCAATTGAAAGCCACTTCTACAGACGGTACTGAACTACGTTGTCATCTACTAGTGATGATACCTCTAAAAACTTTTTTAAAGGATACCATACGCAGGTGTCATATCTTAGAGAACCGACAAATGGCTTAGAAAATAAAAGGGAATTGTACGTGTCTTTTACACCCCCCATAAGTCGGGCACCTATTGAAGCAACACGAATCCAGAGAAGACAATTGCTGCGAACAGTGGGTGAAACGTCCCCCTAGAAAAATTAATGAATTACTGTGCTGATAAACCTCTTACATTATTTGATTTTCAAACAGCTGAGCAGAACTGAACGTACTCAGATATTTCGCTCTTTATCTATTCTGAGCAACACTAAACTGACACACAATATTTTTAGCGCAACGCAGTCCGACTTTCAATAATCCCTACAAAAGAATGGCCCTGACTAACATTAACCTATACCTTTCACAAATCACTTACCTCACAAAAATCATCGTTACTCGAACAACTGCAATACAGCGAGCGCCACTACTGCCAGCTAAATAAAAGATTCAAACTACTGAAGGCACTAACTACTGATAGGCATAGTTAGCAAATGTAAGATTTTAATAGAGAACAAACAATGTATTTACCTAAATAGTACTCAAAAGTCGTTTTATATATATATATATATATATATATATATATATATATATATATATATATATATAAAAAAACAGCAAGAAAATGAAGTGTGGGTGCTGCTTCAAAAAAGAAGTTATTCAGCAGAACTACGTGCTTAAGCACAGTTTGCTAATTCTAAACGCCAGACGGATCACGGCAAATGCTGCGGATAACTTCTATTTCTTGTAAAATGTTTAAAACCGCGCACTTACGCAGAATATGTAATTGCTGCAATTTGTGTTTGTATTTGAAAAGGAATGGCTATGATCCTTCAGGTGGTTAGTGAGAGCGGATTTGGAATTGCTAAGGTCTCGATGCTCTGTGAACCGGATGTTAGAGGAGTGGCCAGTTTAGCCTAATGTAGGTAGAAGGACACTCACTACACTGGAAGCAATAGATGCCCATGTAAGTAGGCTGTTTAGGTTTTTATGTTGGTAATGCCACGTAGCGCTCTATATGAAAATCACTGACTGTGCTGTGTGAAGGCTGTGATTGGTTTGCATTGTTGGGGTATATGCTATTGTAGTGTTGGGCAGTTGGTTGTTAACAGCGTATATATATATATATATATATATATATATATATATATATATATATATATATATATATATGCTTAAGCACGTAGTTCTGCTGAGTAACTTCTGTTTTGAAGCAGCGTCCACCCTCACTTCCTTCTCATGCTGTTTTCTGATTATTGTGTGCCATAAATGTATATTTTTTAACTGGCTCAGTGTTTCTCGCCAATACCTTTGTGGCCCTTAAGTAGGTTTAACGAATGTACATAATATGCCTTTCGCCTATATTGAGATCTGCAAGGCCCACCAGTTCGTTTCATAACTGTAAAATGTCCTCTTTTAGTAGAAGTCTGCATGTTTTTCATTTTCTATCGTACGACTATGGCACATTATTGTGCTACGTCATTATCTGTGTCCTCGCTAATTTAAAATTTACCTGTTTTTCATGACGAAAAATTTGTCTCAGTCTTTTGTTATGTAAACGTCGATTAATTGTCGACTCATAGTTAACAGGTTTTAAATTGACCCCGCTTTTAATTTGTCCCTTTACAGCTATTGCTGTTAGCTATTAATTGGAATAATAGTTTTTGACAGCGTGGACTGCAAGGTTTTCTTATTTTCCATTTTGTTCAGTAGCGAGATGCTTTTAAATAGGAGTGGCAAATGTATACGTTCTTTTGACTGATGACTGTCGCGTGTTGTACCACGTCGCCATATATATCCCCACTGAATTAAAACCTAGCATCCCTCTCTTGGAAACCGAAAATTTTCTTTGTTTTAAGGTTTATAAATCAATTTTATATCGCCGGCTTCCACTCAGTTATAGTACAGTTTTGTACGAACTTAGCCGCTGTTTTAGATTAACGCTCATGGTATCGATTATGGAAAGAAAGGTTCCTACTTTGAATTTCTCTTTTTCCATTCTGATGGACTGACCATGCACAGCCATAAAAAAAAAAAAAAAACTCTGGCGTCAGCTTCTACATTTTGTTCCTTGAGATAGGTCCTTGTAATCATATTCCGGGTTCCAGAATGAGATTTTCACTCTGCAGTGGAGTTCGTTCCGATATGAAACTTCCTGGCAGATTAAAACTGGTAGAACACTTGCCCGCGAAAAACAAAGGTCCCGAGTTCGAGTCTCGGTCCGGCACACAGTTTTAATCTGCCAGGAAGTTTCATATTCCGGGTTTCTTTCTTTGGCGGACGATTTGATGTCATCAAATTTATACCTGAGGTTAATGATGGAATCGTCAAGTGAAGCGAACAAATAAGTTGCAACGTGCAGTGTTACTGTTCTTTTCTGAAGATAATTAGTTGTTTTGTCTATTCTTTCCAATATACAACTCCCAATTTCCGGTAGTATAATCAATTCTAGCATTCGCATTTTTCTGGGCAGACTAAAGGCTTTGTCTCTAGTTTCTCTTGCTTGCTCTGTATCTTTTGCGATGGACATCAAAGTTTCCATAAATTATTTATGACCTTGATGCAAGGCGCTTACTGCATCAGCTCGGGATGAACATCTTGTTTGTGAAAGACTAAACAACATTTTTGAACCTAAATGTTCTGTCAGTATATTCCATCGTAACGTTGAGCTCGACAAAAAGTTATACACTTTCTGAACCATTTCAAAAATCTTCGTTGCCTCTGATACACCCAAATTTAGTGAATGTCCCGCACATGGTACAAAGGTGGGAAATTTACATTTCTCCTTGATTCGTGCATGTAGGCCAGTATACTTCCCCGACATATTTGAAGCATTGTCGTAGATTTGTCCTCTACAATCTTTTATGGGAATGATTCTCTAAAAAAAACAAGATGGTTTCTGTTAAATATTTTGATTTATGGTCTTTAATAGGTATAAATTTCAGGAACCTTTCAACTGGAAAACGGTCTTTTAGACATACAATTATAAAATTTAGCTGGTCAACAAGAGATAGATCGGGCGTACTGTCAACGCTAATCGAAAATATTTTGCTAATTTCACTTCATTTATAATTTTTTTAGAACCTGTTTTCCCATTACGTTAATAAACTCATTACAGACATTCACTGAAAAATAAGAAGTGTTTTCTTCTCCAGGTTTCCCAAATTTTTGTAAGTGATCTGAATGAAAGGAACTGAATCCACTCAATAATTCCACACATCCCAAATAATTTCCATTGTTGGGAGATCCTAGGATTTCACTGTCACCGCGAAATGGAAGCCTCTCGAAGGCCAAAACTTTTGCAACAGCTACAATCCGGTTAAGTACATTTCTCCACTAATCCATTACTTCTTGATGTTGAAATAATAAGTCTATATCTATTCTGCCAACCGCTTTATTTCATGGCAGATAAATCATCTTAGATTGCCTATGTGCTGGGCTATTTTCATGTGTTAAAATTATGTGATTAATGTGCTTCCAATCATTATATCCACTCGGAGAATATAGATTTACAGAAGAAGGTTTAAATAAGTGCAATAAAAACACAATAAGAGTTTTTGAAAGGCGAGTACAACAACCATTATCTTTCGACTCTTTCATTGTTCTTTAATTTGCGAATAAATAATACTTTGTCGTTGAAACACGTAGTTCTGATTTACTACTGTCTTTGTAGGTTCTGGATGCCTCGGAAAAATCAGAATCTTTATTTTGCAAATATAGAGGTCCCTTAGGAATCAAAATTTTGCGATTTCTCTCTGTAAAATTTTCATGAAAAATAGTCAGCGGCATCGTGTGATATTTATTCTGGGTTGGAAAACCGTTGTTCAGCTGACACGATTGTTGGTGTTGGTGAAGTCACTTAAGTTGTTGCACTTTAGTCATAGGGACGGTCTCTTTCTGATTCAGTCTCTTTTCCTAAACTGGTAGAAATCTGAAACTGGTGAGGAACATGAACATTCAGAAATTCCCGCAATTTGTGATCGACACGAATCATCAAGTGGAAGATTTATTATTTGATTGGTACTCACAGAAACTTCCCCAGTAACAGTAGTATAATATGCTGTTAATTTTGGTAAGTTTGCAATTACTTCCTTCTGATGTACAGCTTTTTCTCCCTTTTGCAGATCGTCTAGGATATGACCGTTTCGACATTTCATATTATAATTCAGTATTTGTTTTTGCACCGAAAATAGTCGCTAACACAAAATAAAACAGGCATACAACGATTTAATTAAAGAATACTTCAGAGTATAGTTAGTAGCAACTACAAACAAAACAAACGTCACAACACCGCAGACAAATACAGGGAATTCCCGATCGTCGATTCGGTTTATTTAAGTCAGTCGGTCACGTTTAATCTTAGATCATTATTCGCTCCTTGCAGAACTGTGCTCTGGGTAAAGCTAATAAGTAAGTAGGTATTGCAGTCAGTCATTATCGTTCGATTTTCTCGAAATAAATTCGTTTTTTGGTAATAAATATCGGTTATCGTTTGGTGATCTGGCAGGAACTAAGGGGCCGCTATCGATCCCGGTTCCTTGGGCACGTGTCCAGAGTGACCAGTGGGAAAGAGCGGCTTGCTTTCTTGTCGGATCGGTGCCACGCAGAAATGTTTGGTCGTTTCTCAGAAAAGGCTGAAAAATGAAGCTTAATATGTTAGTAGTTACCATAAATATGTGGACTGGTATGACAATAGAGAATGTGAACAAATTTACTTGAAAATTAATATGTTATAATTTATATAGAGCACGATGCTTTCATGACGACAGCAGAAGGGCAAAAGACAAAAGCGAACAGCCGGGTATCTCCCAACTGCCTTTGAAAAACTGAAGACCAAGTCTTCGTTTATTAGTTCAGGTAATGCCGCTGTTAAAAGACTATGTTGCCTGGAATCATTGCACAAAATTTGACACAAAAAGTAATTTTAGAAGGGAGTACTACAGTGAGGTGTAAGACAAACTAGGGTCAAGTATGCAATCAGTCCAACAGAATACTACGTCTTAACGACGCAAAATATTTAGCATAAGCTGTTGTGTTAGGCAGTGACTGATACATATTCAACAAATAATTGAGGACGCCGAGTGCAAGTGCTACTCTCGTATAAAGTGGTTGTCACAGCACAGGAATTCTTGGTGGGCCGTACCAAATCAGTCACTAGAAAACCATGCAGAAGAATGATGACACCAGGAAATAAATAAATAAAACCAAATACATAAATAAACCTAGTACAGAATCTAAAAGAATTTCAGCAAGGTAATGGGTACATTATTATCATATAGAGAGAAGCAGATAGTTTCCTAAACGTTAGCCAAAGTCATTGGACAATGCCCTAACACTTGCATCTGGGAAAATAATTGATTGTATGCTGTTCCACCGTCATCCCTGTAGCTGGCACACCTAATATCTTTAATTATCACTAACTTGAATATTGTGCACTCAAGTGTAGTTATATTGAAAGTAACAGCCATTACAAAAACCATTGTCCGCAGCTCGTGGTCTTGCGGTAGCGTTCTCGCTTCCCGCGCCCCGGTTCGATTCCCGGGTTCGATTCCCGGCGGGGTCAGGGATTTTCTCTGCCTCGTGATAACTGGGTGTTGGGTGATGCCATTAGGTTAGTTAGGTTTAAGTAGTTCTAAGTTCTAGGGGACTGATGACCATAGATGTTAAGTCCCATAGTGCTCAGAGCCATTTTGAACAAAAAACATTGCTCCTTAATATGGCGCCCAGGTCTACTTATAAATGGGAAGGGCAGTAATGTGTACATTTTACATACACGATACTGGACGTTTTATTCATAATTTAGAAGTTTTTCTTCCAAGAAAAGATGTATGAATCTGTTAAGATGATATACTATTTAACTACATTCATTCTTTTCGGTGCCTTGTCCCACAGTTTCGCCGGGTTGGCATGGTTAGGAATGGATTTGGCAAGGTCAGTTTCAAGGGGTGGCCAGATACCCTTCCTACCACCACCCCATACCCCCGGAACGGAATTAGTGTACCCCAACTGTCTGCGTCTAGTGTCTTTTTTTTGTCATCAGTCTACTGACTGGTTTGATGCGGCCCGTCACGAATTCCTTTCCTGTGCTAACCTCTTCATCTCAGAGTAGCACCTGCAACCTACGTCCTCAATTATTTGCTTGACGTATTCCAATCTATGTCTTCCTCTACAGTTTTTGCCCTCTACAGCTCCCTCTAGTACCATGGAAGTCATTCCCTCATGTCTTAGCAGATGTCCTATCATCCCGTCCCTTCTCCTTATCAATGTTTTCCACATATTCCTTTCCTCTCCGATTCTGCGTAGAACCTCCTCATACCTTACCTTATCAGTCCACCTAATTTTCAACATGCGTCTATAGCACCACATCTCAAATGCTTTGATTCTCTTCTGTTCCAGTTTTCCCACAGTCCGTTTCACTACCATACAATGCTGTACTCCAGACGTACATCCTCAGAACTTTCCTCCTCAAATTAAAGCCGGTATTTGATATTAGTAGACTTCTCTTGGCCAGAAATGCCTTTTTTGCCATAGCGAGTCTGCTTTTGATGTCCTCCTTGCTCCGTCCGTCACTGGTTATTTTACTGCCTAGGTAGCAGAATTCCTTAACTTCATTGACTTCGTGACCATCAATCCTGATGTTAAGTTTCTCGCTGTTCTCATTTCTACTACTTCTCATTACCTTCGTCTTTCTCCGATTTACTCTCAAACCATACTGTGTACTCATTAGACTGTTCATTCCCTTCAGCAGATCATTTAATTCTTCTTCACTTTCACTCAGGATAGCAATGTCATCAGCGAATCGTATCATTGATATCCTTTCACCTTGTATTTTAATTCCACTCCTGAATCTTTCTTTTACTTCCACCATTGCTTCCTCGATGATTGAAGAGTAGGGACGAAAGGCTACAGCTTACCCCTACTTTTTTCAGAATCTCGAACAGCTTGCACTATTTTATATTGTCGAACGCTTTTTCCAGGTCGACATATCCTATGAAAGTGTCTTGATTTTTCTTTAGCCTTGCTTCCATTATTAGCCGTAACGTCAGAATTGCCTCTCTCGTCCCTTTACTTTTCCTAAAGCCAAACTGATCGTCACCTAGCGCATTCTCAATTTTCTTTCCCATTCTTCTGTATATTATTCTTGTAAGCAGCTTCTATGCATGAGCTGTTAAGCTGATTGTGCGATAATTCTCGCACTTGTCAGCTCTTGCGGTCTTCGGAATTGTGTGGATGATGCTTTTCCGAAAGTCAGATGGTATATCGCCACACTCATATATTCTACACACCAACGTAAATAGTCGTTTTGTTGCCACTTCCCCCAATGATTTTAGAAATTCAGATGGAATGTTATCTATCCCTTCTGCCTTATTTGACCGTAAGTCCTCCAAAGCTCTTTTAAATTCCGATTCTAATACTGGATCCCCTATCTCTTCTAAATCGACTCCTATTTCTTCTTCTATCACATCAGACAAATCTTCACCCTCATAGAGGCTTTGAATGTATTCTTTCCTCCCATCTGCTCTCTCCTCGGCCGGCCGAAGTGGCCGTGCGGTTGAAGGCGCTGCAGTCGGGAACCGCAAGGCCGCTACGGTCGCAGGTTCGAATCCTGCCTCGGGCATGGATGTTTGTGATGTCCTTAGGTTAGTTAGATTTAACCAGTTCTAAGTTGTAGGGGACTAATGACCTCAGCAGTTGAGTCCCATAGTGCTCTGAATTTAACAGTGGAATTCCCGTTGCACTCTTAATGTTACTACCGTTGCTTTTAATGTCACCAAAGGTTGTTTTGACTTTCCTGTATGCTGAGTCGGTCCTTCCGACAATCATATCTTTTTCGATGTCTTCACATTTTTCCTGCAGCCATTTCGTCTTAGCTTCCCTGCACTTCCTATTTATTTCATTCCTCAGCGACTTGTATTTCTGTATTCCTGATTTTCCCGGAACATGTTTGTACTGCCTCCTTTCATCGATCAACTGAAGTATTTCTTCTGTTACCCATGGTTTCTTCGCAGCTACCTTCTTTGTACCTATGATTTCCTTCCAAACTTCTGTGATGGCCCTTTTTAGAGATGTCCATTACTCTTCAAATGTACTGCCTACTGCGTTATTCCTTATTGCTGTATCTATAGCGTTAGAGAACTTCAAACGTATCGCGTCATTCCTTAGTACTTCTGTATCCCATTTCTTTGCGTATTGGTTCTTCTTGACTAATGTCTTGAACTTCAGCCTACTCTTCATCACTACTATATTGTGATCTGAGTCTGTATCTGCTCCTGGGTACGCCTTACAATCCAGTATCTGATTTCGGAATCTCTGTCTGACCATGATGTAATCTAATTGAAATCTTCCCCTATCTCCCGGCCTTTTCCAAGTATACCTCCTCCTCTTGTGATTCTTGAACAGGGTATTCACTATTACTAGCTGAAACTTGTTACAGAACTCAATTAGTCTTTCTCCTCTTTCATTCCTTGTCCCAAGGCCATATTCTCCTGTAACCTTTTCTTCTACTCCTTCCCATGCAACTGCATTCCAGTCGCCCATGATTATTAGATTTTCGTCCCCCTTTACATACTGCATTACCCTTTCAGTATCCTCATACCCTTTCTCTATCTGTTCATCTTCAGCTCGCGACGTCGGCATGTATACCTGAACTATCGTTGTCGGTGTTGGTCTGCTGTCGATTCTGATTAGAACAACCCGGTCACTGAACTGTTCACAGTAAAACACCCTCTGCCCTACCTTCCTATTCATAACGAATCCTACACCTGTTATACCATTTTCTGCTGCTGTTGATATTACCCGATACTCATCTGACCAGAAATCCTTGTCTTCCTTCCACTTCACTTCACTGACCCCTATTATATCTAGATTGAGCCTTTGCATTTCCCTTTTCAGATTTTCTAGTTTCCCTACCTCGTTCAAGCTTTTGACATTCCACGCCCCGACTCGTAGAACGTTATCCTTTCGTTGATTATTCAATCTTTTTCTCATGGTAACCTCCCCCTTGGCAGTCCCCTCTCGGAGATCCGAATGGGGGACTATTCCGGAATCTTTTGCCAATGGAGAGATCATCATGACACTTCTTCAATTACAGGCCACATTTTCAGTGGATACACGTTACGTGTCTTTAATGCAGTGGTTTGCATTGCCTTCTGCATCCTCATGTCGTTTATCATTGCTGATTCTTCCGCCTTTAGGGCCAATTTACCACCCCTAAGACAAGAGAGTGCCCTGAACCTCTATCCGCTCCTCCGCCCTCTTTGACAAGGCCGTTGGCAGAATGAGGCTGACTTCTTATGCCGGAAGTCTTCGGCCGCCAATGCAGATTATTTATCAAAATTTAGGCAGTGGTGGGTATCTAACCCGGGAGCGAAGGCGTTTTTGATTATGAATCAAAGACGCTACGCCTAGACCACGGGTACACCCTAGTGTAACCCATGGAATAGTGTAAATGTTTTCAGGCCGGCCGGTGTGGCCGAGCGGTTCTAGGCGCTTCAGTCTGGAACCGCGCGACCGCTACAGTTGCAGGTTCGAATCCTGCCTCGGGAATGGATGTGTGTGATGTCCTTAGGTTAGTTATGTTTAAGTAGTTCTAAGTTCTAGGGGACTGATGATCTCAAATGTTAAGTCCCATAGTGCTCAGAGCCATTAGAACCATATATGTGAATGTGTTCAGGTGTCTGCGAATCGTGTACCTGAGGCGTAATGTCGGGACCAAGCTGGTATTCACCTAGCGGGATGTGGAAAACCGCCTAAACACAACATCCAGGCTGGGCGGCACACCAGCTGTCGTCGATAACCGCCGGGCGGATTCGATCCGGGGCCGGCGCGCCTACCCGAGTCCAGGAAGCAACGCATTAACGCTCTCGGCTAACCTGGTGCGTCGTATTATTTAACTACATTCCGCTGTAATATTTCACGTACTGCTGCAGCATCTTCATTCCCCTAAATCACATGTTCTTGACCATTTCTTAGCAATTGTCCAAGTATGTATCCGCATGGGTTCTGTGTAATCTAGTTCCAAAGTATTGCTGTGATCTGGGGAGTTGGAGCCGCTATGTGTGAAGGAGTCTTGGCATAGTGTGGAACCGTCATCCGGATTCCTCCCAAATGCGTCAGTGATACAATAGTATCTATAGTGGCTTTTACTTTCCAGGTTTAGTTTATAGAGTTATGAAGTGTGCCAGGGCTTTGGAAGGCAGCAAGCTGTAAGCACGTACTACGAAGAATTGCTGGCATGTTGTCAGCGATCCTTGACGTCACAGTCGCTTGTTAATGCTCCATGATCATGTACTGCGCTAATGGCAGCGTAGAGACGAGAAGGCGTCACCTGCTCAGACATTCTGTGATACAGTACGGCTGACACCTCAGCCTTCATGTAGACAACCCGTCACAAGCTCAGGTGAGGACAGCTGGCTGTGTGATCCAGGATGCTAGTTGTCGTGAAGGCTAGGCCCTGGTTATCCATTATGAATCGACAAAGGCTACAGCAAATGTTCACGAGTGATTCAGGAGGCTGCGCCAAAGTGCCATACCTGGTCGTACAACCGTACCGAGCGAGGTGGCGCAGTGGTTAGCACACTGGACTCGCATTCGTGATTTCCCTAAATCGCTTCAGGCAAATGCCGGGATGGTTCCTTTGAAAGGGCACGGCCGATTTCCTTCCCCATCCTTCCCTTACCCCGAGCTTGCGCTCCGTCTCTAATGACCTCGTTGTCGACGGGACGTTAAACAGTAATCTCCTCCTCCTCTCTCATCCGCAATGCCCCATTTGTCAGCAATGACAGGTTAGCCGCATCTCGGTGATGAAGTTAGCGAGCAAGTAGCAAGCAGCTTATCATCGATCAGTTGTCATAGTTTCACTGAAACTCGATGGACTGTCATTCTCTTTGGTTCTAGCGAAACTGACAGAATGGCAACATGACCGGATGTGCCTCTGAGGTCTAAAAGTAGCGTTATCTGAAGAGCCGATCCTGTGAAACGGCGCAGTGGTCATGGGTATATGATTGCATTGCCCTCATGTATTGCTTTCGTCGTCGCCTCGCTATGGTAGTTTTAAAAATTGTTTTAGATCGCCAAGGTCATGTTTTTCTGCAATATTTGACTATTGCAGCGGCGCTCTGGCGCTGAAGTTATAGAGTGTCACTTCATACTAGTCTGTTACGTAGCACTATGGCGTTTGCATTTCTGCTTCCCTCCCTCAGAGTTCGTGTGGTACATTCGCCTGGTGATCTGACGTCTGGTACACCAGCGTTCGTCCGGTAGACATTCCAGTTGACTCGCCCAGTAGCATTTTAAAAAATCCAAGCATGTAAAACTAAATTATTCTGCGGCGTAAGACTCCTTTCCTGTCCTAAAAATTCGTCCCGAATTTTGCCTTTGCTTATCCTCAGCATCTTTAAGATTTTACACTGTGTCACTGCAACAACTTTTATTGCTCTTGGGAGCTGACTCGTATGATTTTCTGTTCGTTTCCTAATTCTGTACCATTATTATTAAGTTTTGATTGACTAAGCCCAGTTTCTCTGTATTGTACTTACTTCTGCCATTACAAGCTTTCACAAATTTACAATTCTCCTTATTCTCTCAGGTAGATTTTTAACTCACTCTTTTGGTATGTCATCTGCAACTTTGTGTTTGAAACAAAACACACACCCATTAAACTGCTTATACAACTTCTTCCGTACTAAGACATACAATATCCTTCTCAGTATCTCTAGGTACCTCTTTTTTTTTCAAAGATGAGTACAGATTGGGTACGCCTTGAAATGCCATGCTAGGTACCTCTTTTTTTTCACAGATGAGTACAAATTGAGTACACCTTGAAATGCCATACTTCTTTATACCATTTCCTTTCAATATCAAATTCCTTGTCTGCTTCGACTCCTTTTTTGTGTGCACCGAATCTTAGTGATGTCATATGCAGTTTAGGTGGCTCTATTTTTAAGATAATAGACCCCTTGTATGAATTAACATTTGCTCCTGCCTCCTCCGTCTCAAACAATATCTTCCCCAATTTGAATGTTCTTTTACGAACAACTGCACTACGTTTTCACTCCTCCACCCATTACATGTAACATTGTAAGTGTCGTCAAATTCATCCCGATTTTCAAGCACACATCCCTGAAAGGATTCAGTCTCGTCGGCTCGATTTTCAGCCTTACAAGCATTTTTCCTCCTTCTCTTCCTCCCTCCCTCCACTTGGAGAAGGTGGTACCACTCCAAGTGGCGACGAATCTGTGTCCTTCGGAAATAAAACTGTCTCCACAACTTTGTTAGCCACAGCATTTGCAACATTACTAACATCTTCAATAACTTTCCTGTGCATTAACCATAGTATCTACCTCAAAATCACCATCAGCAGTTCCGCTCTGCGTAGCAAAGAAACCACTGGCAGATAAAATATACTTCCCTCTGCATCTGGCGCAAGCTCCAAGATCTCGAAACAACCATTGTTACGATGGCGTAGGTACTACTGCACCTAATTCGGTGTCACCCATGTTGCTATTCACCCACCCGTTTACATTAGTAGAGCACACACTCAAATCGTTCATCACTGCTGATATTTCAGACTCTGTATTTTTACAAGATGCTGCAACTGATGCCTTTATATTACTCTACATCACTTTCAAAACGCTAGAGCTTTGCGTTTGAAGTAAACCTGACACTTGTATACATTGTCTGCTCCTCTCAGAACAAACACCTTTCAAAAGTAATTTCTGCTGCTTCCTCAGTTTCTCTTCTTCTCTATAACTTCTTTCCATCCCCTCTATAATGTTCCTATTCCTCACATCCTGAGGCCAATTTTCAGTCATCACGTCGTCACGATTTCTATGAACAACCTCTTCACACTTCGAAGTCTTATGATAAGCTCTTTCCGTCTCCATCCCTTTTTTAATCATTTTTTCCTCCTCCTAATATACGCATCCTGCACCCATAGCCTTTACCTAGTTAAACACATTCTTAGTGTACTGCTCTCCAGTAAATCAGCACTGCAACTCGTAAAATCCTCCCTGCGGCACCGAAACGGGGTGGTTGACCCGTTAACAAATACACAAAACCCAGCAAATGAGAAAGACTGAAACCACTATGTACACACTTAAATATACAACCATCATACACTTGTTACAACCTAAAGTTCAAACAGAGTGGCCAATCATGGAAATCACTACCCATACTTAACGACAATGAGGCAGCAAGGCTCTCAAGAAACAGTACAAAACGGTACAGGTTGATATGTACAATTTTTGAATATTATCTGCGTTCACTCACTTCATTCTGTAAATATCAATACAACTACAAACTTGGAAAAAGGCTCATCGACTCTGAACAAACCTTGGAGTTAAGCAAAAACACAAAAAGTACTGCACTCACTGTACTTCATGTTGACGAAACAGCAACCCTATAGTAGTTGGTAAACTTTACAGGAGTGGCAGCAGGTTAGGTTCCACTGACAGCAATGTTTTGTGGTAATAGCCAGTTCTGATAATAACGTTGCGACTCGGGGAGCTGGGGTGTGCGGGAGGCAGGGCACAGTCTGGGAAAGTGGTCCAGTTTATGCCTGGAAGTTTCAGTGACACAGTGGTGTCTGCTATAACATTTATTTTTCAGGATGAGTTGACGCAGTGTCTCAAGGCACAAGTCGGACATTCAAAAGGCCTTAGCGTCATTTCTTCTAAATCATAGGCTGTTGAATCATCTTACGACTAAACAACCTACCTGCCAACCACATGAAGCATCTCTGTGTTCTACTGTGGAATGTTTTCTGACGAAGACAAAGAACATTGGGTTTGCAATACGTTTGCCGTGTCTTGAAAGATCATACACGAGAATAGCTTCCAACAGTTCCCAGGGATCATGTCCATGTTATGCATCCATAATGAATCACAGAAGTTCGGGGATAATACTCTGACAAATTAAGGCCATGAGAAACTTCGTTGTGGTGACAGAGATCTGGAAGATGGTTGAAGGTCTATGGATGTGCATACGGGAACCATACTCCAAAAACGGGAAAATACTGCAGTTACTATCCACGGTTCAGACAGTTTCAACAGGGATGAGCCCAATGGCTGCCATAATCGTGCAGCGCTAGGACGTCGTTGTGAAACAAATCACGCTACTGTACGACGAGCACGCAGTAGACGTGGAAGTCACTACGGCATCTGAAAAATGTATACTAGCGAACATTTTCCTTCAGAATGGGACGAAATTGATTGCTATCAGGAGCTGTAACGGGCTGCTGCTACAATGGGAAGGAATCAAAAACACACTTTTATACTATGTGCAAACGGAAAAACTCTACTCTGGTAGAGCAGTGCAACAGATGAAAGGGCGGAGAAACTGGTGGAGTACGTCGCAGAATTGGATGATCAAGTGCTTTACAGTCCGGATCAGACCTCAACATATCACGATAGAGCATGAGCAGAAACATAGCTTTGGCAATCCATTATGTTGTTAACGATGTGTTCGAATGGTTCAAATGGCTCTGAACACTATGGGACATAACATCTGACGTCATTAGACCCCTACAACTTTGGACTACTTACACCTAACTGACCTAAGGACATCACACGCATCCATCCCGGGCAGGATTCGAACCTGTGCCCGTAGCGGTCGCGTGGTTCCAGACTGAAGCGCCTACAACCGCTCGGCCACAGCGGCCGGCTAATGATCTGTCTTCCTTCACTGTGAGGCGGGGCACCTCGAGCCTCAAGTGACAACTCACGTACAAAATTTCGTACACGCGCACTTTACATACTCATTCAATTCACCCTCCTTGATCCATTAATTTCATTTAAGTGAAACTGTCGGTATTAATATCCTTCAGTGGCAAATTATCATTCGGAAGGCAACCTGTTGACCTTCCTTTATTTGTCCATCGCTGCCACATAGAAATTATCCATATGTCTTGATAGTCACAGAACCGTTGGGTAACTAAAACAGGTGCATTTGAAACTGTGTCCCTCGGGTTTGCAGTCAATGACTCACAATAGTAGAGTGTCAGGAGCTAAACCTCTTGAAACGATCTGGACTCTGCACCATCAAACTAAACCCAAGGAGTCACAAACTGCAACGTCGTTCTTTATTCATACATGATCGCCGTCGCACACAGTAACTACACTACTGGCCATTAAAATTGCCACACCACGAAAATAACCTGCTACAGACGCAAAATTTAATCGACAGGCAGAAGATGCTGTGATATGCAAATGATTAGCTTTTCAGAGCAGTCACATAAGGTTGGCGCCAGTGGCGACAGCTACAACGTGCTGACATGAGGAAAGTTTCCAACCGATTTCTAATACACAAACAGCAGTTCACCGGCGTTGCCTGGTGAAACGTTTTTGGGATGCCTCGTGGAGGAGAAATGCGTAGCATCACATTTCCAACTTTGATAAAGGTCGGATTGTAGACTATCGCGATTGCGGTTTATCGTATTCCGAGTTTGCTTCTCACGTTGGTCGGGACCCAATGGCTGTTAGCAGAATACGGAATATCAAACTAAACCCAAGGAGTCACAAACTGCAACGGAATCGGTGGGTTCAGGAGGGTAATACGGAACGTCGTGCTGGATACCAACAGCCTCGTATCACTAGCAGTCGAGATGACAGGCATCTTATCGGCATGGCTGTAACGGACTGTGCAGCCACGTCGCGATCCCTAAGTCAACAGAGGGGGACGGTTGCAAGACAACAACCATCTGGCCGGCCGGGGTGGCCAAGCGGTTCTAGGCGCTAGAGTCTGGAACCGCGAGACCGCTACGGTCGCAGGTTCGAATCCTGCCTGGGGTATGGATGTGAGTGATGTCCTTAGGTTAGTTAGGTTTAAGTAGTTCTAAGTATAGGGGACTGATGACCTCAGATGTTAAGTCCCATAGTGCTCAGAGCCATTTGAACCTTGACGCTGCGTCACAGACAGGAGCGCCTGCGATGGTGTACTCAACGACGAACGTGGGTGCACGAGTGGCAAAACGACATTTTTTCGGATGAATCCAGGTTCTGTTTACAGTACCATGATGGTAGCATCCGTGTTTGGCGACATCTCGGTGAACGCACATTGGAAGAGTGTATACGTTACCGCCATACTGGCGTATGACCCGGCGTGATGGTATGGGGTGCCATTGGTTACACGTCTCGGTCACCTCTTGTTCGTATTGATGGCAGTTTGAACAGTGGGCGTTACATTTCAGATGTGTTACGACCCGTGGCTCTACCCTTCATTCGATCGCTGCGAAAACCTACATTTCAGCAGGATAATGGACGACCGCATGTTGCAGGTCCTGTACGGGCGTTTCTGGATACAGAAAATATTCGACTGCTGCCCTGGCCAGCACATTCTCTAGATCTCTCACCAATTGAAAACGTCTGGTTAATGGTGGCCGAGCAACTGTCTCGTCATAATACACCAGTCACTACTCTTGATGAACTGTGGTATCGTGCTGAAGCTGCATGGGCAGCAGTACCTGTACACGTCATCCAGTGCCAGAGGTGGTTGTTCCGGGTACTGATTTCTCAGGATCTATGCACCAAAATTGGGTGAAAATGTAATCACATGTCAGTTCTAGTATAATATATTTGTCCAATGAATTCCGTTTATCATCTGCACTTCTTCTTGGTGTAGCCATTTTAATGGCCAGTAGTGTAGAAAGCCATGTATGAAATTCAGGATACTGGCAAACAAGAAAGGTTAGCAGGAGTTTGTCGTCTTCCATGTTTAATGGATTATATATCAATTTCAAATTCGCGGCTTCCAATTTAAGACCTCAACCGTATATCGTACATCTGACTCTCAATCATTGTCTTCAGATACATGCAACTCAAGTGTTCCTGACTAAAACACATTTACAACATACAAGAAACAGTAAGTGACTTATTGATTACGTCACGCGGTGTGTCACGTACTGTCTAACACGTGAGCGTGTTCTTTTCAGAAAGGCCGTTGGCGCCCAAACCAGTTCCTGATTGGGGCGAAGAGAAAAATTCCGTCAAAGAGAAATGGCGCATTATGGTCTGCTGACAAATGTCTGCTGGCAAATGATGAACACATTCAAGTAAGCACGAAAGAAACGGACACAGTTATTTTGGACATAACACGCCCACATGGGGTGTAGAATTATACGACTAGATCTTAGACTCGATCGGTGTCTCAGCACCTGGCGCGTCCCCGCATCCTCGCAGGGCGATGCGCGAGTGCAGCCACGAGGAGCCATTTGCGCAAACGGCGGTATCGATGCGGCCTGCGCGATACTTCAAGAATACTGCGCTGTGCCCGAGGCGTCTCGGAGAGGGCCGCCCCGCCGCTGCTGAATGGCCCGCGTGGCGCAGGGGGCGCGGGATATGGCCGCCCCAGGAGGCGGGCTGGAAGGAGGCCAGGCCCGGCCACGCCGAGGAGCTGCTCTGAGGGACGGGCTGCAGGCGCCACGCACGCCCAGCCGGCATCCCAGCACAGGCATCCCTCCCAACTTCACATGCATTACGTCGCGGAAGAGGTGCGTGTGGTACATCTTGCTTGTGGAAGCTGTCCTTGACTGCAAGACGCAGTGAAACACATTTGAGATGACAGTCACGCGTGATAATTTCTCCTAACATTCGAAAGTTAAACGAATATTAAAAAAGGAAAACAGATTGACATAAGTGCTCATCTTACGTAATTCTGAAGGATTTCATGGCATTCCAGTACAGGGCACGATTTGGGTGGAGTGGGCTTCGAGCTGGCAGTTTTGGATGCATGAGCCCTATTTTACGAACAATTTATTAAACATGATACATTATTTTTGAAAACGTAATCCCACTTGAACTTAATTTACAGTCCAGTATGGTTACTGAAGGCAGAGCTCAACATAATAGTACGTTTAGCCAGCCGGAGTAGCCGAGCGGTTCTAGGCGCTACAATCTGGAACCGCGCTACCGCTACGGTCGCTGGTTCGAATCCTGCCTCGGGCATGGGTGTGTGTGATGTCCTTAGGTTAGTTAGGATTAAGTAGTTCTAAGTTCTAAGGGACTGATGACCTCAGAAGTTAAGTCCCACAGTGGTCAGAGCCATTTGAACCATTTAACACGTTTAGCTCAATAAAAACAAAATTTAGATCAACTTCATATCAACAGATAGTATCTCATCTACATCTAGATACATACTCTGCAAATCACATTTAAGTGGCTGGGACAAGGTTCATCGAACTACCTTCACAATTCTCTATTATTCCCGTCTCGTATAGCGCGCGTGAAGAACGAACACCTATATCTTTCCGTAGGAGCGCTAATTTCCCTTACTTTATCGTGGTGATCGTTTCTTCCTATGTAGGTTGGTGTCAACAAAATATTTTCGCATTCGGAGGAGAAAGTTGGTGATTGCTGTTTCGTGAGAAGATTCCGTCACAACAAAAAAAGGCCTGAAACTTCCTGCCAGATTAAAACTGTGTGCCAGACCGAGACTCGAACTCGGGACATTTCCCTTTCGCGGGCAAGTGCTCTACCGACTGAGCTACCCAAGCACGACTCACGGCCCGTTCTCACAGCTTTAATTCTGCCAGTACCTCGTCTCCTACCTTCCAAACTTCACAGAAGCTCTCCTACGAATCTTGCAGAACTAGCACTCCTGGAAGAAAGGATATTGCGGAGACATGGCTTAGCCACAGCCTGGGGGATGTTTCTAGAATGAAATTTTCACTCTACTGCGGATTGTGAGCTGATATGAAACTTCCTGGCAGATTAAAACTGTGTGCCAGACCGAGACTCGAACTCGGGACCTTTGCCTTTCGCGGGCAAGTGCTCTACCGACTGAGCTGCCCAAGCACGACTCAGGCCCCGCCCTCACAGCTGTAATTCTGCCAGTACCTCATCTCCTACCTTCATATCAGCGCACACTCCGCTGTAGAGTGAAAATTTCATTCTAAAAAAAGGCCTTTCTTTTAATAATGTCAAGCCCAAATCCTGTATCATTTCAGTGACACTCTCTTCCATATTTCGCAATAATACAAAACGTGCTGCCCTTCTTTGAACATTTTCGATGTACTCCGTCAGTCCTGTCTGGTAAGTATCCAACATCGCTCAGCAGCATTCTAAAAGAGGACGGAAAAGCGTAGTGTAGGCATTCTCCATCATGTCAACAACAATTGTAGTTCTGAATATGGTCCATGGCCACTCGTAGGAAAATGACAATAAAAGTAACTTCTGCAATTAAACGGTAGGAGGTATAATACCAGAGTGACACAGTGAAAGCCTACCCAGAGGTCCGTGGATCAAAAGCAACCTCTGGTCCTAACGTTAGCGCCTAGAACCGCGCGGCCACTTAGGCCGGCTGGCATAGGGGGAAAAAGACTGTAAAACTATCCTCTGCAGCAAAACGACGGACAACAAACTAGAAGATAACACTCACAGTTGATTCAGGTTACTTACATTGGCGCTCAACTAAATACGAATCTACAACTACCTCATCACCAACTACTCACTAAGGCAAGACTATTATCAACAATATACGCATTACCACAAATTTCTGCACAATACCGCACACACAGAAGATCACTCTCACAGGGTAAAATAACGCCATATTTGTCAGTAAAATGGCATAAACAAAGTCAGTCACACCCACAAAGTAATAATAACAAGACCACATTTTCTACAATGGCGCATATGAAATCAATCACGGTCAGGGTGTATACATAACGAAATCAATATGGCTTTCATTTTTAAAGAAGACATCCAGAAGCCTATCACGGGGCTAAACGAACAACCACAACAGTGCACTCTACCCATGGACGTTCCGTGTGTAATAATACTGACCATCCGATACACTCAATGAATAGTCTGTAAACTTCATTGTACGCTACGTCGCATCGCTCGGCAGACCAGATTAATGTTGTCGACCTCTAATGCACCCATTTGGGGCCTACTTTTAGTCTGGAGAGCATTGATAACGACGCCGCTTGGGTAGCACAGGAGACTTGGTCTTTAAGAACCTTTACCCAATATGATGATTTAAACCTCACGTATTACAATGTGAAAGATAACAAACTTCGTTGCTTTGTGCATTACTGATGTTGAAAGTACGTACCACACACACTATCTATAACGTAGTACATTATTACGAGTTGTCAGTTCCAATATCTTACTTCATTTTTGTTGACGTGCTGGTTTCAATACACTATCCATTCCGTTCAACTCATCGTTGATCGTCTATGACACAATTGCAATGCCATTGGCAAACTTTAAAGCTTTTATTTCTTCTCCCTGAATTTTAATTCTCTTTCCAAATTTCTCTTTGGTTTACTTTACTGCATGCCCAGTGTACAGGCACAAGTTCATAAAATTACGTGAGAACTTATTTATTTTTACATCTTAGATTTTACAACACATGCAAAACCCCAACCGACCGTAAAGTGTATCTATTAGAATTGTACGCCACTACGGCCAAAGGTCAGTTTCAGTCTCCTATACGTTGTAAACTAAAACAAAAAGTTATTTTTTTGCAATATTACGTGATTTTACAAAGTCATTACAGTGGTATTGCGGGATAGTCCACGTATGGACGTACTTCGTTGAATCGACCGAAATACAATTGCTTTTCTATAAACATCTGGCGATTGAGTGTTTATTCCGAAATCGATCACGCATGTTGTATAGATAATTAGCATCAATTAAATGCAACCTGACGAAGACGAACTGGTATCGTCAACAACAATAACGGAGAGATTATTATCAACCTAAAGCTTTTCGCGACGGATTTGTTGTTTCAAAAGTTCTCGTTGCATTTGTCGCGGTAATTTTATATAAAAATCCTAGCTTTCTAAAATGCCCTCATTTGCGTTAATCACGATAAACACTGAATCTGAAGGAAGCGACGGCATCACGCAGATACGTGTGATGTAATATTGCCCACTGTTACGAGAGACAGAACTGACGCCAACGATATTATGTCATACGCAGCGTCCTTGTCTCCTCAACGTTGAGTAATACGAGACATCTTCCTACGCTATTTCTTGCTAAAACGTAAGTGCTTCCATTCCCCGCTGAGTACATAGCCCGTATAAGTACCAACGACTTTCTAATTTCAACAACCTATCTTTTGACTCTCAGTAGCTTGAAACGCGGGATAAACTCAGTGTCTCCTCAAGCACAAATCAGGGTAACTCAGTTAAGCAGTTTATTTCGGATATTTCACAAACCGTTTAAAGTATTCTTATTCTGGTATCCCCCAAATTAATTGCAAAAAAATCCTCAGTAAATGGGATATAATCTCTTTTCGTAGCTGCATTAATTACAGAGATAGCGGTATCAATGTTTTTTTTTTTCAAATGATGCTAGTAATGTGGTTCTAAAAGAGGTGACATCAACGACGTTTCACTGTTCAAAATCCGTTCCATAGTTTCGGAGAAATTTACAATATGTATGACGGGATTTATCTGTTTTGAAAATGAATTCGATAGCTTTCTAATGCGGAAGTTTGTATTCTCATACAGAATCGTCCTTCCAGCTTAGTGCGGCTGAGGGAGTCTGCTTACAAAAGAGGAATAGTACAGGAGAGTTTAATTTAATACTGATGCTAATTTCACCTGGCTACATGTGGTTGGATCGACATACCAACTGGAAGGCAATGGACTTGATATCTAAAGATGACTCAATAATTAATTAAGGTTGAAGTCAAAAATTAAATCGATTACTAAAACAGGAAACTAGGAACAAAAATTGTTTAACAATTATTTTACTTCGTGAGCTTACTGTTACGAAATACATTTACTTCCCAGATTTACGTCAACAACAACAAGAAAATCACAAAAGAATGTGGTCATACACACTTCCTTAGAATTTGATTTATCTCACGAAGTGTTCTAAATGTCCACCATATACTGCAATACACTTGTGCAGTCGCTGATGCAAGGACTTCTGGACAGGCTGAAGAGTTTCCATCGATCTAGTTGGCTTAGTGGTACGCTAGCCACAAGCATGTAGTGAATTGATCACCCATCATGCTGGTCGCACAAACATCTACATATTTCAAGTGCGCTTGCTCTAGGATAGCCGGTAAGAAATTATGCGTATCTTTCCCTATTTGGTTTTCTCCTATGAAATAAGGACCAATCATGTAATCTTCAATAATCCCGAACCCAACGGTTACTGTCAGCTGCCTCTGGTGTTAAACCCGCCTCATCCAGTGTAGATTCTCAGCGGAGCAATAATACGTTATGTATGATACTCCTAGTATTCTATCATTTTAAAATTGGCTTCATCGGCATAGATAATTCTTTAAAGAATGAGCTCGTTGTCATGATGTCGTATCAGAAACGATTTCCACGCACCTCCTACTATCCCGCTAGTTAATATGCTGGCGAAGTGACACATCATACGAAGGGAAGCTGTTTATGCGCAGAATGTGAACGACGGTGGGCAGACTTACTCAGAGGCACTCGCAGTTTCGCAGGAGATCTCATGTGGATTATGAGCAACAGCTGCCAGAACATCAATTTCATTCGCTCCAGTAGTTCCAGTCACGTTCCATACCCTACTGTAGTATCCTAGTACCCTTACAATGAAAACTTTTTGCGTATTCTCTCAATTGCCGTTCATGTTGTACACCTTCCATCGGGGTACCTTTGTGCCTACAACTAAACTGTTCTTCAGCGTTCTTCTGTAGAGAGGTAGCATGTCTAATCCCTCTTGGTTTGTTAAGGAAAGTCATTTTTTCAAACCAGTAGTCGAGTAACTGAGATACACAAACAGAATGAAAGATAAATGTTCATGTGCACCAATTACTCTGGTATCGCAACTGTGAAACTCCTTATCGGACATTAGGTATTTCCTTATCGGAGCATCAAATCACGTACTTCCTCATAAGGTAGCAATCGGTTTGATGTTCAGAACAGATAAATCTTACGTTCTAAATGTTATAATTGCCCTGAGACAAGTAAACTCATACGGAAGAGAAAAACACCGTTGAATTTGTCTCTTAGAACTACGATACTGGCAGCAGAAATTATTGTGCTTCCTTTTCAAACGGCGAAGTTGACACCTATATATCTGTTATTAATATAGCTACGAATAGAAATAATTCGTTGTTCAGTGGAGATCCGTTATGATTCACATGGGTGAAAACAGAATTTCAGTTCATCAAAAGAATTTGCAAGCATCTGGAGAAAACGGTTTATCCCTTAACTTGTCCGATAGAAAAAAAAATGCGTTAGAACTCTAGTGGGGTCTGAAAAACACCAATGATTGAAAATAAGATGTTATCACAAATAATTGCATTTACTTGTCAAATAAGATACATGTGAATGTGTAATACATGAACTGTGTGTATATACATAAATTATGTGTGATTACGTAATTAAATTGTGCCTGTAAAATAAGCCATGTTATTTTCCACAGTCTGGGAAAATACATACACTGTGTTCCAAACAAAGCAACTTATGACACTTTACAGAAGAAAATTTTGTCTTTCTGTCTTTTCCTCGAGGGCACAATTGACAATGCCCCTCTCTCACACATGGCTCTGGACTCCCCACTCCTTCGTCTCCACCTCTATTTTTTTCAACAACGTGCTGCAGCTCCCTTGGAAGATATTTGGTTTTACTTCTGTCCATATGCTCTTTGATAAGTGCCATGCCTAATGAAGTCAAAAATATCCTTCTTGGCATCTACTGTGCTGTTGAATTAGGCTTGCAGTATGATACAATAGCACTGTTTACACCAGCAATGTCCAACATTGCGTGAAAGTAGCCATAGGCCATCTCCTTGTGCGTCTCGAAGTAGTGTATGCACCACACAGCTGGTCAAGAGTATCCACCCCACCCCTTGTTTCATTGTAGTTGGTTATCATTTCAGGTTTTCCAGAGTCTGTTACCTTCTGGTCGCAGGAGAGCTTCTGTAAAGTTTGGAAGGTAGGAGACGAGATACTGGCAGAAGTAAAGCTGTGAGTACCGGGCGTGAGTCGTGCTTCGGTAGCTCAGATGGTAGAGCACTTGCCCGCGAAAGGCAAAGGTCCCGAGTTCGAGTCTCTTCGGGCACACAGTTTTAATCTGCCAGGAAGTATCATATCAGCGCACACTCCGCTGCAGAGTGAAAATCTCATTCTGGAAACTAACGTTAACGTTCTGGTGGGGTCTCACTCACCCCAGACTGCTTCTAACTGACAAACCGTTTGGAATGAATTCAATGTGATGGCGCGCACAGAGTCATCTACAGACCATTAGAGAATACCAAAACCGCCAGCGCCATCTGTTGCCTTGATATAGAGGTACGTGTTCAGGGTTAATTGAATCTTCCTCTGTTGTGTTTGTTCTGACGTTAATCAGATTGACCTCTTGATCATTTTTTGTATCTTTATTTTATTAAAAAACATGTACCTTAACAATCCGCCATCAGAATCTACAATTCTTTAAAAATAATCTATTAAAATATTGAATTGCAATGGTCTCGTTAAATTTTTTATTAAGGTCTAGATATTAGGCATATAGTCGTTTCATAATATATCTAAAAAAACAATAAAATGGCCAGTTGTGTTTATGAAATATATTTAACGTATAGCTTAAAATTATATAAGGCAGATCACAACGTAACTATTCTTTTTTGTGATGAGAATATAATACAATTTTACTTGATTACTAATATACAGGGCAACGCATCATTATTTTAGCACAGAAAGGATCTGAATAAAATGAAGCAGCTTCCTAGCTCGTTAATAAAAATATTAGCCAAGTTTCCTGCCTAACTATTTTCTGTGGCTAACCCATCCTGAGATTAAAATTAAAATACTTAAGACATAGAGATAATTCAATTTCCATGAGTACAACGCACTCACCGCAACTAATCTTGTTATGCCATTAAATATTTCCTGTGACAGAGATTTTGAGGTAGCGATATGACTGCTGTAGATCGACTGAACTCTCTTGTATGACGTTCACGAAGAAATAGAAATAAACTGTTTAAGTGTACTGTTCTGCAGGTTGCCAAATTCATTACACTGATATCACGAGGAATGTAATGACTGTGCTTGCGCGCTTGTGGGCAGATTATACCGTCGGCACCACAATCTAACTGCACGCAACGTTAGAGGGCATCCTTCGAAACTTTCAGCCAAGTGAATAAAAACTTCTGACACAGAGATCTCTCTCAGCAGAATACATGAATAACATTTTCCGTTGTGGAATGTATTTCCGTGTGAAATTGTGTTCCGGAGTAACATTTATTTTAATAGCAACTGAAATGAGTGTCCGCCGTAGTAGCCTATATTGTAAAATAAGTTAATTTCGTACTCCAGAAATTATATAAGGGACAATAAAAGACTTTCTGTTTGAGGGCGTGGCTGCAGCGTATATGCAACGTAGCGAGACTCCGATGCTGATATATAAGCACCAACAAATAGACAATGGATTAGTGAGGCGTTTCTCGAGGTAAATGCAGAAAGGCGATCTATGGTGACATTATTACTAAATGCGTCCAAACAGGACCAACGTATTGTTATTCGTTTCTTCGCTGCCGAAGGACGCACACCAGTAGACATCGATCGCAGAATGAAGAATGTGTATGGGGTAGCATATCTACCGAAAGTCACCGTTGTGAGATCTGGGTAAACCACTACTTGGGTGCCACTGATTCGTGATGACGCACGTCCTCATATCGCAAATGTCGTAACCCAGAAGTTACGCCAACTCATGTGGGGACACTCGAGCACTCGGATCTCTCCCCATACGATTATGACGCCTTTAGTCCCCAAAAAAACGTCTCGAAAGCTCGACAATTGTTGTCGGACGAGGATGTGCAGCAGACACTTAGGGCTTCTTCACGCAGCAAAGCACCGTGTTTTACTAAACGATTATCTTCAACCTAGTGCGTCAGTGTGATTATTGCCTCAAAGCTCAAGACGATTTTGCGTGATCGGCATTTCCATTCTGTATTGTGTAACTTTTTGCTCGCCCTCATGTAATCAGTTCTGCAGCTGTCATGTGGGTTAACCAACCAGATGGATCTAGTCTCTTCCATCATTCACTCTTCAATCTCTGACGTGAAACTAAGTTTTTCATAATTTATTCTGGATAGTGTGAAAAAGAAAAAACTGTCGTACAGGTTTAAGCAATTTGAATTGCTTTTGGTTTTCCGATCTTCTCTATTGCGCGATTTTGTCACTCGTTACAGAATCTGACATCGAAGGTGATCTGGTATATTACTCGAATTATGATGTAAAACGCAAACTTACGATGAGCTATACAATACAGAAAGCATGACACAGATTAGGTGAATACCAACAGGGAAAAGACTAGTTATTAAACTTCTAGTCAACTTCCGTTAAAGTTTTTTCGATTTACTGAAAGGACTGCTGACTGTTATGTATTGATTGATAATGGATATCTCAGTGAAAAGTTCTAGTAGTTATTATTTGGCATATTAGAGTGGCTACTAGGCTAAACGATTATTACTCACATTAATATTATTTAGAAGAGATATATTTTAAATGGCGACAGCTTAACAGGATAAGGAAGATAATCAATTAAGGAATGAAAATTATTCTTTAATTTTATGTAATCGTATTAACGCCTTACATGTTTGTGCGCTTCGTGTCCTGTGTACCATGAGTGGACGACTAGGAAAGCTGCAAAGAAGGAATCGTGAACAGCGAGGGCTCCATTGTTGACATTTATGCAAGCAGAGTACAATCGCTTATTGTTTTTCTCACTTTGCTTTCAGCAAGAATAGTTAATTTATTCGCATTTAGAGTAGCTTTGGTCGTTTCATTCTCAAGGAGACTGGAAGTATTCTGTGAAAGTTTCGTTTTTACCACGAATTGAGACTGCGGTATAGCAGACTAATAAGCTTTGAGACGCTAATTTTTTTTCTTTTTTGTTGAACTGATGGGGCGCTATTGTTGAATTATTATTTAGTTCAAATAAGAGTGAAGGACACAGATGTTATAGTCTTAATTTAGAATGAAAGCGATTTCCTTAATTTATTAAGAATGTATTGTGTTTTGTAGCGAACATACCGCAATCCAGATTGGACAGTAAATACGAAGCTTACGTTGAATCACTTATGAAAGTTATTGCGCCAGCCGATCCGGAAGAACCAATAGAAGGTCCTTTGGTGGAACGTTTGCACAGGATCGGAAAGATACGTCGGAAATTAAACACAGTGTTTGATCAATCTGCAGGAGACGCCGAAAAGCGGGGGCGATACGTCAGAAAAACAATCACCTAAGCAAAAATTAATTTACCCTACTGGTGAAAGTCAGGCCGTTTGGCAGAATGAGACTACTGGGCCACATACTACATTTCTTAAAGTAATATCAGACTTACCTCAGGCTAACCAATATATACCTGAATCTAACGGAACCTTAAATAATGAGATAAAGCAGGTACGACGAAACCAAGAATCGTTAGCTGAAATAGTAAAGCAGTTACTGGACGGTGTCTCTAATTTATTCCTAGAAAAATAAAAAATGATAACGAAGCAATTTGCCCTGCAGAGGGAACAGTTTATAACTGATTTCGGACCATGCATGTCAGCCACGGAAGAGCAGCCGATGCAAAAGGTAGAACAAAAAGTAGAGGACACTACGTAAGAAATGTCACATTTAGGAAGGATGCCTTAAGTGAAGAACTGGGTAATGGGATAAGTGATATTAAAGCCCAACCAGGTGCCGAATTTTTGCAGTGGTGACCAGTGTAAGTAAGTATGTAGATAATATGACCAAAGAAAAATTCTAATTCAAGGAAGCTGAGGGAAAGTCAATCTTTAATCCAAAAATCTGATCAGACGCCAATCGATGTACAGCTATCAGAGAACCCACAAGATCACAGGTTACAAAGTTACACAAACATGTCACCTCATGTCAAAAATTTGGAATGGGGGGGGGGTGATGAACAATGGAGCAAAAAAGATGATTATGAAAACAAAGCTTATTAAATACAGACAATTTCAGGTATTTTTTTCCGATAAAGGGATCATTAGCCTGAATGGCTTAATTCATCCATTTAGAGGAGTACTACCACATTCATGGATTACAATGCTGAAAATATGTTATGTTAGTGGATATGTTCACAGGGACACAGCTCTCTGGGCTGTGGATTCTCCTGTTAAATACAGTACCTATGATGAATTTGAATAGCATTCTTAGCTAAATACTGGGTCAGTGGACTGGGAGAAAGGTTAGAAAAATAAGAATTCAACCTGGAACCCTTAATTTCAGCCAAAGTAGCCACCAAAAATATTTTAAGAAAAGTCTAAATAAGGCCAGTTACTATGATGAACTTACCTTACATTGAGATTAATTGGAACTTTCAAATTTATGCTAGCGATTGAGATACTAGAGAAATTTCTCCATTTATCTGAATCAAACATCGAAGAGTTTATGTCTTTGACACAATCAACTTTTTGCACGAAGTTTCAAGAGTCCGACTGCCAAAAGCTATTAATCAAGCGTGTGGATCAGGTCCACACAACAGTCGATAGTTTAATGGGGCTGGAGAGTACTGTGAGACTAGAAATCATAGACGCAAGACATTTCAAACAACTAGCATGGCAATAATTACCAACACAACACAATCAATAATGGCAACTTTAAGAACAAAAGATAGGATTGATGCTATAATTCAAATTACTACGTATCAAATAATAACAATCTTTGGCAGAATGACTTAAACTGCCGCAGTCAACACCCTGTATTTAGTGAACTGGTGGAAAACAACAGAAAAACTTGATGTGGCCACAACTAGCCGCAGCATGTCAATCATAGATAGGGTTGGGCGCTGTGTTGAACCAGTTCAAACCTGAGGTAGAATGATGGTGTTGATATAACGGAAGAACTGGCCCATGTAAGCGACATAACGTACCTGTTCCACTGGCAGCAATAAATGTAGAAGTAGGAGAGAACAAGGTGACCATGGTCTTAGACAAAGGTAACAGCTGTAACTGCAGTTTCATCCACATTACTCAAAAGAGTAATGGAACAAGTAGAAGTAACTACCCTTTCTATAAATAACTGCAGAATTACCAGAGGTGTAGGAAGACGTTTCGAAATGCAAAAATGCAGACATGATCAATAATTTAGCTAGGAAATGTAGCCATTGACAGCCTCTTCTTAGTTATACATAGCTTGAACATGGACTGGGTTATCAGACTTGACCTACTGAGAGAAAAGGTGGTTTTAGTCGTCCTCTCGTCAGGCAAGTGGTACCTTATATTTTAAGGTATCAGGTTTCCATAAATTTATTAACTAATGAGAACGTTCATGCAAATGCTGTCAAAGGATCACTATTAAATGGAGAGGTAAGACTATTAATCACATTAACCAAGAGTTACCTGTAAGAGAGGATAATGCAACAATATAGAGACAAATCAATTTTAAGATTGCTGAATCAACCGTACTGATGGAATCCCAGCGGGTTGAGCTACTTGAAACGCTACATCACGTATCCATGTTGGTTTTGGTATTCACGTTTTACATTCTTCAAAATTCCAGTTCAGTACTTTCTGCAATTTTCTTTCCCAATACAGCAATTCCAAATTATTTTTCGCGTGTAGTAAACGCACACATGTTGACCACAAAATGTAAAGTCAAGTGATGTAGGTGATGTGTTGCAACAAATGTGGGGCAAAGGCCTCCGGAAATCAGCCAGCTTGAGCATGGAGACCAACGAATACATTTCCAGGACCACACTCATGGGCAAACAGCGCTGTAAATCGCCACTGAAGATGCTTCACAAATAAAAGAAGCGAAACGTGTAAGGGAGTAAACAAACAGCCTTTCATTTAGTTGCACAGATAGAACATACCTCCATGAATTTTGAAGCAAATGAAGAACGACGGAAAAAAGAAAAGAAATGAAGGTAAATTTCAGTACGGTATTAGTTTAAAATACCGAGTACCTAATTACTTTAATAATTCTATCACTAAGATAGAAGTTTCAGACTCATTTTCAACTGGTGCAGATTTCAGTTTAAGTTTTTACTTTTCTTCCAGCTTCTTCGTTGCGCTGTTCAATTAAAAATTTTTCACACAAAGGTTCCTTAATCTTTTCCCATCTTCTTCTATCCTGTTCTCTTTCTTTTCACTGATTGGTGTTGTACTTGCTGGTTTCTTTCTCCAAATTTCATCAGAGTTTTATCATATGTTCTGTGGAATTTCTTCATGTTACCTGGATGAATGATAAGTGTAAACCACTAACGCACTTGTTTTACCAACCAGCATAGCTTAAAAATTCGAGAAATATTACGTATTGTAGACTTTAGTAACAATCAAAAAAATTGTCACTGGGAGGACAATTACTTTCAGCTTTTGTATATGGTCATTCAAGTATTAAACACTGCTTTATGGGTCACAAGACGTTTTGATGGGGTTTCATCACACCTAACCTAAAACAAACGAAATTGCTGTAATTGCTTGGTCACAGAGTGAACTGTTTCACTATCTGGGGAGAGACACTAAATGCATAGCTCTTTTTCTAAATTAACTGTGTATTTGGTTACTTGTCTTCCTTTAACAAATGAAGTTTGTCCAACAGGTAAGCTTCTGCTCCTAAACGTAACGATCGAATGAACGACAATGGCTATAACACCACTTGAAATAGCTAACAATGTAAAAAACAAATGTATTTTCTTCCATCCTTACCTTTAGTAGTGCTGACGTTGTTGAACTATATTTCGTTAAATAATTTTGTGAGTTTAATAATTTAACTTTTGTAGACACATAAAATTATGACGTAAATTTAATTAACAATCAAAATTCTAAACATTTCAGGCTCATTAGGAGATGGAATCGCTGTACTGTAATTTAAAACAAAATTTGCTTAGTATTATGACATATGGTACTTCGAAAACAAATTATGTTATGAACTAGTAGTATTATTAAAACTCTAATTGTTAATTTTGGGGCAATAAGGACGGTTAAGACCAGCATTTTCTTTGACATAGCCATCTCATTACAAGTATTTAGCATTAAATGAAGAATGAGGGAAAGTGTAGTACCTAAAGGATACTGTGTCTAGTGACCTCTCTCTGATTTTCGGCTGAAGCTTCAGTCTAATAATAGATTTCAGAGACACGTGAAGATACCACAGTCGGCAGCATTCGTCATTTTCTACAGTTTTCATTGTTGTCAGACATGAGGCTGCATTTGAAAAAATGTCATGTTCTACACATTAAAATGTTGTATAGTATGTTAAAGATATTTCGAATACAATGTTAATTCCTCAGTTACAGATTTTCGTGCAACGGAAAATTACATAAATTTTTAAAACTGTCTGTATAACGTATTGACAGTTAAGCTATACTTTGTCGGTCATGCGCCATCTTGTAGCTTGAAACACAAGGTCTTTTACCGTGGAACATGTGAAGTTTGCAAATTAGCAGAGCTCCATTAAAGTCTTAACGTTTGTATCTGTGTTGAAAATGGAATTGATGTCAGTTTTCGAAATGCAGTCAGGATGTTTCAAAAACAGTTTTACAAATTTTGCGCACAAGACCGTTTACAAAAGCGAAAGTAGCTCATGAACATATACATTAATGAGCCAAAGCATCATCACTAATTTGGTGTTGGCCCACCTTGGGAACGGAATACAGTTGCAGTGCTGCCTGGCATGAATGCAACAGGTTCGTGGTTGGTTTCACCAAAGGAATGTGGCACTGGATATTTATGCGCAGGTCACACAGTTGTCCTAAACTAAGGGCCGGTAGTTTATGGATGGTTATCTGGTACCTGGTAGCATCCCAGACATGTTGTGTCAAGTTCAGATCAGGTGTATTTGGTTGTCAAGACAGCAATACCAGCTCACCATCACACTTCTCGCACCACTCTAGCATGTAAAACCGGCAATTGTCCTGTTGGCTGATGCATTTGACGTCAGTGAAGACTACAAGATGAAGGGATGCAGGCGATCCACAATAATATTCTCGTGTCTACCGCTCTCTTGGCGCCTTAGATTACTGCCAGGGGACCCATAGAAGCCCAGTTGTATGTCTCCTATTGAATAATACTGCCCAAGCGGCCTGCGTCCATGACGCGGTGCGTGGTTCGAGCAGCCGTTCACTTCGAGACGCATATCTGTACAATAATATTGACCTGATGAAACAAGAAACGTGAATCACCCGATAAGGAAGAGGTCCACATTGATCCATAGTCGAATCTCGAATTTCCGTTGCACTTTACAATCGTGATCAACGTTGTCGTTGGGTCTACGTGGGAGCAGGATGGGGTCATAAAATGTAGAGCCCCTAGTTCAACAAGATGTATTGAATGGTGTGCTCCAGAATACTTGTGCCTGCACCAGCATTGTACTCTGCTGCCATATCTTCCGCAGGCTGCAACCCGCTCTATATTACAGAGCGGAAAGGCCTCCGACATCTAGGTTCTCTGATGACTGTGGAAGTCCAACAAAATGGTTCAAATGGCTCTAAGCACTATGGGACTGAGGTCATCAGGAAGTCCAACACCTTGACGCCTCATCGTGACTGTGCCGCTTTTCGACGACATTCCATAGACGCTCACGACAATAGCACATCAGCAGCAGACTAGCTCCGCCGTTTCCGAAATGCTCGTTCAGGCCACAGCAATCTGCTCTCTTTCAGTGTCACGTACGCCAATGAAGTTCCACATTTCCCGCTCGTATCGTCCCTATAAATGGTTCTCCATTTGTTTCTGCCCCAATTGTATACTTTCCGTAATGTGTCATGTACGCGCAACACTTCCAGGCGTCATTTAGTCTCCCGGTGGGCAATGGTAATAATGTTTTGGCTCATCAGTGTGAATTAAAAATAAATTCTCGAAATGGCTTCGTCTTGCCACTGAACACGAGTGAGCTCGTCGAATCATGGATTGTCGCAACCTTTCAGATACTCTCTGACAGTTTCGAATGGTTTTATAGACTACCACGACACGTCGGTGAAGAGTTTCTGTATCTGGGCAGTCTGCTGCATACACAAATTGTTTTCAGTACCACCGAAGGACTGAGGTAGGGTGAACGTGCGGGTCATGGAACTGGTCCTCCGCTATCAATCCATCTGTATAGAAGATACCAGTCAACGCGTCTCGAGCACTGGGGCTGAAATTTGCTGGAACTCCATTATGCATAACCATAATTCTTCTAGTAAGTCTTGGAGGGCTTTCTAAATAAAGTCCCCGTAGGAAGCACCTGTAAGATCTTCTGGGAGATGGTATGGTCCTACAGTAACCTAATAATCCATCCCACGCATTGACCTTATACTGAAAGTGATGGTTAGCTTGTACTATATCATGAGGATTGTGAATGGCCCATCTGTGCAGGTTATAGAAATTTATTACATCGCACCCAGATGTTGTCTGGTACGATAAACAAAACTAAGGAGACAAACATCAGATTGGCAGTTTGTGGTACCAATCAGCGGCGGTAGTTCTCCTATGATGGGTGATTGGTAGGCATAAGGCCACGCATAAAATGGTTCAAATGGCTCTAAGCACTATGGGACTTAACAGCTGAAGTCATCAGTCCCCTAAACTTAGAACTACTTAAACCTAACTAACGTAAGGAGATCACACACATCCATGCTCGAGGCAGGATTCGAACCTGCGACCGTAGCAGCCTCGTGGTTCCAGACTGAAGCGCCTAGAACCGATCGGCCACCGAGGCCGGCGGCCCTGCATATTTTGAAAATGTACAATACATGTGTTGCTCGTGAGGTAGCCTCGCTGCTGAACTTGGAGATGTACCACATGCCAGAGCCATTTATCTTCTGCTGATAACTTGCTCTTCTTCGGCAGCCCATAGAAAGTACTCTTCTATGTCATGTAGTATGAGCGACACATGGTCTTTCTCGACAAATGAGTGGATGAATCGGCTGTCATCAGTGTGAAAACTTTGAGATGGATAGTCCGCTCCTCAACTGATTAAAAACACCAGGCCTTTCTAATGAGTGGGCGATGGATGATTCAGAAAAAATGAATGGTAGCCCATTTGATTTCAAAATGCATCTCTGATGACTGGAATGAGCTGGATGAAAATTCTGCTCTAGGCTTCTGCAGAGGCGCCTCACCCCACATCCATAAGAAAACTTTTCCCAAGCTACAAAAAATGTGTTACAGACTATGTACAAATGTGGATTATATTTCTCATCCATGAAGACAGAAATTAAAGAACGCTCCTTTTTTTCCAATTTGTTGGCTGTAATGCATTACACATTCAACTATTTCAATGTTGTTGTTGTTGTTGTGGTCTTCAGTCCTGAGACTGGTTTGATGCAGCTCTCCATGGTACTCTATCCTGTGCAAGCTTCTTCATCTCCCAGTACCTACTGCAGCCTACATCCTTCTGAATCTGCTTAGTGTATTCATCTCTTGGTCTCCCTCTACGATTTTTACCCTCCACACTGCCCTTCAATACTAAACTGCTGATCCCTCGATGACTCAGAACATGTCCTATCAACCGATCCCTTCTTCTAGTCAAATTGGGCCACAAGCTCCTCTTCTCACCAGTTCTATTCAATACCTCCTCATTAGTTATGTGATCTACCCATCTAATCTTCAGCATTCTTCTGTAGCACCACATTTCGAAAGCTTCTATTCTCTTCTTGTCCAAACCAGTTATCGTCCATGTGTCACTTCCATACATGGCTACACTCCATACAAATACTTTCAGAAACGACTTCCTGACACTTAAATCTATACTCGATGTTAACAATTTTCTCTTCTTCAGAAACGCATTCCTTGCCATTGCCAGTCTACATTTTATGTCCTCTCTACTTCGACCATCATCAGTTATTTTGCTCCCCAAATAGCAAAACTTCTTTACTACATTGAGTGTCTCATTTCCTAATCTAATTCCCTCAACATCACCCGACTTAAATCGACTACATTCCATTTCCCTCTTTTTGCTTTTGTTGATGTTCATCTTATACCCGCCTTTCAAGACACTGTCAATTCCGTTCAACTGCTCTTCCAAGTCCTTTGGTGTCTCTGGCAGAATTACAATGTCATCGGTGAACCTCAAAGTTTTTATTTCTTCTCCATGGATTTCAATACCTACTCCGAACTTTTCTTTTGTTTCCCTTATTGCTTGCTCAATATACAGATTGAATAACATCGGGGATAGACTACAACCCTGTCTCACTCCCTTCCCAACCACTGCTTTCCTTTCATACCCCACGACTATTATAACTGCTATCTGCTTTCTGTACAAATTGTAAACAGCCTTTCGCTCCATGTATTTCACGCCTGCCACCTTCAGAATTTGAAAGAGAGTAATCCAGTCAACATTGTCAAAAGCTTTCATTAAGTCTACAAATGTTAGAAACGTAGGTTTGCCTTTCCTTAATCTTTCTTCTAAGATAAGTCGTAGGGTCAGTATTGCCTCACGTGTTCCAACATTTCTACGGAACCTAAACTGACCTTCCCCGAGGTCGGCTTCTATCCGTTTTTCCATTCGTCTGTAAAGAATTCGCGTTAGTAGTTTGAAGCTATGCCTTATTAAACTGATAGTTCGGTAATTTTCACATCTGTCAACACCCGCTTTCTTTGGGATTGGAATTATTATATTCTTCTTGAAGTCTGGGGGTATTTCGCCTGTCTCATACATCTTGCTCACCAGATGATAGAGTTCTGTCATGTATGGCTCTCCCAAGGCTGTCAGTAGTTCTAATGGAATGTTTTCTACTCCGGGGGCTTGTTTCGACTCAAGTCTTTCAGTGCTCTGTCAAACTCTTCACGCAGTATCGTATCTCCCATTTCATCTTCATCTACATCCTCTTCCGCATCCATAATATTGTCCTCAAGTACATCGCCCTTGTATAGACCCTCTATATACTCCTTCCACTTTTCTGCTTTCCCTTCTTTGCTTAGAACTGGGTTTCCATCAAAGCTCTTGTTATTCATGCAGGTGGTTCTCCTTTCTCCAAAGGTCTCTTTAATTTTCCTGTAGGCAATATCTATCTTACCCCTAGTGAGATAAGCCACTACATCCTTACATTTGTCCTCTAGCCGTCCCTGCTTAGCCATTTTGCACTTCCTGTCGATCTCATTTTTGAGACGTTTATATTTCTTTTTGCCTGCTTCATTTACTGCCTTTTTATATTTTCTCTTTCCATCAGTTAAATTCAATATTTCTTGTGTTACCCAAGGGTTTCTGCTAGCCCTCGTCTTTTTACCTATTTGATTCTCTGCTGCCTTCACTATTTCATCCCTCAAAGCTACCCATTCTCCTACTACTGTATTTCGTTCCCCATTCCTGTCAGTTGTTCCCCTATGCTCTACCTGAGACTCCGTACAACCTTTGGTTTAGTCAGTTTATCCAGGTCCCATCTCCTTAAATTGCCACCTTTTTGCAGTTTCTTCAATTTTAATCTACAGTTCATAACCAATAGATTGTGGTCAGAGTCCACATCTGCCCCTGGAAATGTCTTACAATTTAAAACCTGGTTCCTAAATCTCTGTTTTACCATTATATAATATTTCTGGTACCTTTTAGTATCTCCAGGGTTCTTCCACGTACACAACCTTCTTTCATGATTCTTGAAAAAGTGTTAGCTATGATTAAGTTATGCTCTGCGCAAAATTCTACCAGGCGGCTGCCTCTTTCATTTCTTAGCCCCAATCCATATTCACCTACTATGTTTCCTTCTCTCCCTTTTCCTACTACCGAATTCCCATCACCCATGACAATTAAATTTTCGTCTCCCTTCACTACCTGAATTATTTCTTTTATATCATCATACATTTCTTCAATTTCTTCGTCATCTGCAGAGCTACTTGGCATATAAACTTGTACTACTGTAATAGGCGTGGGCTTCGTGTCTATCTTGGCCACAATAATGCGTTCACTATACTGTTTGTAGTAGCTTACCCGTACTCCTATTTTCTTACTCATTATTAAACCTACTCCTGCATTACCCCTATTTGATTTTATATTTATGACCCTGTATTCATCTGACCAAAAGTTTTGTTCCTGCTGCCACCGAACTTCACTAATTCCCACTATATCTAACTTTAAGCTATCCATTTCCCTTTTTAAATTTTCTAACCTACCTGCCCGATTAAGGGATCTGACATTCCACGCTCCGATCCGTAGAACACCAGTTTCTTTCTCCTGCTAACGACGTCCTCTTGAGTAGTCCCCGCCCGGAGATCCGAATGGGGGACTATTTCATCTCCGCAATATTTTACCCAAGAGGACGGCATCATCATTTGATCATACAGTAGAGCTGCATGCCCTCGGAAAAAATTACGGCTGTAGTGTCCCCTAGCTCTGAGCCGTTCGCAGTACCAGAACAGCAAAGCCGTTTTGGTTAGTGTTACAAGGCCAGATCAGTCAAGCATCCAGACTGTTGCCCCTGCAACTACTGAAAAGGCTGCTGCCCCTCTTCAGGAACCACTATTTCAGAAGTAACACTAATTAGGATGACATGAAGGTAACCACAACACAACACTCTGTCTCCAAGTGGAAAAAAATCTTTGACCCAACTTGAAATCGAACATGGGTCCTTTTGCCCCACATTCCTCCGCATTGACCGCGCAGCTACCGAGGCAAACGAGACCGAAAATCTTACATTAAGGCAGCAAAACACCTCCAGACTTATGTTCCCACTCTTGATTTCAAAAGAATATCTGAAATTTCAGACGCTCAATAAAAGGTTACGTACTTGTGAGTGAGTTGTTACTTCATATCCTTTGACATACCATCACACTCGGAATGAGTAATTATAAAAGCTCCTGTCTTCAGCCACTGTGCGGTGAGAGTGGTTTGCTAAGCGATCCAGGCATTACTCCCCTCGCTACAGCTCAGGCTACCCACCACTCTCGACAGTCGGACCCTCTCACTATCTCACTGCTCCCCAGGAATCAGACTGCAAAGTAGCTCACTACTCCCAAACACTTACGGATCAGATTGCGAGCTAGTCACTGCTCCCCACTGCTCTCGTGGACGAGATCCCACGGAGCGGACCACGTGGCAGTTCGAAGCGTCACTCTGCTCACTGCACTCTTGACACAGCGATGCAGCTTGCATTTCGCCTTTTCAGGGTTCCTTGGCCGAGGAAAGAGCGCAGCTCCATGTTCATATGTTCACCTGAGACTTGTCTCCATTGCCTGCTGTTGGTTATGTCTGAAGTAGCTTGGTGCTAGCCTTCTACTATGTTTCTCACTGTTTTCTTTTTAGTTATTCTCCTCCCCATACTTTCCATTTAATGTGATTTTGAAAGCGCTTGTGCCACGTGCTCAACTCTCTCTCGAGGATAAATTGATTTACGACTAGCTTAAACTGTTCTAAAAACGTTTTGAGTGGCCAGATTGAAGTATAGTGCAGAATGTAGTTTTTGTGATTTAATTTTGAGGCCTAGAGCGTCTGCCAAATTCTAAGTTCCATTTATACACTATGTTGATCTTACGACAAGTGATTCTCTCTATTTAGTGGCACTGTTGTAGCCTGTAAGTTTTTCGTCCCCTTAGCACCCCGACAGCCTTTAGGTGGGATAAGTGGAGTATTTTATGTGATGCTTCAATTATGCTTGAATCTGTTAAATTCTATGTAACACTGTGTTAGAGACAATTCCATCAGGACAATTAAAGTTGTTGAAAACCTCTGATTTGATCATTAAGCTAGTAAAAGGAAATTTTTATACCTTCGGTTATAGGTAGTAGTTTGAAAGGTACTTTCGCACTTATTAATATTGAGGTGATATTTATTCTGCTCTTAATGTACTAGTAACTTATGATTATTGGTCGGTACCAATTCTGGCCTTTGGTCTGTAACTGCTCGAAGCTGTTAACCGCAACTAACACCACGAGACGAGTAAACATTTAGCGCCGCTCTAATCTTAATATCAGTTATTGAATTTCTCTTAGAGCCAGGACAAAGGCTATTGTTTTATTTAACCTGTGCATTGCTTAAGAGAGTTTTGATGTATATTTTGTAGGGCACTACCTATCTTCTGTTGGCTTCTTGTTTCCTCGGGGCTAGGCCTCGGGGTCTACGTCTACAGTCTGTTGGGTCGTGTGCGCGTTTGTGGCCTGACCTGAGGTGGGGCTGCTCTATTTTCAGTTTATGACTTGCCTCGGCATGAATTTCAATGTAAATTAGTAATATTTAATGTTCTGATAAATGGAAATTATTGAAAAAGTCTTAAAGAATAATTATACTCTTTCTTTGTCTGTACTTCAGGTTTAAAGCCTTTTCCTAACGATGAAGGCTCAAGTTTAATCTTAGTTTGCTTTTTTTATGGGGCCTGGAATCTCTTTGCTGGTGGGGAAAAGAAAAGAAATTGTTGTTGTTCAATAAATTGTTTTAATGAATTTCAGTACTGTTCCCCAATCCTTCCTCTACGATCTTTTGGTTGGTGTCCTCTGAAGATAAAAGCACTTATTACCTGTATCTACCATCTTTTAGAAGTAAGTGAGAAAATATATTGTACTTCAGTTACAGGGCTAGCTAGAGGCAAAGGTTTGAAGAGTATTCCAAGGGACAACTCTCTCTCCCTACTACCAATGTCTTGAGGACCAAAGGGACAGAAATACAGGTGTGAGGAGGGCTAGGTACCTAAAAAAATAATACTGTCACCATGAAAGAATACTGGGCAGTGGGAAGAGTTAAGGTAGAAAATATTAGAAAGTCTTCGGTAATCACACTTGTTACACTCTGACTGCCTCCAGTCCTCCCTGCTAAATACCTCTGCCACTGTGAAACGATCTGTTTACTTAACAGATTATTATTTCTGTGTTCCAGAATTCACACACTCACTTGTATTAGGGTAGACAAGGTGCATTGGCCTAAAAGAGGTATTTACCGAAAACTAAGTTTTCAGGTCGTGCCATTCGAAGGAGCCTTTGCGCATGGTCCGGTGGCCTTATCACTGCCAAGTGACTGGTGCCTCTTGCGGTCGCGTCGCTGTGTAACTGGCGACGCGGAGCACCTGGATGGCGGCTGGGTGGACTGCACCGCCCAGTGGCGCTCGCGGATCATCGCCGAGATCACAAAGACCCGTAGTCCGTGTATTATGCCGTATTACGCGCTTATCATTCATAACGGTAAGAGTCGCTGCAAGCTCCACGCCACGCTTATTTCGACTGCCTTACCACTTTTTCATTTAGGAGCTGCCTTGTAAGTCGCTATGACTGAAAAATTCTTTGCCGGAACGCACTGAGGTGACAAATGTCGTGGCATAGTGATATGCACATATACTGATGGAGGTAGTATCGAGTAGGAAAGATACAAAAGGGCACTGCTTTGGCGGAGCTGTCATTTCCGCTCAAGTGATTCATGTGAAATGGTCTGCGAAATGATTATGGTCGCATGAGGAACTTTAACAAACGCGTAATGCTAGTTGGAGCTAGAGCATGGGGACATTCCATTTCAGGAATCGTTAGGTAATTCAGTATTCCGAGATCGACGGAATCAAGAGCTTGTCTAGAATGTCAAATTTCAGGCCTTACCTCTCACTAAGGATAACACAATGGCCGACGGCCTCAACTTAAAGACCGATAGCGGTGGAGTTTCCATAGAGTTTTCAGTGCTAACAGACAATCAATACTGCATGCAATAACCGTAGATATCAATGAGGGACCTACGACGAACGTATCCGTCAGGACAATGCGGCAAAATTTGACGTTAATAGGCTATGGCGGCAGACGATCTACGCAGGTACCTTTGTTAACAGCACGACATCGCCCGCAGACCCTTTCCTGTGCTTGTGACTATATCGGCTGCACCCTTGGCGAATGGAAAACCTGGCGTGGTCGGATGAGTCCTGATTTCACTTAGTAAATATGTAAATGTCGTGTGAATAGGGTCTCCCGTCGGGTAGACCATTCGCCGGGTGTAAGTCTTTCGATTTGACGCCACTTCGGTGACTTGCGCGTCGATGAGAATGAAATGATGATGATTAGGACAACACAACACCCTGTCCCTGAGTGAAGAAAATCTCCGACCCAGCCGGGAATCGAACCCGGTCCATTAGGATTGACATTCTGTCGCGCTGACCACTCAGCTACCGGGGGAGGACATTTCACTTGCTAAGGGCTGATTTTGTGCACCAATTGACCTATCGATTACGACCCATAAATGCCCGATGGGATTTGCATCGGGTGATCTGGGTTGCCAAATCATTCGCTCGAACTGTCCGGAATGTTCTTCAAACCAATCGCTGGCAATTGTGTCCCACTGGCACGGCACATTGCCATTCACAAAAATTCCATTGTGTTTTGGGAACATGAAGCCCATTAGTGGCTGAAAATGGTCTCCACGTAGCCGAACATTACCATCTCCAGTTTACACCATTCTGGGGCTACCACCAGCTCGCGCAGTTCCTTTTTGACAACCTAGGTCCATATCTTCGTAGGGTCTGCACCACTCTCTAACTTTTTTCAATTATGGACGGCTATACAGGCAGCATGGCTCAATATTTCTGCAGAGGATTTCCGACGACTTTTGGAGTCCAAGTCACAGTGAGGTGCTGCACTACGCCGGGCAGAGGGTGATTCGCACAGTATTAGGAAGTATCCCATGATTTTTGTCAGCTGCGTGTAATGTTCCTATTGAGGAGAGAGTGCATTATGATCAGAAGACATCAAGTTATGCATCACTGAAGCTCGGAGCTGAGAGGACGACTCTCAATCTCCCGGTGGATCAAGGCTACTTTGCGAGCTCATGCTTGTGGCGCTGTCCAGTTGGCGGAAAAACGTTGGCGAACTCGCGGTAGAAGCCAACGCTCAGCCAGACGCCGACTCGAGGCTCAGCTACGACGACATACTCAGGCTAGCCCGATGGTCAACTTTTATACACGACTAGGTAGATGTTGAAACTGTGGCCATGTATGCGACTTGCCAACCGCCGCCGAATCGTCTCGATACTTTGGTTATTGTCCAGCACCTGGCTTTTAGTTGCAGAGTTTAAAGGCACATTTGCATGTTGAGCTTTTATTAGCAGAAAACGTAATTATAAGTAATGAGATAAATAAATAATTTGGGCCATCGATATACTCCACGGCTGTATAAATATTGTATGCAGCCTCTGGAAATGTTTGAAGATTTTTTAACGTTATTATCGTTAGAATAAGAGGCACCTTATGTTTTCTAGGTCTTGTCCAGATCGGACGCATTTTGCCACTCCGCCATTAATACTACATTACTTTTTTAATACTTTCACGAAGTGTAACCAAACGGCGCTCGTAACTGCATAATGTAAGTGTCTAACATTAAATTGTGTTTTTTATTTCAGAATATACTGTTATTACTAACCTATGTATGTTTTATTTTGTATCTTTAGTCATTGTAAGATTGTTGGGTGACTTGGCATGGTAAAAGGCTCCGCACTTTTAAGCAGAAGCTCGTCCAGCTCGATCCACCGTCGTCTTCGGGTGCTTTCTTAAACGAAGTCCTATTTAAATCACAACACAGAGAGAAGAAACACGGTTAAGAAATACAAAAACGTACCTTTGGCATAGAAAACCATGTTCAAGAGCCGAGAGTTTGTATGAGATTTTTTATTTTCATCACTATAATTCATTGTATTGTCTCGATCCAGGAACGAATGCGCAAAAAAAAAAAAAAAAAAAAGAAAGAGGAGTGAAGTATCAGAAATGCCCAGATTTCGGCATCGGTACTTGGCTTGTGCCTGCCTTGCTACAGCATGTTTGGTCTCTCTAAATAACATGCGAAGGCAGAGTGAACGCACACTTGCACTCTATCCTCAGCTGCACTGTGACTGAAAAGGCAAGCTGCTATCAATTTATTTGGTATTTAGTGTTGTAACAAGAGAGAGAGAGAGAGAGACACATGTTTTGTAAGAAAATGCGGTTGATGTATCTTTGGGAACAATACAGTAATATCTAATTGTCAAAAGTGTTACATTGCTTTAAGAGAACGTTATAATTAATTTTAAATTTTGCCCAAAAATATCAAAACTTGTAAAGATTTTGCAGTTAACGTAAAATTTTGTGTGGTTAATTTAGGTAACGAAGAAGAGAAATGCAGCATTGTATCAGTACTTCATCTAATATTAACTCAAGCTGATAAAAATTTCTTTAAGTTGATCGTTATACTTTCTCAACTATCTTGTGAATATCATTATGGTAATAAGACTAAAGTTTTATTCATTGAAAGATAAAGTCATTAACTATTACAGTTTCAGTGTTCCGAATAATTTTCAAAATTCGTCCGAATTCGGGAGACGTATCAATTCACAGGCGGAAAACAGTCAAGGTTAGTTGTACATGTTCTTGGTTCAGGTGTAAACATTGGCAGTTTGTTTTATTGGGAAAATCTAATTACCAAAACGATAATTAAAGTAAGGATGAAATGAAGTGTTAAATGCTGATTCTACAGAGGACGAGGATCGTAAAATTAACGTAAATGCTCCGGAATAATTACCAAGTGATTTGGCGAAGTAGTTAGAACATTGATCTCGCATTCGATAGGGAACAGTTCAAATACCCGTCCGGCCATCCGGAATGGGGGTTTCCGTATTTCAGTTAGATCACTTAAGGCTGTGATCGTTCCTCTGAACAGATACGACTGTTTTGTTCACCATCTTGCCCTTAGCCGAATTTTCTCTAATGACTTCGTTCCTGAAAGGCCTTAAAATTATCATTTTTGGGAATTATTACATAGCCTTGCCATTTATCAGATGGGTTTACATTTGATTAATACTGATAAAAGCATTCAGTCCCAGTAATGCCAGTTGTCAACGGCAAATTTTATTAATCTCTGCTCATTCGTAATTAGACACTTAGACAGCTCTTCAAGACTGTAGCAAGATCACACAGGTTAGCCGGCAAGACCAGCCATAAAGATACGTTAGAGGTACATGGTATTTAAGAGCACAGTTGTATGGTCGTCACGGCCCGCGTCTAAATCCTTCTGGTATAGGTTCTTTACTGTGAAACGAGAATGTAGCGCTTGATATTTAGAGAAACATACATATATCTCATGGACTCTTAAATTTGTAAGGAGAATTAATAATGGGTTGCTTTCAATAGGTACTTAGACATCCCACTAGTAATAAAACTTAATATTGAAATTATCTAGTGACAACTGAATTTCAGGTCCATAATCACACAATTAATATCAATTTAGAGTATTGTCATGATGTATTGAGTATAGGTCACTAGGTATTTAAAAAAAGAATGGGAAAGAAAAGTGATCATTTGAGTGAAGAATGTAACTGTCTTCAGTCATTGAAGGAATCCGAAGAACAAGATGACAGGTTTATCAAAAGCATGTTCGTACTTGTCAAGACACTGTCTTCAGATCAATTTTTTTTTCCTGGTCATAACTGATACTGAATCTATACTGTAGTTGGACAACACTAGCTAAATATAATCTCTTCTTGGATTTTCAGCAGCTTCAGTATCACCGAATTACAGTCGACATATGACCTGAAACAGTAAGCATAACTGACAGATTTCAGTGATGCTTGCTGCTTCTGAACCATCAGCTTCCCAGTCACTCAATGAGTTTCACTTCATGATAAAGGTGTATATACATAATTTTGTTTGAGTAATCTACCTTCTCTGTATCTTAATGCCACGCACAGCTTTTGAAAATAATCAATATTAAGCTAAAAATACTTACCAGATCGTTGTTCCACGACTTGTGAGTTGTTTAATTTTGCCACGTCGCTGTCTCGTTAGTTCACTTACAATTTTTCACAAACGAAAGAAAACTGTAGAATATTCAAAGGGAAAATTTCCTGACCACTGAAGATGTCTTTGTGAACACTCCTGTCATCGCCTTGGAATAATTGTGTGTCTAACCGTACCGATCATTCTCGCTCGGTCGCCGAGATTACTGAAATAAACATCTTCGTTCATGTTAATGGTAACCCAAATTTCGCAGCGCCAACTCGTACTACAGTAAATGCCCCGAAAAAGTCTTAGAAGCTCTTAGACCTCACATACACTCTCCACATACTTCAGCTTCATTGGGCCGCTGGTGCACTCAGTGCCTTGGGTCACCTAAAACAAGATAAAATCGCTACACGTTCAGCCGCACAAAATGCACCTGGTCAGCTATTGTCCAGTTCCTGTGCTGTTTAGGCTACTAAAGACGTGTAGCTTTATGTGCCGCTGTGACCAATTACCCATTTCTGGTGATGTTCTATAAATGTCCATGGTATACAGTTCTTTCACAATGTTTGTTTGGTAAATGTTCGAGATGCACCTGCATTCAAATCAGCAGCTTATTTCAGATTTCAAACAGTTTATCATTGACAAGATGTAACACTCGTCTCTGGTTCTTGTTAGGCTATGTATGTCACCAGAGTTCTTTGTGCCACATGATTGCGAGTGGTACAATGTTCCTTGTAGACACTCTAGGCAGTCAATGTTAATACGTCAACAGATCGCTCAACTTCATTAACTGTGCGGTGATGGGCACATACAAACACAGCACTTCGTTTCTGCCATTCTATCACGTCTCCACGTGTGCCCAACTTACTAGTCTGAGTCCATACAACCCACTGACACGCAGACACACGCACTACTTCACTGACTTGATATACGTCACTGGAGGAGAGTTACCTGACTGCCTCGTACGAGTTTGCATTTGACACGGTGCCCCACTGCAGACTGTTAACGAAGATACGAGCTTGTGAATAGGTCGCCAGATATAATAGTAGCTCGAAAGCCCCTTAAGTAAATAAATCCGAGCGTGTAGTACTCGATGACGAGTGTTCATCATAGAGAAAGGTTTCGTCTGGTGTTCCCCAGTGAAGTGTGATAGGACCGTTATTATTTTGTACATTCATAAATTATCTGGCAGACATGGTGGGCAGCAATCTGCGGTTGTCTGCTGATATGCTATATTGTACAGGAAGTAGTAGAAGTTGAATGCCTTTATTATGACTTAGACGAAATTTCAACTTCGTGCCATGAATGTTCAAAAATGTAAATTAAAACGGATGAGTACGAAAATAAAACATGTGATGTTCCGATACACCATTCGTAGTGTTCTGCTAGACACACCCCCGTTATCTAAATATCTACGTGTAACGTTTCAAGCGATATGGAATGGATCGAGCGTGTGTGGTTTCTGGTAGGAAAGGTCGATTTCGGTTCATTGGGAGAATTTTTTGGAAGCGTGTTTCATCAGCAAAGGAGCCCATTTACAGTTCGCTTGTGTGACCTATTCTTGAGTATTGCTTGGGTGTTTGGGATCCTTATCAGGTCGTATTAATGAAAGACATCGAAGACACTCAGACCCGCCCTGCTAATGTAACATAGACGATTCAGGAACTCAAATAGGAATCCCTGGAGGAATACTGACGTCGACTTCGAGAAACGCTATTGAGAAAATTTAGAGAACCGCCATTTGAAGCTGACTACAGAACGATTCTACTGTCGACAATATAAATTTCGTTTAAGGGGAGACGGAAGGCAATTTTTATCCCTATTCTGCTAATGCTATTTTACCCTTTGAATAGGTACACTGTTCAAAAGAACTGTAAGTGATAAAACAATGAAATTTTTACTGCAAACATATATAACATATATGCCTCAATTTTCAAGTAAAATGAACATAATACCTCTTATGCGTTTGAAGAAAAAAAATCTTTCACAAGTAAAACTTAACTTTTTTGTACTTTAATTATTATAAAACAGTTCCTGATTGTTTGGTGGTTCTCAATTTACTTGTTATAGCTTTTTACCATCTGCAGTACAAATTGACCAAATTTCATTTTTCTAACCCCATTAGTTTTTCAAAAATGGGTACCTGAAAGTAAAAAAATTGTAGTTGGGGAAAAAACCATTTAAAGTTTAAAATTGGAATTCTAGTATAATTATTGATGAGAATTACTTACCATTAATATTTTCCTGAATCATTCTGATCTTCTTTTCATCTCCTGGTCCCTCTTATTTTATGTCTGGCTCTTTTTGCGCATTTCAAATTAGCAATATCTGCTTTGCGGTTTCTCTCTATTTGCACCAGGGATTTTGCAGTATTTCCACTAGATTTTATGCCCAATAATTCCAAAATATCCAGTTTTATAATTACACCATCATTGAAGCATAAAATAGCATCATAAACACCAAACTTGAGGGTTGTAAACTGAACAAATACAGTTTTCGGTAACCGGTTCCAAATGACAGTATTCACACATTCATTTAAATAATGGGTTTTCCCATGAAGACATTTCTTCAACAAGGTATCTTTAAAAAGGTCTATAAATCTGGATTTAACTTCATTCATTACTGTTGCTGGTAAAGAGTGTTTGTGGTCATATCTGGTACTTCTCCTGTACTTGCTTCAAGTGTCAGAATCATTCGGGTAAATACCGTGCACCGGATTTTCATTTGTGGAAAGCTTATGGAAAAAGACAGCCCATACAGCGTTTTTCATGTTTTCTATACTCCCTACATTTCTTCTTATGGCTAAGCCATAATAATTCTGTAATCTATCTATTTCAACATTTGTCAGGCGACCTTTACCACCTATCGTCTTACAAACTTCAAATACTATTTTTTACTTTTCTTTCAATTATCTTCTCAACCTTGACTCTACTCTCTTCTGGACATGCCCAATGCACTCTAATTTAGAAATTGTGACATTACAACCATAGGGTTGTTCTGCACATGCTCGGTCGTAAGCCTTGCTGTCACTATATCCAGATTGCACAGAGCGTCATGAAAACCATCATATCTCACGGAAAAAGTGTCGTATTTATATAAAACAAAAACTGTCTCACGCAGGAAAGACCAGGAATTTCAAATATGCTAAAATCTAAAAATCGAATTTTTGAAGCCCACTTGCCTTCCGTCTCCCCTTAAGGACCATGAAGATAAGGTACGAGAAATAAGGGCTCATAAGGAGCCATATAGACCGTCGTTCCTCCCACGTTCTGTTTGCGAGTGTAACAGGAAAGGAGAGGACTGGGAGTGGTGCAGAGTACCCTCCACCACGCACCGAACGGTGGCTTGCAGAATACGTATGTAGATGCAGCTCTAGATGTGGATGTAGTTGTACACTAGTGAAGCGACGTTACTATGTGGAGAAGCTATGGGACGTACAATACGCTTCTGCCATTGTCCGTGAAAGACTGTGCAGAGGAATGTGGGAATGGACACTTGATGCGCAATCGTGAAGAGCATAGCACATTTCCGGCCTAATTCCGGTCCCGTCTAGGTGGCCCCCGGCGACAGATCTCGAGGCCCATCCGCCCCCACAGCCCAGGCAATTGTTCTCGCTCGGCTCTGCGGCAATAACTCGCGGGCGCCGACCGTGAAATTAAATCACATAAGTTATCGCACAAGTTTCCGTCGTCAGGCCTTTCTTTTCCGACTTCTTTACTTCGCTGCGTCGCCTCCTCGCAATTATTTTTTCCTCTTCCTTTTTCTCCAGTTGTAAACTTGGTCCTTAATTGAGACAGGAGAAATTCGCAATCTCTGCGTAGACTTGGTGGTGGAATAACTGGCCGCGGATTCTTTTATGGCCACAACAAAGTAACCAGGCTCTGCTTGCGAACAATCTCGTTTCTGCACGTTTCCACTGGTCCTCCACTTACTTAATAAAATTTCACAATTCAGTTCACTAATGCATTTACTGCTACAGATGAGTAATTGCGCTGACATATATAGTAATACATGGCAAAAGAATACCTATGGTGATGATACAGAACTTGAGGTCTTATTAAATTAAATGGATACATTTGTAAGCAAATAATTTAACATGTAAATAATCCTGTCGGAAACAAAATTTACGATGAAGGGCGAAAACGGCAAGGTATGTTTGCGAGACGATACTGCAACAAGTACTCATTTACTTGTGTCGACAGCGAGATCACTAGAAAGAAACAAAAATGAAGTATGAGTTAGAAACTATAGTGGTCCTGACTACTTCTTAGTACTGCTCTTCGGTTAAGACTATGTAATGCCACTCCCTCGAACGAGAAATAAAAATCAAAAATTAGCTCCCAATACTCCAAAAATCCCCCCCCCCTCCCCCAAGTCCCAAATTCCAAGAAAAGTGAATAAGCGAACGAAGTTCCATTATCACTATTATTAGGACAATAACAAGTAATTAAATCAGGAATCTAGGACTTGACAATTTAGCAGTCTACGAAAGAAAGATTAAATTTCAGTAAAATTAAAATCAAAATCATAATAAATCGCAAAATTAGCGTAAATTAACATTCGAAAAGTAGAACCAACGATCCCAAAGAATACTCCGTGTGAGTACTCTTCGGGAATCGTAATGACTAAGTATAATTCAATGCATTGTCACTACGTTACGAGAGTTAGCCGAAGCAGATCATATATTTGAATGCTCGTACATGTAGGAACGCTTAGATTGTTTTTGAAATTGAATAATTGCGATCTATTTTGACGCAGTAATACGATCTTCTGACTTCAAATATCACGGCATTAGAATTCGAATGGAGGACTTTTACCTACTACAATAAGGTGATCATTTAACTAGATAATTGAAATAAACATTACTTAGACAGTGATTTAGGCAACGAACACTGACAGACAATTTTCATTCATAATAGCCAGTGGTTTATGGAACTTCAGTGATAGGTCCGATGCATATAACTTAAGTCTCTACAACAAGGCTCGGGTAGGAAGTGACTGATATTGTGCAATAAAACACCCTCTTGTATCAAGTGGTGTATTTGTGATTTAAAATTCTATCAAATTATTGACATGAAACTCCCGACTAATAATTACGCGCAGCGATAATATTTGACTGAAGCGCTCGGCGCGTGTGTAGAATCTTTGACTCAAATAACAAGCCCACTGTTACGATTTCTTAGGTACTTGAAATTACGACCAGTTTGTAGGTAATTTGTTGTGGATGTGACTGTATTGGTTTTATCATTAACATTTCATCATTAATCAGTTAAACATCGATTAAGAACGATTAATTACGATTCTTGGTGAAGTAAATATCTCTCGCTCGTCGACATTTCGGTTCAGCACTGTTATTTTGTGTAACGTCGTCTTCGTAACTTGATAACGATCTCAACACTCTACCGACTGTCGCCGAGTTTTAGCCGAGGCCAAGTACAAATCAAACCAAATCATCAAGAAGATACGGTGTTGTAACTACTTACGACATGTTACAGGCAGTCACTCGGCTACGTGTTCTATGATGGTTTTCATAGCGTCCGAGGAGCAGATACACAACTGATACCTTCCATTTCTTTGTCAATTAGCTTGTAAAATTTGATGGTGCCGTACTGCATGTAACACGCAAAGGTTCTTTAGCGAGACGTTCAGCAAAACACCCCGTGAACTGTTCTGATTAAAACGTGAAACACCTGTCCATTTAATCCAACTCCTAAGAAGACTGCCTCTGTCTTAAACTAATATGTCTAATCATCTGTTAGATAACATCTGTCTCTAAGAACGATTGATTGTGATCGCAGATACGGAATACAAGCAGACTTCAATCACATGCAAAATAAATACATATAAGTGAGACACATAAACAGATAAAACACTATTTAGCAAGAGGCATTGTAGCAATAAATAACTCAGGAACTGCTAGTTTCGTATACGAAAAAGTCCATTCATCAACCTAGTTTATTTGATGCCTATTGGCTTATTAATGCGAGCCGTTCAGGTCTGTTAGAATTCAAAATTTCCTTGGTGGAAAACTTTAGTTATTAAGCAGAGCAACTAACAAACAAATAAATGATCCCTAATTGGGATGAAGTTAGTGGCAGCACTAAAGAACGATTGATGACCTAGCATTAAATAATGCATCGCTAAGGAGTTTTGATCCCACTTCGTAATTAAGAAATTACAAAGGTCTCTGCAAAAACGGTTACGTCGACACACTTTGTTATGAGGAATCTACGTGAAGTTCTGGTATTTGAAATTGCCTTGTACAGCACAGAACGTAAATTTAATCCAAGTTCGTACTAGAGAACAACTGCTGAACGGGATATTAAAAACTGTCTTCAATTTACTATTGCACTTTAATAATGTTTATCGATGGGAACTCGTATTGACAACTCACAGCAACGTAATGTCGGTTGACACTCGGCAGTGTGACCGAAGAGGTGTACGTGCTGCAGCTGCCCACCTGAGACTATCGCAATAGTATCTCTGGTTCTCGTTGTTCGTTGACCCGTCGAAATACATCATTAAAAAATATCCCTGTTTCAGAAGGACGGGGCAGGTTGATCAAGTAAATTTATTACTAAAAAGACAAGACGATTTCCAGAAAACAACAGAGGACGACTCGCCGAATATCCACCCTGACATGCAGTCCACCCGTTTATTTTGCACGACACCATAATGAAATTGTCAAGGAACCCGATACTCACATAAATATCGGACACAGTTTTAAGCATACGAAACGAGACCATACACTGTTCACCGTCTGAAATGACGACTGTCCGTCTCACTCACAGCGTGCAGCTTTACTCGTAATTGCATCGTAACTCACTACCGCTCCTCAACTCCATCTCTTTGTAGTTTAAATAATAATTGCGATTCTACATACCACATTACATTTCATCAGTACATACAAAATCATTATAATCCAAGACAAGCAACATTAACTCAGAAAAGAAAAATTAAATACATACAGATTTCATTTATGCTTTACAGTACGACAACGGTCAGTAGCAGCAGATGTACAATATAGTAACATAACTCAAGTAAGCCCGTCACAAAGTATCGAAGCTTATTTTGAATAAAGAGAAGAAAATATTTATCTGAAAACGTAATAGCTTCTATTCAGGAGAAGGTTTCTGAAGCATATATGTAGGATGTGGCGTTGTACAGCTGTGAGATCGGTATTCTGGTGACCGAGGAAAGGAAAAGTATGGTGTTATAGGTACATCCTGAAATTAAACTGAATGATGAGATCGCGAATATCGAAGTCGTTAAAAACAGGAGAGAGGGGAATTTGTTTGACACTATTGTAGAAACAATAATTCGCGTTACTGGTCATCTACTTCTGTCGAAACATGAGGGGGGTTCCTGAAGGCAATAACAAGTGGATATGTAAATTAAAAAAGAAATAGACGATGTACACGTCATAAATATACGGATTAAACGATACAAAGCTCAGATGCTACACCTACACAAATTAAGAATAGGAAAGCGGAAAGACGTGAAATCTGGATACTTAGGTTGTTGCCAACTAGTTCTCCGATTGAGCCTTAAAACAAAAGAAAGAGCATATGGCATTGTAGTCTCTCCTCAAAATCAATTACCCCAGCGATGCTAACCCGACATACCATGGCAGCGAGACAGTGGCTGCAGTCACTGGAAGTAGACGAAAAAAACGAATGATTCATTTTGTTATTTGAACCTCGCCGCAGACTGACAGGAACAATGAATTTCGCCAGATGTGACTGAAGAAATTTGCCATTAATGTTAGTGCGACATTGTTCATTAATGCTGTTGGAACATTGTTCATATATACATGCTATCATATGATAATAGTGCATCAAGATGGGTTAAAAGGTGAACGTACCTCAGAAACAATTTAACCATTATCACTTTCCTGTTCGTCTGCTATAAATCGGCTCCTCATAGAGCATGCACTCCGTGCCTAGCATCAGAGATTAAGTGCCTAACATCTCCTCATAATCGCGACGCGAGGACTCACTTAGCTAGTCTGTCTGTAGTCATCCCTAAATCGGAAACATTTGCAAATTCCTTCTCTATTTCTGTCACTCACCTGGGTAAGATGCCAGCATGTACTCTTCGCATAATGCAATTCCCTATTACACAGGGTGTTACAAAAAGGTACGGCCAAACTTTCAGGAAACATTCCTCACACACAAATAAAGAAAAGATGTTATGTGGACATGTGTCCGGAAACGCTTAATTTCCATGTTAGAGCTCATTTTAGTTTCGTCAGTATGTACTGTACTTCCTCGATTCACCGCCAGTTGGCCCAATTGAAGGAAGGTAATGTTGACTTCGGTGCTTGTGTTGACATGCAACTCATTGCTCTACAGGACTAGCATCAAGCACATCAATACGTAGCATCAACAGGTTAGTGTTCATCACGAGCGTGGTTTTGCAGTCAGTGCAAAGTTTACAAATGCGGAGTTGGCAGATGCCCATTTGATGTATGGATTAGCACGGGGCAATAGCCGTGGCGTGGTACGTTTATATCGAGACAGATGTCCAGAACGAAGATGTCCCGACAGGAAGACGTTCGAAGCAATTGATCAGCGTCTTAGGGAGCACGGAACAATCCAGCCTATGACTCGCGACTGGGGAAGACCTAGAACGACGAGGACACCTGCAATGGACGAGGCAATTCTTCGTACCATTGACGATAACCCTAATGTCAGCGTCAGAGAAGTTGCTGCTGTGCAAGGTAACGTTGACCACGTCACTGTATGGACAGTGCTACGAGAGAACCAGTTGTTTCCGTACCATGTACAGCGTGTGCAGGCACTATCAGCAGCTGATTGGCCTCCACGGGTACACTTCTCCGAATGGTTCATCCAACAATGTGTCAATCCTCATTTCAGTGCAAATGTTCTCTTTTACGGATGAGGCTTCATTCCAACGTGATCAAATTGTAAATTTCCACGGGCAACATGTGTGGGCTGACGAGAATCCGCACACAATTTTGCAATCACGTCATCAACACAGATTTTCTGTGAACGTTTGGGCAGGCATTGTTGGTGATGTCTTGATTGGGCCCCATGTTCTTCCACCTACGCTCAGTGGAGCAGGCTATCATGATTTCATACGGGATACTCTACCTGTGCTGCTAGAACATGTGCCTTTACAAGTACGACACAACATGTGGTTCATGCCCGATGGAGCTCCTGCACATTTCAGTCGAAGTGTTCGTACGCTTCTCAACAACAGATTCGGTGTCCGATGGATTGGTAGAGGTGGACCAATTCCATGGCCTCCACGCTCTCCTGACCTCAACCCTCTTGAGTTTCATTTATGGGGGCATTTGAAAGCTCTTGTCTACGCTACCCCGGTACCAAATGTAGAGACTCTTCGTGCTCGTATTGTGGACGGCTGTGATACAATACGCCAATCTCCAGGGCTGCATCAGCGCATCAGGGATTCCATGCGACGGAGGGTGGATGCATTTATCCTCGCTAAAGGAGGACATTTTGAACATTTCTTGTAACAAAGTGTTCGAAGTCACGCTGGTACGTTCTGTTGCTGTGTGTTTCCATTCCATGATTAATCTGATTTGAAGAGAAGTAATAAAATGAGCTCTAACATGGAAAGTAAGAGTTTCCGGACACATATCCACATAACATATTTTCTTTCTTTGTGTGTGAGGAATTGTTCCTGTAAGTTTGGCCGTACCTTTTTGTAATACCCTTTATTTAAGGAGCTGAAAATCTCCGCCCTTTCAGTTTCATAACTTTTCTTAAAAATTCCAAAAAATTGTGGGAAACATGTTGAATGTGTGTTGCTCCAGTCTCACGACAATTACAAACCGATGTCATTTTGCTTTTTAAGTGTTTTTTGAGACCAGGACAATTAAAAACCAATGTTATTTTACTTTTTATGACGTTTTTCGCCAAAGATCAACTGAATAACGATTTTTTGCGATTTTTGGCCTCAGGACAATTGAAAACCGATTTGATACGAACTTGCCATGGTGGAAGCACTTCACCCTCACTATTGACTGCCGAACTTCTGCTGTCATGCACGCTGAACATTATGGATGTTCAGTTTAACCATAGCAATCGTTTTGTTAGTCTCCTGTCATTTGCAGCCGCAGCCGCTTACAGAGCCATCTATTGGTAAAACTTTCGTTAATATTTTTTGTTCCATGACGTTTCCCCCTGTGTCAATAATAAATGCTTTTCAAATTTGACGTCATCCTGAGCAGTGGTTCTCAACCTATGGCTTTCTGAAACTGTAACTTTATGGACACCCTTTACTTCTCTTGAAAGAATGTAAACTGTGCTTTTCTCTGTGTTGTACTAACTGCCAATATAGTTTAATAGAATAAGGTTTATTGTCCATAGCTTCTTTGTGTATTTCATTACGTTTGTCTTTTTCGTATGGATAAATAGTTGTAAAACGTCACATATTTTTGGAATGACACTCGTTTTGAGTTGCCTCGGGATGGCTCAAAAGTCGAAAGCCGACTCACAACGAACTGCAAAAAAAGTATTGTTTTGGAACATGTGTACTGTATATTTAAGATTTTCATATGTCTCTGTTCCTTCGAGTTCCGACGGTATATTCCACTAATGTAATCCCAAAAGGTTTTGTTCTGTACTAGATGTAAGCTCATCGCAAAGACTGTTATGTAAAATATTTAGAATGCCTGGTTAGATGTAAGAGACGTCCTGATGACCCTAAACTTATCAGGTTAATTAATAAAAATAAGTTAAAAATAAAATAAATATACATCAACTCGTCACACCACAATTCTTAGGTTAGATCAGAGTGTGAACTTGAGTAGCCTCCACCGTACGACATCGATGAACCTGGCAAGCCGTTGTACGGCGATGTGACGTCATACAATACGCTCTGTCACAATCTTCACCTCATGATGACACTGAGAACTGCATTGAGCACATAGCCAGTGATCTCAACACTGCCGCCGTATTCTCATGTGACCGCCATACGAGACCATTTTGATAGCAGGAGGACACAAGTATCGATAGCATATGCAAAAATTATCACATACACTGAAATTATTCTGGTAGAAATGAGATTGAATTCCTGGTTCAGTCATCCGAATTTTAGTATTCCGTTGTTTGTGAATTGCTAAGGGACCAAACTGCAGAGGTCCCTAGACTTGCACACTACTTAACTTATGCCAAGAACAACACACACACACACACACACACACACACACACACACACACACACACTCACACACCTGCCCGAGGGAGGACTCGAACCTCCAGCGGGAGGGGCCGCACAATCCGTGATATGTCGCCTCAAACGGCGCGGCCACTTCGCGCTGCTCTCTACGTCTGTTATAGCGAAAGACGAGGCGTTTCCCTCCAAATTGACATATTCGATTTCTTTCCCTGTGAACTGTGAATAACTTTGTACTGTTAGTCAACCTGGCTGACGCATAACGGCTTGCACGTATTCAGTTTTGTCGGTAGTTACAGGTTACCTTATCGTAACTCCGATATTTCTGCTCATACAAGTGGAAATTTATGGGACAAGCCGTACGCTGTTTCCCTGTAACTTGTAAAACAAGAAAGAAATGATGATATTTAGGGTTTATCGTCAAGTCACCGGCGAGATGAATCTCAGTCTTTGATTTCGGAAGCACACGGAAATCGGCAGTGTCCTTCTCAAAAGAAGCTTTCATAGTCTTAAGCGATGTAGTGACGTAAACCACGGGAAACCAAAATTCTGAAATCTCGACGGGTATAAGAGTCCAGAGTCTTATCACTGCACCACATTAGTCGGTACAATCTTCAACATATATTCATGCTGCAGCAAAACAAATCCTAGAAGTTCTGATGATTCCGGTCTACTATTTTTCAAATTCACAATTTTTAGAAACAACTGTGTATCTTACTTTATGAGGTGGACATACTCCCAACAGATATTTCTAGGCTCTGAGCACTATGGGACTCAACTGCTGAGGTCATTAGTCCCCTAGAACTTAGAACTAGTTAAACCTAACTAACCTAAGGACATCACAAACATCCATGCCCGAGGCAGGATTCGAACCTGCGACCGTAGCGGTTCTTGCGGTTCCAGACTGCAGCGCCTTTAACCGCACGGCCACTTCGGCCGGCAGATATTTCTAGAAACTACAACATCATTTAGGAAAGTGCTTATGAGCTAAAATGTTATGGCACGCAATAGAGCAGTAATCAGGGGCGGCATTGATTCAGTAACACCTCACGAAGCTACATAAACCCAGATCTCTACACACAGGTAACGCAGTTCCCCCAAAATCCTGACCGGTGGTTTCTGGGTGTGGACCTTGTGGTATCATCCATTGATCACAGTGCCACAACAAAGTCAGCAAGTGAATCGATATCACAGACGTTAGCGAGGGCTGGCTGCAACCCGCAGCAACCAATGGGAGACACTCCAGAAAACACGCCCTGCGCTCCCAGAATACCAGCGCCGCCACTCTGAGGCCAATACAGGATGTTTCAGAAGTGATGGTCAATATTCAGGAATATAATGGGAATGATCATTCGAAACAAAATAGTCACGCAAACGTCTGCTCTAAAACGGATACCTTAGGAGCTGTGAGCAATTCCTGATCTGGGATACTGTGAAACAAGAAAAAAAAGGCCCAGTAAACATGTGCTCTAGAATGCATACCTTAAGAGCTATGTGCATTTGTTCATCTTCGCTACTTTGAAAGACAACTCTTCTAATGAACCAGTGCTCATAACTTTTAAGGTATGTTTTTTAGAGCATGTGTTTGCTTTACATTGTTTTCTTATTCGGTCCATACTAACACTTCAAACAAAATATGGAAAACAAAGAGCTATCAGTAGAAGAGATTTATTTCATTGTATCAGAGTTGAGCGTGCAATTGCAGTGCCCCAGCTCCCGATACCTGACCTACAGCAGTCAACATAATCGTGCACGAGAGAAACAGTTGTTAAAGTGTCTGATGAAATGTACTTTCGTAAATTTTGCATTTTGTACTACAAGAGAACAGTTTGTTAATAAGTACATCAAATAATGTTTCCATAGTCAGTGACATAAGTTATCAACAAATACTGTGTCAGAAAGCTGTGTCAAAGTTAAGTAAAAGTTTTATTCATTTACGTAATAAAGTGGACTAATATTTCATGTGTCTTAGATTGAAGAACTATCCCACATAGCAACCAAGGGCCGCGCGGGATTAGCCGAGCGGTCAGAGGCGCTGCAGTCATGGACTGTGCGGCTGGTCCTGGCGGAGGTTCGAGTCCTCCATAGGGCATGGGTGTGTGTGTTTGTCCTTAGCATAATTTAGGTTAAGTAGCGTGTAAGCTTAGGGATTGATGACCATAGCAGTGAAGTCCTATAAGATTCCACACACATTTTCACACAGCAATCAAGGATCTCACAGTTATGGTCGGACGAGAAGACTTTCGTCTGGTCCAAACAGACCAGATGCCAATGCTGTCCCTGATGTATTCGAGCGGGTTCGTATCTGGGGAATTTTTGGACCCGAACATCAACATGAATTTACTATCATGGTCCCCAGATCACTGTAGCACGATTGTACGCATTTCATATTGACAGATATCCTTCTGTCAGACGCGATCGCCTTCGGTGTTGACATCAAACATGAATGGAAGCGGGTGGCAGGCAGTAATGCTGACGTACACAACAGGTGTAACTGTCCATTGGAAGCGCAGGTAAACATCCCGCACCGGCCTGCGTCCGTAGTGTGGTGCACATTTCGAGTAGCTGGTCACTACCATTGAGTTAATGTGACAAGGGAACAGTGTCATCCAACGAGGTGACACGTTTCCATTGATTCTTGGTCACACCTCCATTATGTAGTGTCGGTTGCAATCTTTGCTGAGGATGTCGTTGAGTCAACATGAGAACACATAGGCGTCTTCTACTGCGGAGAACCGTGTTCAGTCATATTCGCTGAACAGTGTGTTCCAAAGGTCGTGTGAGTGCCACAAATCACCGCCCATCCCGCATTAGGGCGGGCAAGTCTCCGATCTTCACGTTCTGTGGCGAGGAGCCGACGTCCAATAACTTCTCGGATAGTGGTATTTTCACTGCCCTTCAGTCACATTCCATGGGTATTCACTAAGCTAGCAAGTGAACATAAGACCAGATTTTCACCATTTCCCAGATGCTCGTTCTATGCTCCAGGCCACAAAACTCCGCTCCTTGTCAAAACCGCATACGCCAGTGGATATCTGATTCTGCGGCCCGTATCGTAATAATTATAATGATTTCTCATTCTTTTCTGTTCCCCTTATATACTTTGCCGGTCGGAGTGGCCGCTACGGTCGCAGGTTCGAATCCTGCCTTGGGCATGGATGTGTGTGATGTCCGTAGGTTAACTAGGTTTAAGTAGTTCTAAGTTCGAGGGGACTGATGACCTCAGAAGTTAAGTTCCATAGTGCTCAGAGCCATTTGAACCTTATATACTTTCGTTCTGACTACAACATCAGTGTGTCGCAAAAATAATGCGATGCCTGGCTGCAGCAATAGCTGGGAAGGTGAAATGGAATTATTTCATAGGTTCAGTTCTAGATAAAGCAATAATAGCAAACTTTGGTTCATTGTTAAAAATGGCTACTTAAATGGGTCTGAGCACTACGGGACTTAACATCTATGGTCATCAGTCCCCTAGAACTTAGTACTACTTAAACCTAACTAACCTTAGGGCAGCACACAACACCCAGTCATCACGAGGCAGAGAAAATCGCCGACCCCGCCGGGAATCGAACCCGGGAACCCGGACGTGGGAAGCGAGAACGCTACCGCACGACCACGAGCTGCGGACGGTTCATTGTTAGGATACTGGCAAAACACAATGTCAGCGAAGAATGTTGCTTTTAAAACATTCATACTAAATATCCTAAAATATTGTCAAAGCTTATGGACCCATACAATATACGAGTAACAGTGGGAATAAAACGTGTACAAGGTAGGGAGCATGAATAGTCACAGGTTTGATGTGTCCAGGGAGAGTGTAAATGTACTACACCCCAACATATAAATATTATAATATGATCTTCGATAATTCTGAATGTTTTGACAGTGAAGATAATTGTACGGTGTATGACTGCAACACATCTTCTGCTCAAATAGTCTGATTAGGTTAAAGAAATAAAAATGTTTATCGCTAATGCCAACAACGCCTTTCAGAGGACAAACGCTCCACTCATTTCTGAGTGCGCTGCGACCTCGCTACTACATAAACCCGTTTTCTACCTATTTTAATAATTTCTGAGAGTAATTGTCGCACGCATTAGCAATCAGGTTGAATTTTTCTCTGTGTCATGTATAAACAGAAGTTGCATTCTACATTAATAAAAGTGTTTCAGTTACAACCGTACTTCCGTTTGACCTAGTCATTGTCCAATAGCAAAGTAGATCACCAAACAGTATACCTGGAACTCAGTTAAAGATGCCGCTGGGAGTGTGTGTGTGCGTGAACGAACTAGGAGGAAGTACTCTTACAAAATCATCGCAGAAATGTTTAAAAATGTGAGCTGTTAGACGCTGGAAGACACACGGTAACTATTTCGTGGAATATACTGACAAAGTTTCAGTATTTGGTATTGTGTGTGAAATCTACTACAGCTCCCCATTTTTAACTTTCGCAATTACGGCGAAAACAAGATTACACAAATCATAACGTTCAAAGAGGAATTTTAGCTGTTATTCCCCGCTCCATAAGTGTATGCTGTAGAAATAAACCCTACTGCCTGCGATTCTGGTAGCTGGAATCAAATTTTTTGTTAATCCTGCATTTTGCGAACTTTTGGAGATATTTCCATAGCAATTTTCATCCCCTAACAAGTATTTCTTTACATATAACCGAGAAGTGAAATAACAGTTTTCATAAATTTAGCTTTAAAGTTTTTTTAACGTGACGAAATATTTTCTTAAAGATTTTTATCCCCAACTGCACTCCCTTAGACTGAATTTCCAGAAACACTGAAAACGCTTTCTTCCTTATTTCTAATGGAGATGTCAAACACCAGTTGTCATAGATGTAGCCTTAAAAATCCTTTGGTAGTTATTTATTTTCAAAAAAGCTTTCATACCTTAGTGGTTGAATTTACAAAAAAGCTTTTTTCTTTTCTGACAGAGGTAACTAAATACCGTTTTTCGTAGTTATAGCTTCAAAATTCCCTTAAGAGCGACATGGTTTCAAAAAGCCTTTCATCCCTATTTCACCCCCTTAGGAGTGGAATTTCGTACAGTCCCTTCTTAATCGATGTCTACAATATAACATCCACACCCTCCCCAAACCTCAATTTCCTATACTTAGTGGTTTGGGCTGAGCGATGATGGGCCAATGAATCAGTCCAACAGTATTTCATCCCCTTAGGGGTGGAATTTCCAACAGAGAAGGCAAATCATAATTTTCATATATTTAGCTTTGAAAATGGATTCATAATGAAATATTTTGATAAAAAGTCTCAACCCCTATTTCACCGCCTTAAGGGTTCACTTTCTAAAAACACTGGAACACGTATTTTTTTATTTGTAGCCGAGTTGTCAAATGCCAATATTCATAGATGTAGCTTAATAAATACATTAGTAGTTCCTTAATAACTATATATTTTCAAAAAATACTTTCACGCACTGTTTCACGCCCATAAGATTCAATTTCCAAAAATGCTGAAACACGGATTTTTTTATTTCTGACCGAGAAACCCAATACCAATTTTCGTAGGTCTGGCTTCAAAATTTCCTTAATAGCGACATTTTTTTAAAAACCCTCCATCCCCAATTTTATCCCCTTACGATTTGAATTTCGAAAAATCCCTCCTTAAGTGATGCCTACAGTACAAGCTTCACACCTCCAAATTTCAATTTTATGTCCTTAGCGGTTTGGGTTGGATGTTGATGAGTCTCAGTCAATCGGTCAACCAGGACATTGCCTTTTGTTTACAGATATGTGGGGGAAAGTTGTTAGGTAATACATTAGAAAATGAATTTCAGCAAAACCAAAATTGGTAGCGTCCAGCAACGGGCGGCGTTTGTCAAGTGCTTTCGGTTGTTGTACAGATACCTGTCGTTACTGACATTGTTGGGCACCACATCCGGTTACTCTCTTTGGGATTTCGGTCTCTGAATTAGGTGTAGATCCAAATGAAAGACAGATACTGAAAGACACACAAATGCTTGTAGTATCACTGATTGATAGTTATGTTAATAGAGCTATTTATTTAAAGACTTACATGTCTTCGGCATCATTACTGACTACAGAATTTTTGTCATGTTACTTATACTAATTGTGAGCAAACAGTGTGAGGAAGATAAATTACGAAAGAAGGTATACTCAGTGATAAAACAAATCAGTAGGCTTTTACCAGAAATATTGACCCTTAGACGATGTGTCTAATATGGGTTTTAAATACCGCGTTATGCCATCTTCGGTACTGTATAACATTAAAACACTTGATAATGTCACATTGAAGCCGAAATCATGATCGTGTAAATGTAACGCTACAAATAAAAAACAGTCTAATGGTGGTACTGACTTTAAGGAAATTACGAACACATCGCGAGAGGATCAGACGAAAATCGTTTGGAATGGTCAACAATGGTGTGCAAAACTTAAAGACTTTCCCATGATGTGGTACAGTTAAGTAACATAGCACGATGAAACTTGGACCATACATAGAATGAAATCCTACAGTACAATATAGAAGGTAACTGAAAGAAATACGCAACTAGAGGATCAGAAATGAGGCTTTCCTTCAAAGACAACAATTGCACTGAATTCTCCGCGATGGTCTCCTGAACATTACAAAAGGCAAGAAATGGTTCTCAATAGGATGTGTTATCTTCATGGACGGCAGTGACTGTCCTGCAATTTGCTAGCAAAAAAATTGGTAAGGAGTTCATGTGGAAGAGTGCGCCATTCGTCCAACACAGCGATTGACAACTACTGGATGATTATTGTTGGACGTGGACGTGTTGCGGTAAGTCTTCCTAACGTATTCCACCCGTTCTCGACTGAATTTTAGTGGAGGGAAGGTGTAGGCGAACCCATCCGCTGAATATCCTCTCGTTCCAAGAGCTATTCCATCTGCGCTGTTCTATATGGGCCTTCATTAAAATGAATTTAGGGCCCGAATGCACCACGGAAAAGAAGTACATGTGGATTTAGTACACTGTCACAATAACGTTGACCCGTGAGTGTACGGTGTTCAAAGAATTGGAACTCAGTACGTGCACGCAGTATTGTGCCTCCCCACACCATGTCATCTGGACCACCAATACGATCATGTTCGACAATGCGGTATGTATCCTCATGTGGCTAGAGGTGGTAACACGTATTTAAGTCTGGGACATAGTCAACATGGTCGTTTTGATGGTCCAGGTGTTGTGGTGTGTGTCGGTATAATGTTTCAAGGATTTAGTGACCACAAAATCCTTTAACACTGTACACTCGCCACTCAGTGTCATTATACCACTGCACTCCCTCGCCAAGTGCATCTTTTCAGAGGTGAATTTGACCCTGACTTCATTTTAACGAATGGCGGTATCAAACAGAGCACGTGGAAGAGCTATTGGAACGAAAGGGTCTTTGCGAATGGACTGACCTTCGCGTTCCCCCGAGTTAAAACACCCATTGATCACGTATATGATGTATTGGGGTGTCGTATTACATGATGTCCAGATACACCAATGACCATCTGGAGGCTGACAATCGCGCTGGTGGAAGAATGGAACGCCCTACCACAACCATCGTTAGCAACCTTGTGGCCAGCATACGAGCGCGTTCGAGAACTTCTCGGAGGGTGATATTGTCATGGTTGGCTTGAGTTCGCAATCTTTTATCATAAGATTGTGTCGCAATTCTTGATTCTTCAATAAGGTCATTTTGTTGTCCGGTTGCTCTGCCTCTGACTGTGCTCATTGTCTTTTGCTGGGAACTTTACTTGCTTCCCGCTCTTCATCTGTTTCATTTTTCAAATCAACTTTATATTAACAAATACACTAAGTACACTTTACTCAGTTTTCACATTTTATTTTCTATTTATATTCAGTCACTGTATAGCTGTATCACTTTGACTACTCATACTTCGCTGTTTGTTTTTGTCCACTCACTGCACTGCTTTTTCGGTTGCTTCCTTCGTCACTGATAAGAAACTGACGTTTGAACCCACGACGGGTGTTTACCAATGGGTAGCGCCACCAGTGGTGAATTCCAGAACATACTATAAAAGCTTCCAATGGTCCACAATGTTCCAGAACATTCCACAACATACGAGAGTGTTCTGGAAATTTCCACAAAGATCTGGGATGCTACTAAACATTCTGGAATCTTTCCAAATGTTCCAGACTATTCCCGAACACTCCAGAACATCCCGGATCATTATGGAACATTCCGGAACATTATAGAATGTTGTGGAATGCTTCCGAATACTCTAGAATGCTCTGGCATGTTTTACAATACTCTCGAATGTTCTGGAATACATATTTCTAGACGGCGGAACTTACAAGCCCTTATGTCTTAAAAAGCACGCCCTTCACGTAAAAACGGGAGCCTTTTTCATGGAGGAGGATAGATGCTGTAATTCCTTTTCATTCTCTCTGAGGATTGAAATGTCAACGGCGATCAACGACATTCAGCTCAAGATGGTCTATTGTCTACAATGTCGCTGAGAAGTATGTTGGACTTCTGCAATTTTATAACTTGGAGCCACTGTAGGAAAAAAATACTTATACACTATCTACTAATTTGTTGTTGTACGAATTTGTAGCGATATTACACTCAACACAATTCTTCCTGACTCGGCGGTATTCAACTTGTGAAATTTAATTTATGATACTTCAGCACATGAGCCTTCGAGAGACATAGAAGCGGCCCTATTGACTCATTGTGGCTAAAGTCCACGTCTCTTCTGTTGTTTTTGTCTTCTTTACCTTTCGCAGGTAACTGAAATCCTACTATGAATCGTTTTACATATTTATATCGTAGGAGCCAGGACATGTTACCAAAAATTCCCCATGACCTAGATGTAGTTCATTATTTGTCTCCACTGACATTAGCTATGTTATTGTACATTGCCATAACGATAAATGCAACACTCTGCTCCCTCTTGCATAGTGCTATTGGAGGCAAGTCTCCACTTATAATGTACAGGATGACAAATATTGAACTATGTGAAATAATGTCGTCGTACCTTCTGAACGGTTTGCGTTAGGACGTTCAAACTACGCGGTTGACGGTGGAGCATGAGGGGAATTAGTATGCATGTGAATGGTTTGGCTTTGCGACAGAGCCCACTTTCATTTGGACGGATTCATCAATAGCAAAACTGGTGCATTTGGGGTTCTTAGAACCCACATTTTGCGACCGAGAAGACTGTTCGCGCTCTACAGGTTATTGTGTGGAGTGCATTTTCCAGTCACGGAATAATCAGTGCGATATTCCTTGATGGAATGGTGACTACAGAATAGTACGTAAAGGTTTTGGAAGATGATTTCATCTCCATTATTCAAAATCACCCTCATGCAAGGCGGAGCTCGACTCCATTGAAGCAGGAAAGTATTTGGTGTCCTGGAGGAGCACTTTGGGGACCGCATTGTGGATCTAGGGCCTGAGCCTCTATTGGCCGCCAAAATCTCCGGATCTGAACATATGCGACTCGTTTTTTTGGGGCTGTTGTAAAGACCAGGAGTACAACAGTAACCCAAACGTTTGCTGAGCTGAAAACAGCATTTCAGCGGGTCACGCAGAATTTCGCTATTCGTCTGCGCCGCATCATCGTCAATGATTCCAGGCATATCGAACATGTCACAACCTAAATCAGAATATCTGTAGTGACGTTTACACGTGAATAAACTGTGTTCACGCCGTAGTTTGTAAATAATGTAAGTTTTTTTCATATAGTTCAATACTTGTCACCTTGCACATGAACGTTCTGTTAATATTACAGTATGTTACAATGAAGTGCATACTGATTGTTTCGCGCAAATGTCAGGGGCAACTTAGAAATGTACACAGTGATATGGACTGAAGTCTTGGTACCTCGTTTTTGCTAGTGAAGTAACGACACAATAATTCTGGTGGTCTCAAATGGCCGAAAAAATAAAATTAGTCGCTGGTATTCCAGTTTTTTTAACGTACACAACCCAGTGATATCAATATCCTCACCCACAACATCTAAAGCGACAATCCCACATTCTTTGGATTTCCACATCGTCTTGGGCAATGTACGCCGAAAGAGCGAAATGTTGAGATTTTTAGTTTTCCCACAAGCTTAAGCGGATCGATGTTTGTGAGCGGTCTGTCTGGTAATTTTGCTATGATTTTTTTAATGTACTGCCCAAGCACTTTCCTGTATAGTTTTAAGACTAGTCCTTCGCTGGTAACGTTAGCCTCTATTGGCATACCGTGTCTTTTGGCCTTCTGTCTCTGCATGTCGTGTATTCTTTACTCCCTGAGTTATGGCAGCGACACCCTTGGTGAATGAACCAACGATTGCTAACCCAGAAAATGCAGAGATTATAAATGTAATTATTCCATCAGTTGTTTTAAGTATGGGCAGAATCCTGTTAGCGTTTTTTATTACTCCTCTCTGCCTCAAGGCACTTTTCGCTATTGCCACTGATTCGGGCGTATCGACTGGACCTGTCAGTCGTCCGAGTAGTTGTGTCGATGTGGCTAAAGTCAGATTTCGTACTCAGTCCGAGTATAGAAACAGCTCTCTGCTCTTGAACAGTAAGATGTGGGCCATCAGCCGGAGACGTTCCCTGTAAGAAGGACTGACGGAATCGTGAGCGGTGGACGCGGCCGCTCCTCGGCAGTCGGTATTCGACAATTGTTCTGATGTACCGTAGAGCGGCGAAGAGAGCCAGTGAGATGCCTGTGTTCGACTGGGAGTGTTGTAACTGCGACCGGGACGGTCGCGGGGTTGAAATGGCGGAAATCGCGGAGAGGCCCGCGAACAACAACACAACGGGAGAGGACGGTCACGACCAACGAAGGACAGAACGAACAACAACAAGACCAAACAAGAGTCACAAGGAAACCTAACAAAGACGTCCACTCGTACACAGAACAAGTAAGTAAGCTGTCTAACGCGAGGCGATGTGTCCACAGACGTACGCGAAATTAGACTGACCGGCTGATCCTTTTCTTTTTCTTTATTGTTGTTTATGTAATACCTTACACAAAAGGTGGGCCGGCAGCGGTAATATTACGCCGCTCTTCGGCTACAGATAGAACAAATAGACTCATGGAAGACACAGAAAAACAAAACAAAATGGTAGAAAAAAAACAGTAGACACTTGAGATAAAAAAACATGGAGCCGTTCGATGGTGGAGCATAATACAAAATATCGTTCAGCACTTGTACACGGACACTGGTGACTGAAACGACACACGTGAACGATGGAGTGTGGGCGGTGAAAACACTAAAGCACTAACATGACGGCACATACAAAGAACCGATGGCGATGATCTCCGGCGCGCGAATATTCACTTGACGTGTGTGAGTCCGGGGACCTCTCAAAAGGGGAAAAGTTGGGGGAGGAGGGAGAGGGGAGGGTGTAGATGCCAATGGCAGAGGAGATGGGAGGGGGAGCAAAGAAGGTACAGGGGTAGGGAAGCCTGGAGGGAGGAGAGAGGGAGGAAGGAAGAAAGGGGAGGAGGGAGAGAGGGTGCCCTGAGGAAACACATGTTGTGGAAGGGGAGGATCAACGTTGATAGGAGGGGTTCTAACATTCTGCGAGGTGTCTGTTTGTTCTATATCGTGTCTCCCTACCACTTTCGCGCAACGACGTTCTAACCGTGTTTGTTAGGGAATTGACTTGTTTGAACCTGGGACCTGTTGCTGGTAAGGAGACGCCAGACCACACATGACATGTAGAATTCAGAAGAGTTCAGTGAGACTAGCGATGATATAACCAAATACTTAATGATTTCAGCATCAGCTCCACTGCATTCCCTGTACTAAGTAAATTTAGTGCAAGGGGTTCAAGGCTTTCCTATTTTTAGTTAGCTGGTGAAATAACGTCGAAAAAGCAGTTAAGTTTACCATTGGAAATTTTATTCTACTCACAAAACATTGTTTATAAATTGCACTATTGATAAAAGGAAATGTTTTAATACAGGTTGGTAAAAACCAACTGCGTTCAACAAAAATGTGAATGAATTTTCCCTGAATGGGTTTCCAAGTTCTACAATGGATCAAAGGATGACCTATGCAATATCACATCTATAATCTAGGTTTAAATTAAGTTTCACAAAAGAGAAAACTATCAAAATGGTCTACAGTGACCCTCAATTATCTTTAATTACTTATCTAACTTGTCGTAAATTACAGTGGCTGATGTGGCTTCTCAAATACTATATAACAGAAAAATCATCGCGTTTCAGATTTTTACTTCAAGTGGCAAATGTGAACATCATCAGCTTTAATTGACGATCGACACTAGTATTACGAAAAAAGGAGATGCAACAGATGAGACTTCTGCAGTTCTGAGTGAAGCCTTATGCGCTCAAAAATGCGGCATCGCGTGCGTTCATTACCTTGTCGGTGTTCATCAGGGGGCGGCGGCCGGCGCAGCTCCGTCCAGCTCGCCCTCTCGGAAGCAACTCTCTTCTGACTTCTCCTTACTACAATTTACCGAAGTTGGTTTAAAAAAAACTATCTGGCTGTGTTTTCATCTGACCAATGAGGGTCTCAATGTTAACCTTAAGCTCCGCCTTCAAAAGTTCTGTCCATCCAATGAGAAACGTTACACTTTTCGTGGTGGGGCAATGTTTTTAAAGTTTGCAACGTAACAGAGACGCGAAAAAGTCTCACGCTAGAAGTTGCAGGTGGTATGGCCCTTTTTGTGTTATCATAAGATCTACACTGTTCTTCTGGAGGGCTCTAGCTTTTAATGGGCTAGGGGGGTGGTTCTAACGTAACAGAGACGCAAAAAAGTCCCACGCTAAAAACTTGCGGGTGGTGTGGTCGTAGCGGTTAGCTGGCGACGTTGGTGTCCGTCCCTTATCGTAGGGCCTTCTCGCTTAACACGGTTTTGCTCTCCGCTTCTGTTCTCGTTTCTCCTCTCGGAACTGCATCTGTCTCACGGTGGGAAGGTATGACATGCATTTAGGCATTCTTGTGTTAGTCTGTGGTATTCCATTTGCTCACTCGTTACTCGTATTACTTTGGTTAATTTAATGTCACGATTTATTCAGAGCTATGTGACATACTACTGGATTTGCTTATCATGTCAGGGTTTTCATGGAAGGTGTTGGATTTGCCTGACACCTTACAGGGTAAATGGAGGGGATGAGATCATCATCAGGGAGGGGGAGTTGGTGGAAGCCACCTTGGGGGAGGGCATACAGAGATGGAGAGCAGGTGGGATGTGAGAATACAGGCGCGGCAATGGACAGGGGTGGGAGGATGGGAGAGACAAGCAGGTGAGAAGGATCAAGTTAATGGGAGGTGTAGAGGATCCATATCCTTTCGAGAAAAAGGGGGAGGTGCGGGAACGGAATAAGGTTATACAGGATCCACGTGTGGGAGGGGAGACAGATGCGATAGGCGAGGTGGAGAGTATGGCGTTCTAGGATTTGAAGGGATTTGTAAAAGGTAAGAGAAGTGGAGATCGAGGCAGGGTGGGCGTAGCAGAGGATAGGGCGGATGAGGGATATGTAGGTGTGGCGGATGGTGGAGGGGTCCAGACCCAGCGGCCAGAAAGGAGCTTGAGGAGACGGAGTCGGGAGCGTGCCTTGGCTTGGATTGTCCGGAGATGGGGGTTCCAGGGGAGAGGGGAGGCGACAGTGAAGGGCGACGCCAAGGTACTTGAGGGTAGGGGCGAGGACGATAGGACGGCTATAAATGGTGATATAGAAATCGGGGAGACGGAAGGAAGGGTTGGTTTTGCCTACAATGATCGCCTGGGTCTTAGGACCGGCTGATCTTTTTTTTTTTTCTTTATTGTGATTTTGATCACCTTACACAAGGCGGGCTGTCTGCAGCAGAGTACACCGCTCTTCAGCCTTGAGTTTTACAATAAATAATACATAGAGGTGGCACAGAGAATACAATCAAAACGGTGGGCAAAAAATGTAGACACTTAAAAAACAAAAAAAACATGGAGCCATTCATGCTGGACGTGAAACATCACTAACACTAGTTGACACGGCGCACATAACATGGATGATGGCGACGGTACACGTGAACAGTGGTGGCGTGATGGCGAACAAACACCAAACACAAACAAAGGCACACACACGAGACACTGATGACGATGATCTCTGGTGCGCGAAAGTCCATGTAGCGTGTGCGAGTCCAGGGACCTGCCAAGAGAGGAGGAGGATGGGAGAGGGAGAGGGGAGAGCAGAGATGCCATGGGCAGGGGAGATAAAAGGAGGAAGGGGGTGGGGAAACCCGGGGGAAGAGGGATGGTGGAAAAGGGATGGGGGGGAAAAGGAGAGAGAAGGGAGGGAGGGGTGCCTAAAGGAAAGGACACCGGAAGAGGGGAGGAGGGCATCATCAGGGAGGGGGAGCTGGCGGAAGCCACCATGGGAGAGGGTAAGGAGAGTGAAGAGATGGAGACCAGGTGGGACGTGGGAATACAAGTGCGGCAGTGGGCGGGGGTGGGAGAGGATGAGCGAGACAAGCGGGTGGGGAGGATCGAGTTTACAGGAGGTGTACAGGATCTGTATCCTTTCAAGGAAAAGGAGGTGGTGGGGGAACGGAGTGAGATCGTACAGGATCCGCGTGGGGGAGGGGAGACGGATGCGATAGGCGAGGCGGTGAGCATGGCGTTCAAGGATTTGAAGGGATTTATAAAAGGAAGGGGGGGCGGAGATTCAGGCCAGATGGGCGTAATAAAGGATAGGGCGGATGAGGGATTTATAGCTGTGGAGGATGGTGGAGGGGTCCAGACCCCACGTACGGCCGGAAAGGAGCTTGAGGAGACGGAGTCGGGAGCGTTCCTTGGCTTGGATTGTCCGGAGATGGGGGTTCCAGGGGAGGCGACGGTGAAGGAGGACTCAAAGGTACTTGAGGGTGGGGGTGTGGACGATAGGACGGCTATGGTGATATAGAAATCGGGGAGACGGATGGAAGGGGTTTTTTGCCTACAATCGTCGCCTGGGTCTTAAGGCCAGCTGATCGAGAGGCAGACGCTTAAGTATTCTATCGGGGGTGCCGCTATTGCCCGCTGGAACCACGTATTGCACTGTGGCGCCCTCACACTAAAAGCAGGGCAGGAGGCGTGCGCCGCCACAGCTTACGGCGCTATGGTGCAGAGACCTCTAGGGGTCTTCTAAGTCCATGACGTCTGGCGCAGATTCCGCCGCGCACGGTACCAGAGGGAGTACACCACGAGTGCCCGAGTGTTACTGTTATCTACTTCGATCCACCACATTAACTGCACGTTGAAAATTTTGGTTCGTTGTGCTTTGAGACGTTTGGCGGATGTTGTCTGTCATGCTCCAGTGTGGATTAACGTTTCTTTCTGTTATCTGTTGTAGAAGCAGGTTGTTTTATATGTAAGCAACGAAACGTCCTGAGTGTGGTGCTTCCTTAACGTTATCAACTGGTGGCTTGTGCTTACCGACGGGCGATTCTTATGCTGGCAGCAAAACGCCCTGGGTAAACCGTCTGCAACGGAATGTATTACATAATTTTTATTGCCAAGTGCTGAAAAGGTGGCTGTCGGCTCAAGATATTCTAAGTGATCCCGTATTCTTGTCTCATCAGTTACAAGGGTAAAGTTGTGGGTTTTTGTCAAGAATGATAAGTACGTAAAGCTCGAACTTAAATGGTTGGATTTTAAAAGGAACAACAGTTGTCGTGTGGCTTATTTCGGTCGTTGAGCTCAAACTGATTGACAAAAACTCGAAGCCCCAATTCAGATGCTAAGTTTCAAGAGAACAGACTGTTGTCCTTTGCACCGTGTGATTTTTGATTTCAAACTAAATTTATCTTTACCCTTATTACTTACGTAATAGCGATTAAGGAAAATTGGCCTATTGACCCATAGTTCAAACTGGCTAGTGCTAGGGTTTGAATAGCCACATTGTAAGAGTAGGTCGTTAATTCCCAAGAGCTAGAGTCTGTGGTCTTACAATTTTTGTGCAAAAATTTTATTTGTCGTGAGAAAATTGCCTTTACACTTCCTGCGTTTTGCTGAAGAGGCTAGTTTCTTTGTGCAGAGATTTGGCTAAGTTAAATAATAAATTTTAAAGGGGCTAATTTTGGCATTGTGTCAACCATGATATTTCATACTTATTATTTAGTCGCGTGCACTAATGGTTGTTGGTTTTGTCTTAGGTTTAAGATAGACACAGGATGGCTACTTCGCAAATCGGAAGCTGTAACCACTGGCTTTATGGCAGGATGTCATTGTATGTTGCTTTTACCTTTTTCTTAAAAAAACATATGTGTGGCTAATGCCTCAAAGTAATTAAAAAAGTCTTGCTAGTTTTGTTAAGGACCTTCTGAGTGACTTACTGCCACCAATTGTCAACATTACCTTTTTTTTATTTGAGTAAAAGAATTTATGATTTAGAATCGCGATGTAAGTAACCCTGTTGAATGCTGTAAGTGCCAGTGTATGTTCCTTAAATGATGTTAACAAATGTTTTGTAAATCTGTCGTGGAGTGGCTCTCCACTCAAGGACCACTGCATCCGAAATACCCTGCATTAAAAGTTTTTAAAGCGTCGTCAGTTCTAACTTCACTAATCCCGACCCCCTCTTCCTATCAGCTACTGATAATTGTATGTTACTTTTTAAACATCCTGTAGGTTTTTTCCTTCTTCCTTAGTGTGTAACAAGGTGCATTCATAATATGCTTGAAGGTTATGCCAGCACCCAATTTGAGTTTGGTAAACATTGCCTTATTGACCATGAATGCAGCAATACCTTGTCCTACACCAATTTCCTTTCTTCAACAGATCTATTTAACTTCGTTAATTAATGTTTGGCCTGCAATGTGACCATTTTCCTTTGTGGCAGAAGCAATGTTATGCTCCTTGCATGCGTCAGCTGGTATATTATTTCTTCAATAGCACAGAGCTGAGCACTTTTTCAACTTTGTTCCAGAGCCACAAAAATTATATCCGGGTTTATGAACTTCAACTGCTGGTTTCTCACCTCAGTTGATACGTTTCCTCGCACTCATGTCGCGCTACTGCATGGATTGGGCTTAGCGTGTGCTATTACGTGGCAAACTGTGAGCATTCACCCAACTGTTGTGCTTTGATGAGAATCTGAGGCGTTTCACCAATATCCTGCTCCCAAGAAGTCTTATGAACGGTTCTACAAGGAATACATGTGGTTCATAGCTTTCCTATAATTCCTGTGTGTGAAATCTCCCTGCAGTTTCTTCGTTACCATTCTCCTAGAAGATTTAAGTTCTCGGGTTTCTGTGCGGCACCTTGGCAACTGTACATATCTCCACTGATCAGTTCGGTAGCATGACTTTTCAAATGCCGTTTTGTATTTCTTCATATGAATTAAATCACCTAAAATAAACTTCTCCATACATGGGTCTACAATCTTTATATGGTTGTACGCTGTATTTAGACGCCCATTATTATGAACATCATTGGGTCTCTTCTTAATCGTATGACGAACAGTGCAATTTCCACTGATCGCTGGTAGGATATTTACCAATTTGAACCACCCTTGATGATTAAAGTGCTTGCACATCTGGTTTTTGACCATCCTTTTCAACTGTTCAGCAATACTAGGCTTCAAACGGGACAACGTTGACTAGTGTTTCGTCCCTTTACCTTCACAGTTAGAGCCCAAGCGAATCTGGAATACATCTGGGGTTCTTAGAATGTACTTGTAACCTTTAGTCGATCGTGAATACTGTTGAGATCAGCTTGCCATAAATCATCCAACCATCTTCTTTTCACATGTGTTTGCGGAAATGTTCTTCATACTGACCTATGGAGCTCATGAACAATCGTCTCCATAAGTACTCGAAGCTCTTACATGCTTGACATAATTTCGTTTGTGTGGCGTGTTTTCCCTGCGGCAGATGATGCTGTAAGTAGCTGTAATTGGTCTACAGTTTTATTGGGTCTTTGTAATATATATCTTCCAGACACAGATTTTTCAGTCTTTTATGCAGAACTTCAAACTCTTCGCCTGCAGTACGTGCAGCTTGAACGCTGGCTTTACTGTATTCTTGTATTTGTCAGTCTTTGAGGCTTTCATTCATCCTTTTGAGGTGTTGCCCATTCTGTGTGTGTCAGTCATGTGAAGTATTTCACGATACATTTTTATCTTTTTCGGTATAAACTTTTTGAACTTCGAACTTTCTAAGAATATTAGCTCTAATAAACATTATGTTCTTCCAAATTCCTTATCCCCAGCTAATGTTGCAGTCTCAGTTAAACATATTGGGTGCTTACCTAATATACATGGATTCGTCCACCTGACCCCATATGTTCTAACTCAGCATTACTGTAACGGTTAATAATGTCAGTAATAGCATATACTACTTTTTCTCCTTTTTTTCTGCCTCAATCCACAGTGTGTGACAGCCTCTTCAGACAGTCTGTTACTGGTTTAAGTGTTTCCAAGGGAGACTGATCTTGTTGCAACTTCACCCTTTGTCAAGGACCAGCTGCTGATTAGAAAGCGGTTTCTGACATAACATGCAAGTTATATGCACTCTGAGACTACTGGTGATGATGACAGTCAAGTGCCGTAGCTATCGCCTTAATACATCGATGCATATTTGTTACACTGATGTTGACTTTTTCAGTATTTCCACCGGCATATGGTTCACATTGTTGTATTCTAGTACTGAACGCCACGCCTTTTCTAGCTATAACCTCATTAAATCTTTTAGAGTCCCAGTTTTCCTGTCAGCGTATAGAAGCATGTGCTTTGCACTCTCCGAATGAGTGTGCCACGCACTTGCATATTTGTCCACGGTCTACAGTATACTGGGAATATGGCGAAACGACATGGCTGACAAAGCAACCAAGAAGTATGTCCGCATGGTGGTGTCCCTCAGTGTTCAATCCCGTTGCATGCCACCATGTACTTTCTGATAGATGCGTCTTGCATCAATGGGAAACTGAATAGTTGCAGGTGACAGAAAACACAGACATGTCAGCCTCACCGCTGAAGAAAGTCCTGCTTACCAGGCTATGTAACCAACATAGGTCTTTAACACATGGCTTCCTCCTGCGGCGGGAGTAACCACCACTCAGTGAAGTTTGTTGTGCACCTCTTTCAGCCCAGCATATTTTGGCAACGTGTGTCCTCAATAACGACATTAGGGCAGCCCTCAGTCTCGATGGACATCTGTCCGCCATCCTCGTCGATACTGATTCCAGTATTAAAAGTGGTGAAATTTTGTGAACTGTCAGGCATCATCTCTAAATTGCTGGGTAAGACAGGCAGAGTTAATGCATTATAAGCTGCTCCGAATGTGGGGGCAGCCTTCGTCCCCACTCATGAGACTGGCATGCTGACTTTTCCTCAGGGCGCTGATGACCTTGATATTGAGCGCCCCCACCCCAAATCATTATCATCAGCAGCATTACCTTTTGGTACACTGTCTTCTATTCAGAGTCTCATCGAATTTTCGACTATATTGCTCCTCATTTATATATTTCTCCTCATTCAGTTTCCTCGTTTTATGTATAGCCGGAAAGCCATATATGGTAACGAATTCATTGGGTGACACTCAGTGCCTGCATGTGCTCGGTAAGTATGCTTTAAGTTCAGTCGCTCTCTTTGAAAGCAATAACAAGGTTCGCATTATCCTGGAACAACTGCTTCAGTATCCTTGAGTATGTCCAGCTACTATAAAATACATTGACCTGACTATGTGGACACGAAGAATAAAGATGTAGAGTGTTTATGAAGTTTGTTATATTTTACAAAAATTAAGAGTTTTCACGTTAAAAGTTCGGAGGCATTACATTGCAGTTAGGCTTCGTACATATGTAATACATAAAGAGAAACGATTGCTACTAAAAATCCCGAAACGTTATTAGCAAATTTACTTCGGATTTTACACGATAATTTAATGAGGATGGAGGTAAGTTACAATTTTTTCAACACATGCGTCATATAAATATATATGTGATACGCAAAAGGAAAACGTTGTTATCTCAAGTCTCGAAAAGTACTTACCTTAGATTTTTATGCAACAATCCAATGAACATCCGGACGGACGTAAGTTACACATTTTTTAAACACAAGTAATGTACAAATTTGCATCTAATATATAGGGAAGGAAAGTTATTTCCGGAAATATCGGAAAGCTCTTGACAGGTTTACTTCAGATTTTCACACTATACTCTAATGGTCATTCGGACGGATACATGGTGTATACATTTTTAATGTATACAATATACAGGGTGTTACAAAAAGGTACGGCCAAACTTTCAGGAAACATTCCTCACACACAAATAAAGAAAAGATGTTATGTGGACATGTGTCCGGAAACCCTTAATTTCCATGTTAGAGCTCATTTCAGTTTCGTCCACCTCCGCTCAATGGAGCACGTTATCATGATTTCATGCGGGATACTCTACCTGTGCTGCTAGTACATGTGCCTTTACAAGTACGACACAACATGTGGTTCATGCACGATGGAGCTCCTGCACATTTACGTCGAAGTGTTCGTACGCTTCTCAATAACAGATTTGGTGACCGATGGATTGGTAGAGGCGGACCAATTCCATGACCTCCACGCTCTCCTGACCTCAAACCTCTTGACTTTCATTTATGGGGGCATTTGAAAGCTCTTGTGTACGCAACCCCGGTACCAAATGTAAAGACTCTTCGTGCACGTATTGTGGACGGCTGTGATACAATACGCCATTCTCCAGGGCTGCATCAGTGCATCAGGGATTCCATGCGACAGGGGGTGGATGCATGTATCCTCGCTAAAGGAGGACATTTTGAACATTTCCTGTAACAAAGTGTATGAAGTAACGCTGGTACGCTCTGTTGCTGTGTGTTTCCGTTCCATGATTAATGTAATTTCAAGAGAAGTAATAAAATGAGCTCTAACATGGAAAGTAAGCGTTTCCGGACACATGTCCACATAACGTATTTCTTTCTTTGCGTGTGAGGAATGTTTCCTGAAAGTTTGGCCGTACCTTTTTGTAACACCCTGTATATCTAATATACACTCCTGGAAATTGAAATAAGAACACCGTGAATTCATTGTCCCAGGAAGGGGAAACTTTATTGACACATTCCTGGGGTCAGATACATCACATGATCACACTGACAGAACCACAGGCATATAGACACAGGCAACAGAGCATGCACAATGTCGGCACTAGTACAGTGTATATCCACCTTTCGCAGCAATGCAGGCTGCTATTCTCCCATGGAGACGATCGTAGAGATGCTGGATGTAGTCCTGTGGAACGGCTTGCCATGCCATTTCCACCTGGCGCCTCAGTTGGACCAGCGTTCGTGCTGGACGTGCAGACCGCGTGAGACGACGCTTCATCCAGTCCCAAACATGCTCAATGGGGGACAGATCCGGAGATCTTGCTGGCCAGGGTAGTTGACTTACACCTTCTAGAGCACGTTGGGTGGCACGGGATACATGCGGACGTGCATTGTCCAGTTGGAACAGCAAGTTCCCTTGCCGGTCTAGGAATGGTAGAACGATGGGTTCGATGACGGTTTGGATGTACCGTGCACTATTCAGTGTCCCCTCGACGATCACCAGTGGTGTATGGCCATTGTAGGAGATCGCTCCCCACACCATCATGCCGGGTGTTGGCCCTGTGTGCCTCGGTCGTATGCAGTCCTGATTGTGGCGCTCACCTGTACGGCGCCAAACACGCATACGACCATCATTGGCACCAAGGCAGAAGCGACTCTCATCGCTGAAGACGACACGTCTCCATTCGTCCCTCCATTCACGCCTGTCGCGACACCACTGGAGGCGGGCTGCGCGATGTTGGGGCGTGAGCGGAAGACGGCCTAACGGTGCGCGGGACCGTAGCCCAGCTTCATGGAGACGGTTGCGAATGGTCCTCGCCGATACCCCAGGAGCAACAGTGTCCCTAATTTGCTGGGAAGTGGCGGTGCGGTCCCCTACGGCACTGCGTAGGATCTTACGGTCTTGGCGTGCATCCGTGCGTCGCTGCGGTCCGGTCCCAGGTCGACGGGCACGTGCACCTTCCGCCGACCACTGGCGACAACATCGATGTACTGGGGAGACCTCACGCCCCACGTGTTGAGCAATTCGGCGGTACGTCCACCCGGCCTCCCGCATGCCCACTATACGCCCTCGCTCAAAGTCCGTCAACTGCACATATGGTTCACGTCCACGCTGTCGCGGCATGCTATCAGTGTTAAAGACTGCGATGGAGCTCCGTATGCCACGGCAAACTGGCTGACACTGACGGCGGCGGTGCACAAATGCTGCGCAGCTAGCGCCATTCGACGGCCAACACCGCGGTTCCTGGTGTGTCCGCTGTGCCGTGCGTGTGATCATTGCTTGTACAGCCCTCTCGCAGTGTCCGGAGCAAGTATGGTGGGTCTGACACACCGGTGTCAATGTGTTCTTTTTTCCATTTCCAGGAGTGTACAAAGGAGAAACGTTGTAACCATAGGTCTCGAAAAGGTCTTGACCAATTTACTTCAAATTATTTACGATACACTAATAATAACTGAGACTGACATAGGTAATATATTTTGTTAAACGACTTTATACAGCTTTTTCTGTTAAGATTGTTTACGACAAAGAAAATGCTCTGTTGTGAAAATGCAAGGCACTTAGCCATTAGAAAAGTTGTTTCTGACGTATACAGGGTAATTCAAAAAATGTTTGCAAACATCATATCAGGCATACAACAAAGATTGGTAATCACATAGGAAGAAGGAGTCGCAGACGCTGAGAGAGGGTGCTACAGCCGCGAGATGGCGTTGCATTTAATTGGGCTAGATAGTCGCACATATTTCGTGTTCCTGCAAGAGATTCTCCTGTAATTACTGAACTATGTTCCCATTCGTATTCGTTGCCGAATTCGATTTCAGCGCGACAGAGCCTCCGCAAATTTCAGCAGACAAATGAGGGCTTACCTGCAGGCAACCTTTCCCGAGCATTGGACTGGTTGCGGTGAGCCAGTCGTATGGCCATCACAAACACCCGATCCGTCGCCAATCTATTTTTTGCTGTGGTAGTATCTGAAGGGCTCGTGTATGAAACAGCTGTTACATCGCCGGAGGCCACAGTGGACAGGGTTGTGTCCTGAAATACCAACTATCTTTTAGAGGATGCTCCGTTCAATGTAGCGTCGATGTCTGGAGTGTCTCGACGCACCTGGACAAAACTTTCAACATCTCCTGTACTGGATACCCATTTGTAGCACGTGACGAAATAACTGCAGCGCCATTTAGTAGCTCCGGATGGCCTTTGCGACCCTCGGTTTCTGTGTGATTACTGATACTTGTTGTGTGCCTGATGAGTCACCTCAGTTTGTAAAAGTTTTTTTTTTTTTTGGATCACCCCCTATATTATTTCACCTTACATATTATTTCAAACAAAAATTATATATTAAAAATGTGCTGTTCTGTTTTCTTTCTTGCCATCAGTTTTGCAGAAAAGGCATATTTATGGCTTATCGGCATAACCTACTGCACACCCCTGACTTCAGCCCTCGTGAGTTCAACTCGATTTCTGAACTGAAGTAAACACTTCACAGCATTCGCTTCAGAACTGTTACAAATTCGTCGGGCAATAGACCACGTTACTCCAACTGTTAACACAACTGGCACTGCCCCAAAGTGTCCTACGACTTCCACATCGCTGGCAAGGGGTTATACACAATGCTGGTGACTTCTTTGAAGGTCAGTAAAACTTTGAAAGACGTATCTATTTTGTACGAGCTGTAAATAAATAATTGCCACTATTAAAGTTCCAACCCTCGTATATTATGAAAATTTACTGAATGTTTTTAAAATGTGTGTGAAATCTTATGGAACTTAACTGCTAAGGTCATCCGTCCCTCAGCTTACACACCACTTAACCCAAATTATCCTAGGACAAACACACACACTCATGCCCGTGGGAGGACTCGAACCGCCGCCGGGACCAGCCGCACAGTCCATGACTGCAGCGCCTGAGACCGCTCGGCTAATCCCGAGCGGCACTGAATGTTTCTCTGTTTATCTTGTTTAGTACATAAAGTGAATGATACTGTAACACACAATAGAGTAGTTGTAATGATGATTCACTTTCTTCCGATTAATCTTTTAAGGATAACCGGAGAAAATGAGGGGCATGTGTAACAGAGCAACTATACTGAACACATTCAGTAATAAGTTTTTCAAATTTTTTTCGACGCAACTATAGATCGATTAATATTGATACCTATTTGTTGGAAATGTGGATGCATTTATAATCTTCTAACAACAATGCAGTTTTAGCACATTCGGTTCAAATTAGACAAACAGTGACGTTAAGAGTTTTATTTGCCAGTTTAATAACAGTAAAAACGTTCCATTGAGTGAAAGGGTGAAGCTTGTATACCTTCTGAATGCTGTTGCGAAGACAAAAGTTACGAATCGTTTCACAGCCGAAATGGCGGGCTGCGATCATGCACTCTGCAAGTGAAGCGTCCTTTTCCACACGTAGCGTCCGAAGTCGCAACTCAATATAAAAGTTTTGCCCACATTTGGCACAATTAAATGATATTTATTAACGAAACTGACAATTGGTTACAGAGTATCAGAATTTTGGTTACTGATACATAAGAAACGTTATGAAATGAAAAGCAGTTTGTTGTTGAATAAAAGTACAAATTGAAATAACATAGAATCGAGAGGGTTCGATCACGCATGATTTGACGTGACAGAACTTTTCTTGAAATCTTTGGTCTGTGTGACTTAAAACTGACAGGATTCAAGAAAATTTCAACTGCATAGATAGGCGTGTGTTTAGGAAAATTCTGATCAAACAAGCTACAGCCAGTGGGTGGCTGCCGGCTGGGCCGCAATATTGGCACATGTCGCCAACAGCGGCACATGCACCATCTTGTTGCGACTCTGCGGCTAGGGGCAGTATATACCTGCAGATGGGGATGCGTCACATTAACGTTGAAGATAGCCGCCAATTGTGATGTCCGCCCAAACGAGTAGACGCTTACAGCATCAGCCTGTCTCCAAAACTGCAGGCAGTAGTGAGCTCCATCACTCCAATCATGATCGGGTACCCTCCACTATAGAAGTCACCTCCAACTAAACGAGGCCAGAGGTGACCCACCAGCTGTAAAACGCCGATTCCTTGGGAGAGGACATAGAAACAAGTCTCATCGCTAGTGGAGCTCGTCTTGTGGTTACAGTTTGCAAAACCTCGTCAACCTTTTGTTACTTCCTGTTGACCCTCACCTGTAGCCAAATGGGAGGTATTTCCAGGGTCTGACAGGCAGGGAAGGATTTCCCCCTTGCAGCTGATTGGAAGGCATCCCCAGTTCGTCTGACGAACAGGTTTCAGCCCCTGTCTGTGTCTGATGATGTCCCTGGGCCTGTGAGCTAGATGCAGATGCTACCCCATGTTCCAGAGGGCCTCTTGGCCCGCAACGTCTGGACATTCACAGATGATGGGTCTCTTAGTAGCTGGGAGCTGCAACGTTAGTCACGTAGTGGGGTCCCTGTGGGATATGGCTCCAAAGGAGGCGAAGGGGTCCAGTGTGCAATCATGTGTATACTGCTGGAGTCCTTCCAGGTGTATAAAGGATGCTTCTGGATGCCATGAAGAGCACAGGGTGCAGCCAGTTGCGTGTAGTGGCTCATTTAGATACCAAAGATGTGTGTCGCTTCGGATTAGAAGAGATTCTCTCTGGTTTCGGTCGACTAGCTGAAGTGGTAACGACTGCCAGTATTGCTTGCGAGATGAAGGCAAGGCTAATCATCTGCAGCATCATCAGGACAAACTGTGGTCCTTTGGTACAGATCCGACTGGATAATTGGAATCAGAGGCTCAGGCGGTTCTGCGACCGTTTATCCTTCAGATTCCTCTACTTGCACCATCGGGTGGTGGGTTTCCGCGTTCCACTTAATATCAGAAGCCCACTACACTCAGTGTTATATCCAGCCTAGTCGTGAAATATGGGGTGTCTAGGAAAACTGCTTTCTCGGTTCGCTAGACAACGTTCAAACAAATAGTACTGATGAGTTGTATTAGAAAATGCGAAAATACAACACTTAACTTTTTTTTACATAGATGTATCGCAAGCAAAGGGTGACAGACAAAATATGTTCTTTCGTATTACAATTTCCAAGTCCGTTTTACATAGAAGTGAATAGAGTAGTCGCTGCTAATCTTGAAGCTGCTCTCCAACTCGGCCGCGACCAGTCGGGCGCTCCGCTTATGTCCTCTTCGCATAGGGGCCGCTGCTGTCGTGTTGTCATCCTGGAGACGGATTGGTCAACGAGCAATTGGCTGACGTCTTCCCACAGCCCTCTACGCTCTGTCGTTACCGACTGGTGCGCAGTTTTTTTAGGTTAGAGGGTCTCGGGAGACTTCAAAGAGGCTATCAGTCTAACAGTGCGCAGGGCAAACACAGGAAGGCAGAGATAACAAAAACTGATACTGTAGTAGTAAACTGTTGTACCTGTATTTGGAAAGAACTAGAGCTCCAAGCGCTAAGAGAAAGGAATTAAGCTCAAATCTTTATACGCGCAAAGAGTTGGCTAATGTCGGAAAGAAGTTCAGCCGAAATTTTTCAAAGGATCTAACCGCGTTCAGAACGGGAAAATTGAATTGAATACAGCCGGTGGTGGGGTGTTTATTGCTGTCCGAAGTAGTTTACCTTGTAGTGATATTGAGGTAGATAGTTCCTGTGAGTTAATACGGGTGGAGGTTATACTAGGCAACCGGAATAAATTAGTAATTGGTCTACACCGACCCCCTGACTGAAATGATGCAGTTGATGTACAGTTCAAATAGGTACCCTACTCATACAATTTTAGTTGGTGACTTCAATCTACTTCGGTATGTTGGGAAAAATACATGTTTAAAGCCGGCGATAAAACGTCGACCGAAATTGTACTGAATGATTTCTCAGAAAATTATTTCGAACAATTAGTTCAGGAGCCCACTCGAAGAGTCAACGGTTGCGAAAACATGCTTGACCCGTTAGCAACAAATACTCCTGAACAAATAGGAGACCATTATGGCAGATACAGGGATTAGCGACCACAAGGCAGTTGTAGCAGGACTGAATACCATAACTTCAAAACCCTCCAAAAACAAACGCAAAGTGCATCTATAAAAATCAACATAAAAATTCGCTAGTCGCCTATCTAAGAGATCGTCTCCCCTCCTTCCGATCTATGTGAGAGTAGCCCAGATGTGGTTCGAATTCAAAGAAATAGTATCGATGGAATTTGAGAGATGTATACCACATAATTAATAAGCGATGGCACTGACGTCCCCTGGTATACTAAATGGGTTTGAACATTCTTGCAGAAGCAACGAAAAAAGGACGCAAAATTTAAAAGAAAGAAAAATCCACGAGGTTGCCGACATTTTACAGATATTCGAAATTTAGCGCGAATTTCAATGTGAGATGCTTTTAATACTTTCCACAGCGAAACCCGTCTCGTAATCTGGCAGAAATCCCAAGAGATTCTGGTCATATGCAAAGAACACCAGCGGAATGACTCAGTCAATACCTTCACTGCGTGATAACAATGGTTATGTCACTGATGACACTGCCACTAAAGCAGAGTTACGAAACACCACAAAAGGACAGCTCTTTTTGTATTATCGCGAAATAGGAGAGAGAGTGCAACGGACACAATGAGTGAATTAGTGTGGCAGTCATTGAAACAAAATCGTTTTTCTTGCGCCAGGACCCTCTCGTGAAATTTCAATCACAACTTTTTCCTCCGTACGTGAAAACATTCTGTTGGCTCACACCTACATAGCGAGAAATGATCCGCGCGCTGTTAAGAGATTGAAACCGTAGAAGTGGTGGTTCGATGAACCCTCTGCCACGCGCTTAATAGTGAACTGTAGAATAATCATGTAGATGTAGATGAAGTCATTAATACGTAATTCCTAAACTTGTAAACACATTTTATCAAAAGGAAAGAACTTAAAATATTTTTGTTAAACTTAAGCCCCCTCTCCTTTCTGTTAGACCAATGGAGTGGTGCCGCGCTGAGGTTCTCCTCCGGTCGTCACAAATTCGATGCTGCCAGCTGGCGCCAAGCTAACGCAGGAGACGCGTCGTAAAGCGTCCTGTCCCAAGGCGGTGAGCGGATAACGGCTAAGACATGCCTAGAAATTTCGTAATAATTACTACACGCAAAATCACCTTAGCCGTAAAATAGTTCTCCCGGAATTTCTAGCCGATCGGTGGGTGTAAATCTGTAATATCTCCAGGACATTCAAATAAAACTGTGTCGTATCTACACCTGTTCTGCTTTAGTAAGAAGTTGATTTTTAGTATTTTTTTGTTTTGCTTGTGCCCCAAGCACTGTCATATTACTTTCCTCACAATTTCTTTATCTTTTTCTTTTACCGGTTATAAACTTTGGACAAGTGTTTTCTCTATAATATTTATTACACTTTTGACATTTCACGTATTGGTTCTTTGCTCCTACGATGGGTTTATGTCTTAATCTGTGTGCAATTTGCCTTTCGTTCCGATATGTTGCGGCTATGTCGTCTGAAAAAAGTTTGGCAATTCTTTCTGCCACGCGGCTGATGGCACCGAAGTTAGTGTCCAGTCTCTCGCGGATAATGTAGCAGCTGACATTGACGGTGCATAAGCAAAATCAGAAATTCTTAATTAAATTTTCAAATGTTCCTTTACAAAGGAAAGTCGGGGACAATTGCCACAATCTGATCTCCGTACGTTTGAAAAGATAACTGAAAAAAAGTGTTCCTGTCAGTGAGGCGGCCGGCCGAAGTGGCCGTGCGGTTAAAGGCGCTGCAGTCTGGAACCGCAAGACCGCTACGGTCGCAGGTTCGAATCCTGACTCGGGCATGGATGTTTGTGATGTCCTTAGGTTAGTTAGGTTTAACTAGTTCTAAGTTCTAGGGGACTAATGACCTCAGCAGTTGAGTCCCATAGTGCTCAGAGCCATTTGAACCATTTGAACCAGTGAGGCTGAGAAACATCTTAAATCGTTAAAACTGAACTGAGTTCCACGGCTGGTAGAATCCGTAGCAGCTTCTGTACTGAATCTGCGGCAGTTAGCCCCTTTTTCAATTGTAATCTATAGTACACCCTCGAACAAAAAACCGTCCCCGATAGTTGCAAGGAAACGCAGGTCACGCCCGTTTTCAAGAATGGTAGTTAGTGTGATCCAAAAAACTATTATCCAGTATCCTTGATAATGATTTGTTGCAGAATCTTTGAACATAGTCTGAGCTGGAACATAATGAGACACCTTGAAGATTCAGAAAACATAGATCATATCAAGCCCAACTAGCGCTGCTGAAAGGCATGGGACCGGGCGGTCATATAAACACTTTACTTCTCGATTTCCAAAATGCATTTGACGCAATACAGTACCAAAAGTACGATCGGATGGGGCTCCAAGGGAAATTTGTGACTTGATTGAGGATATTTTAGTTGAAAGTTGTCTCCTTCGATGGTGAGTCATCGATATATTTAAAAGTAACTTCAGGTGTTCCCCGGGGAAGTAGGTTGGAACCCTTTTTTCTTCGTGTCGTATATTAATGACGTTGTGGATAATATGAATAGTAACCTCTGACTTTTTGCTGATGTTGCAGTTACCCACAATTAAGTGCTGTCAGAAAGAAGCTACACAAATATTTAGTCAGATCTTGATAAGATTTCAGAATGGTGCAAAGATCGGCATCTTGCTTTAAATGGTCAGAAATGTAAAATTGTGCTCTTCACGAAAAAGAAAAATAGTATCGTGAGACTATAATATGAACGAGTCATACTTGGAATTGGTCATGAAATGTGCTCATACATCGTTAATGGAGGAGGATTCAGTTTATTGGTAGAATACCGGAGAAATGTAATCAGTCTACAAAGGAGATTGCTCATAAATCACTCTTACAACCCATCCTGGAATACTGGTTGTGTGTGGGGCCCGTACAGAATAGGATGTTATTCGAGTTTTATTCAAAGCTCCCACCCTACTCTTTATTTCAAATAGCAGCTTTAATAGTGATGACGCAAAAGTGGGGTTTTGTTTACGCCTGGTAGTATGTCATGACTGCTCTCTCATGGTCAGGGCAAGAAAGCTATCAGCCAAGTTCCCTGTTTAACAGGACGTGACAGCGCGAGAAAGAGAGTTGTAGTGCTTGGCGACCATTATATAATGAAAAGTGAAAGGAGAATAACCGTTTCATCGAATTAACTTCCCAAAATACACGAAAGTACGTACCATAAAGTCAAGTCGAATCGTTATTATGCCACGGATGTTCTAGTTATGTGAAAAATACAGAATTTATAGCAGTTTTAGTTGGAGAAACCAAAGGATAAAACAGTCCCCAAATTTAGGAATTTCTGGTGGGGGTAACAACATAACTCTTGAGAAGGAGGCCGTGGAGTGGAGTGGGGGGAGGGAGGGAGGGAAGAGTACTATACAGAGTGAAAATTATACGAATGATAAGAGATTCTAGCCTGGGTCATTTGAAATGGAACTAGTGCTAATGGCTATACATCTAACACTAGCTAGTTTCACTTCATGCATCACTTGGCACAGCATCTAGATGGGGTCTCTCTAGTATCACTGTTCGTCATGCAGAGACAGGTCTCTAGCCTCCTGCCACACAGATTGTAGCCTCATACAAGTCAGTTTCCGCAGCTTCCATTAGGGATTAATAAGCCAACGACTTAGTCTTGAGGCATGAGATGTGGCAATGCACAAGGTCGTGGGATCGATACCGTATCACTTCCTTAGGTGTTTATGGCAATTCCATTACACAGTTTAAGAGACTCGTTGATGGTTCTCAAGTCTGCATGACTTAAAGAAACCAATAAAGACTTCAATTTACTATATTCGCAGAACAGATTATTAATACACTCACAAACTACGCAGATTTTGTTTATTCCACAATGTCTATACTCAATAAACACGTCTCTAGCCACAGCAAAGTTTCGAATATTACTTTCAATGTATGCATACACAAATCTGACTGCGGACCTTTGGTACAGAGCCGAGTGGAGGGTCTGAATCAGAGGCTGAGACGGTTCTGCGACCGTGTGGGCTGCAGATTCCTCGACTTGCGCCATAGGGTGATGGGGTTTCGGGTTCCGCTGGATAGGTCAGAAGTCCACTACACGCAGCAAGCGGCTACACGGGTATCAGGGGTTCTGTGGCGTGGGCTGGGCGGTTTTTTAGGTTAGATGGCCTCGGGCAAGTACAGAAAAGGCAACAGCCTCAAAGGGTGCGGGGCAAAGTCAGGACATCCGGAGACCAGGCAGCAATCGGTATTGTAATTGTAAACTGTCGAAGCTGCATTGGTAAAGTACCGGAACTTCAAGCGCTGATAGAAAGCATCGAAGCTGAAATCGTTATAGGTACAGAAAGCTGGCTGAAGCCAGAGATAAATTCTGCCGAAATTTTTACAAAGGCACAGACGGTGTTTAGAATGGATAGGTTGCATGCAACCGGCGGTGGTGTGTTTGTCGCTGTTAGTAGTAGTTTATCCCGTAGTGAAGTAAAAGTGGATAGTTCCTGTGACTTATTATCGGTGGAGGTTACACTCAACAACCGAGCTAGGTTAATAATTGGCCCCTTTTACCGACCTCCCGACTCAGCAGCATTAGTGGCAGAACAACTGAGAGAAAATTTGGAATACATTTCACATAAATTTTCTCAGCATGTTATAGTCTTAGGTGGAGATTTCAATTTACCAGATATAGACTGGGACACTCAGATGTTTAGGATGGGTGGTAGGGACAGAGCATCGAGTGACATTATACTGAGTGCACTATCCGAAAATTACTTCGAGCAGTTAAACAGAGAACCGACTCGTGGAGATAACATCTTGGGCCTACTGATAACAAACAGACCCGAACTTTTCGACTCTGTAAGTGCAGAACAGGGAATCAGTGATCATAAGGCCGTTGCAGCATCCCTTAATATGGAAGTTAATAGGAATATAAAAAAAAGGGAGGAAGGTTTATCTGTTTAGCAAGAGTAATAGAAGGCAGATTTCAGACTACCTAACAGATCAAAACGAAAATTTCTGTTCCGACACTGACAATGTTGAGTGTAAATGGAAAAAGTTCAAGGCAATCGTAAAATGCGTTTTAGACAGGTACGTGCCGAGCAAAACTATGAGGGACGGGAAAAACCCACCATGGTACAACAACAAAGTTAGGAAACTACTGCGAAATCAAAGAGAGCTTCACTCCAAGTTTAAACGCAGCCAAAACCTCTCAGACAAACAGAAGCTAAACGATGTCAAAGTTAGCGTAAGGAGGGCTATGCGTGAAGCGTTCAGTGAATTCGAAAGTAAAATTCTATGTACCGACTTGACAGAAAATCCTAGGAAGTTCTGGTCTTACGTTAAATCAGTAAGTGGCTCGAAACAGCATATCCAGACACTCCGGGATGATGATGGCATTGAAACAGAGGATGACACGCGTAGAGCTGAAATACTAAATACCTTTTTCCAAAGCTGTTTCACAGAGGAAGACCGCACTGCAGTTCCTTCTCTAAGTCTTCGCACAAACGAAAAAATGGCTGACATCGAAATAAGTGCCCAAGGAATAGAAAAGCAACTGGAATCACTCAATAGAGGAAAGTCCACTGGACCTGACGGGATACCAATTCGATTCTACACAGAGTACACGAAGGAACTTGCCCCCCATCTAACAGCCGTGTACCGCAAGTCTCTAGAGGAACGGAGGGTTCCAAATGATTGGAAAAGAGCACAGGTGGTCCCAGTCTTCGAGAAGGGTCGTCGAGCAGATGCGCAAAACTATAGACCTATATCTCTGACGTCGATCTGTTGTAGAATTTTAGAACATGTTTTTTGCTCGAGTATCATGTCGTTTTTGGAAACCCAGAATCTACTCTGTAGGAATCAACATGGATTCCGGAAACAGCGATCGTGTGAGACCCAACTCGCTTTATTTGTTCATGAGACCCAGAAAATATTAGATACAGGCTCCCAGGTAGATGCTATTTTCCTTGACTTCCGGAAGGCGTTCGATACAGTTCCGCACTCTTGCCTGATAAACAAAGTAAGAGCCTACGGAATATCAGACCAGCTGTGTGGCTGGATTGAAGAGTTTTTAGCAAACAGAACACAGCATATTGTTATCAATGGAGAGACGTCTACAGTCGTTAAAGTAACCTCTGGCGTGCCACAGGGGAGTGTTATGGGACCATTGCTTTTCACAATATATGTAAATGACCTAGTAGATAGTGTCGGAAGTTCCATGCGGCTTTTCGCGGATGATGCTGTAGTATACAGAGAAGTTGCAGCATTAGAAAATTGTAGCGAAATGCAGGAAGATCTGCAGCGGATAGGCACTTGGTGCAGGGAGTGGCAATTGACCCTTAACATAGACAAATGTAATGTATTGCGAATACATAGAAAGAAGGATCCTTTATTGTATGATTATATGATAGCGGAACAAACACTGGTAGCAATTACTTCTGCAAAATATCTGGGAGTATGCGTGCGGAACGATTTGAAGTGGAATGATCATATAAAATTAATTGTTGGTAAGTCGGGTACCAGGTTGAGATTCATTGGGAGAGTCCTTAGAAAATGTAGTCCATCAACAAAGGAGGTGGCTTACATAACACTCGTTCGACCTATACTTGAGTGTTGCTCATCAGTATGGGATCCGTACCAGATCGGGTTGACGGAGGAGATAGAGGAGCTCCAAAGAAGAGCGGCGCGTTTCGTCACAGTGTTATTTGGAACCTTGATAGCGTTACGGAGATGTTTAGCAAACTCAAGTGGCAGACTCTGCAAGAGAGGCGCTCTGCATCGCGGTGTAGCTTGCCCGCCAGGTTTCGAGAGGGTGCGTTTCTGGATGAAGTATCGAATATATTGCTTCCCCCTACTTATACCTCCCAAGGAGATCACGAATGTAAAATTAGAGAGATTCGAGCGCGCACGGAGGCTTTCAGATAGTCGTTCTTCCCGCGAACCATACGCGACTGGAACAGAAAAGGGAGGTAATGACAGTGGCACGTAAAGTGCCCTCCGCCACACACCGTTGGGTGCCTTGCGGAGTATAAATGTAGATGTAGATGAAGATCAGACAAAATCCCGCCACTGTGCAAGCAAGCAACAACTCTGTGCAACAAAAAGGCAAATTACCCAATATCCTCAATAATACCGAAGTCTCCTACGGCCTTACTAGCACGATCACGGTAGCTTGCTACCTCTCATGTCACGAACCTTCTCCCAAACACAGGCTGCGTCCGACCACTTCCGACTCATCTCGACACCTATTGGCTTTGAACTGCTCTCGATAATAATATCTCAGACTCGATGTTTTGTGTACGCACACCACAGCAGTATCATTGATCAGCTTTGCAAAGAAATATTAACGTCCAGCTTTCAACATTAAATGCGTGTCTGCAAGTTGTTGCAATGAGTAATGCTCGAACGTCGGCTGCCAGTCAAGGACTGCAGGCTGATATAGCCTCCAGTGCGCATGCACATACATCGCAAGCAATAATGTGAATTATTTTTCGAAGTACCAATACAAGTATCGATGTGACACGCAACTGACTGCTACGAAGCTTAAGCAATTTTCAGGACACCTTGTGTTTTATTTCTGTCCACAGCCTTTTGCTACATTGTATACTTTTAGTATTTATCTTACATACTACCAACTTCGAAACTACTTTATGCCCGCGAAATAATAAGTCTACCTTGTCCACAAAAAATGGCAAATGATTTTCCGTGAGGTTGGAATGGATTACGTGTGGTATGTGTACTCACGTAGGTGAATCAACAAGCATAGATATGATTGATTAATTGTGGAATAATAGATTTCAATTTTTATGGCACGTATGACTAAAGGAAGATCTCGCTTTATGGGATACATCCTCTAGGAATAGTTACTCTGGTAACGGAGGGGAGTGTACTTGTGGGAAGGATGGGAGTGTAAAATTGTGTATGGAGGCCATTTTTTGTGCCTTTGAATGGTCTGTTGTTTAACCGATACTGGTAGTTTTAATAAAGTGATATACTCGTACATTTACTATGGCAAATCATGACATCTATACAAAAAAGTACTGGGTTGCTACATAAGGTCGTAGCGTTTTCACGTAAGTTTAATAAACACAATAGGCAAACGTGACAGAGACTTTAGTCATTACTAATACCGGGTGATCAAAAAGTCAGTATAAATTTGAAAACATAATAAACCACGGAATAATGTAGATAGAGAGGTAAAAATTGACACACATGCTTGGAATGACACAGGGTTTTATTAGAACAAAAAAAAGTTCACAAAATGTCCGACAGATGGCGCTGGACAGCAAAACGTCAGTGACTGCGCATGACAATCGTGAATAAGGAGCTGTAATGAGAGAGAGAATCAGATGCGCCAGCAGTCGCAGCATGTTGACGTTACCTGAAAAGGCGCTTTGAGTGAAGCTGTATTATCAGAGTGGAGAATGTGCTAGTTCAGCGTTACGATCCTATGGCCATAGGAAGGGGATTAGAACGGGTAAAGGTCCATTGAAAAGTGCAGCTGTGGCGAGAATGATTTCGAAGTTCGAAGTCATGGGTTGTTTAACCGATAGACCCCGTAGTGGCCGACCGAGCACAAGGCGTAATGCTGCTGAGACAGTTCAGGAAGACATGGAGACTGTAGCGGGTTCGTCTATGCACAGGGAAGTCAGCGCTCGTGCAGTCGCACGTCGCACCGGCATTCCATACACTACTGTTTGGTTGACACTTAGGCGTACCCTCCGATGCTATCCGTACAAAATCCATCGGCATCATGAACTGGATTTAGTGAAGCGGAGGGCATTTGTGATGTGGACGTTTCAAAAGATGGCGGAAGATGACGATTGGTTGAGTAACGTGTTGTGGACCGACGAAGCTCATTTCAAGCTCCGAAGGTCTGTCAACACCCACAACTGCCGAATTTGGGATACCGAAACTCCTAGAACTGTCGTGAAAACTCCATTGCACGACGAGAAAGTCACGTTATGGGTTGGATTTACCACATCTACCGTTATTGGGCCTTTTTTCTTCGAGGAAATGCGTGATTCTGGTTTTGTAACTGCTACCGTGACGGGTGAGAGGTACGCCTATATGTTACAGAATCTCATCATCCCCAGCCTGGCTGATAAACACCTGCTGGAACGTACGATGTTTATGCGGGATGTCGCTCCACCCCATATTGCTAGACGCGTGAAAGATCTCTTGCGCGCATCGTTTGGTGATGATAGTGTGCTCAGCTGCCACTTCCGTCATGCTTGGCCTCCCAGGTCGCCAGACCACAGTTCGTGCGATTATTGGCTTTGGGGTTACCTGAAGTCGCAAGTGTATAGTGATCGATCGACATCTCTAGGGATGTTGAAAGACAACATCCGGCGCCAATGCCTCACCATAACTCCGGTCATGCTTTACAGAGCTGTTCACAACATTATTCCTCGACTACAGCTATTGTTGAGGAATGATAGTGGACATATTTAGCATTTCCTGTAAAGAACATCATCTTTGCTTTTTCTTACTTTGTTATGCTAATTATTGCTATTCTGATCAGATGAAGCGCCATCTGTCGGACATTTTTTGAACTTTTGTGTTTTTTTTGGTTCTAATAAAACCCCATGTCATTCCAAGCATGTGTGTCAGTTTCTACCTCTATAATTACATTATTCCGTAATTTTTTCAGTTTTCAAGTTTACACTGACTTTTAGATCACCTGATATGTTCCTCAGTCTGAAAACTACCCTGAAAATCAAAGCCCTCAGGAACAGTCCAGTCATATGCACCTTTGTTGACTTCAAGAAGGCATATGGCTCCATCGCCAGCCAGTCATTGTTCAACATTCTGCACGGACGGCAAGACACTGGGACTAATCAAACAGACACTGACAGACAAGACATCTAGGGCGAAGTTCAAGGGGGAAATCTCCGAACCCTTTGAGATCAAGATAAGCTTTCGCTAAGGCGACGGACTCTCACCGCTCCTCTTCAACCTAGTGCTGGATAAGGTCATCAAGGAATGGCAGAAAGAGCTGCAAATACAAGCCAGTGCGACTTGGACGACCCAAGGACAAGCTGGAGGTCGGCTGTCAGGCCTTCGCAGACGATCTGGCACTACTCACAGACAAATAAACTACAGCAATCAGACAGAGAGAAGTACTCAAAGAGTGTGCAGAAAAAGTAGGGCTACAGATTTCCTTCCAGAACACTGAGTTCTTCTGCACGAAATTAAACATTCCAAATTTGAACACAAAGTATGGCAAGATAAACAGGGTCACACACTTTAGTTACCTAGGTGAAGTGCTAGAACCGACAAGAAAGGAGAAAATTGCCCAGAACACTAAGTTATTGAAAATGAAGACAGCCTTTTACAAAACACAGGGTATTTACTACAAGAAATGTATGTCCACCTGCACCAAACTGCGTCACTACAACACTGTAATCAAACCTGAGGTACTACACGCCAGTGAGACACTGATGTTACACACAAAGGCCGATCTTGAGAACATTCTCATACAGGAAAGAAAAATCATTAGGAAAATTAATGGACCAAAACTCACGGACGATGTGTATAGGCTTCACTCTAGGGACACCACAGAGAAGTTCTCCAACATCGCAGCGCACATTAGAGAAAGGCGACTAAATTTTAAGGACAAATAAGCAGACTTCCACTGACCAGACTCACCAACAGAAACCTCAGATACATCCAGAGACTCAAGACCACTACACCCTGGATGACACAAGTCAAAACGGATCTGGAAAGAGCTCAGATAGATTCAGCGGGTGTCATGGACAAAGCCGTCTACAGACACAAGATGTACAAGTGGGAAGTGATGTCAGAGAAAATAGTACCTAAAGCACAAAGGCCAAAGTGGACGGTAGAAAGGATGTGAGCCTTTAGTGAACGAATTAAGGAGTACTGGAAGAACAGGAAGAACAAGTAGTCGTGAATGTTTCGCGTGGTCTGATAAAAGGCCTGTAACGTGTTGAATAATAAAATATTCTCCTTCACCGTTTACAACAGAGTGCCTACTCTGCGGTAACTTTTCGATTCCGCAACAGTAGATACCACGTGGTTTTGAGGCGAAGCGCTCATCAAGCCATGTTATGAGCGCATTTTCATGCGGATAAGAAATTCCTTGAGGTTTGTTAGATGGAGAACGGAAAAGGCGAAAATCTCAGAGCCTAAGATCATGTGAGTAAGGTGGAAGCAGAATGACCTCCCAACCAAGCCCCTGTATAGCGTTTTTTACCAGTCTAGCAGAAGAGCGATGGGTGTTGTCATTGAATAGCATCACAACGCAGTCTTCCTGGTCGTCGTTCTTGGAGAGCGATTGCAAGACGTCTCAGTTTCTGACAGTGAAATATCTCAGCACTGATGATTACGCCTCGGTGAAGCATTTCGTAGTACGCCAAACCGTCGCTGTTCAACCATATACACAAAATTATATTTTGTGGATGTGTAAGAGCCTTGTTACGAGGAGTTGTTACTATTTTTGGGCTCATTCATTTTTTTCTTTTCCTTATGTTTGCATAACGACACGCTTCTCGTCACTAATAACTCTCTAGGGTAGAAACAGTCGGTGTTCTTCACGAGCCAACGGATGACAGGCAGAGATGCACATGCGGCCACCAGCAGATTTTTGTGATTTTGGTTTAGAGCATGCGGTATCCATACACAAAGTTTTTCAACCTTACCCGATACGTGGAAATGTCGCACGGTGGTGGAATGATCACAGATCTTCACACTTGCCATTTCTCGACTACCCTGACTTGAACCATTATGGATTAATGCGTATAAGCTATATTAGTGAAATATCTAAGGTCTTCCTGAACTTGGAGAATCAATTATGTCAATCCAATGCTCCTTAAAAGGAGAAAACTGTTTTCTTGCTGTGCTCTGTCCAACAGCATTATCCTGAAACACGACGCAAATGCTTCTAGCCTCCTTTGCCACTGTCACCCCTCTATTGAACTCAAACAGAAGAATATCTCAGAAATATTCCGACTTCTCCACTTAACTACAAATAAAATGACAATCGATAAATAAACCCATAGCGACCGGAATAACAATTGGGCATAACAAAAACGCTACGAGCCTTATGTACCCGCCTAATATTTAAAGGCAGCAAATCATCGCCTCTTTAAAATTCTATAAATAACATTATCCAGGCAAAGGTCTTGCCACAGTGAATACACCGGTTCTCTTGAGATCACCGAAGTTAAGCGCTGTCGGGCGTGGCCGGCACTTGGATGAGTGACCATCCAGGCCGCCATGCACTGTTGCCATTTTTCGGGGTGCAATCAGCCTCGTGATGCCAATTGAGGAGCTACTAGACCGAATAGTAGTGGCTCCGGTGAAAGAAAACCATCATAACGACTGGGAGAGCGGTGTGCTGACCACACGCCCCTTCTATCTGCATCCTCAACTAAGGATGACACGGCGGTCGGATGGTCCAGATGGGCCACTTGTGGCCCGAAGACGGATTTGTAACATTATCCAACTCTCTGATATGCCGATCCTCACGTATAAGACCCGTAGTGGCACTTCCTATCACGTATCTGCTTTGTCTGATGATTATTCACCGAACTACGTCAGCGTATCTCCTACGTTTTTAGCCAAAGAACGCAGTATGCTGCTAGGCCAAGTCGTACGCTATCTTCATGCTGTCCTAAACAAACACTAAGATAGATTAGCTTGTAAGGTACCGTCGGCGACGAGATCACCGCAAGGAAATCGCTAGCTCTCATTTTGAAACTGTAGGGAAGAAAGTTTAGCGTGTTCTTTTCAAAGGAACATCCATGCACTTGCCTAAAGTGGTTTCGGGGGCCACTGAAAAACTAAGAAATACATACTAGACAGGGATCTGAAACTCGCTCCTCTCTAACGGCAATGCAGTGCCTTATGATTGCACTACATCGTTCGCTTTAACCTCGAACAGTTACTGCTGCCACTAATTTAGGTACTGCGAGTTTCGGTGCATAAGACCCGTAGTGGCACTTCCTATCACGTATCTGACCTCAACCCTCTTGACTTTCATTTATGGGGGCATTTGAAAGCTCTTGTCTACGCTACCCCGGTACCAAATGTAGAGACTCTTCGTGCTCGTATTGTGGACGGCTGTGATACAATACGCCATTCTCCAGGGCTGCATCAGCGCAACAGGGATTCCATGCGACGGAGGGTGGATGCATGTATTCTCGCTAACGGAGGACATTTTGAACATCTCCTGTAACAAAGTGTTTGAAGTCACGCTGGTACGTTCTGTTTCTGTGTCTCCATTCCTTGATTAATGTGATTTGAAGACAAATAATAAAATGAGCTCTAACATGGAAAGCAAGCGTTTCCGGACACATGTCCACATAACATATTCTCTTTCTTTGTGTGTGAGGAATGTTTCCTGAAAGTTTGGCCGTACCTTTTTGTAATACCCTGTATAGCCATCCTTTGACCAGTGATGTTATTGCAACGTGGATCAATAAGCTGAAGTCTTATGAATATGTTTACATGCATAGAAGTACATTAGAGCATGCTACTGTGAAGGGGGTGGGGTGAGGTGATGAAGAAATGAAAAATTAAATGAACCATATGCAAATACATAACACTATGCAAATACAATATGGTAATACATAACATTAGTCAAATATATACTTTTTGGAGAGGAAACGACGTTTACATGACCCATGTACAATGGGAAGGAATGCACCCCGTCTCTTGGTTAAGAATGACATGTTCAATGAAACCTCATGAAAATTTTTACAAGAATATGAACATCGTTTCAGCATACTACTAGTGTCTGGGTGGCGATTGGGCGGGGGAGGGGGGGGGGGGGGGCGAGAGAGAAAAGTGAAAAATCGGGTAAACAATTTGTCTGTAGGTAACTTATTCCAAGTATGTAATATTTGAGGATGGATCAAGACAAATTTAAACTATATTAACAACATTAGACCACATATATAATTAATATCACTGAATAATTCATGAAATAAGGGGCAAGTATTAGAAGTTAACCGACTTGCACATTGTCGTACATAACATTAGTTTACAACCGTTACCTACATTCATCATATTACTGCATTGAAGATGTGCAGAAATCAGCTCTTGTTTTACTTGATATTGCTAATAAAATATCCACATCAATAGGTTCTACTAATAAATTTGTAAATGATGTAAAAAGGAGCTATCCAATAATGAAATCTTTAAGTTCCTCTTGAGATGAGCTATATTACCATCTAAACTTATCATTGTTGTTGGCAAGTATTTGAAAGTGTGTTTTCCTGAATAGTGGACACCCTTCTGGGCTAAAATAAGTGACATTTTTTGAAGATTATTCTTATTTCTACTTTTGATTCCATGAACTAAGCTCTTGATAAAAATTTGTCTAGAAAACAATTATTAATGTCTACATATATTTCATCTACAGCTGTTTCCAAAAATGTACTTGATTCGCTATTTATTGCAACGTTGGTATGATCCACTAACAACTTAAATTTCGAATCTGGAAATGTTACTAATGAAAAATTAGTAATAAACACAAGAAAAATTTAGGGCTTTCGATGAAACTATTGGGACAGCGCATATAAACACCTCTCAGGTGAATGACGGCTGATAGCTTAATAAAAGACTATTCCCTAATGTAACATTCAGGATAAAATTCATTGAAATTTGTCATTGTTCGACCAGTTCTTAACTGCATCAGACTAACAATGACAATGAAAGCCAGGAGAACCAATTGCAAATTATATATTCGAAAATTATGAGTAAATGTCCTATAGTTTTTTAACGCGTAGTTCTTAGCTGTGATGTATATTTTAGTTAATTCCTACCGCAGTTATTAGTTACTATATAAACTTAAGCCAAATTCTTTATTACTAGACACATATGTTTTAAGGTAAACAAATTTCTCTTAAATAAGCGACGTAAAATGTACTAATGTTTCATAAAAATGTAGAAGTGCACATGTTCTAGCAGCACAGGTAGAGTATCCCGTATGAAATCATCATAACGTGCTCCACTGAGCGTAGGTGGAAGAACATGGGACCCAATCAAGACAACACCAACAATGCCTGCCCAAAAGTTCACAGGAAATCTGTGCCGATGACGTGATTGCAGAATTGCGTGCGGATTCTCGTCAGCCCACGCATGTTGATTGTGAAAATTTACAATTTGATCACGTTGGAATGAAGCCTCATCCGTAAAGAGAACATTTGCACTAAAATGAGGATTGACACATTGTTGGATGAACCATTCGCAGAAGTGTACCAGTGGAGGACAATCAGCTGCTGATAGTGCCTGCACACGCTGTATATGGTACGGAAACAACTGGATCTCCCGTAGCACTCTCCATACAGTGGCGTGGTCAACGTTACCTTGTACAGCAGTAACTTCTCTGACGCTGGCATTAGGGTTATCGTCAACTGCACGAAGAATTGCGTCCATTGCAGGTGTCCTCGTCGTTCTAGGTCTTGCCCAGTCGCGAGTCATAGGCTAGATTGTTCCGTGCTCCCTAAGACGCTGATCAATTGCTTCGAAAATCTTCCTGTCGAGACACCTTCGTTCTGGAAATCTGTCTCGATACAAACGTACCGCGCCACGGCTATTGCTCCCTGCTAATCCACACATCAAATAGGCATCTGCCAACTCCGCATTTGTAAACATTGCACTGACTGCAAAACCACGGTCGTGATGAACACTAACCTGTTGATGCTACGTACTGATGTGCTTGCTGCTAGTACTGTAGGCCAACTGGCGGTGAATCGCGGAAGCAGAGTACATACTGACGAAACTAAAATGAGCTCATACATGGAAATTAAGCGTTTCCGGACACATGTCCAGATAACATCTTTTCTTTATTTGTGTGTGAGGAATGTTTCCTGAAAGTTTGGCCGTACCTTTTTGTAACACCCTGTATATCTCTTTACCAGTCGACAGGTTGTACATCATATTGATAAAAATGGTTATGTATGTGGAAAAGTGATATGTACCATAAGTATGTCGCTATGCTTTTACGTATTGGTCCCTGAGCGTCAAATATATGATATTTTTATGTACCTGGGAAGTCATGAATTGGAAAAAATTGTCGTTATGTTTTAATATAATTTTAAATAATGTTATGTTTATTATATAAAATTCAATGAAAACGTAGCATTGTTGTAACATTCCCGTAGTTTCTTCCTTATTCTCTCCACCTCTTCATGCTACCCTTCCTTCCAGTTCATCGTTCCTCCACCTCTCTCCCATACCCACCATCTCCTATTTCCGTCTTAGTACCTCATTCCTGCCTTTAGTGTCCCCTCTCACCTTCATCGCTTCCCGTATTTTACTGACCCTCAATGAAATATTTGGACATCGCACATAGTGTGCTGAACTTCCTCTGCATATGTCCTATAATAGGTTTTATTCATAACGCATTCAATATTTGTTTTTGCTTCTTTTTCCTTACATGGATGCGTAGTGTCTGTTCTTCCGGACAGGAGTGGAGTTCGGTGCGCTGTGTCATGGATCGTACAGTGGTTAAGGCATCTGCTTGACAAACAGGAGATTGCGGGTTCGAATCCTGGCCTGGTACGCATTTTCACTTGTTGCCACTGATTCCTCAGTATGTCCCGCGACAGCTGACAGCAGTGATCCCTTTCAATTTACGTAGGTTTCTTTTTCACTGACGATATGACACGTATTGTAAAAAAAAAAGAAACAAACAATAAATAAAAATCTGTGTGCCTCGATATTTGAGATCAACGACGTCTGGCGCCAAGTTGAAGTAATACGGTTCTCGAGTCTGTTACCTCCAGTTTGGCTTGTGGTGTCTCAAAGTGACGCCTAATGAAAATACGCTTGACGACAGTTGCACATGAGTGTATATTTTTCTTGTATTGCTCACCTATAGGAGCTTTCCTAAGCATATTGATCGTACTGTAGGTTCTTATACTCAATGTGTACTTTTATTCCTGGTATTACATTGGTCTTGTAGTATTTACAAATAAGATTTTCTAAGTTTGTCCTTTGTGTTAATTTTGGACAGAAGTATGTGATACGATTACTCAAAACGTTTCATAAATAAAGTATTTAGCTGTCAGGACATTTCCAGCGGATTACATCATGCCTAGTAATATTTCAAGAGCCTCTTTACTTGTGCATGTAATAATTACGTCACCAGTATCATCAGGGTCTGGCTCCGGGGCAGCTGTCCACAAAGCCGCGTCTTAGGCAGCGGCAATATGCGACACCGGAGAAAGGCCCTCGTCATCAACTAGAACATAACTAGCGGGGAACAAATGCACAAGCCGATTGCCGGTGAGTTCGGCTTAGCATGTGGTCCGCCGAGCTGCATTTAGAGCATGTCCCCAGCATGCACCTGGCATCTGACTAATACTTTGAACCCACACACATTCACAAAGGACGGAAAATGCCTCTATAGATTTATCTTTAAGTTTCTGACACCGTTATATGCATTAAAATATTTCTTAGTAGTACAGCGCTCTGCAAACACAATACAAACAATAAACCGAGACAGCGATTTCTTGATTCTACCATCGTTCGTTTCCGACGGCAGGATATAAATTTCAACCAGTCTAAGACCCAGTCCAGCAAAGTATGGTTCAAATGGCTCTAAGCACTATGGGACTTAACATCTCAGGTCATCAGTCCCCTAGACTTAGAACTACTTAAACCTAACTAACCTAAGGACATCACACACATCCATGCCCGAGGCAGGATTCGAACCTGCGACAGTAGCACCAGCGCGGTTCCAGACTGAAGCGCCTAGAACCGCTCGGCCACAGCGCCAGAAAAGGAAATCTGAACGTTAATCACCTCGCCGTCACTGCTCCGGAACTCAGCAGTTACGTGGGTCACATTCATTAAGCCTTGGCAGACTTCTACATTTTTTTATCGTGACGTTGATCGCATTATTCAAGAAATAATTCCGCAGTCCAAGAACTTTGTCGTCACGAAGTTGTTCACGCAGTTACACATTCGGATCGTAGGCTTCAGGAAGAGAAGCCAGTGAACCTGAAACAGAATTTCAGTGTAGATATTCGAGCGGACGATTCCATTACTCTACTCGTTCAAGTAACAAAGACTACTAGTAACAAATATACAAAACAGTAACCCGTTACGCGCTGTCTGCCCGATCGGAAGAAAACTCTAAATACACTAATGGCCATTAAAATCGCTACACCACGAAGATGACGTGCTACAAACGCGAAATTTAACCGACAGGAAGAAGATGCTGTGATATGCAAATGATTATCTTTTCAGAGCATTCACACAAGATTGGCGCCGGTGGCGACACCTACAACGTGCTGCCATGAAGAACGTTTCCAACCGATTTCTCATACACAAACAGCAGTTGACCGGCGTTGCCTGGTGAAACGTTGTTGTTATGCCTCGTGTACGGAGAAATGCGTACCATCACGTTTCCGACTTTGATAAAGGTCGGATTGTAGCCTATCGCGATTGCGGTTTATCGTATCGCGACATTGCTGCTCACGTTGGTCGAGATACGACTGTTAGCAGAATATGGAATCTGTGGGTTCAGGAGGGTAATACAGAACGCCGTGCTGGATCCAAACGGCCTCGTATCACTAGCAGTCGAGATGACAGGCATCTTATCCGCTTGGCTGTAACGGATCGTGCAGCCACGTCTCGATCCCTGAGTCAACAGATGGGGACGTTTGCAAGACAACAACCATCTGCACGAACAGTTCGACGACGTTTGCAGCAGCATGGACTATCAGCTTGGAGACCACGTCTGCCATTACCCTTCACGCTGCATCACAGACAGGAGCGCCGGCCGCGGTGGTCTAGCGGTTCTAGGCGCTCAGTCCGGAACCGCGTGACTGCTACGGTCGCAGGTTCGAATCCTGCCTCGGGCATGGATGTGTGTGATGTCCTTAGGTTAGTTAGGTTTAAGTAGTTCTAAGTTCTAGGGGACTAATGACCACAGATGTTAAGTCCCATAGTGCTCAGAGCCATGTTTTTGAACAGACAGGTGCGCCTACGATGGTGCACTCAACGACGGACCTGGTTGCACGAATGGCAAAACGTCATATTTTCGGATGAATCCAGGTTCTGTTTACAGCATCATGATGGTCACATCCATGTTTGGCAACATCGCGGTGAACGCACGTTGGAAGCGTGATGGTATAGGGTACCATTGGATACACGTCTCGGTCACCTCTTGTTCGCATTGACGGCACTTTGAACAGTGGACGTTACATTTCAGTTGTGTTACGAGCCGTGGCTCTACCCTTCATTCGATCCCTGCGAAACCATACATTTCAGCAAGATAATGCACGACCGCATGTTGCATGTTCTGTACGGGCCTTTCTGGATACAGAAAATGTTCGACTGCTGCCCTGGCCAGCACATTCTCCAGATCTCTCACCAATTGAAAACGTCTGGTCAATGGTGGCCGAGAAACTGGACCGTGCCAGTCACAACTCTTGATGAACTGTGGTATCGTGTTGAATCTGCATGGGCATCTGTACCTGTACACGCCATCGAAGCTCTGTTTGACTCAATGTTCAGGCGTATCAAGGCCTTTATTATGGTCAGAGGTGGTTGTACTGGGTAGAGATTTCTCAGGATCTATGCACCCATATTGACTGAAATTGTAGTCACATGTCAGTTCTAGTATAATATATTTGTCCAATGAATACCCGTTTATCATCTGAATTTCTTCTTGGTGTAGCAATTTTAATGGCCAGTAGTGTAATATGTCAAGCAAAATTATGTTGCGGGGTTCAGGAACCTCTTGATGTTTCCATAATATAGACAATGATGCAAGCGGGAGAAGGGCGTTGGTTTGGTAGGCCCAGTGACAACAATGGACATAATTGAGTGGCATCATGTCAAACTTTCAGATGGCTCCACATTCTGCACACAATAGACGCATCTGTTTTTGAATGTTCGGAGAATCATTCACACAATCAACGGTCTGGATCTATATTCAGTCGAACGGGCTGTGTATCGAGGTATGTGAGAACAGTGCGTTAACATATGGTACTGCATTGTCCTGTTGGATGACGTCACGGGCACATCTATGATAGGGCGCAACATCAGTCTCAAGGCGTCAATAACACAACGGCTGCTGGTCAGACTTACGAATTAAACGAACCAGAGAATATAGTATTGTGCAACAAGCGGCACTCGATATCATAACAGCAGGTTATGGGCCCGCATGAATATGATGAATACAATCTGGCGAATTTCGTCGTCCGAGCATTCGCACAATCATTACTTATAAGGCAAAACGATAATCACAAGGTCGCGCGTGGCGGCCGAGGCGGCTCCGGCGGAGCGCTTTCCACCTGTATAAGCAGCTGTGCTATTGCAACTGCCTGTGTTACTACTCCATTGCTCTGAGCCGGCAGCGGCTCCGGTAAAGATAGGAGCAGCCGACGCTGAAGCAACATTTACATTACGTCATCACTGAGATCACAAATGCACCTCGGCGGACCACATGCTAGGCCTAATTGACCGGTGATCAGCCTGTGAATTTGTTCCCCGCTAGTTATGTTCTCCTTGAGGACGAGGGTCTTACTCTGGAGTCCCATCTTGCCGCTACCTGAGGCGCGACTTCATGGACAGCCGGCCCGGAGCCAGACCCTGGTGATGTAATGTAGACGTTGCGTCAGCGCCGGCGGCTCCTATGTTTGCCAGAGCCGCTGCCGGCGCAGAGCAATGTAGTAATTACACAGGAGGTTGCGATAGCACAACTGCTTATACAGGCGGTAAGCGCTCCGACAGAGCCGCCACGCTCGACCTTGTCATTATCGTTTTGCCATATAAGTAATGCTTTTGCTGAATGCTCGGACAACGAAATTCGCCAGACTGTATTCATCTTATTCGTACGGGCCCATAACCTGCTGTTATGATATCGAGTGCCACTTGTTGCACGATAATATTTTCTCTGGTTCGTTTAATTCGTAAGTCTGACCAGCAGCTGTTGTGTTACTCACGTGTTAAGACTGATGTTGTACCCTACCATCGATGTGCCCGTGACGTCATCCAACAAGACAACGTAGTACCATCCTTTTTGGTGAACCTACTGTAAGCGGCAGTTCTTACCTTGATGCACTAGAGCAATTGCTCTTCCCTCGGTTGGAAGCAGATGAGCCAGAGAACTTCATTTTCCAGCAAGATGGTGCGCCACCTTACTGGCATAGCGAAGTACGCAACTGGTTGAACTCGACTGTACCCAAGTGCTAGATAGGCCGCTTTGCATGGCCTCCACGTTCACCCGACCTAATGCCATGAGATTTTTTCCTTTAGGGCTTCATCAAGGATCGTGTGTACGCGCCTCTGCTACCAGTAGACCTCCCTGAATTAAGAAAACGGATTGAAGCAGCTGTTGCTACAATCACTGAAGACACACTTATCAATGTTTGGAAAGAACTTGGCTATAGACTTGATGTGTGCCGTGTGACAAATGGTGCAATAAGGTTCTCGATAAAACTGTTTGAGTTGCTCTTTCATTTAATATATCATTTATAACTGTAAGTTTAATATAATAAATATTATAAAGTGTTAAAACCCCGACATCCCGATATTGATTTATAAACACCCTGTATAGTAATTCACACCGCCTTATGGGTGGCATGAATTACTTTGGTTTAAATTTGAGTGAAGGCCTTACGTTGCTATTATTATTAAAACTACTATTGAAGCCTTTAAATAAAATCGCAAAATATATTGGGTATATTTATACAGTGCTACGTAACGTAGCTGCTCCGCTACAGTGCTCCCAGTACTCCACAGCAGGCAATGGAAACCATTGCATTAAAGACACATAACTTATATCCACAGGACATGTGGCTTCTAATTGGGAAAGTGTCATGATGGTCTCTCCATTGGCAAATGATATCAGACTAGTTCTCCATTCGGATTTCCGGGAAAGATTGGCAAGCCGAGAATGACCATGAGAAAAAGACTCAATAACTGACTAAAAGATGACGTTCTACTAGTCGAGGTATAGAATGTCAGTCAAGATATAGTGGAGATCAGTGAAGTGAAACAAAAATAAGTCAAGGATTTCTGGTCAGATGAGTATAGTGCAACATAAACAGCAGCACGAAATGGTGTAACGGGAATCGATTTCATTATGGAGTTAATGTGAATCGTTCAGTGACAGATTGCTCTCGTCGGAACCAACAGCAAACCAACTCCGACATTACTTTACGTATACATGACGACGTCACAAACAGAATACTAAGAGACAGAGAAAGTATATGAGGATACTGAACTGGTAATTCAGTATTTAAAGGCAGATGAAAATCTAGTAGTAACAGGGATTTGGGATGGGGTTGTAGGGGAGGATATAGAAGAAGGAATAGCGGAAGAGACTCACCCAAATGCAGATATGAACTCAGTTATAACGAAATTTAGTCGTAATGAAAAGTAGGTGGAAGTTCAGGAGACTAGTCAGGAAGAACCAAATGTGCAAGGAAGTGGGATACGGAATGAAGATATACGCTTAAAGTTCGCTGAGGACATCGAAGCTGCGATAATTAATAGTTCAGTAGGCAGTCCAGCTGAAGAGGAATGGACACCTCTAAAAAGGGCAATCACAGAAGTTAGAAAGAAAGCTGTAGGTAGAAGGAAGGTAGCTGCGAATAAAGCATGGATAATAGAGGAAATACTTCAGTTTATCGACGAAAGAAGGAAGTAGAAAAATTTTCCGGGAAATTCAGGAATACAGAAATACGACTCATTAAGAACGAAATAAATATGAAGAGCAGGGATGCTAAGGCGAAATCGAAAAAGAAATGAATGTCGGAAGGCAGGACTGAACATTCGGTGTAATTAAAAGCAAGGCCGGTAATATTAGGAGCGCAAAGTTAAATGCAGAGGAGAGAACGGATACGTGGAAGGAACACATCGAAGGCCTCTACGAGGTGGAGAACTTGTCTGCTGACGTGACAAGAAGAAACAGGGCTAGACAGGTGATAGGGGATCCACTATTAGAATCAAAATTTAAAAGAGCTTTCAAAGACTTACGATCAAATACGGCAGACGCTATTGATAACATTCCAATGGAGTTTATAAAGTCACTGGGGAAGTGACAACAAAACGACTATTCATGTTGGTGTGTAGACTGAATGAGATTGGCGTCATACCATCTGACTTTCGAGAAAACGTCATTCACACAATTCCGAAGATCGCAAGAGCGGAGAAGTGCGAGAATCAAAGCAGTTGCTGACAAGAATAATATACAGAAGAAGGAGGAAGAAAATTAAGAATCTGTTAGAAGACAATCAGTTTGGCTTCAGGAAGAGTAAAGGCACCAGAGGGACAGCTCTCACGTTGCAGTTGATAGTGGAAATAAAACTCAAGAAAAGTCAAAATACGTTTATTGGATTTTTCTTCTGGAAAAAGCGTTCGACAAGTAAAATGGTGGAAGTTCTTCGAAATTCTGGGAAAAATCGGAATATACTGTAGGAAAAGACGGGTAATATGTAGTATGTACATGAACCGAGAGGGAATACTAAGACTGGAAGAGCAAGAACGAAGTTCTCGGATTAAAAACAGTGTAAGACAGAAATGTAGTCTTTCGCTTCTACTGTTCAATTTACGCATCGAAAAAGCAACGACGGAAATAAGTGTTTAAGAGTGGGGTCGAAATTCAGAGTGAAAAGATGCCAATGATACCATCTGCTGATGACATTGCTATTCTCTGTGAAATTGAAAAAGAATTACAGGATCTGTCGAATGGAATAAACATTCTAAGGAGAACAAAATATCAAATGAGAGTAAATCTAAGAAGACGGAAGAAATAACGAGTAGCAGATATGAGAAGAGCGAGACCCTTAACACCATAATTGGGGATCAGAAAGCAGTTGAAGTTACGGAATTCTGCCACCTAGGGAGCAAATAGCCAAGGAGGACATATAAAGCAGATTATCACTGGTGGAAAGCATTCCTGGCAAAGAGAAATCTGTTAGTATGAAATATAGGTTTTAACTACAGTTTTTTTTTTTTTTTTTTTTTTTTTTTTTTTTTTAAGAATGTAGCCGGCCGGTGTGGCCGTTCGGTTCTAGGCGCTTCAGTCTGGAACCGCGTGACCGCTACGGTCGCAGGTTTTCGAATCCTGCCTCGGGCGTGGATGTGTGTGATGTCCTTAGGTTGGTTAGGTTTAAGTAGCTCTAAGTTCTAGGGGACTGATGACCACAGATCTTAAGTCCCATAGTGCTCAGAGACATTTGAACCATTTCTTTTAGAACGTACGTTTGGAGCAAAGCATTAAATTAGGTGGACTGACAAGGTAAGGAATGAGTAGGTTCTCCGGAGAATCGGAAAGGATACAAGGAAAACATCAACAAGACGAAGTTACGGTATGATAGGACATCCGTTAAGATATCAGGAAATTACTTCCATGGTGCCAGAAGGAGGTGCAGAGGGTAAAAGGTGTAGAGGAAGATAGAGTTTGGAATACATCCGGCAGATAATTGAGGACATAGGATTCAACTGCTACTCTGCAGTGAAAAAGTTGGCGCAGCAGAGGAATTCGTAGCGGGCCGCATCAAGCCATTCTGAAGACAAACTATTTAAAAAAAAAATTGAAAATAAAGATACATTAAGACTATTTATATAGTTTTGCAGATTCTAATACATGGGAACATATTGGTGCTGTAAATAAAATTGATATCAACACTGGGAAAGAAAACAACATTTCACTGTACAGTATGACAATGTTGTCAGATGGTATGGACATCGAAATGAAACGTTAATTACTATGCAATAGTTTAAAATTGCTACCTCTGTTTGTAGCTGTTTGAATTCCCACAGTTTTTTTGGGATGCGGAAACTGAGATTGCTCTCTAAAGTCGTGACACCTTCATCTGCTGTTGTGTCAGGCTACAAGATCATAAAATACACTGGCATAGAGGTAGGTGCGTCCATTCATCTCAGATTTGTAGAACATTTCGGTCCACAGACCTCCGTAACCGTATTCGAAATCAATAACAACATTTACTCACCTGCCGGCTCAAATTCAAAGGCGTTACTTATTGACATTCGAAAGCATTAAAAACAAATTATACTGGACTATGAATTTATTTGCGTTGGTACTCAGATGAATCAGAAATTACAGACTTGGATAAAACTTGACATCTTAGTGTATCAGCATAGAAATGCAATAGCGGCTTCGAATAAAATACGACCTTGACGTCACCTCCCCTTCCCCCTCCCACTTCCCTCCCTTCATCCACCCCTCCTGTTTCCTCCACAATTGCCCCACCCCTGTCAGATCCCTTCCTCTTCTCTCAGTTATCTGTCATGCCCTTTATTTGGAAATGCGCCAGAGAACTTCCAAGCCAGCACACATATTTAATTCTCCTGTTCATCGCTCGTCCAATAGCAATCATCTCTTCCATAAGACCATTCAATTTTTTGGAAATAGGCCAGGTAAAGAGTTTCCTATGGCAAGAGTGGTTGAGAGCACTGACGAAATTCTCGTTCACTGGCAATGGCAACTGCGTAGTTGTCCACCAAATACGTTGGAAGAGGTAGTTTTTTGCTCACCTGCATACAACCAAGTCCTTATGCAGTGTGGGATGCAGTCTCATGCGAATGTTATCACACATCGTTAGTCCTGTCACAGCTCAGGATTTCCCTATCATATCAGTACATCCAATAACACTTTTCAACTGCTTCTTAAGCCATGTTTCTTCCTTGGAAAGAGGCCAATCAGAGAAATTTCAAGCCAAGGGTATAGTGAAAGAAGTCTTGCCTCTAATAAACAAGATTACAAAGCATTTCTTAAGTAAATAAGATGTCAGGGGTAGATTGGCACAGGTGAAAAACGATTTCTTCAATATTAAAGACTTGCTCTATCAGATATTTGTTTGTGAATGAAACCGACGTTGTAAAGTTTCTGCCATGATAGGATATTAAACTCTTCAGAAGCTTTCTTTGCGTAATGTTTAGCAACATCGTTAAGGGAACAAAGATAATCATGCTCGAGGCCTTAAAAAACACATTTGAAGATAACGGGGCAAGTTTAAGCCAAACCAAGAAGAAATACGCCATTTCTGGAAATTCTAGCACGGTTATTCAGAATGCGAGACTTTACTCTTTATATAAAACATGTACGTTATTGGTACATATGAATAATTAAGACCATAACAATATCTTGATGTAAAGAAGCAAGTACTAAACTAAAACTTCTTGCAGAATAAATGTGTGCACCGGACGGAGATTCGAACTTGGTACCTAAACCTTTGGGGTTCGGGGGGAGGGGGGGTGGGGGAGGGGCAAGTGCTCTACCGGCTGAGCAACCCTAACACCAGTCACCACCTCTCCTCACAGCTGTACTTCTACCATGTCTTCGTCTACTACCTCCAAAATTTCACAGAAGATCTTCTGCGAAACTTGCAAGACCAGCCCTCCTGGAAGAAGGATATTGGGGAAATATGGATTAGCCACAGCAAGGGAAGTGTTTCCAGAATTAAATTTTCACTCTGCAGCGGAGTGTGCCTAGATTCGAAACTTCCTGGCAGATTAAAACTGTGTGCCGGACTGGGACTCGAAAGTGGAACCTTTGCCTTTCGCGAGCAAGTGCGAGGGCAAAACCGTGGGGGCTGCTTGTGAGTTGTTCTGGGGTGGCTCATTTGGTAAAACACTTGCCCACAAAAGGCAAAACCGAAAAAAAGGAGCTGTGGCAAGCAACCAAACAGAACATGTCTCAGACGTCACGTTTGTCAGAAGACGAGCGGCTGACAGATTGTGGAACGAGACACGGAGCAGTGGGACAGGAAGCAAGAAGCCAGTCGCTGCCGCAGCAGCTGGTATTGCTGCGAGAAGTCACTGGCACGCCAACAGCCAAGCTTCTCCGAGTCTCGGTCTAAACTACACTACTGGCCATTAAAATTGCTACACCAAGAAGAAATGCAGATGATAAACGGGTGTTCATTGGGCAAATATATTATACTGGAACTGACATACGATTACATTTTCAGGCAATTTGGGTGCAAAGATCCTGAGAAATCAGTACCCAGAACAACCACCTCTGGCTGTAATAACGCCCTTGATACGCCTGGGCATTGAGTCAAACAGAGCTTGGATGGCGTGTACAGGTACAGCTGCCCATGCAGCTTCAACATGATACCACAGTTCATCAAGAGTAGTGACTGGCGTATTATGACGAACCTGTTGCTCGGCCACCATTGAGCAGACGTTTTCAATTGGTGAGAGATTTGGAGAATGTGCTGGCCAGGGCAGCAGTCGAACATTTTCTGTATCCAGAAAGACCCGTACAGGACCTGCAACATGTATCCTGTTGAAATGTAGGGTTTCGCAGGGATCGAATGAAGGGTAGGGCCACGGGTCGTAACACATCTGAAATGTAACGTCCACTGTTCAAAGTACCTTCAATGAGAACAAGAGGTGACAGAGACGTGTGACCAATGGCACGCCATACCATCACGCCGGGTGATACGTCAGTATGGCGATTACGAATACACGCTTCCAATGTGCGTTCACCGCGATGTCGCCAAACACGGATGCGACCATCATGATGCTGTAAACAGAACCTGGATTCATCCGAAAAAATGACGTTTTGTCATTCGTGTACCCAGGTTCGGCGTTGAGTACACCATCGCAGGCGCTCCTGTCTGTGATGCAGCGTCAAGGGTAACCGCAGCCATGGTCTCCGAGCTGATAGTCCATGCTGCTGCTAACGTCGTCGAACTGTTCGTGTAGATGGTTGTTGTCTTTCAAACGTCCCCATCTGTTGACTCAGGGATCGAGACGTGGCTGCACGATCCGTTACAGCCATGCGGATAAGATGTCTGTCATCTCGACTGCTAGTGATACGAGGCCGTTGGGATCCAGCACGGCGTTCCGTATTACCCTCCTGAACCCATCGATTCCATATTCTGCTAACAGTCATTTGATCTCGACCAACGCGAGCAGCAATGTCGCGATACGATAAACCGCAATCGTGATTGGCTACAATCCGACCTTTATCAAAGTCGGAAACGTGATGGTACGCATTTCTCCTCCTCATACGAGGCATCACATCAACGTTTCACCAGGCAACGCCGGTCAACTTCTGTTTATGAGAAATCGGTTGGAAACTTTCCTCATGTCACCACGTTGTAGGTGTCGCCACCGTCGCGAACCTTGTGTGAATGCTCTGAAAAGCTAATCATTTGCATATCACAGCATCTTCTTCCTGTCGGTTAAATTTCGCGTTTGTAGCACGTCATGTTCGTGGTGAAGCAATTTTAATGGCCAGTAGTGTACGTAACTTCCTCAAGCTCGTAGCGCCTGGGGCAACAATAATCAGACAGGCTCATTCCCGGGAGTGAAGATGGCTGCCACTGGCTCAACTGCTAGTGTAGAGAAAGGATGTGCCCCCGTTTTGTAAAACAGACCACATGAAATCAAACACATTCAGGGAAGGTGTTTTTGAGAGTAGTGTTCATCTTCAGTATCTCATGATTTACACATAATGCAAAAGGCTATGCACAGAATTTGCGAGCTTCAGTTTATGGAGGTTTCGTACACTGCCATTGCGGACATCATGGAATTCACTCCTCTTTTTTTTCTTTTTTCTGGTAAATGACTAGTTGAGAGGAGCTACGAAGGAGATAGGAAGAATGCAGCATATAGCGTTAACAAGACGTCACCAAGTGAGTGGATGTAAGGGGCGGTCAAGAAGTTCACGTTGAACGGCATTGCTGCTATCTGTAGGCAACGTAGCGCGACCCCTGATGCAGGTATGTAACCATCAACTATGTAACCACCAACACGTAGGCAGGGGATTAGTATGGGATTCGTTTCTTTCCAACATTGGTATGGTAAATACGGAAAAGTGAACTATGGAGATGTAATTACCAAATGTGCTTAAACAGGACCAACGTGCTGTTATTCTTTCATTAGCTGCCGAAGGATAAACACTGGTAGACATCCATCAGAGAATGAAGAGTTTGCATGGGTGAGCATTAGAGAATGAAGAGTGTCTATGAGTGAGCATGTCTGACGAAAACCACCGCCGAGGAATGTAGCGCCATGATGCATGCTGGTTGCGATTCACCTCAGTACGCCGGTCGATCTGGGAGACCAGCCTCATTCGTTCAGGGAACCTGGTGTCTCCATCACTGGGGAACGGTACTGGTATAAAGCTGTGCTGGGGAACAGGTATTCATTCGCAACTTTTTGAAGTAAATATTAGTTATACATTGAAACAAACAATATTTAGTGACTCTTTTCTAGTATTAACTGAGTTTGAAAATTGGCTGTTACATTGCAACTTTCATGTTTTAATTTGCTATTTCTCACTTTCCAATTATTTCGCGTACTTGTTCTTGCAGGGCTACGGCTGAGGTGCTATTCTGTACCTATTATTATCGATTACCAAGAGCTTGCGCTTGCGCCCGGGGGGGGGGGGGGGTAGTCTGTAGGGTTTACAGGACATGCATATTTTGTCGGTGAACGAGCCAATTAGATCGCTTGGCTTGAGTTTTGAATAGTCTACTCCTGCCGGGTAGAATGACGCCCCTGCTGTCGGATGCCGCGTGTTGCTGCACGCTGGCCGGTGATGTGGTGAGATGTTGCTAGGTTGTGTGTATACAATAATTCGCTACGAACTTGTGATTTGTTGTTCACTACATTCTTGATTCCCATCGCGAAGCTTTGTAAGTTTTACGTTGGAGAATCTGCTTGCTGTTAATTCATCCAAAGGACAATACAATCAATAGAGTCACTCTCTCTTTTAGTGAAGCTGTGTAAGTGGTTTGCGATGTATGTTGGATCATACTAGTTCATTTTCTTACACTTTGACTGTCTGTAATACCACTTGTCCTCCATGATCCTGTAATATCTGTACCGTTGTGACTTTTTCACTTTACTGAAATCACTTATATGAATTTACATCGAAAGATTCTTTTCAATTATTCTTCTTGTTACGCATATTCTTATTTCAATAAATTAGGCTTACTTGTGTTCGATATCTGGTGCATTGGTACCTGAACTGAAAGCATGCTGTTTAACCTCCTCCCGTGGTATAGCTTGATGATTTTCTCGTTACAGTTTACGTTAACAACTGCCGCAACCACTACGAATATCAAGCTTTAAATTTACTCGAATGATTTCAAAAAGGAAGGTAGGAATTTGAGGAGATGCAAGAAGCAGAGACGCAATGCTTGTTCTGCAGAAAGTGTATTTATGTCATATGTATCACTGCAACAAACTGTGTGAACGTTCCTTCTGCACTGCAAAAGGCTGTACACTATGTTGCTTAAACATTGCAATGGTTATGAGATATGATATATGGTATGAATGCTTATGCTTACTTATATTCAGTTTCGTTTTACCATGCCGAATTTAAACAGTTGCGCTTATAAAGTAAGTGTTAAATGTATATGTAAATGGCCATATAAAGAGTGTATGGAAAAGGTTCGGGAAAGTTTTCATGAAACATTCCTCACACAGAGCGGAATAAAATGTTTTATACAATCATGGCTTCAGAAATGTTTTACTTCCATGTTAGAGCTCATTTTCTGTTTCTCTTCATAATCACTGTAATCATGGGAAACACACACAAACAGATAGTACCAACGTTACATGAAATGTTGAAAATGCCCTCTTGGTTACGTTTGGCTAGAAGGTACAGGGTTGTAATTCTTAGTTTCACCGCCAGCGTTTCTTGTTGCTACTGAACGAAGGTAATGTTAACTTGTGATTCACTTCATTACCTGTGTTGAGATTGGACCAACTTCAATGCTCTACTAGCATCAAGCCGTTAGCGTCAACCCTTTAGCGTTCATCACGGATTTGGTTTCTGGCACAGCGTAATGGGAGTTTACTCAAATGCTGATTCTTGCAGATTCCCGTTTGTTGTTAGTTACGGATTAGCATGTGGTAACGACCGCGGCACTCAACGTTTGTATCGGGAGAGATTTCCAGGAGGACGTTGCCCCGAGAAGAGGGCTCTTGAAACAATCAATCGTCGTCTTAGGAAGGATGGGATGCTCAAGCCTCCTATTCGCGATTGTGGGTGGCCTAGGAGAACGAGGACACCTCGGCTGGAGGATGAACGTCTTTGCAGTTCACGACAACTCTAGTGACAATGGAAGCCAATTATCTGCAAGAAGTAATGCTGACCTCATAAATGTCTAGAGAGTGCTACATGAAATCCTGTTGTACCCGCACCATGCACAGCGTGTGCAGGTACTATCAGTAGTTAGTTTTCCTGCGCGAGTGCACTTCTGCGAATGATTCATTCAACAATGTGTCATCCTTCACTACAATGCAAATGTGCTTACACGGATACGCTTCGTCTCAAAGTAGATGATTAATGTGTTGAAAAGATGTATAAACTGAGACTTCACATGTAAATAAACTGTTTCCGTATGCAAATCCATATTTTCTTTCTCTAAACGTGAGGAATGTTGCCTGGAAGTCTGACCTTACCTTCTCGTTACACCCTCTAGTCTTTGTAGTTAGAGTACGTTCTAAAATTTGATTCATGTGCCAAATCATGTATATGAGAGTACATACTCTTCCAGTCACAGCATATTCCGATTATTTTCACATGCAATCCGAACTTAAACACCTAACAATTTCCTTACAAGCTTAAAGACGTCCAGGTAGGTGATAATCGTCTTTTAGTGTTGTTGTTGAAAGTTAATCTAGAATAGAGGAAAACATAATGCAAGTGTAACTTTTCGATGAGTGTGTGTCATAAACCAGAGAGTTGGGGTGGCAGTGCCTTGCGGACTTCTCCTCAAAATACGAAAGCGTAAAAAGTGGAGTCAATGGCAGCTGAATCCCATTGGTCTTTAGTGTTATAGAGATTTTGGAGACCCCTACTTCCGAGGTCCAGCTGCACCTGTCAGTGAATACGTACATTTCCCTAGTTAGTGACTGTAATTACGACCGTGGGAAAGTTACGCTATTGCATCTTGCACGACGTCACACTCAGACCGAACACTGATTGCCAAAATATCGCTATGATCTTAGGAGAAAGACAGTTTTGTGAAATTTTTATCGCTTGGCAAAGCCAGAAAAGCCGCCCGAAGTATCCAGGATGCACTACACATTTGTTCTATAACATCGTGATGTCATCCCAAGCGGTGGTGTCTCGAAAATTCTGAAAATGCGCGTCTGAAGTACAGCTTTGTAAGCAAGTGAGGCGTTGTATGCTCAGCCATTGTCCCTTACAACCATTTGGTTCGCATTATTCTGTTACAAGTAACGCAGCACTGTCCTGCACATTCTGCACACTGTGCTGTGGCCATGACGGAGTGGGTCTCAACTTACGGCAGACCGCTAGACTCACCCCGCCGCTGCCGGGAAGATGTTTGAGAGAGTGGTGGTGCAGTAGGCGCCGTGCCGGCCCCGGCGACAGTTTCGGCCGTCGGGGCGCCGCTCGTCGTCAGAGACGGTATCTTAGCCGGCTGAATGGGGGAGGCGGCCCTCCCGAGTGCCCGCTTAACGGCGGACGCAGACATTGTCAGTCTCATCCAATTTTCCTTCTGATTGCTGCTCCGCATTTATGATTTCCATAACGGGGTTGCGAGGGCGCGTTCACGTCGCTTCAGTGCCCGCTTCTCTCGTAAAATGTTATTTCCGAAAACATTTCTTACTGGCGACGTCGCTCACCTTTTGTCTTTTCCCGAGGTGTAATGACTAATTTCGGATCTCATTCGGAATTTTTTTTTCTTTTATCTCTTTCGGAGATATGTTGTGAAACGACTAAGCACGCGGAATACTACTTTTCTTATAAATGGCTATAGCTGGTGCTTCGAGACTTCTTATTGTAAAGGAGTTGGTTGGTACTTAACAGGCCGCATGACTTTTATCGAGATGTATGAGAGTGTCGTACTGATATAAATCTTTTTCCACAAGTATATTACGTCGATTAAACGAGGATGGACCATCAAGAGTCTGCACTGTTCCTTCTCCTCCTGTATTTGAACGTTGCACTTAGCAAATTTACGGGTTCGTCTGGAATTTCATTTCCATCAAATCAGATAAAATGTATTGAAGAAAAAATCTTAGCCTGCATGCACCACTGACGTCTTAGAAAATATAAGCTCTGCATTATCACGATTTTTAGATCATTTCCGCACAGTTACTGATATGTCACCCAGGAATTCCCAGAGAATTTCTCTATGATGTTAGTATCTTACCGACCACAGGGATGAATGATCTCCAATTCCCAGGTCTACAACCAGTGACGAATCCAGTGTATATAGAAAATAGATACATAATGCAAATTAGTCGATTCAATTATAAAAATAAAAACCGTTTGATTCAACGTAGTCGCCATGTTTTGAGAGAAAAACTGTGATGTTAAGGTGCAATTTATCTTTGATTAGGTCTTATCCTATCACAGACGATGTCACGTCTCCTTACAGGTGAAGCACAAAATCATTTGGCACTGGAGTGAAGGAAGCTTAAATTACAAGCTTGGTAATGGAACAGGTAAGTCTATTCGCAGACACTGAGACTTCCAGGAAGATAGTACTAGTTCCGGCCGTTTTATCAATTCAGTATGTTTCCAAAGGGAGAAGCTATGCTCACACCGCTCACTGGTATTGAGCACACCAATATGTGAGCTTTCTTTTCACCAACGAGTCGAGACTTATTGTCCATAGTGCCAGAAGACAACTTTCGAACTGGGGAAAATCTGTAACCGTTTATGATCCTTCAGACATGCCAGATACGAAAGCTTTCAGATGAGGCAGCGTTTGTTTTTAGGGTGGAATATCTGGAAGTGCAGGAGATAATGTTTTTTGTGCAACTTCAATGTGTAGATATGCAGAGGTGTCGATGTCAACGTAAGCACTAATGCGGATGCATTAGCTGAATTCATTCCGGGTGTTGACAGCACCATTTCTTCGACGAATATCTTCAATGGCTGGCCTGCTGGGTATCCTGAACTGAATCACACAGACAAAATTTTAGATGCTCTTGGGAAATATATTCCGACACGCAGTCCTCCTCACATCATTGCTACATCGGGTGCAAATTTTTAAATTAAGAAGAGCAATAATTGTCTATAACAGTCAGAGGTATCAATGCTGATGGAGTTAAACACATTCTGTCCTAATATTACTCACACTGTATCAAACTCACATATACAGCTTGTACATTTCAGACACTTTCTAAGTTCAAACAAAACTATATAGTGGAAATTTGTATTTCTGCTTTGTCACTTGTACACCATGTATGACAACTTTCGTCAGACTCGACACGTAACCACATTAGACACTACAATGTATTTTTTATTTGTCCTCGATTTATGAAAAACAATGTTGTTGGTTAACTGAACTAAACAGAATTATTGAATTCTGACCCAATGGAGCGTATTTAGCCATCGTATCGGACTGCTCAGCAAACATTCCCCAATTCCATGCTGGAAGAGTTCATATCGACCGCATGTGTGTGTGTGTTTATGTGTGTGTGTGTGTGTGTGTGTGTGTGTGTGTGTGTGTGTGTGTGTGAGTGTGCTTGTGTCTGTGTGTGTTCGCATGTGTGAGAGAAAGAGGGAGAGAGAGAGAGAGAGAATGTATGTATGTCCGTTTGCGTCCAAATTCACTTCCTTTTTCACCTCTTTGCAGTAACACTTCTTAGTGTAATCTGCGTTCTTCTAAGACTTTCCAACGGAACGCTTATGAATTTCTTTCTCATACTTAGGCTTTTAATGTCCAGTATTTTGAATTCTTTTGTTGAAGAAACATTTCTCGTGTTAGTATATTGCTTTTCTGCAGTCGTTCTGTGTTATTTTACACTGCAAACCGTAAATTGATATTTAGCAAACCATTATCTTTCTTTGTAAAAAAATTTTCAAATTTGCGTGAAATCTTACGGGAATTAACTGCTAAGGTCATCAGTCCTTAAGCTTACACAGTACTTAACCTAAATTATCCTAAGAACAATAACAAATCTCATGACCGAGGAAGGACTCGAACCTCCGCCAGGACCAGCAGCACAATATATGACTGCAGCGCCTTATACCGCTCGGCTAATCCCGTGCGGCCCCTTCTTTGTAATCCCGTTCATCATTTTCATGTGTAACTTGTTCATCCATGTATATCCTTCATTGTAAACAACGTATCTTACCGATCACGTATGACCATAGCGCTTACACAAGTACCGTTTCCTCAGTACCGTTCCGTAGGGTAAAAGGACGTGTCGTGGAAGACCAACACTGGTGTTTATACCCTTGTATACCTATTCCTTTGGCCAACACATGTACACACACATTGTGTGGTACAAGAGTTGTAAATAGTTAAAAGTACTCACTTTATTCTTTGTATTCTTTTCTAATAAATCTAAATTTATTTATTTCAATTGAGTACTAAGCACAAGTCATACTTGTTGTTGTTGTTGTTGTGGTCTTCAGTCCTGAGACTGGTTTGATGCAGCTCTCCATGCTACTCTATCCTGTGCAAGCTTCTTGGTCTCCCGCTACGATTTTTACCCTCCACGCTGCTCTCCAATGCTAAATTTGTGATCCCTTGATGCCTCAGAACATGTCCTACCAACCGGTCCCTTCTTCTTGTCAAGTCGTGCCACGAACTCCTCTTCTCCCCAGTTCTATTCAATACCTCCTCACCGAGCGAGGTGGCGCAGTGGTTAGACACTGGACTCGCATTCGGGAGGACGACGGTTCAATCCCGCGTCCGGCCATCCTTATTTGGGTTTTCCGTGATTTCCCTAAATCACTCCAGGCAAATGCCGGGATGGTTCCTCTGAAAGGGCACGGCCGACGTCCTTCCCCATCCTTCCCTAATCGGATGAGACCGATGACCACGCTGCCTGGTCTCCTTCCCCAAACAACCAACCAACCAACCAATACCTCCTCGTTAGTTATGTGATCTACCCATCTAATCTTCAGCATTCCTCTGTAGCACCACATTTCGAAAGCTTCAATTCTCTTCTTGTCCAAACTATTTATCGTCCATGTTTCACTTGCATACAAATACTTTCAGAGACGACTTTCCTCACACTTCAATCTATACTCGATGTTAACCAATTTTTCTTCTGCAGAAACGCTTTCCTTCCCGTTGCCAGACTCTATTTTATGTTCTCTCTACTTCGACCATCATCAGTTATTTGGCTCCCCAAATAGCAAACTTCCTTTACTACTTAAAGTGTCTCATTTCCTAATCTAATTCCCTCAGCATCACCTAACTTAATTCGACTACATTCCATTATCCTAGTTTTGCTTTTGCTGATGTTCATCTTATATCCTCCTTTCAAGACACTGTCCACAACGTTCAACTGCTCTTCCAAGTCCTTCGCTGTCTCTGACAGAATTAAAATGTCATCGGCAAACCTCAAAGTTTTTATTTCTCCTCCATAGATTTTAGTACCTATTCCGAATTTTTCTTTTGTTTCCTTTACTGCTTGCTCAATATACAGATTGAATAACATCAGGGAAAGTCTAAAACCCTGTCTCACTCTCTTCCCAACCACTGCTTCCCTTTCATGTCCCTCGACTCTTGTAACTGCCATCTGGGTTCTGTACAAATTGTAAATAGCCTTTCTCTCCCTGTATTTTACCCCTGCCACATTCAGAATTTGAAAGTGAGTATTCCAATCAACATTGTCAAAAGCTTTCTCTAAGTCTACAAATGCTAAAAACGTAGGTTTGCCTTTCCTTAATCTTTCTTCTAAGATAAGTCGTTAGGTCAGTATTGTCTCACGTGTTCCAACATTTCTACGGAATGCAAACTGATCTTCCCCGAGGTCGACTACTACCAATTTTTCCATTCGTCTGTAAAGAATTCGTGTTAGTATCTTGCAGCTGTGACTTATTAAACTGATAGTTCGGTAATTTTCACAACTTTTAACACCTGATTTCTTTGGGATTGGAATTATTATATTCTTCTTGAAATCTGAGGGTATTTCGCCTGTCTCATACATCTTGATCACCAGATGGTAGAGTTCTGTCATGAATGGCTCTCCCAAGGCCGCCAGTAGTTCTAATGGAATGTTGTCTACTCCCAAGGCCTTGTTTAGACTCAGGCCTTTCAGTGCTCTGTCAAACTCTTCACGCAGTATCGTATCTCCCATTTCATCTTCATCTACATCCTCTTCCATTTCCATAATATTGTCCTCAAGTACACCGCCCGTGTATTGACCCTCTATATACTCCTTCCACCCTTCTGCTTTGCCTTCTTTGCTTAGGACTGGGTTTCGATCTGAGCTCTTGATATTCATACAAGTGGTTCTCTTTTCTCCAAAGATCTCTTTAATTTTCCTGCAGGCAGTATCTATCTTACCCCTTATGAGATATGCCTCTACATCCTTACATTTGTCCTCTAGCCATCCCTGCTTAGCCATTTTGCACTTCCTGTCGATCTCATTTTTGAGACGTTTGTATTCCTTTTTGCCTGCTTCATTTACTGCATTTTTATATTTTCTCTTTTCATCAATTAAATTCAATATTTCTTCTGTTACCCAAGGATTTCTACTAGTCCTCGTCTTTTTACCTACTAGATCCTCTGCTGCCTTCACTACTTCATCCCTCAGAATTACCAATTCTTTTTTTACTGTATTTCTTTCCCCAATTCCTCTCAATTGTTCCCTTATGCTCTCCCTGAAACTCTGTACAACCTCTGGTTTAGTCAGTTTAATCAGGTCCCATCTCCTTAAATTCCCACCTTTTTGTAGTTTCTTCAGTTTTAATCTACAGTTCATAACCGATAGATTGTGGTCAGAGTCCACATCTGCCCCTGGAAATGTCTTACAATTTAAAACCTGGTTCCTTAATCTCTGACTTCCCATTATATAATCTATCTGATACCTTCTAGTATCTCCAGGAGTCTTCCATGTATACAACCTTCTCTTATGATTCTTGAACCAAGTGTTAGCTATGATTAAGTTATGCTCTGTGCAAAATTCTACCAGACGGATACCTCTTTCATTTCTTAGCCCCAATCCATATTCACATACTATGTTTCCTTCTCTCCCTTTTTCCTACTGTCGAATTCCAGTCACCGATGACTATTAAATTTTCGTCTCCCTTCACTACCTGAATAATTTCTTTTATCTCATCATACATTTCATCAATTTCTTCATCATCTGCAGAGCTAGTTGGCATATAAACTTGTACTACTGTAGTAGGCGTGGGCTTCGTGTCTATCTTGGCCACAATAATGAGTTCACTTTGCTGATTGTAGTAGCTTACCCGCACTCCTAAGTCATACTTAGGTTGTCATTACAATGTGCACACAAGTAATATTTTAAAGAAATAATGCCGCGCAAGTAAGCAATCTGTAAAACAGTAACAATTGACCATGCTCGTCGTTATCCTACTAATGCACTGATTCAAACGTTATGACAGTTTGTTGATTATTAGTATTTATATATGAACCGATGGCAGTTGAACTGCTCTACCACGGCTAAGCACATGGATAATGCGCAATTAGTGGGTTCATTCGAGAGGGAGGAAGTATTTAGGTACAACAGATGCATCATAAAAGAAGGAAGGGCCCTGAAAGCTCCTAGATACACTTCTTCTCATATAAGAACGAATTTTTTATTCAATCTTGACTCGTAAGGGGCTGGGCCGAAGCTAGTAGTTTTCTTGCATCCCACACTCGTCTGCCGTGCGTGCAATGCCCTACGTTCCTCGTAGCATACATTCTTTATTAACTCCTGAATTTAGATTGCCCACCGGAGGGATGCTATGAATACAGTACGGACACGCAGAGACGAAATATAAATCAAATAACGTGTTTTATCCACGGTGGAGAGCGTTTCAGAATCTATTGTGTCATCTCTTGAATGGCATGAAATACTGACCATTCGATTCGAGAGATTTCGTAAGATATGGAAATGTGTCACGATCAAAACATGAGTTTACTATAATAATTTGAAAACCTGCTGAAAGCACACGATACATTTATGAATAAATGTAATGATTACACTCTGCCAAGATATAGTAGGAGCGCTGGCACACGTGGTTTATAAAAGAGTGGATATGAAAACTAGGAAACTTCATGAGAGGGAGAGTAACTTCATTTCAATTGAGTTCCCACCACTCGAATATGAGTTCGTTCTGCATAGAATAATTTGGTCTGCTGACTGGTGCTGCCCACAACTACGAAAAAGTTACTACAATTATTATGACAATCACATGTGCCGACCATGCGAGATGAATGTTGAAGCACTAACGCGCGGGAAACGGTTACAATGTCCGCCATAGAGTTAACCAAAACACACACGTGAAACAAGGGTAGATTGCTGACCATGATCATTCAGCCAAATGGTTGCAGACTTTACTCAACACCAGCATGACACTGGAATTTATCACTAATAATCCCTAACATACTTACATCCCAAACATTCAGCAACAAATGCTACAAAAGCTCCCCAAAATGTATTTGTGTATGAAATTTAGCCCAAATGTACCTCCCACTCTAAAAAAAGTCTATGTATTACCAAAACTATACACCCACAAACTGTTATCCAACTAAAACTCGTGTCCTAACCTTTGACTAAACACAACCTAATTTGAACCGAACTATAACTAGTCTGAATACAATATGTGTTTATATTAAATACGCAACTGAAATACAACTATCCGGCTCCTGTCTTGACAACGTTGTAGTAGATTTCCCGAAAGCACAACAGCAAGCAGCAAGCGGACAACAGCTTAGCTCGATTTCTGTTTTTAAAATAAATATTCGAACTGTTGTATAACACATGGTGCAATGTGATAACAAGTAATGAGAACTCTTCTTTAAACAGTTTAATGGGGATAGTAACTATTCCTATGAAATGATATCCCAAGACAATGGTTTTAGAATGAAGAATTTATTAAGAAAGACAGAGTAAAGCTTTCCGTGATCTTCATACATAACAATAATCTGAACAATATTATGCTTAAGAAAGTGAACAATGATTTGAAACGTGTACACTAATAACAGAGAATTTCTATAAAAACCAAGCAGCTTAATCAATTTGTATCTTAATGCATGCCTCAGGGAAGTGGGGTGGTTTTTCTCTCAGCTCCGAGCAAGTGAAAAAAGTTAACTAGCTGCCAGTACTCATTCCTACAAATTAGGTGCGTATGCTGCAGTCTTAACTCCTACATCGTTTCATACGTATATAAAGCTTATCTCAAAATTTCTTCTGTTTAAAAGATAACATTATTTAAAATTTATATTCCTTTCACCTTTCTGTATATACATATATTCATCCTTGCTGTACTTAATAATAATTCTTACTTCATCTGACAGATACAATCACAAGTCAACACAGCACCACGAAATACACCAATCACCTACCACACTTCTATTAAAATGATACCAGACTGCGCAGAGACAAAGAATGTGCCACAACGAAACCAAAGATTGTTTAACAGTAACGTAGCTTGTTCTCTCTCTGACGTACACATCGATAACTTACAAAATCAAAAAGACAAGCCCACCTTCCCGGAGCAGAATTTGGCACGTGGTTAATTTTTGATTGGTATGGGACGAGGACAAAATTCTAAGCATTATGAATAGGAACATGCAAAACATGTTACAAACACAAAGAGAAAAGTCGCTTTGCGAGTATATGAGTTAAATAACTATAATTAAAAAATATTTGCGAATTCTAGAACATGTGAATGAAGTAATCAGTAGAATTCACCATAGCTAAACTATCATGTTTCATGACGTCTGTAAGAACGTTCTGCACAGGTCTATTTTGGAAGTTTGTGTGTCAAATTTTCTATTAAAGTAGTGTTGGTGATCTACACTGTTTTTTTAGAAGGCAGGAAGTTTAGAGCCTATGTCGCACAAGGTCTACATTTCTGAAGCACAGTCACGTATGATAGTAGTAATTTGCACGATAAAAGGAGACAGAAGAGTGTCTTTGTCACATACGATCGAATTTTCTCCAGCTCGTTGCAGTTATGTCAATGCTGTGAGAAGTTATGTGAAAGCAGACTCAGTGGGACTGGGACAATTCTCAGCTGGCAACCCTAAACACGCACAAACAGTAAAATACGGAGTAATATCTGCTTGAAGCAGTCTGTAGTATCGAAGAGCTCCTTACAAAACATAGTTGCAGCTTCTATCGATGAAGTATGCCAACATTTGGCAGAGAATATTTCAGTATATAATGAGTAGACATATTTCTTCTGCCCTGGCACATCTCAGTCATTTTTAGTGAATGATACATCAATTACAATTTGTTATCTTTACAGTACACAATTTCCGATGTTAAGACAGCACTAATAACATTTTACATCGTTGCACATATTGACTGCTCATTTAGTGTAATGGTAACAACAGATTTCTAACTCTATAGTAAAATTAAGAAAAAAGTCATTACAGTTTTACAGAAATGAATTACAGAATCTCAGACAAGTGAATCATGTGAAACAATGAGCAGTAATAGGCATGACAAGAAACAATTGTTATACGTGTACAGAATGACCTACAGAAAATTCTAAATCTATTCTAATAAATATGTTTGTTCAACATTAGTGACATACAAAAAAGTATAGAAAGTCAGGTAGAAAGAGACACATAAAGCTAGTGACCACACACAAGAAATTAACACATGATGATAGTGGCCACACACACAGATAAGGAGGACAAGTAAATAATTGGGAAAAACATGGATTAGGGAGTAAGCAAGACTGACATCACAGAATAATTTATGGAGTCAGTCAAACGTCAGTCAATTGTAACACCTAACATGATCAGTGATTAGCAGGCTATCTCGTTATGTTTCCTCCTTAAGTTTGTGTACCTCGTCATCATTTTACCTAGAATTTCATTAAACTTCCAATAAATACTACTGTTTACGTTATCTCTTTGCTTTTTTCTGTCATATATTTCATTCATTCTTATAAGTTACATTATTTAGTTCCATTCCCCTACCTAACCATTTGTCACTTTTGACCCACCTAATCATATTTCATCTGGTATTTATCGTACCTAATAATTTCTTCTCAAATTCATCGTTGTAACCATTTATTTACTCGGGTATATGTTGTACGACTTTTCTTACTTTTTTCCTCTTTACTTCCTCTTTACACATCTTTCAAGGCTCCTTACAGATCTCTCCCGACTTCTTCCACATCTTTCATGACTTACAAGAGCTCACTACAGTACTACACTTAACGTAATTATTATACTAATGGCGCCGCTTGCTATAGTAACAATTTATACAGCGAATATACAATATAAAGAAACTCAATAAATGACATAAATGTAACAGGTAAATTCAACCTGAAAATTCCTTAGGATAAAGCAATGCGCATTATTATTTTACATCATATGTATATACGAGAAGACAGACAGTCTGTAATGTTACACGTCTTAGTAGAAAAACATATATAAAAGAATCTTATTCTATGTCAAACAATAAAGCTGAAAAGGAAGCAAAAATCGTTATTATGTCACATGCGTCCTGCATCTGATTTCTCGTATTTCCTTTTGTTTTCTAAGTATATTGTCTGTCCATATCACACCTCGCGAGTGATGAATTTCATCTTCACTTCTAAAACTTTCCAAACACCTACGCTCATGGACAATATTGTTGTCATATCGTTTCATACATCTGTAAAGTTTATCTCAAAACTTTTTCTCTTCAGAAACAACACTGTTATTAAAAATTTATATTCCTTTCGCCTTTCAGTATTACATCATATACATCCTTGTTGTCCTTTACATAAACCTTTCTTCATCTAGCAGATAAAATCACAAGTCAACACAGCATTACACTACATCCATCACCTACCACACATGGACTAAGAATGTGCCAAACTGCGCAGAGGGAAACACTGTGCCACAGCAAGACCAAAGATAGTTTAACAGTAACAGAACTAGCTCTCTTTCTGACGTGCATGTCGATAACTTACAAAAATCAAAATGACTTGTCCACCTTGCAATGCTGAAGGCAGTGTGGCGGTTTTGCGTATCATCAACATGGACAAATGCAATGAATGTGGATGATATGATACTCTATGGTATTCTGCGGTTTGAATTCACTCTGTTATTTAGCAGTTGCATTGATTTGATTTTGTAAATGATACTGACAATATTATACATATGTATAATGCATTATTCATACTACAACTTCTCCCGGATAATTATTTTGTTCAAATTGCACAAGATTTCCACCTGAAGTAGTGTAATAATGCTGGCTGTAAGCTGTTTTCATATCATTAAAATTACAGATCGTACATCAGAGCTTTTATAATTTTTGTCTTCGATGGATTTAATTATTCTTAGCAAATTGATCATGAAAAGGAACCACAGAATACCACACTGACGTATGCTACCAGAAATATTTTTCTCCGTGATTCGTGAGTAGTATTTTGGCCTCATACATCAGCAATGAAATCTTGTTCAACAATAAATACCATCAGCACTGTTCTTAATAAATGCTGTCTGATTCGACAAATTTTTCTTTTATAAATAGAGTTCAGTACCACCGGTGCACATTTATTTCTTACACATCCGAATATTGTTTGCAGTTTCAAGTAATTTAAATTTACTGCTGAGATAAAAGTTAAGATGTCGGCCAACAAAAGATAGAGGATATCCTTTTTAATTAAGATTTTCCTTTGCTCAATAAATAATTATTCATTTAAACTGATGCCACAAAAAATTATTAATACTGTTTTGTAAATTAACTAACACAAACTCTTGATATTTCGACCAGAAGTACAGACGAAGTTTCTATATAATCACAACTAACAATGGCTGCGCTTCTTGCAGCTATGATAAGACAATTAATACAAAATTATAATTAAAAGAGGAAGTGATTTTTCAATAATTAATCATAAATAGTTTTAACGCATTTGGCTCTATTTGTTTTTTACCAGCAAACGAACATAAAAGTACAATAATCTTACGTTAAATGTTTTTCGTTCAACAGACCTCAAATTGATTCGCGTCTTGCGGCGGCGACGTACATCAGAAGAAGACGACAAAAGGGTACAAAACAAAAGAAAAAATGACATAGATTAACAAAGAATGTGAGACAAATATTGTCTCTGTTTTACATAATTATCATATTTTTAAGATATAATTACGTAATTGAATGAATATTATTGAGTTACGTAATTTTCCACAGGTTCATATTCCACTCGTAAAAATATATATACACTCCTGGAAATGGAAAAAAGAACACATTGACACCGGTGTGTCAGACCCACCATACTTGCTCCGGACACTGCGAGAGGGCTGTACAAGCAATGATCACACGCACGGCACAGCGGACACACCAGGAACTGCGGTGTTGGCCGTCGAATGGCGCTAGCTGCGCAGCATTTGTGCACCGCCGCCGTCAGTGTCAGCCAGTTTGCCGTGGCATACGGAGCTCCATCGCAGTCTTTAACACTGATAGCATGCCGCGACAGCGTGGACGTGAACCGTATGTGCAGTTGACGGACTTTGAGCGAGGGCGTATAGTGGGCATGCGGGAGGCCGGGTGGACGTACCGCCGAATTGCTCAACACGTGGGGCGTGAGGTCTCCACAGTACATCGATGTTGTCGCCAGTGGTCGGCGGAAGGTGCACGTGCCCGTCGACCTGGGACCGGACCGCAGCGACGCACGGATGCACGCCAAGACCGTAGGATCCTACGCAGTGCCGTAGGGGACCGCACCGCCACTTCCCAGCAAATTAGGGACACTGTTGCTCCTGGGGTATCGGCGAGGACCATTCGCAACCGTCTCCATGAAGCTGGGCTACGGTCCCGCACACCGTTAGGCCGTCTTCCGCTCACGCCCCAACATCGTGCAGCCCGCCTCCAGTGGTGTCGCAACAGGCGTGAATGGAGGGACGAATGGAGGCGTGTCGTCTTCAGCGATGAGAGTCGCTTCTGCCTTGGTGCCAGTGATGGTCGTATGCGTGTTTGGCGCCGTGCAGGTGAGCGCCACAATCAGGACTACATACGACCGAGGCACACAGGGCCAACACCCGGCATCATGGTGTGGGGAGCGATCTCCTACACTGGCCGTACACCACTGGTGATCGTCGAGGGGACACTGAATAGTGCACGGTACATCCAAACCGTCATCGAACCCATCGTTCTACCATTCCTAGACCGGCAAGGGAACTTGCTGTTCCAACAGGACAATGCACGTCCGCATGTATCCCGTGCCACCCAACGTGCTCTAGAAGGTGTAAGTCAACTACCCTGGCCAGCAAGATCTCCGGATCTGTCCCCCATTGAGCATGTTTGGGACTGGATGAAGCGTCGTCTCACGCGGTCAGCACGTCCAGCACGAACGCTGGTCCAACTGAGGCGCCAGGTGGAAATGGCATGGCAAGCCGTTCCACAGGACTACATCCAGCATCTCTACGATCGTCTCCATGGGAGAATAGCAGCCTGCATTGCTGCGAAAGGTGGATATACACTGTACTAGTGCCGACATTGTGCATGCTCTGTTGCCTGTGTCTATGTGCCTGTGGTTCTGTCAGTGTGATCATGTGATGTATCTGACCCCAGGAATGTGTCAATAAAGTTTCCCCTTCCTGGGACAATGAATTCACGGTGTTCTTATTTCAATTTCCAGGAGTATATATATATATATATATATATATATATATATATATATATATATATATCGTGGATGTTATAGCAGATGGCAACCTTAACTTCGTTCACTCCACAGTAAATGCATAGGACTTACACCGCGAATACATTCATAAACGTATAAGAATACGTAACTGAAACAGATGAATGATTCCCTACCAATAAAATAACCGTTACATCCGACCAACTCAAATCATACCACCTCAAGTTCCACAGAAAATAGCATACTCCTGGTTGGGCGGCGAACTCCAGCGGAGCTTAAGAACATGGGAGGGCCAGTTCACTTTTAGTAGGAATGGATCAAGCACGATAGCTCAGGATCGAGAGGTAACTACATTTCCTGACATCCCTGGAGGATCTCTTAAGCTTTGCACTACACTGTACAAGACAGCAAGTGATACTCTGTCCCACAACGGCATATATGAAAACATTCACACTTATAAATACCATTCAGGAACAGGGTGAGGAAGGAAACAGTTTACTGTTTATCAAAATTAATTAAACATGGAAGGCACGTACGCATTTTCTTTCAAAGGAATTCATCAAATAGCACAGAAGACTGCTGTGTAACTCATAAATGCAACAACAGTAAGAAATTTGAAAGTAAGCTGAAATAGACTCCTTTCAATTTAAAAGACATAAATGTTTAAATGAGTGTAATTTTAGATGTTAGATAGCTCTTTGTTCTCTTCTAACATTATAACATCAAGACCATTCTAATATATTCCTACTGTGCTGTGTGCTAGTAAATTAGGATCTCGCAGTTCCCAGTCTTAACCTTATTCTTCACCCTAATTTTCATGAGCTGCCTTCTACAACAGTTCGGTAATTATTTCAGATCGGCTAATTTCATTCATTTTCCGTACAAGTGTACAGATACCCTGTACTGTCAAGTCATAGCTTACAAATAGTTTTCTTTTATGCTTCATTTTGGTGTAGTGCGAGGATGTAAAATGAAACTACTGCTACGAACGTCAGTGGGAACGTAATCTGTATTCATCTTCCGCTTATCAGTAGTTCTTATCATCACAGTAATGAAATCGTTTGCTTTCTGTGTTGCACAAGGTGCAGTGCAGAACGACTCCTATCGGAATATAACATTATTAAGTATTACATGAAATGTATTCCCAGTTGTGAATATGGACACTCATTAGCTGTATAACGGAATGATTGCAACGAAAATTTGTGGCTGACCGGGACTCGAATCCGGATTTCTCGCTTATTACAAGCGTACGCCTTACCGTTAGGCTACCCGAGCATGGCCATGCCCAAACTTCCATATTTCGTGAGTCACGTGCCAATCTGCACTCGTACATTAATTATAAATATTCCGTTACAAGGGAGACGTTTTAATTTAAAGTCTCTTGCTTGGTGTAGGCGAACAAAAGGTACTGCACTGCCTGTGTTTTTCAGAAGTACGATATGAAATTCCTTCGAACATGCATGCAGAGTTCCTTGGGACATGCATGCAAAGTTCCTTTGGACATGCATGCATGTAAGAAGAACTTTGCATCGCGCTTTTGAACAATACAAGCACTGCGGTATCGTAATTATTAAATAAGTTGTGGTACCTCAAAAGGTAATTCCTTGCAACAGAATACTGCACATAACCATGTTTCATCAGGCTTTTTATGTGTGATTTTTCCTTATAGCCAAATTTTGTGATTATACGAGGGAGAGTTGAAAAATAAATTTCCCCTGTCGACTGTGGTCAGAGTTGTGTGTGAAAGGAAAAATAGCGAACGAGACATTAAAGATAAGGCGTATCTTTGTTTTTCTACATAACTTCCAAGTCCACTGAGACATTTGTCATACCGCTTTATAAGCTTCAAACAGCCTTCCAGGAAAAAATCAGAGCTTTGCATACAGAAGAAACGCTGAACGGCTTGTTTGACGTCAACATTGCTACAAAAGCGCCTTCCACCGAGAGTCTTCTTCAAAGCAGGAAACAGATGGAAGTCACTTGGTGCGAGATCCGGACTGTAAGGCAGAGGGTGTAGGCGCTCGCAACCAAGAGTTGCAATATGGTTTTGCGCTGCCGTCACAATGTGTGGTATCGCATTGTCATCCACCAGCAGAACGCCAGATCTAAGAAGGCCAGGGCGCTTTTTCCGAATCTCCCCTTTCAATTTCGACAGAGCGGTGCAGTAACGCGCAGCATTGATGGTCGCATCCTCCAGAAAGTCCAGCAGCAAAACTCCTTTGGCGTCCCCGAAAACGATGAGTACAAGTTTACCTGCAGACGGAGTCCCTTTGAACTTCTTTCGGGCAGGTGATTATGGATGTTTCCAATCCATGGATGAGGCCTTCGATTCGGGCGTGTAATGGTGGACCCACGTTTCATCCCCTGTCAATAAATAATCCGAAACAGAAGGTGATTGCCAGATTCATGGTAACACACGAGCTGTTTCAGGGTGAATGCCATGCGTTGTTGCATGAGTGTCGTGGTCAGTTGGTGGGGCACCCATCGTGCTGACACCTTCCTGTATCGAAGAATGTCGTGGATGATCTTGTGAGCTCGCTCATGTCCGATTCCAAGTTCTGCCGCTACTCCATCGATGCTGATACACCGGTTAGCTTTAATCAAATCATCCATCTTCCTGACATTTGCATCTGTAGTGGTCGTGCGCTTCCGTCCAGGTCTCGGTATGTCCACTTGCTGACGTCCATAACTGAATTGCTGGCACCATCTCCGAACCATTTTCCTCGACGTCACACCTGATCCATACACCTCAACAAGGCGGTTATGAATTTCGATGCCTGATACTCCACGTGCCCATTCATAGCGGATAACGACTCTCACTTCCGCCTGTGACCACGACTCCAAAACGCACCTTCTCTGCAAAGCTCTGGGAAAGGACTGAACGGCTGGCCTTTGCTTTGCGCAGGCACTGCGACAGTGCCATCTGCTTGATCGCAGTCGACCTCTATCCAATGGTGTATCGGTGTCTTCCAGTTGCGCGTTCACCTGCCGTGTCGTCTTTCGCCCATATCACATATCTCTGCCCACAGTCGACAGGGGAAACTTTTTTTGCAACTGTCCTTGTAAATATTATAAATTAAGCGTATTCGTGAATAACTTAACATTTGGAAGAGATCTTGGCAATAATTAGACTAAGCAGTTGAAGTTAAGGATTTCTGCTAACTTGGAAGCATAATAACGACGTACGAGGTATGGAGAGCACGAAATGCAGAGTAGCTCAGATAAAGGGGGCATTTCCAGTAAAGACAAATGTACAGATTCAAGCGTTGGCTCCAGCTGGAGGAAGAAATTTCTGAGGACGTGCAATTTGAGAACAATAGTCCATGGAAGAGAATGATGTAGTGCTGTAGAATCACGTTTGCAATAAAGTGGACCAGTAGGTTAAGAAAGTAGCTTCTGTGTGGAATCAACGTGGTAATGTGTATGAGTATGTGTATTACGACAACAGGGAGAACACTGCAAGGCACTAGAGGGAGCTGTAGGAGGAGACAATGAGTGGGCTGTAGACAACAAATCACTGGGGTCATCTGGCGTAAGCGATACGCCGGCAGCGGTGGCCGAGCGGTTCTATGCGCTTCAGTCCGGAACCGCGCGACTACTACTGTCGCAGGTTCGAATCCTGCCTCGGGCATGGATGTGTGTGATGTCCTTAGGTTAGTTAGGTTTAAGTAGCTCTAAATCTAGGGGACTGATGACCTGAGATGTTAAGTCTCATAGTGCTTAGAGCCATTTGAACCCTTTTTGAACAAGATTGACGACAGGAAATGGAAACAAAGCAAAAAATTCATTGGTATACGTCCGGGCGGGAGTACTTGAGATGGTGTCCGCGCCTTGGTTGAGAGCTGACACCCTGTCGCCGCCTTCACCTCCGCTGCCGCCCGCGCCGGTCTTGGCGCCGCGGCCCGCGACTCGATTAAGCTGCAGGCGGCGGGCGGCGGGCGCGGCGATGAATCACGCTTATCGGGCGAATATCGCCGGTAATACAGCGGCGGCGATTCATTTGCATTCCTTTGTTCGCGGCCGTCGTGCCGCTGATATATTAAACTCATATATCTCTGGAAGAGCGGCAACACGCAGCCTGCCGCATAGTTCACGGCACCTCCCCGCCTGCGGCCCAACTAATTTCCGCGGGGCCAGCGAAACCTACGCGGCATGTCTGCTGCTCTGTTTCTGCCCACAAGTAGTGGATCCGCGTTGCTCTTTATTTTGCTCGCGCCGCCCTAGCAACTGCTTCGCTGATGTCACACTGCGGCGAATGCTACGATAATCGTTAATATCTGTCGCAGCTTGAATTTATTAGTGCACAGACGCTTCCTGTAATTATTTCTCTCTGTCATCTTCATTGAGTACGAATTGATGTTCTATTTGTGTTAAATGCGTTGACGAACGTGCTAATCGCTTTACTGTATATAAGAAATCTTGCGAAGTGTTCTAGACAAACATTTAGCTTCCGTGCCAAGGATAACAGTCGTGTGAATAAGAGCGTCCGGGAGCTTATTTACTAGCACATCAGTTCCTGAAAGGTTTCATCCAAAACTTGATACAATGAACACAAAATTTATTCCAATTTGACTGATCAACAAGTACCTTGGCCACTTGGTGTACAAGCCTCGTCATTTTCTGAACCCGAGCTTTCGAAGACATATACAAGCTTCGCCAAGAGTGATTGTCCGTCGCCAGTATGTGCTGGAAATGGGGCATTCACATAGAACTAAAACGAAAAATTTGTTTCGAAGCGATGAAGGGGTTCTGCCCCCCCTCTTCCCCCTGCCAAACCCCCACTTAATTCTGCTTCGGAGGAGGGAAAAATGAGGTGGGGGGTGGCAGTTTGAGCTGGTCTGTCTTTGCTGTCTACTTCCCACATTTGCGAATGCTAATCCAATGAGGCGTCATTGTATCAGTAGCAATAGAGCCCCTTGCATTGTCGAAGAAACACATCGAGACAGGCCTGCCACACTTCCTGATGAAGAAGGTGGTAAATATCTTCGAAAGCCAGAGTTATTACTTAAACATGACGAATCTTGAACACTGAGGAGCCGGCCGGAGTGGCCGAGCGGTTCTCGGCGCTACAGTCTGGAACCGCGCGACTAGTACGGTCGCAGGTTCAAATCCTGCATCGGGCATGGATGTGTGTGGTATCCTTAGGTTAGTTAGGTTTAGGTAGTACTAACTTCTAGGGGACTGATGACATCAGAAGTTAAGTCCCGTAGTGCTCAGAGCCATTTTTGAACACTGAGGAAGTTTTATACAAACAAGTACTTTCTCAACAGTCGCAGTTTCATAGTGATCTTGATCGATTTCGCATTAGTAAAATACCAGTCTCTGACTCTGCCTTTCTAACAGTGCAATCAATAACAGGCTACATACTCCTGAAAAACATGAGCTAAAATATCAATGTAAATAGCTACGAGACGACAGCTAAAAAATCTCACATAATTGTCTCATATCTCTGAAGGCAATATTTTCCAATTCCTGTACGTGGCTCCTGTTTACGAATTTGTTGACGCAAAGAAGAAAAGATTAACATCGATGTATATGTGTTGTGTCCCAGCAGATTTGGTCTGGAAATTGAATTATAATATTCTGAAACTGATCACATTGTAAATTAAGTGTCGAAAGATTTAGCATGTTTGGAGAGAACTTGTTGACATATGAGGGTCACTCCAAAAGAAATGCACACTTTTTTTTTAATTCCATCTTTTATTCTCCATGTTTGAAAGTTTTACACTGTGTAGATACATCCTTTAGGAACAATATTTTCATTTCTCCACATAATTTCCATCCCTCTCAACTGCCTTATGCCATCTTGGAACCAGAGCCTGTATACAAGCACGGTAAAATTCTGGGCTAACCTGTTGGAGCCACTCTTTGGCAGCGTGCACAATGGAGTCATCATCTTCAAACCTTGTTCCACGAAGAGATTCTTTCAGTTCCCCAAAGAGATGATAGTCACATGGAGCCAGGTCAGGACTGTAAGGCGGGTATTTCAGAGTGTTGTGCATCCGAGTTTTGTGATCGCTTCCATGGTTTTTTGACTGACACAATTCTTCCAAGAGATTTATCTCCACCATTATCGTACTGTTCCAAAAGTTCGCTGCATACCATTTCTCTTGTTTCTCTGTGAGCCACTGTCAACATCCTGGGAACCCACCTGGCACAAACCTTTTTTAACGCCAACACTTTCAGTATTCTGAAAATACTTCCTTCCCCTTTCTCTAGGTAGCGTGGAAATTCGTTCACTGTGATGCGTCTGTCAGCAGTCACCAATTCGTTAACTCTCTGCACAATGTCTGGAACGTGTGCGCTACGAGGCCTGACGCTGCGAGGACAATCCTCAATATTGCCGTGCCCGCTTTCATCACGTAACCTGTTTGCCCAACGACTAACTGTATTGCGACCGACAGCAGCATTTCCATACACCTTTTTCAACCTCTTGTGGATGTTCCCCACTGTCTCGTTTTCACAGCACAGGAATTCTATTACAGCACGTTGCTTCTAAAGAACGTCAAGTGTAGCAGCCATCTTGAAGACATGCTGTGACGGCGCCACTCACGGGAACAGGTTGAACTAAGTTTAAAAACAAGCGGGAAGAATGTATCTACACACTGTAAAACTTTCACACATGCAGAATAAAAACTGTATTTTTACAAAAATAGTGTGCATTTATTTTGGAGTGACCCTCGTACGAAACAGTTTGCGGCTATGAACCCTATTAAGCGAAGAACGATCGCAATAATTGATTTATTTTACGTTCTGTCTGAAACATCATGAATAATTGTTGCTGATTTTTTGGCCGAGTCGCCCTCACTGATAGTAGCCTTTCTATTCCACCTTGGACAAGCACGACGCGTTTAAGATCGGCACTGTGCACTGGCCATACCAGTGAATCAGCCTGGTAGTCTACAAACCACGAACAAATGGTTCTTGCCTCGGCGTCAGGAATTTCGCAATGTTAATACAGAAAAGCCAGTTCCACAACCGTATCTACGGATGGGCCTGCTTGTTGTCTAATACTTTTCCATCAACATCTGGATTTAGTTCGCCTTTGACGATCGAACAATCCTAATCTCAGCCTAATTTGAAAAAAAAAAAGAAAAAAATAGAAAGAAACTGCCACAGATTGTGTCAGCACTACTTCCGTACCTCGAAGGCGCAACAGTACGCACATGCGAACTACCCACCGTGTGACATCTACCAAATTCAAGAACGCTCATCTGTATGGAACACTGAGTAAATGGTTCAAATGGCTTTAAACACTAATGGACTTAATATCTGAGGTCATCAGTCCCCTAGACTTAGAACTACTTAAACCTAACTAACCTAAGGACATCATACACAGCCATGCCCGAGGCAGAATTCGAACCTGCGACTGGTTCCGGACTGAAGCGCCTAGAACCGCTCGGGCACACCGGCCAGCGGCACAGAGTACTGTCACCATGCATGACATAGAACTTCCTTCCGCTGATGCACAAGGTGTTGTTTGTAGCGCATTATTTCTTGTTCTCAGTAGTGATCGAAGGCAACCCTCATGTCACTAACATCTACATTTGACTTGCGACGAAAATTCCCAGCACATGCCCCATACAGCGGTCCTCCAACACGGAGTTTTCAGTTTCTCCCAGTAGGAGATTGGTATCACTTCGCTTCGTGAAATCTCCCTTCCCAGTAGCAGAAAATAGTTCTTCTGATTCATTCGCCATTAACATATGGATCCTCATACATCTTCAGAACCGTTGATTGTCTTCACCTGTAACCCTGGAAAGAACATCACAACGCTCTGCATGTCGAGCCTGGTGGTCTGAATTTTTTTAAAGAGATGTTACACAACAATCACTGAACCTTCGTTCTCGGTTGTGACAGACAGAGTCGCGCTTTTCAAACGGGCGAAGAAGGGATGGTAAAAGAGACTCACTTTGGAATATTTAAACTGTACGGGAAAAAACGAGGCACGGCATTAATGATAGAAAATCATTACATAGAAACAGTTGGATTGAAATGAGAAAAACCGGAATGGGGAACCTTAGTGCTAATGTAAATCAAAAACCAGATGATATTCGAAATATACACTGGCAAGCCAGATAATTATGACCACTGTCCACCGCAAGATTAAATGCCATGGACACGTGACGCGGTAATGAAAGTATCTAAGAGGAGGAGAGACGAATGGGTATCATTTTAGTGATAATTTGGGACATAAATGACGATATCAACTGACATAAGCGACTTTGACAGAGGACAAATTAGGAGAGGTTGAAAATACCGCTACAACTGTAAGGTTCTTTTGATTTAAAACACGACCGGTTCCTAGCTCTTATATGCCCATCATCAAGTGTTATAACTTTGTGCTGTGACCCCGAGCGCCGCGGCGGACGGATACAGGACGCGGCGTATCACCAGGGAGCGCACTGCACAAATCGTTATGTGAATCTCGGAAACAGTGAAGCTGGTCGTCTGTTGGTGCGTATTGACAGTGGTGGTTCCTGTGTAAGAGCACAAGAGCATGTGAACACCTAAGCTTTTGACACTTAATTGGTTATTTTTCGGTGAATGCTGTTAAACGTAATATAGATGCTGCAGTCTGAAAAATGCGGCACATAAATCTACCGCGCTACTACTCATCTAGACTCCTTGAAACTTGGCAACAGAGTCGCAAGCACCCCTTCAGTTGTGCACGTTTTAAGGAGTTTTTGCACATCTGCAGCTCGAGTGATTTAATTGCCTTACTGGCTGAATACCTACCGATTTGATATACAACGTGCGTGGTTCACGATGTGCACAGCTAGCCTTTGCCACTCAACTAGAAGTTTACGTCAGTGCCACCACGCAAAAGTAAAGCCCTGAGGAAGAGTTGCGAGTCGTATTTGGGAAGCTCTGCCGGCAAAGCACTTGCCTGCGAAGAGTAAAGTTTCGGATTTCGGGTCTCACTCTAGCACACATTCCGCTGCAGAGTGAAATCTCATCCTGGGAACAGAAAAGTAAATTACCACTAAACGCTAGTCGCAAAGGACCTACCGCCTCAAATAACAGAGCCTTTGATTGAAAGAATGACGAAATTAAATAAGCGTGACTACAAGTGAACATTTGACAAAGAAGTGTACAGTTAGCACAAGTTGTTATATGGTTTCAGCATAATAATACTTGATTTTCAGCCCGGAAGTGAATTCGTGAACTACACTGAAGCATCAAAGAAACTAGTTTAGGCATGCGTATTCTAATATAGATACATGTAACCATGCAGAATACGGCGCTAGGGTCGGCAACGCCTATGTCAGACAACTAGCGTCTGGCGCAGTTGTTAGATCGGTTACTGCTGCTACAATGGCAGGTTATCAAGATTTATGTGAGTTTGAACTTGGTATTGTAATTGGCGCACGAGCTATGGGACACAGAATCTCCGAGGCAGCGATGAAGTGGGGATTTTCCCGTACGACCATTTCACGAATGTATCATGAATATCAGAAATCCGGTAAAACATCAAATCTCCGACATCGCCGCGTCCGGAGAAAGATCCTGCAAGAACGCGACTAACGACGACTGAAGAGAATCGTTCAACGTGACAGAAGGGCAACCCTTCCGTAAATCGCTGCAGATTACAGTGTTGAGCCATCAAAAACTGTCAGCGTGCGAAACATTCAACGAAACATTATCTATATGGGCTTTCGGAACCGAATGCCCACTCGTTTACCCTTGATGACTGCATGACACAAATCTTTACCCATCGGCTGGGCCCGTCAGCACCGACATTTGACTGTTAACGACAGGAAGCATGTTGCCTAGTCGGACGAGACTCGTTTCAAATTGTATCGAGCGGATTGACGTGTAGTGGTATGGAGACCACTTCATGAATCCATAGATCCTGCATATCAGCAGAGGAGTTTTAAAGCTGGTGGAGGCTCTGTAACGGTGTGCAGCGCGTGCAGTTGGAGTGATATGGGAATAGATACGACTCTGACAGGTGATACGTACGTAAGCATCCTATCTGATCACCTGCATTCATTTATTTCCATGGCGCATTCCGACGGACTCGAGCAATTCCAGCAAGGCAGTACGACGTCTCACATGTCCAGGGTTGCTATAGAGTTGCTCCAGAAACACTCTTCTGAGTTTAAACACTTCCACTTCCCACCAAACTCCCCAGACATGAACATTATTGAGCATATCTGGGAGGCCTTGCAACGTGGTGTTCAGAAGAGATCTCCATCCCTCGTACTCTTACGGATTTATGGACAGCCCTACAGGATTTGTGGTGTCAGTTCTCCCCAGCTCTACCTCTACTTCAGACATCAGTCGAGTCCATGACACGTCATGCTGTGGCACTTCTGCGTGCTCACGCCTTCCCTACACGATATTAGGTAGGTGTACCATTGTTTTGGCTCTTCAGTGTAAAACATCTGTTAGGAATCTTGTACATTTTTTCGAAAAAATGAAAAAACTCCCGCTTAAACAAAAATGCCAAATGGAGAGTTGCGAAAGCTTACGCATTATTTCTTTATAGCCCTAAAATGTACTTAACTATTTCCAAAACAACAAAATTCCATAAAATCAATTATTTCTTTTGTGTGATAAGTTATGCATCTTATTATTATTGCTGCTATTGTTATTATTATTACCAGTGGCTGTAGCTGTATAAACTTGTTGATAAGCATAAGTGTTACACAGCAGACGCTATTAATTTCACACTTTCAACTTTTTCTGAAACTAAAAATTTGTGAACATCCAGAATGTACACTTACGAGCCGCCATTGGCTACTGGCGTAAATGGGTAAACGGTGACGAGCATGGAGGTCGGAGGACTGTCCACTCTGTTAAACAGATACACGACAGGTCTGAGGACAGAGTACAATGCTGGCGCACGCACAAGTGTTTCGGGTCACTCCGCCCAGCGCACGTTGTTGAACATGCGGCTCCAGCAGGCGACACTGTTAGTTAGGAGTGTAGTGGGCAAGGGATCATTATTAGATCAATGGAAACGTGACGCTTGGTCGTATGAATGACATTTCCTAGTACGTCAGATAGAGTGTCCTGTCCGGTTACGTTGTCACCCAGGCGAAAGGTGGCTCGAGAGATGCAAAGCACTACGGACATAGGCCTATGGAAGAGAGAGGAGAAGACAGAGGACGGAAGTAATGACTTCCAGCTGCGCAGGTTATTGCGGCAATGCAAGGGAAAGGGCCAGAAATTTGTGTCAGACCGGGACTCGAACCCGGATGCTACACTTTTCTAAAACTGTTGTCCTAACCACATCAGCCATCAGAACACGCTTTCCCTCAGACACAAATTTCCAACTTCCCGCTCGATACACCGCGACGGTCATATCACCATCCAGGCGAATGACGGCTTGAATCGTGCACTTCGCCACGCAAGCAACCCACTACAGGCGGTACAGGACTAAGCTAAGCGCCTCCGGGATTTCAGAAGGCGTCTGCGCGAAAACCACAAGACATACATACACAACGTCTCAATGAGTAGAGCAGCTCTCTACGTTTCGATTCGTACCAAATATCACGTGAAACTCCAACAGAGTAAACAATTCGTGGGAGGCACGGCACATTTCCCGAGACTTGCTACTTGTGTGACGCGAGGATAACAAACTTGCCAGGACCGTCAGCAAAGAAGGTGGAGCGTGTACGGGAATCATTTGTCACGAACACCAAAAAATCAACGAGACGTGGGGGCAAAGAACTGCAGATACAGCAGTCAGCTGTCTGTCGTATTGTATACAGACGTTAACCTGTAAAACCATACCAGCTGCAGTTGTTACATGCGTTGAATAGTCGAGATACTTTTTATTTTGTGACTTTGCAACAGTTTACAGCACCTGCTGGAAGACGATGGTTTAGCACAGAATTTGTTTTTCAGTGACAAAGCCACGTTACATCTGTCTTGTAAGATGGATCACCGTAAAGTATGCGTTTCTGGCTCACAGCATCCCACGAGAGTGAAGAACACATTCGCGATTTGCCGAAAATTAACCCATTTTGTGCTTTTTCCTCTACACAAGTTCATGAAACTTTTTTTTTCCGAGGAAACTGCAACGTGTTCAGTTTACCTGGTTATTCAGTAGTTATGGCTGTTATGGCTAATGCCACAATTACAGCAACACAGTGAAGACTTTATTGTCCGACAAGACGGTGGTCTGCCAGTCTATCTTTCGGACGATGTTGATTATGTCATTGCGGAACAGCCTCAGCGTAGGATTGGACGTGTTTCCCATCCTAACTTCCTTCTTCTTAGTAGCCCACATGTTAAATTGACTTAACTGCATGAGATTCTTACGGTATTATGCCGAAGATCATGTCGAAGAGTTGCAAGGAAGAATAATTAAGACGGTCGATTATACCGATCATGAAATATTGGGACGTGTGTGCACCTGTAAAGTTAATCAAAGACTTGGAGAGATAACTATTTTTCTTCTGTATGTCTTGTTTTCATACACTTTTTTTCTGAAACCCAGGAGATACTTATGTAAGATCCTGTGCTATGCTGTGGGAGACATTCACCTGGGCTTCCATGTGACCTGTGGCAGTAATAGAAGGAACTGTGACAGATGTGAATTGCGCGAGTGTTTTTAAAGACCACCTGCATGCTTGAGGTCTTTCCCTTCACCGACGGCATCTTGCAGCAGCACAAATGCCCGTGTCACTAAGGTAGAATCGTGCTACAGTGGTTTGAGGAACGTGATGGTGATGATGATTTGGTTACCACATTCACCAGATCTGAACTCGAAATTTGCAAATTTGTGGTAAGTTCTACGTGAGTAAACTACTTAGGCCATCGGTCCCTAAGCTTACACACTACTTAATCTAATTTAAACTAACTTACGCTAACGGCAACACACATAGCCATGCCCGAAGGAGGACTCTAACCTCCGTCGGGGGGAGCCGCGCGAGCCGTAACAAGGAGCCCAAGACCCGATGGAACACATTTGTGACGCTATCAGGTGCCTGTACTGTTCTCCCAAAACACCAAACCGTAACTTAAGGCATTCGCTTATTGTCTGGTGCTACACACCTCAGGAAAACTCCCAACCTACGCCACACGCAACTGTTTTTATCTTCCGTTCGAAAGATGACCAACACGCTACCGAGCGAGGTGGCGCAGTGGTTAGCACACTGGACTCACATTCGGGAGGACAACGGTTCAATCGCGCTTTCAGCCATCCTGATTTAGGTTTTCCGTCATTTCCTTAAATCGCTCCACGCAAATGCCGGGATGGTTCCTTTGAAAGGGCACGGCTGACGTCCTTTCCCGTCCTTCCCTAATCCGATGAGACCGATGACCTCGCAGTTTGGTCTCTTCCTCCAAACAACCCGATCCAACCCAACCAACACGCTATTAAGAAGGTGGCCAAATGTTGTTGCTAATTTACGTATAAGGTAATAGTGGTACCGCTGCTGTTATATGAGAATGGAAACTGAACATTGGCCCAAGAGAAATAAATAGAGGTATCCGAAATTAAGATCCTGTGACACCTAAAGGTTATTCATTGTTTGATGAGAAGACAAGAGAAGAGCTGAAATTTCAAAGGATCACCGATACTGTAATGAAACACAGAAACATGTTGTCGCAATCCATGCCTGAATTTATCGTAGCTACAATATCTTGGCAGCGTTAACCAGTAGAACAGGCCACTGAAAGAGAAGGCGGGCAAATAAGGAGCCTCAACAGGCCTGAAAGCCTCCAGCTGAAGCTCATAGTGACGACGATGAAAAAGAAAATGTGTATCCATTAGGAAGACGGGAACAGACATATAGGGGGTATCTGTTCTCTAGCTATCATACATTAAGATGAGGTGAAAAAACTCATGGAATACCAGGTAATACCGTGTCGCACCTCATTTTTATGGACTCTGTGCGGCATCTCGGCGTGTCATGGATTCAAAAAGTCGTTGGAAATCCCGTGTAGAAATGTAGAGCCAAGTTGCCTCTATAGCCGTCCATAATTGTGAAAGTGTTGACCGTGCAGGATGTTGTGCACGAACTGACCTCTCGATTGTAAAACATGAATGTTCGATGCGATTCAAGTTGGGCGATCTGGGCGACCAAATAATTCGCTCGAAACTTCCAGAACGTTCTTCAAACCAATCGTGAACAATTTTGGCCAGGTGACATGGCGTATCGTCGTCCATAAAAATTCATTCGTATTTTCGGAACATGAACTCAATGAATGGCTGCAAATTCTCTCCAGGTAGCCTAATATAATCATTTCCTGTCAATAATTCGTTTAGTTGGACTAGAGGACTAAGTCCATTCCATGTAAACATTGCCCACACCATTACGGAGGCACCATCAGCATGCACAGTGCCTTGTTGACAACTTGGGACCACGGCTGCGTGGTGTCTGTGCCATACTGGAACCCTACCATCAGCTTTTATCAACTTAAATTTGGACTCATGTGACAAGACATGGTTTTCCATTGTCCAGGGTCCAACCGCCATGGCCATGATTCTAAAAGAAGCGCTGCAGGCGATATAGTGGTGTAAGCAAAGGCAATCGCATCGGTCGTCTGCTGACGTAGCCCATTAACGCCAAAATTCGTAGCACTTTCTTACAGATACGTTCGTTGTACGTCCCACTTTGATTTCAGCAGTTATCTCATACAAAGTTGCTTATTTGTTATCACTGAAAACTCTAAGCAAACGCCGCAGCTTTCTGTCGTTTCCGGCCGTGGTGGCCGAGCGGTTCTAGGCGCTTCAATCCGGAACCGCGCGACTTCTGCGGTCGCAGGTTCGAATCCTGCCTCGGGCATGGATGTGTGTGATGTCCTTAGGTTAGTTAGGTTTAAGTAGTTCTAAGTTCTAGGGAACTGATGACCTCAGATGTTAAGTCCCATAGTGTTCAGAGCCATTTGAACCAGTTTTTCCGTCGTTAAGAAAAGGCTCTCAGCCATTGCGTTGTCCATGGTGAGAGGTTATGCCCGAAATTTGGTATCTCGGCACTGGATCTCGGAAGATTGATTTGCCTAACGATTTCCGAAACGGAATATCCCATGCTTCTGTCTCCAACAACCATTCCGCGTCAGAAGTCTGTTAATTTTCATCGTGGGGGCTTCATCACGTCGGAAACGTTTTCACATGAATCACTTGATTACAAATGACTGCCCATTTATAACTGGTGTACGCGGTACTACCGCCACCTATAAATGTGCATATCGTCATCTCATGAACTTTTTCGTCTCATTTTATTACTTTGTGTGACCGCTGTAAACTCTGGTTACGAATTATGTACGGCAGAGTGACCATTTTCGTAGGATATGCATCAGTGTCTCCTGCGAGGATCAGTGGGATCGTAAACAGGATGGCTGACCCAGTTCTGGCGTAAGCAGCAGCGTCGGGGCGTTGTTTACGACTGCGGCTGTTTGTCTGCTATCTGTGACCCCGCTGCCCGCCCCGAAGGTGGGATCTGCCCTGTGGTTTGTGGTGACCGCTGCCCACTGGACGAGTCTCGCGCCATCCAGTAGTGTGCTGTGAGACTTAACTCTCAAGTAATTACACTTCCTGGTGACCCTACGTTCCATCTGGTTCTACCCAAACAACGGATTGCTGTAGACGCAATAAGTGAAAATGTGTGTGAAATCTTATGGGACTTAACTGCTAAGGTCATCAGTACCTAAGCTTACACACTACTTAACCTAAATTATCCTAAGGACAAACACACACACCCATGCCCGAGGGAGGACTATAACTTCCGCCGGTACCAGCCGCACAGTCCATGACTGCAGCGCCCTAGACCACTCGGCTAATCCCGCGCGGTACGCAATAAGTCTTAGTGCCATCTTGAGGATTATGCGCTACAAAAGCATTGGCACTGTCGCGAAAATCATCTGGTTGTGTTATATGGTGCATAAATTGTACTTGAATGTCCAAGCATTGAAGCAAGAACTCCTTTATAATCTTTTTAATGGTCTTAGAATAGGGCATAACAAAGAAATCATATGAATTTCGTTGCAGGGTGTTTTGCAAGTAGTAAATCGCACTGCAGAAGTGATTTAGGAACTTCACCGATTGGTTTGAGGTTATTCTAAATTTTTCTTTATGAATATTATCATTTAAAAATTTGCCCTTAGTTAATGTAACATTAATCCATTTAACACCCCGCCATTATTCAACAAAGAGATAAGCTCCGCTTAGCCAATGATGTGAATTTCTGCGCACTATTCTTATTCACTTAACAGAAAACATTGGAAGAAATCTCTGTTGACATCTACACATCTCCCATTTTGTTCTCAGGACTGAATGAAACACGATTGGCAACACCGATAACTCATGCAGTACAGAACCAGAAATCAATCTGATCGTTCATGAGATCGTTCTGGGAGAAGCTGCAGCGTGCCATAACGTTTGTTGCGTTGTTTAGCCAAAATAGAGAATACTCCTTCATTCACTGTGCAATGTCGCCATTCAAAGATTATTTTCGGCGGTATAGACGATACGAAACCATTCAAACAAGTCAATAATACAGTGGTAGTATGTACGCTACCCCTGTATTAACATTTAGCCTCCCGTGTTTAGCATGAAACGAAAGTATTACAACAATGTTATTTTTTTTCCAATGACTATAACTGCTGCTTCAAATGACGATTCAAATAAATGTTTTATCAGCCGTCGATTTTCGTCTTCCCTATTCAAAACTTACTTCTATGCATATTAAATGAACTTACGGCTTTCGCTTTCTTTTCGTAGCAAAAATTCTTAATCAACACACTTTCCTGTTTCTTGCGTATGTCTGACCCTCGTCGAACGGTGAAAATCTAGTAATAATAATTATAAACACAAATATGTGTCTTTTCTACCACCCATTGAGGTCATTTATCTGCAGAACTCCCCATTTTTTTCGAATACTGTGTCGACGTTAACTAAAGTATAGACTACTTACAAAAATGTAACTGAAGAAACGACACCGAGCATCAACCAGTTATTACCAACAGATGTCCGCCCACGGTAGCCATCAGATTATCGCCAACACATGGCTGGATTGCGAACGTCGTCTTCCCCGATACCCTTCGACTCTAGCATGGTGGGTGGAATGTGCAAAACCAGCGTTTCGGCGTGTGCTTACACAATTCGGAAAAGATATCGCAGCTTGGCATGGTCACACATTGGACTTTTATTACACGATGCTCTGCGAACTCGACAGCCAACCACCATCTCCAAACCGACAAATGGAAAGCCGCCGAATTAAAGGTAAAATATTGTCTCTTACGAGGAAACGTTAGGATGGGGTCTCGTAGTGCGATCCCGACGTCAAGACCGAGAGGAAGGAGAAAACCCGTGCTCAACAGCCGCCGACGCCGACAGCAGCTGATCACGGACCACGTACTGCCAGGTGGTAGGGTCGTAATGACTCAGGCGGCGGTTACAGAAGCCTTTGCAGATCACTATCGCCGGTTTTACGACTAGGTGAATACAGAGGAAGAGGAAGCGGACGATCACGACATCTGCAGCATGTGCCGCACACCCTCGACAACGCAGCAGCGGCGGCGCTGTTACCTGGACTTACACGAGACGACATCGAGGACGCGCTTAACAAGGGAGCACACAACTAATCTCCCGGGCCAGACGGACTGCCGCTCGAGTTTTATCGGACTTTCCGCGATCTAATGATGCCCCGATGGATCATCATGTACCAAGAACTGATGACCCCCGGTTCCCACGTGCCACATGCATTCGTGGAAGGTCTCCTTATACCGATACACAAGCCTTCCAGAGTTCGGACGGTCGAGGACTACAGGCCAATTACAATGCTCAACTCTGACTATAAAATCTTCGCCCGACTACTCGCCAGCCGCATAAAGAAGGATCTGCCCCTCCTCCTCTCCATGGAGCAAACGACACAGGGCGGAGTGACCAACATGCAAACGGCAACCAGCGAATGCAGGGATTTAATAGCCGTCGTCACATCATGTCGCCTTCGAGCTGCTCTGATCTCCATTGATTTCGACCACGCCTTCGACAGAGTTCACCACAAGTTCCTTCTGTCCGTTATGACACGCATGGGCTTCCCGCCTGACTTTCTCGACATCTTTCAGCGCCTTTTCCGTGGAGCTGCATCCCGTGTACTGGTGAACGGACGGATTACGGGTCCCTTTCTGATCCGACGATCAGTTCGCCAAGGATGCCCACTCTCCATGATCCTTTACGCGATCACACTCGAACCACTTGTCGGAGGGTTGAAAAACCGGCTCCCGGGCATGTCATTGAGGGATCACACCTTTCACTGCAGCATATATGCTGATGACCCTCTATTACTTGTCCGATCTGGTGACGAGGTATACTCGGTCATACAATGGATCAATCGCTATGGATTGGCAGCGGGCAGCCTCATGAATGTGGCCAAGTCGGCAGCGGTGCCCATTGGGAGACGTCTACAGGAGGACGCTCTAGCCCTTCTCCCACTACTTAACAAGATCCGGTTCTTGGGCATAACATTCACACAGGAAGTGCGCCGCACGGCTGCCATGAACTATGCACGATTACTACAGGCAATACGCACAGAAGTTCGCAGGAACCTACTTCGACGGATGGAGCTCCTACAGCGTGTGGAATACCTCAACCTTCACGTGGCGACCAAGATGATCAACATGGATCAGGTCCTACCGATATCGACAGCCATGGCACACAGACTGCAAGCAGCGTTTGGATATTACCTTACCGCCGGACATCTATTCAAAGTCCGCTACGAAACACTCACCCTACCTCTGCGTGATGGCGGACTGGGACTTATAAATGTACGAGCGAGAGCTACAGCTTAATACTTGTGCACAATGATGAAATTGTGGACCCACACAGATGCGTCCCTTACGGGACGTCTGTTAGAGGAATTGCTGCCGGCGTCTCTTCTGCCACCTGTCACTGTTGCGCACATTACACCCTCACTCTCGCACCTCTCGGCATTTATTCTTGAGTATAGTTACGTGCACCCACACCTTCCCAACACTCGCACTCCCAAGGCGAGAGACGTTTACAGGCTGCTGCCATTCCTCGCAATGTGATTGAGAGGAAGGGCCCTGCGACCCTGTGGCCTGCAGTGTGGAGAGCGGTCCAGAAGCCGTGTCTTCCCATGCGGGTTCGAGCCGCGTGGTACCAGGTGGTGAACGGGAAGGTTGTAACACGACAAATGCTGCACGCAATTGGGATGACGGATTCCCCCCTTTGCCCACGTTGCCCCCTCGTGGATACTGACGAACGCCGTTTAACATGTGGATCGGCGTTAGAGGTATGGCTGCTAGTGCAGAAGATCCTTGCCTCCTACCTACGTATCGCGCCTCGCACAATTGAGCCACGGCTCCTCCTTTGTCTACAGGATACTTATTTCCCACCTGCGAAGACTCACGCTCTCACTTGGTTTAAAGGCATGTCCATATACTACCTCTTTCGAGATGATGAGAAGATGGTGCTTGATTATTAGCAGTTTCTCCAGGACAGTCACAGCACACTTGAGTGTACACCCCGATACCGACAACTATTTGCGAACTATTTGCGCAGTGTCTTCGATAACTCCCCGTCACAGTTGGGGAGTACCGGGCAGAGGATGACCGCCGACATGGGGCTCCACACGCTGCGAAATGTTGTACCAATTTGGAACATGGAATCTGTACGCAGATGGGCCATGCACATGGAATGGCGTTCGGGATTTGGTTACATTTTTCTTTCTTTATTATCTATCATCACACTATTAGTTTCTGATTCTATTTCATAGTTTAGAAGGAACTCTTGTTCTGTTGTTGCTACGGATGTACATTCTAATTTTGTTTGTCGTAACTGAAAGACGCCTTTTTCCATATATATATAAAAAAAAGGTTGGCAGAGAAAATAGTTTACAATTAAAAAATAAAAACAAATAAAAAACACAAAAAAGTTGGTAGACCACTTGAAGAAAAAACAAAAAATTTAAAAAAAGTTGTTCTAGGCGCTTTATTTGTAGTAGAAAAACGTGGTCAGCGCGACGGAATGTCACACCTAACGGCTCGAGTTCGATTCACGTTAAAAAAAATGGTGAGGCTACAGCTCGTGATAAGCGGGAGATCCAGGTTCAAGTCCCGGTGCAGCACCGATTTTCTTCGTTGTCAAAAAAAAGAAAGGCTGGGTCGGAGATTTTCTCCGCTCAGGGACTGGGTGTTGTGTTGTCCTAACCATCATCATTTCATCCCCATCGACGCGCAGGTCGCCGAAGTGGCGTCAAATCGAAAGACTTGCAGCAGGCGAGCGGTCTAGCGGTCTACCCGACGGGAGGCCCTAGTCACACGCCATTATTATTATCACCAACAGATGCACAACAATCGACAGTGGGACGTTATTTGGCAAAAAAGTTAAATATTTGTTGGAAACAACGTATGTTAACACATAAAGTATTTACAGACTAACTTCTTCCCTTTATTCATCATCGAACTGCATGTGCTGAGCTTCAATGAAATGATGCATGAAGTGCTCAGTACGCTTTATATGAGTAACGTTTGGACACGTAACATTATTTTTGTTACCCGCTGTGCAGCAGATCAGTACCAAAATGACCACGTTATCCATGCATTTGCCACAAGCTGTTGGATTCTGATGTTCTTTAATCGCCTTACTGGAACTCCGTATTTACACTTCGATGACGAACAAAACCTGCACGTACGAGATAATGAAAATTTGTAACTCAGTAAATACGATTCCTTGGGTATTTCATGTGTTAATATAATCAAATGTTTTGTTGTTTGACGAATAACACCTCATTTAAAACTGTTATCAATCTCAATCAATTTAATGGTAGTGATTATCTTTCAAACGGTGTTGTTTTTTAAGCTTCTGTAATCCTTAGGTTCATTAATAGTCGGTCATGGATTGTACACAAATGCATCTGCATTACTAAACGGCACACGGTCCCAGTTGCACGTTGTTTTTTCTAACGGTTTCCGGAAGCAACAAAATATTTGATTTTTCAATATTTCGTATAATTAGTACCGAATGTAATATCCTATCACAATCACGTCGGGTTGACATTGCTCTCGACTTTCTAGCAAGGATTGAAGTTGACGAGTCTTCGTACATCCATATTTAAACTGGATGAAGGTGAGACACAGCTGGTATAATTTTTATTAAAAATGCAATTCCTCCAGCTGTACTTCAGATTTCTTTATTTACTTCGCAACTGTGGAGCACGTGATGATCTCACCGCGGACTTCTAAACTGAGCCACACACAACTGATTTCAGCAAAGGGTACGGGCCTGAAGATGGCGTTGACGCAACCCCGAAGCTAGTGGCGAAGTAAATTAAAAATATCTTAAATACAGCTGGAGGAATTGCATTTTTAATAAGAAGTTGACGACGGCTGGCTGTAGACCATCCTATGGGCAGACCAATCTCCACTGTTCCCTGGCGGGTGAGGTGAACACAGAGAATTGTCGAGTGTGGGGATCTTCGCCTCCAGTCACTGTGCATGGAGTTCCTCTGTATGGTGAGCGTGCCACTGTATGGTGTGGCTTCACGGCTACGTTCGTCATTGGCCCATTCTGTTTTGAGCAGGTTGGCGCTCAAGGACCAAAGAGGCGCAGTTTGACGGGGGGGCGTTACTGCGATATGCTTCGCCAGCATGTCATACCCGCTCTATAGGAGAGAGCCGCATTGAACTCAATAGCTTTCATGCAAGATGGGGCGCCACCGCACGTCGCTCGTGGAGTTCACCTGCGTCTCCGAAAAACGTTTGGAAACGGTATCTGCCGATCGTTTCCAAATGCTTGGCCGGCACAATCACCTGATCTCACTCTCTGTGCTTTTGGTTGTAGGGCTACCTGGAGGACATGGTTTACCGCAGGAACATTCACACATGTTCTGATCGGAAGCGCAGTATTTGAAGAGAGGTAGCCAGAATACCTACGGACATGCTTCGTTCTGCTGTGCAGAATGCAATCCTGCGCTCTCAGACTCTCTTGGACACTGAAGGGCGCCATATTGAGCCCCTTTTTGTAGCAGTACTGGTACCACTATGTAACGAGACGATGTACCGTCGCAGCATACGAAAAGTGTTTCCATTGAAAATACACACAGCGTGAATCATCTAAAATTGGCTTGTGTACTTTCCCAAGTTTCGGTTATGTCTGCTATCCATTTCTGATATAGATCTGCTTTTTTTGAGGTGTTCGAAAGAGAATTTGAAGAAAGATATGTGTGAATTCCTTTTGAGTCCCACCATTAATGGAACTCTGTAGCCGTAATGTTGTGGATTTGCTAAGAAACTGAATTTTTAGATGACTATCTGCAGGTAAAGATCCTGTGATAAATCGCCTAGATTTTCTCTAGCATTCCTAGTATGTAGTTTAGTCTTTTATAGATTAGACTGGTTCTCGTCATCGATGAGGCGTTACACCTTAGTCTTCCTTGCTCCTTGTAAAGCTGAAGTCTCTATAATAGACTATGTGTTCAATCTCATCTTAATTGTTCATACTGTTTTAATGTCTACCGCATTCTTGAGTGAACGTGAGCAGCCGTGGATTCCCGTATATTTAATTTGTTTAGTTTCTGTGAAAACTCCGCAGACCACTCTACTTTTGTACCACACTGGTAAAAACGATGCTCAATTTCTGCTTTTCTGCTATTAGACACAGGTATATGGCATCATTCTGCTAATTGCTGGAGCACGTGGAATTCATTGGGAATCATTTAACAACTATTGTACTTCTGCTCGCTTCAACTCCAGTCTTCTGAATTCTCCTACTTACTCCTCTTACTCCAATTTAAATTGCACAGGATTATTCGCAGCGGAGGTCTGAAGTTCTACGCGAAGTGTTTGTATCCGAATACATACTCGGCTCCGATGAAGAAAATATTGGATATTGCTCTCAATATCAGCAATATTCAAAACAGAGACATATATCTAGCAATTTATAATCGGAACCAAAGAGTATTTTGCTGCATTACACCTTTCGAAAGTGATAATGTCGAAATATGATAGAAATAATCTCAAAAATTTAAATACAGATAAGCTGAAAGTGTTCTACCGGCTGACAAAGCGAACACTACTGTTGTTATTAATAATGATTGTTACAGAAGCAAAAATTTGAATATTTTAATCTGAAGGCTGTAACAGAACTTTGGAAGATCGTACGGCCGATGTATCGAGAAGAAATAGTTATTCTGATAAAGTCCTCCACTTCACTTCACAGAAACAAAAACGTTGCTGAAGCTTTGTATCCCCGAGTTTATGGCCTGCCCTGGACTCATGACACTGATAATCCTCTGTGATATTGTCACTGACGCTAAACCCACATCGTATCAGACAGTAAGATATTCGTCGACTTGCTTACCATAATATATTGGGAAAACTGACTCATATGCACATGTCTCGTGTCATTTCATGAAGAAACTTGAAGAGCAAACAATGTCTCATGAGGATACGTAAAGTAAGAAGTAGCGTCTTTATCTACTGTCATTCCAGCAAGTAAAGTCAGGATCCATATACCATATGTTTCCCTAGGGGACTTGCGACTCTTTTTAGACTTACAGCGAGCGGAGTGGGGCAGTGGTTAGCAATCTGGACTTGAATTCAGGAGGATGACGATTGAAACCCGCTTCCGGCCATCCTGATTTAGGTTTTCCGTGATTTCCCTAAATCCCTCAAGGCAAATGCCGGGATTATTCCTTCGAAAGGACCACGGCTGCTTTCCTTCTCCATTCCCTCCTAATACGAGCTTGTGCTTCATCCCTAATGACCTCGCTGTCGACTGGACCTTAAATACCAATCTCCTACACCTCCTCCTTAGACACTGCATTACTTCTAGTCAGTAATAATGGGACAATGACTGTTAGGAGAAAGTCAGTAGCGTGCCAATTAGTAACTGATTTGGTAATTCATTGGATTCTATGATCGTTAATTTTTATACGAAACAATTAAAAAAAATCTTCTCCAGAAAAAGCAAATGAAGAACAGTGTTGGCGGTACCGGTTTGTGAATGATACACTTGTGATTTGGTAACATGGCGTAAAATATTCCGAAGACTGAATTATAATTATAAATAAAGTAATTTAGTTTACCATGGAAATGGAAAATGATAATGGAGTATTTTCTTATACGTTTTAGTTATGTAACAGATCGAAGAAACAAAGTTTTTCACGAAGTCATACATACATTCATACAGATATTTACATAGGAACTTCAACCGAAAGCCACAGCGAAACAGGAATGTCTTTGAAATTCAAAGCCAAAGTAATTTTCCATCCAGAACACCTATAAGCTGAATTAAAACAACTGAAGTAGGCTTTCAACGCAAATGCCTAATGATAAAAATGAGTTCTAAGTCGAAATAACAGCATACTGAGGCATAGAGATGATAAGCAACAGCAAAAGCTCATGGTTTCTCTCATTTTATTAAAAATGCAACTGGTCAGATAGTTAAGATTTTGCAGAAAGTCTACATCAGACCGCTTTTAGACGAACAAGGAAGATTAGTTGAGCCCTTAGGCATGTAAAAGATAAACGCTCTCCCCTGTTGGCACACAGGGTATATAAAATCCCTTGTACATGCGGTATGGTCTACACTGGAATTACAAAGAGACACATATGAGGGAGCACAAAAGGCTTTACCGACTTTTATCATTGACAGAGGATAGTTCTACAGCTATATTTCATATCTGAAAAGGATTGTCTGTGACGATCACGTGTAAACTTCTACAATTCCACCTGTTAATGACATTTATGTCACTCTTCGATCTCTTTCCCGTTTTTAGGCAAAACAGCGTAATCAAGAGCACGTCTGAAGATGGCCAACGCAGCTCTGGAGGAATGTTAGGAACGAAAAAGTTTCATGGTCCGCGATAATACAATCATTAAGATTCACCAGCAACTAAGACAACCCGGCAAGGTTCGATGTGTCATGTCAATATTTCCACTGTACTTTAGTGTCTGGCAGTTATCATTGTGTTGTACATAGAGTTGGTGTAATGATCATAACATTTTCATTTAATCTGATAATGACTATGGTTAATCGCATCACAAACAACAATTAACGTAAGGCAACTATTTATTTACAGCTCGTACAAAACAGATGCGTGTTTCAAAGTTTTTCTGACCTTCAAAGTAGTTACCAGCATCGTGTATAACCCGTTGCCAGCGATGTGGAAGTCTTAGGATACTCTTAGCAGCGCCAGTTGTGTTGACAGTTCGAACGGCGCGGCCTATTACCTGACGAATTTGTAGCATTTGTAAATAATAGATTTCAGATAACAGTCGTCCTTTTTAAATTTTATTGGCAGATCCATATTTCAACTAGAAGCCAGCCGTTCTCAATGCACTATCATTTTTGATCAATGCATTGATAAAAAATGATAGTGTATTGAGAATCGCTAGTTTCTAACTGAAATCTTGATCTACCAATAAAATTTAAAAGGACAGCTGACAGCCTTCTGAATGGAAGGTAACCTGAGGAATTTGTAGCAGTTCTGAAGCGAACGACGTGAAATATTTCCTTCAGTTTAGAAATCGAGTTGAACTCACGAAGGCTTAAGTCAGGAGAGTGCAGTAGGTGGTAAAGCACTTAGCAGCCCCATCAGTCAAACAAATCAGTAACAGCTTGCTCTGTACATGATTGAGCATTGTCCTGCAAAATGATGGTCAGGTCCTGCAGAAAGTGACATCATTACTGTCTCTACGCTGTTTGTTTTTGGAACACAACCTACAACCAACTTAAAGACAGATGTTATTGTCGTGTAACCACTATGAACATTATGAACAGGTGCTCGCTCCTGTTGCAGTCACCATCCCCGAATTGTTCTTCAATAGTGAGAAGGTGCTCAAAACATCAGTGTAGACCTGTTCTGTGAGAGTGCCATGCAAAACAACATGGGGTATAAGCCCCCTCCATGAAAAAGATGACCACACCATAACATCACCGCCTCCGAATTTTACTGTTGGTACTACACACGCTGACAGATGACGTTCACCGGGAATTCGCCATACCCACACCCTGCCATCGGATCGCCACATTCTGTACCGTGACTCGTCACTCAACACAACGTTTTTCCGCTGTTCAATCGTCCGTTGTTTATGCTCCTTACACCAAGTGAGAGGTCGTTTGGCATTTACTGGCGTGATATGTGGCTTATGAGGAAATCCAAGTTTTCTCACCTCCGTCTAACTGTCATAGTACTTGCAGTGGATAGTGAAGCAGTTTGGAATTCCTGTGTGATGGTCTAGATAGATGTCTGCCTATTACACATTGCGACCCTCTTCAGCTGTCGGCAGTCTATGTCAGTCAAAAGACGAGGTCGGCCTGTGCGCTTTTGTGCTGTACATGTCCCTTCACGTTTCCAGTCCACTATCACATCGGAAACAGTGGACCTAACGATGTTTAAGAGTGTGTAAACCTCGCGTACAGACCTATGACACAAATGACACCCAATCGACTGACCACGTTCGGAGTCCGTAAGTTCAGCGGAGCGCCCCATTCTGCTCTCTTAATGTCTAATGACTACTGAGGCCGCTGATATGGAGTACCTGACATCAGGTGGCAGTACAATGCAACTAATATGAAACACGTATGTTTTTGGAGGTGTCTGGATACTTTTGATGACATAGTGTAGGTGTCAGTACGATTGAGATGGGTGACTTTCACCGATGTACACCATCGATAAACTGAGTTTCATTGTCTTCAGTAAGTCTGTTTTTTTGAATGTATTTTTATTTTAGTCACCTACTGCACTCCCCTGACTTAAGCTCTCGTGAGTTCAACTCGATTTCTAAACTGAACGGAACACTTCACGGCATTCGCTTCCGATCTGTTACAAATTCGTCGGGCAGTAGACCGCACCGCTCGAGCTATCAACACAACTGGCACTGCTAAGAGTATCCTACGACTTCCACATCGCTGGCAACGGTTTATACAGAATGCTGGTGACTAATTTGAAAGACAGTAAAACTTTGAAACACGTATCTACTTTGTACGAGCTGTAAATAAATAGTTGCCACTATTGAAATTCCAACCCTCGAATTATGAATTTGAGTTTGAACTACGAACCGTGACGTCGGCTCCTGTGCTGTGTCTCTCTCGCTAATGGTTCCGTGGATAAATTTGTGCGCGTGAAGCACTATTAAAGTTTTATATGACGTTGAAGTAAGTGTTGGTGTTTCGCTAATACGATAATCGTGAAAATCCGGTTGTATTTAGTGCTATGTAGGTATATCTCCGTGTGTTAGTCGCTTTAACAAATACCGTACGCTAGTATAGGAGATACCACCTGACGCGAAATGAAGAGATCTGTAATCCACTCTACGTGGAAAAACTATTATGGACCTTTAAGTAATGATTCGGTACATATGTTGAACAGAAAAACTGTCATTATTAATAACTGCGGGAATAGCTAAATTCGATGTAGGTGATACGATTGGAGCGCCTTTCCACGACTTGCGTTGAGATCATTATCTCTGGCCGATGAAATATAAATATATAAATGAAAATGCCCATGAAAAGAAGTCACACTGAGACACTTTCAGATAAAAAAGACTCGATTTTTAACGACTGAAAGGTGCCTATACTAGACTTCCCGCTCTGACGATTTTTATACCACTAGAAACCCTTTTGATGGCTTAGAAGTTTCCTTGATTAACACACAGTCACACACAATGGAAAAAATCCTCCTTTTAGTGTAATACAATGTAGCAAATTAATGTCTCAGAGTTCCGCTAGTATGAATAGTAACTGATCAACAACACACAGCCAACGGAAACTGGGAAACTGAACGGAATGGACCCTTACTGCACGTTTTTCTAACAAATGTCGCTTCACACAAGAATTGTCAAACTGATGCACACATTCTTTTGGGCAAAAGAAAATGATAATAAAAGGAGTTATTCACAGGAAGAAGCAGATTGCTTCTGTGCAGTTATTTTGTTAATGTTAAGTTCTATTAAAAGGTGTCAGTGCTGTATTTTCTTCTCCTTAATAACTTTGCCCAAATGAATTATTTCTTAATGTTAACAAAAACAAATTTAAAAAAAAATTATGTTTGTATATTCAGTGCAGTGACCTTAATGTTTGTAAAACGTAAATAGTTTCAAGTGGCGATTTGGCTTTACACATCACTGACACTTATCATAAAGTAATAATATTTATGGATTGGAAATTCAGATGCGCAACACGCAGAACAGGGCTTCTGTAGCCAACATACATTTGTTTTAAAATCACGTACTTACTGTAAACGTCTTACAGATTCAGCGTGTCATTACATCGCTGGTACGTAGCATCGTGGATTTTGCACACACGGTTCATAGGCATCTCAGTAACATGTTTTCGATATCTGGGATGAACTTAAAGACTATAAAGGATTAACTCGAGGTCATTTCGCTTGTATCCGACAAGTTTCACCGTCTCAGACATTTGTTTAAGAAAATAGAAAAAGAAATATAGCCACAGTTAGTGTTTAGGTTTTGTACTGCATTTCATCCGATTGCCGAGTCTTTGTTTTAACAAACTATGCTGCACGGTATTTCATTTTCACTTTCTGGTGTAATCAATTTCATCTTCGGTCATCCTTAATGAAATTAAAATGTTAGTCGTACATAATCATTCTACACGTCATAGATACTTGTAAAGTACAGTTTCTTAATGTAACTACTGTAAAGGAAACATAACGGCTTGGAAATGACTCTGTCACATATAAATCTTATCTGCAGGGGAAAACTGCTTTTGAAATGTGTACACAGTGAACGGTTATGACTAACAACACGCTCCACCACAACCGTATTTGTAGCACTTTCTTCGTAAACATATAGCCATATAGTCACATACATCAGCCCTATGGTATTAGCCCATTATTAAAGTATGCTCCCCCCCCCCCCCCCCCTCAAAAATCATATCCGTTCATAGGCGCACCGCTACTGCCAGTTGCATCCAGTGTTGCCAGATAGAGATAGATTTCCCGCAGCATCGAATATTTTTAAGACTGGCAGGAATTTAAAATGAAACGCTGGACATTTTTATATTAACTTCGAGTATAAGACGCACCTAAATCTTGGAGGGAATTTTTCGAAGTAAAAAGTGCGTCTTATAATGCGTAAAATATGGTATACACCTGTTGGCGCCATGTATCATTATACAGATTAATTATTTAAGTCGAAGTGCACAGTGACAGTACCACAAGTTAACTTTAATTAGAGAGAGAAAGAGTGTGTGTGTGTGTGTGTGTGTGTGTGTGTGTGTGTGTGTGTGTGTGTGTGAGAGAGAGAGAGAGAGAGAGAGTGTGTGTGTGTGTGTGTGTGTGTGTGAGAGAGAGAGAGTCTCTAGGTTCCAGATACTTTTACCGCGAACTTGCTGCGCCTTTGCAATGTCGGCAGCATCTTACGCAGGACTTTGGTGGAGAACGCTATGACGGTTAACACTTACGTCATTTACCAATATTAACACCTTCTCTTTGATCACAGGGTTCCAGAACACATGCTGCTAAACATCATCACTGCTTGTTCAAAATTCCAACACGTGCTCACCGCTGGTATCGTTTCATGTTATCCTTACTTTTCTGTCTGTTTGAGGCTGACGCTTCGCATGTTCTCTCCGCGTTACGTCGAGGTAGAATGTTGTACTTGCCCAATATGTTGTTGTTCTAACCAAGAAAGGTAACGTAGGTTCGTAGCTCCACTTTTACATCTAACGGAGCCTAGAACTATCTGACATAGCAATACTGATCCGCCCAGCGTTTCGGTAATCCCGCTCGAGAAGGTCTTCGTTTCGGTAAGAAAAGCAGGCACTTGGTGTCTTATTCCTCCACCTGTTTTCTTCTCCATCTCCCTTGCATTGTTTTTCTTCTTCTGCTTGTTTTCAGGAATGTAAATCCGGCTAGACTAATGCTTATATCAAACGATTCTTTACTTTGACAGTCCATCGGCAGCTGATAGATTTCTGTGCTAAGATATATACACTGAAGAGCCAAAGAAACTGGTACCGGCTTGTGTATTCAAATAGAGAGGTACGTAAAAAGGCAGAATACAGCGCTGCGGTCGGCAACCCCAATATAGGGCAAGAAATATCTGGCACAGTTGTTAGATCGGTTACTACTGCTACAATGGCAGGTTAGCAGGATTTAAGTGAGTTTGAACTTGGTGTTATAGTCGGCGCACGAGCGATAGGACACAGCATTTCCGAGGTAGCAGTGAAGTGGAGATTTTATCGGGCGACCATTTCATGAGTGTACCGTGAATATCAGGAATCCGGTAAAACGTCAGATCCCCTACGTCACTGGAGCCGGAAAGAGATCCTGCAGGAACTGGACCAACAACGACTGAAGAGAATCGTTCGATTTGACAGAAGTGTAACCCTTCCGCAAATTGCTGGAATTTCAATTCCAAGCCATTACCAAATGTCAGCGTGTGAACCATTCAACGAAACATCATCGATATGGCTTTCGGAGCCGAAGCTCTACTCGTGTACCCTTGATGACTGCAAGACACAAAGCTTTACGCCTCGCCTGGTCCCGTCTACGCCGACACTGGACTGTTGATGACTGGGAACTTGTTGCCTATTCGGAAGAGTCTAGGTTCAAATTGTATCGAGCGGATGGTCGTGTACGGGTATGGAGACAGCCTCATGAATCCATGGACCCTGCATGTCAGCAGGGGACTCTTCAAGCTGGTGGAGGATCTGTTATGGTGTGCGGCGTGTGCAGTTGGAGTGGCATGGGACCTCTGACACATCTAGATACGACTCTGACAGGTGACATGTACGTAAGCATCCAGCTTCATCACATGCATCCATTCATGTCCGTTATTCATTCCGCCAGACTTGGGCAATTCCAGCAGGACAATGGGACACCTCATACGTCCAGAATTGCTGCAGAGTGACTCCAGGAACACTCTTCTGAGTTTAAACACTTCCGCTGGCCACCAAACTCCCCAGCCGTGAACGTTATTGAGCATATCTGGGATGCCTTGCAACGTGCTGTTCAGAAGAAATCTCCAGCTCTCGTACTTTTACGGATTTATCGACAGTCCTGCAGGATTCACGGTGTCAACTCCCTCCAGCGGTACTTCAAACTTTAGTCGAGCCCATGCCACGTCGTGTTGCGGCAATTCTGCGTGTTCGCGCCGGCCCCACACGATATTAGGCTGGTGTACCAGTTTCTTTGACTCTTCAGAATACATTATCCGCCCTGAAGTATTGGTTAAGAAAGCAGGTGAGTAGTTTAGTAGGGTGAGGTTCCCGTTTTAAGTAGCTATTTTGCTCCTAATATGTTGTTTGTTGCTTTCGTCTTCCGTTTGAGTATAGGTTTGACGAAGCTCTATTCAACACTATACAAGCCTCGGCGTAACTATTGCAACCTACATCCACTGGCACTTGCTAAATGTATCCAGTTGTCTTTCTCAGACTACAGATTTTTACCGCGGGGTTTCCCTTCATTGCACCTACTGACCACTGCTTTTATGCGTGCCACTGATTTCTGCCGGTTGTATTCAGTACGTCTACATTTGATTTACCCGCCTACTCTTCATCTTTCTTCTGTTGTGTCACATTTCCAAATCTCCAATTCTTTTCTTTGTCGTCCACGTTACAGTTCCTTATAAGGCGACAAACCAGACACTTTCAGCAAATAATTAGCAACGTTATTATTTATAGCAAAGGTTAAGTTATTTCTGTTTCTCATAAGCGTTTATTTTGTTATTGCCAGTAGCATTTTTTCGTTCCAGTTTGCCATTGGTTCCTGCTGCAGTGTAATACCAACAAGATGGCAAATGCAGTGGGAGAGGATGCAAACCTACGTTGCGTACTCACTAAACTGATTCAGAGTGGTCATTATTTCGAAATTATGTTCTGTAAACATTCCTTAAAACTATATTTTCTTCATTCATCGTAATGCGTTCTTCTTAGGCTGTCGCGGAATGAAGGTAATGGGAGGAGAAAATTTCTTGTCATTGAAAATATTCTTTTCGCCGAATTCAATGGCTATGAAAATGTGCAGTTATTCCTAAGATTCCTTACATCATACATAGCTGCCGACATTTTGTTAATGAACGTTGTGTGGTACAAATGTAATGATATATTAAAAAATTTTCTTGTATCTTCGTTAAAATTTATGGATAAGAATGTATAGCTTGAATTACTGTCTTCCTGTCCTTGGTAGAAACTGCTTTTAATCGCTTGTAAAATAATTCATTGGTAATGTTAGTTCAGGCAAATTCAGTTTTCTAGAGATGCTCATCAATCTTCGTTCGAACTTTTTTCTAATAAAGTTTTCAACATTTCTTTGAATAGTAATGTATAATAAAAAGTCTTGTGAATTAACTTTATTATAATCTTCGTAGGTAATATGTAAAAGCTTTGAACCAAAATCAAATACTTTCAAAGCTTTCAATATCTTGTCAGATGAATCTTTAGAGTTCGGTACGTGGGTACAGATAAATTGTTTTACGATCTCACAGTATTTCACACAATTAGAATAATACACTCCCTTTTGCATTAGCAATGTACAGCAATGAAATGTCGATGACGCAGACAAGACGAACACCATCTTTTACGGACTGGCCGTCAGCTGTTGGTTTTCCACGACGCGTTACGAAGTGAGTATATGACACGTGTCTCCTCTGCTCTCGCTTGGTGACGTACTTTAGGAGAAATTGGACAGTTACATCGTTTCATTTTCAGCTTTGAACCTAATAAATTAAAAACAAATAAACAGAAAGGTTTAACGTCCCGTCGTCATCGAGATCATCAGAGATGGAGCAGAAGCCAGTATTAGGGAAGGATGGGGAAGAAAATCAGCCGTTGTTTTTCAAAAGAACTATCCAGGCATGTGCCTGTTGCGATTTGAGGAAACCTCAGAAAACCTAATGGCCGAATGTGGACTTCAATAGCCGCCCTCCCGAATGCGAGTCCAGTGTAGCACTGCACCGCCTCGCTCGGTTAATATATTCAGGGTAATACTTAAAAATAATACAAAATCACCCAACGTCACTGAGCTGTCCAGGAATATTGTGCGTCTACGCAATCAACGTTTTCTATCCTGTCTAGTTTAGCATTCGTCGTTTATTCTCCTATCATAATAACAAATCTCGTTTAGCAATTTTAATATACCATTTACTAATTTAACTGCCTCAACATAACCTGATTTAATTGCATTACACTCCATCGCCCTTATATTACTGTTGCCAACATTCTCCTCGTTACTTGTTTTCAAGGCACTATCTATTCCTTTCTAATGTTTTCCAAGTCATTTGCCGTCTGTGACATAATAACAGTGCAAACGCCAAACTTTTAAGTTTTCCACTTTCAAAATTTCTATTCGTTTATTTTTACAGCTTTTTCAAGGCGCAGATTCGATGACATAGCGTACAAACCTGTCACGCACACTTTCACTTATAACTGCAGTCTGTTTTCTGCACAAGTTTCATACAACCTTCCAGGTCCTGTATTTCGTCAGTGCTACTTTCCGATTTTCGTAAAATGTATTCCAAACAACATCGTAAAATATTTTCTAAATCCAAAAGTCCAGCAGTCTTACATTTGTGGTCTGAGTAATTAAACAAGACGTACAAACTTAGAATTGAATATCCCTCGTGTTACGGTGAGGAAGGTGTTACGGAAATGCCTTCCATTCAAATCCTACGAATTGGAACTATTGCAAGCTTGGAGAGAAAGTGACAAAGAAAAACGAGTTCAGTCTTTTGTATAAACGTTTAACAAAACTCAGACGGAAGATGACTGTCTTCATAAAATTGTGTTTTGTGTCGAAGCCACCTTTCGTAGCTGTAGTAGAGTGAATAAAGAAACCATAAACAACACTGCACACGCTCTGGTCCGGTATACATCTCCACGATGACTGTTGAAATAACTCATTTGCAAATGCAACCGAGCGGGAACGTCGGGAACTAACAGTGTTAGGCGGGTATAACTTGAAGATATACTGCGTTCAGTGCTGTATTAAAGGCTACAGTAGTATAACAAATTTATAAACATCCTTACTATGAATGCAGGTTTCTCTTTTCTTAATAAGCCTATTGTGATGGTTCTGTCGCGTTTTGAGATTTTTTTTCTTAGAAAGTTGTCTTTAAGTATTTTACGCAAAACACAAAGAAATATTGAGGTGAGCGTCACTTAAATCATACCAAACACTGGCGCTGAGGAAAAACTGAGACGAAAATTCAAAAGGAGAGCTGCGTTAAGTGCTATGCCATTACATTAAGGAGTATATTATTTTTTTGTAAATTTCTGAATCACACAAGAAATTAAACCCTAACATAGTACAGCAGATTGAAGGACAACGAATGATAACAGTTGTTGTTGGTGGTAGCAGCGTGGTAGAAAGGGAGTGAGATGAACCACTCGCAAGGAAGCAGCCAGAAGACTGGCAAAGGCAGAAGCTCTCCTCTAAGTGCGGGCGAGATATTGGCCGACCGTGGCAGCCAGCGGGAGGTCCGACGTAGGAGGGACAGGGAGCTCGGTTCTAGTTGGCACTCCCATTGCAGACGACGCATCCAGCTGCAATCGTAGACCCCACCTCGATTCACGGGTGATCCAGCTCCAAGAACCAGGCTCTAAGGTACTACTCTCGGAAATAAAGAAGACTCCCGACTGCTAGGCCACATAAAGGAAGAGACGGCGACCTTGTAACATCATCCCGTATACTCAAAGATTTCCTTGAAAGACGGTTTTATTAACCGATCTTAATGCTGTAGTAGTGATAGAAGATATTATTTATCTGAGCTAATAACTTAGATAAAAGATATCTGAACCTCTGAGTTATTGTCTCCCTAAACCATTGTAAAATTCTTATCCTCGACAATTCCAAATTGTCTTCTGGGGTATTTAGTGGGGAACATGTCAGTGTAGGTAAGGAACTGCCTGGCGTCATCTCGCCAAAGTCAGTGCTGTCAAACACGTCACAAATAAGTGCACTTCCCGACTAACAGAGCTGTGACCGGCATAACTGTAAATAAGAGACTTCACGTCGGCATTTACCTATTGCTTAATAAACCGTGCCACTGTTGTAACTTGTTATTGGAAGACAGATACTAAACTGCTATATTCTGATTAACGCGTGAGTAGAAAAATATGGTAAGAAACTTTTATGTCTCATTCGGATCGTGTATCTGTTCGGCTCAACGCCTTCCATGATGATGAGCGAAGCCTTTTCGGCAATGACGGTCAAAGCTCTGTGTTCCGATCTCGGGCTATTGTGGAGCCCTGGTACGAATGTAACAAGTTTTGCTTTGCGACAAGTCAGTTCAGTCATCTGCACCCAGAAGTGAGGAAGGGGAAGGGAATAGTAGAGAGAGAATGTACTGGTTTGGAGCCTGGTCTGGTCCGAGCGAAAGAAAACTTTTTGTACGAGCATTTGCAAATTCCGGCGCCAGCTAATTTCTGTGGTCAATGACTTTTGCTTTTGACTTCTCAAATGTTACGTTCTCGAATCCTACTCGGAACTCCAACCAAAAACAAGTCTGATAGCTGAAAACTTGTTATCGAACAAAAATTTCTCGTGACAATTATCGCTTAGTGAATTAAGGGTCGCGATTAAATTTCTCAAGAGTTAGTGAACGCAGTCTAGCAGTAATTTTCAACGTTATCGGTGTGAATAAATTATCGCCAGTAATAGTCATACACGCAGCCTGTAGTGAGTGGTGTTCGTCAGTAATTTATAACTTGATTCATTGCACATACCTGAAGTTTGTTGTTCATGACAGGATTTATAGAATACAATTAATTAATACATGATAAAATCAATCAGTTCGTATTAATCATCCGAGGAGAGCATTAAATTTACTTTTGGGGTAGGTGTTCACTCAGAAAGTCTCAAATTCTTGTTTATTTTGATTGACAATATCTTATTCCCGCTTTCGGTGCCACGTCGATGGCTCTTCCATTATGCTGTGCTGAATGGTGCAACCCTTGTCATTTAGGTACAGTTCCGTGTTAGTTTTCTCCTTGTAGACTGGAAGATGTCCCCCCCCCCCCCCTTCCTCTCTCCAGCACTGCAGGCATATCTCCCAGGAGCTCAGCAACTTATAAAGTATCAAAGAAAGGGAAGAAAAAGAGGAAACTGAAGAAGACAGATGGAAAAGGAATCAAATGCCAGGTGTTCTTACCAACTGAAATGGGCCCCAACCAAGATTAACAGAACCTGAATAAAAATATCATAAATAATGTACTCTACTCAATATATTAAACTTCAGGATTTGTGGATTCGTTAGAAGATCACAGACATCCAAGGATGCATGTCGTTTGCAGTATTTGGTACTGCGGTTGTACCATATACCACACAACGTTCCAGATCACTCAAAGTAGCTGTCTACTGCGGCGAGGATGAGAAGTCTGTTGTGGCAGAGAAGAGCATTAGCCAAGGATATGTGATGAACTAACCTATTAACTGCTCTTGTAAACTGTGATCAAAGAAGTGCTATAAATAAAGGAAAACAAAATAACGCTTCGCAATCAACTGTTGATTAGGATATTTGTTGTTGTTGCTGTGGTCTTCAGTCCTGAGACTGGTTTGATGCAGCTCTCCATGCTACCCTATCCCGTGCAAGCTTCTTCATCTCCCAGTACTTACTGCAACCCACATCCTTCTGAATCTGCTTAGTGTATTCATCTCTTGGTCTCCCTCTACGATTTTTACCCTCCACGCTGCCCTCCAGTACTAATTTGGTGATCCCTTGATGCCTCAGAACATGTCCTACTAACCGGTACCTCCTTTTTGTCAAGTTGTGCCACATACTCCTCTCCTCCCCAATTCTATCCAATACTTCGTCATTAGTTCTGTGATCTACCCATCTAATCTTCAGCATTCTTCTGTACCACCACATTTCGAAAGCTTCTATTCTCTTCTTGTCCAAACTATTTATCGCCCACGTTTCACTTCCATACATGGCTACACTCCATACAAATACTTTCAGAAAGGACTTCCTGATACTTAAATCTATACTCGATGTTAACAAATTTCTCTTCTTCAGAAACGCTTTCCTTGCCATTGCCAGTCTACATTTTATAGGATATTTGTACCCACATCAAAAATTTTTACATCACCCCGGTTCCCAGAACTCCTGAAGATAGACGTTCACTGTGGCTACAGATACAGTCATTTTGACTGTTCAAAGAAGTTACTAAACCCTACCAAAGATGTAAACAACAATGAATGAGCAGCACCTATTAGATGGAGGGGGTCCAACAGCCACCAGGAAGGAAGTACACGGCTCGTGTTGTCTGTAGTTCACTCATTCCTAGACGGTCAGTACCACGATTAGATCATGTCCGCATTGTTACTTTGTGCCAGGCAGGGCTCTCAACAAGGGAAGTGTCCATGCGTCTAGGAGTGAACCAAAGCGATGTTGTTCGGACATGGAGGAGACACAGACATGCCTCGCACAGGCCGCTCAGGGGCTACTACTTCAGTGGATGACCGCTGCCTACGGATTATGCCTCGAATTAAACCTAACAGTAACGTTACCATGTAGAATAATGGTTTTCGTGGAATCAAAGGATGTCGTGTTACGACTCAAACTGTGCACAGTAGGCTGCGTGATGCGCAACTACACTTCCGACGTCCATGGCGAGGTCCACCTTTGCAAACACGAAATCATGCAGCGCGATACAGATGGACCCAACAACATGCCGAATGGTCCAATCAGGACTGGCATCTCGTTCTCTTCACCAATGAGGCTCACATATGCCTTCAACCACACAATCGTCGGAGACGTTTTGGAGGCAACCCGGTCAGGCTGAACGTCTTAAACACACTGTGCAACGAGTGCAGAAAGGAGGAGGTTCCCTGGTGTTTTGGCGTGGCATTATGTGGGACCGACGTACGCCACTGGCGGTCATGGAAGGCGCCGTAATGGCTCTACGATAAGTGAATGCCATCCTCCGACCGATAGTGCAATCATCTCGGCAGCATATTGGCAGCATATTGGCGAGGCTTTCGTCTTCATGGACGACAATTCGCGTCCACATCGTGCATATATTGTGAATGTCTTCCTTCAGCATAACGACATCGCTCGACTAGCGTGGCCAGCATGTCCTCGTCATGAACCCTATCGAACATGCCTCTGATAGACTGAAAAGAACTTTTTATGGACGACGTGACCCACCAACCACTCTGAGGGATCTACGCCGAATCGCCGTTGAGGAGTGGGACAATCCGGACCAACATTGCATTGATGAACTTGTGGAAAGTACGCCCCTGTGTACAGCATACCACCTCTGAAGGTCTCGCTGTATGGTTGTACAACATGCAATGTTTGGTTTTCATGAGGAATAAAAAGGACGGAAATGATGTTTGTATTGATATCAATTACAATTTTCCGTACAGGTTCCGGAACTCTCGGAACCGAAGTGATGCAAAACTGTTTTTGACGAGCGTACCATAGTCCCGTAGAATGTTCTAGCAGTCTCGGCACTTTTCGGCATCATATAGCAGTGAGCGAGTCGGTGGAGTTTGCAGTTTTTCCAGCGCGTGGTGACACAAGCCGTCGGTTCCCCACGCCATAGGCCGTCATTATGATAGTGAGCTCCGCGTATGCAATCCTACGCTGTCGATTTGTTAGTGTCAAAATCTCACGTACTTAAGTGGGCTGTGAACCGTGAATACGAAAAATATGATTCGCTGAATTTATTTTGTTTGAAGATTATTGTCTGCGTGTACTGATTTCCTAAAGAAGATAAGTAATACAGAAAGCAGATATTGTTGAAAATATTCATCTTGAGGACTAAACTCTTCTGTCCGTGTTTGCTTGGAAATAGATTTGTTTTTGAAAAGGGGTCCACCTTGAGCAAAACACAATTTTTACCTTTAGTCCCCAGTTCTGTTCCGTTGAGGTTTCAGAATCATCATTGGGTCTTTTGTTCTCTTTTATAAAGCAGGAAAAATGCTTTTTATTGCTTGTACACATGTATATTTGAAATTTTGAAAACAATATTTACACGTTTGAAAACAGACAAAATTGTGCATGTATACCTTGTTACGACATGCTGTGGATTTCCTTGATTTTATAAATTTAATTTCCTTACTTTGTTTCACATTTTGTCATCTGCAACCATACAGAACTTACTGTTGAAGAGTTTACTTCGAAAATTTACGATTGGGCGTGTTATGGTTATGCCTAACATTAACTAGTACTATGCGGAAGATATGTGCATGTGTGTTTTGTTGGTTTTCCAATTATCTTCACTGTGTAAATCTGCACTATGTAACTTCTCGTGCCACTGTTTACAAACATTAGAAAGAAGATGGCGGACAGCTGAACAGTTGAATAATTTCTGGGCGGGAGTCTTGAATCTTTGTGGGGTGCACCTATCACTTTGTGTGTCTGTTTGTATATGTAGGGGGGGGGGTTACTGGGTGTCAGGTTTGTTAATTTAAATATTCTTTTTTGTTTCCAGAATGAGATTTTCTCTCTGCAGCGGAGTGTGCGCTGATATGAAACTTCCTGGCAGATTAAAATTGTGTGCCCGACCGAGACTCCAACTCGGGACCTTTCCCTTTCGCGGGCAAGTGCTCTACCATCTGAGCTACCGAACCACGACTCACGCCCGGTACTCACAGCTTTACTTCTGGTAGAGCACTTGCCCGCGAAAGGCAAAGGTCCCGAGTTAGAGTCTCGGTCGGGCACACAGTTTTAATCTGCCAGGAAGTTTCATTCTTTTTTGTTTTTTTAATTTAATTTCTTATTTTTATTTCATTCATTAATTTTTGTTCAGTTATTTTTCATTAATTGAGTGTGTAAGTGTGTGTGTGTGTGTGTGTGTGTGTGTGTGTGTGTGTGTGTGTGTGTTTTGCCTATTGTTTACACATGTAAATACTGTTTTAAAAACTCAAATTTATGTGTGTACACGTAGTTCAAATGGTTCAAATGGCTCTGAGCACTATGGGACTCAACTGCTGAGGTCATTAGTCCCCTAGAACTTAGAACTAGTTAAACGTAACTAACCTAAGGACATCACAAACATCCACGCCCGAGGCAGGATTCGAACCTGCGACCGTAGCGGTCTTGCGGTTCCAGACTGCAGCGCCTTTAACCGCACGTACACGTAGTAAAAAGCATTTTTCTTCTTTTATAGAAGATAACAAGAAACCCACTGATGATACTGAAACTTCAGCGAAACATGCCTGAGGAATATAAAGAAAAAGAAAACTTGTGTTTTGACCAAAGCGGGCCCTCTTCAAAAACATCTGTGCGTGTTGCTGACATGAATATTTTCGCTAAAGTTGATGATACCACGTTTCAGCGAAATTTAAAAGTTTGAAACATACTCATCATCCCTTATAGATGCCTTACTGCTGTGCATGGTTCTGTAAGAATAAAAAAGAAAAAAAAAACTAGTGGCATAAGTTAATACGAATTTCCGGTTCATATTGACCCAAGAAGTATGTGGCTAGGACTGATTTCTCGAGAAAACTTCACAACAAAAGGCTGTCAAATTCAGTTTGCAGTCACCGTTTTCCACATTTCCACATTGGATTCTCAATAAAATTCCAGTTGCAGTAACAATTAGGCACCAAACTGAAATACAGCCTTCCGATAATCCGGTGTGTACTAAAAGTAAAATAACTGCAACTTCTACGCAAGAAACCTGCACAAATGTTCCACTGAATGCATTCACAGCAGCTGTAATTCAAACCGTAGACGAATTAGTTTAAAACAAAGGGCTTGGAAAAAGAACTAAGGTGAAGAAAAAGCTGCATACGGAGACTGAACAACAGACTAAAGAGCAGGAAAGGTACATTTGCGTGCTGTCAGAGCGTCTTGCACAGTATGAAAATAACGCGTGCCATATTATCACAGGAGTTTCACTGTGGAAAAAATTTTCATGCAAGACCATGAGCGCTGCACAATGATGGGGGATACAATGACACAATACATACTAGCTACTACGTGCGAAGTGCAACATAACTCTCTGTGTGTATAATAGTCATTGTCTTATGCTGACATCGGTATTAAAATACTCTAATATACCTTCTCAGAAAAGTAAAATTTTCATTTTCTCCAAATAAATAACTTTTTGAAAATAGTTGAGAACCATTGAAGTCTAAAAATGAGAATTTTAAACTAAATCTGCGGATGAGGCGCTTCGTATTTCTTCTGACACACACAACTTAATACTCTAAGCTTTCAAAATTGGCTTATGTCGCTGGTTGTTTCCTAATGAAAGTTGTTACCTAATGAAAGAAGTAAAATGAAATATCCTGTTCAACCTACAGACATTTGATTTAAACCTCTTCACAACGATCTCCATTAATGCATTTGATATACTCTCGTGATTTCACTGGAAACAGCATGCGTTATCCGTCAGTGCTCTTTGTGAATTTGCTACATACAGTATCGTATTTTGTGACAAGCGCTCTTCCGTACTCTCAAATTACGGTGTAATATAACACTTGGGATTGTATATAATGCCAGACCTAGAAAAAGTGATATTTTTGTTGCAACGATGGGGAAAACTAATCAGTATTTCGTATTACTCTAGTGTGTAAATGCATCTCACCACTTGTGCTGAAGCAGATATTTTCCTTTGCTGCATAATGTTTTGGACTAAAAAAAAATAGTGTGGCGCGTGTTTAACACCACAGACACTCCATTAAATCGCATATTAGCAGCGGTCGGCTGATATTCTCATCATTACAAACTAAGGTAAGGAACGCAGAGGCTGGTAGTTCTTACTAAGGGGCTATGCTTGTACAGACGTTATCTTATTAAGACACAGTTACTCGATTGACATGCGGTTATGATTTATGGACACGGGAATTTTAACTTTTGCTGCGTGGGTACTAGTGATACTCTTCCGTTTTACTACTCACAGTATCCACCTGAGGTAGTATTTGACGTGACGCCAGTTAGTATTATAATTCGTTTGATGACATAATAAACGTTAATTATGGGTGAACAATAACAGCTTCTCATTCTTAGTATCATCCCTAGTAATTAGCGTAATTATCAAAATAACCATTGCTTAAGGCTATTTTTGACAGATTTGGGAGTGGCATGTTATCCACTTCAAACTAAAACAGTTTTGGTCTCACGCGCACAACGTAATCTTATGATTCCTTAAACTTAACTTTTTGGTCACCTATTGTTCCGAAACGTTTTTTTTAAATTTCTCCGTTTTCTTTTTAGCTTTATATTTAGATTTTGATCTGGTATTTGTTTTCTTTGAGCTTGGCAGCTTATCAGTGATCGTGGTCTACAAAATAGCACCGATGGAAACATAAGGTATATTGAATGGTAAGTTCCTTCGACGCTGTAGTTGTTCAGCGTAGATAAAAAACAAAGGTAAGTAGTGTTGGATAATTTAGGTATTTATTTTGCAGAAACACGAAAACTTGTGCACTTAGCAGTAATATCCATATTAACTTCACATTACAGCAGTATCATACAACATGCACAACAGGCAAAGAAAACATTTTCTTAACCTACACCCCTGGTTCACGGATACCGTGATCTGCAGAGTGGCGGACGGTGCTGTATGCGTTTTACGACTGTTGAATTGAGAAGCACGTCTGGTTTACAGACTTTATTTCTGGCTGTATGGCTTCAAGTCTTCAGTGCGCATTTCTACAAAGAGAGCCGTTGAGGCCCTCACTGTAAGTAGTCTAACGGGTTGACCAAGGAGACGCTGGTGGAGGCAATATCCTGCAGATACTTGTTGATATACGGAGCGATGCTGTCCGTGAAGAAACCCAACACCCACGTAGCGATCTGCGACACCAGCCAGTTGAGGATACCCAGGCCAGTCACTTCCAAATCAATATCACTGTAACACAGAAAGAACAGGTATGAGCGTACTGGGTTTCATACCGTAGATATCGAAAACCTTTTAACAAGAATTTTCTCTGTCTCAGGTCTCGCCGTCCCACCCTAGTCAAAGATACATTACTAGTCGAAGATTAGGGTTCAGCATTCCATTGATCCCATTACACATGTAGCAAAAGTTCAGATAGTAGAAGGAAGCATCCCGATATGCGGGTTAACAAACTTATGGAAACCATATGAAACGTAAACTTGGGTAGCTAGGAGGGGCTCAAATTTCGTACACTTTACGTGTCTCCAACGTCTTAATCAAAGTTCTGTGGAAAAGATTGTATGATTACAGTGTACCTTGTTCGGCTGAAGTTCTCATTTCTGGGGAAGAAAAGTATCCTCAGGAACATCCGTTGATAAACGGAGCGATGTTGTTCTTCGTACCTAGAGTTTTCTGTGTGATGGGGACATCGTGAGATGCACATGATGCACAGGCTTGAGTGAGATGCACATGATTCATTTTCAACTGCCTGTGATGTTGGTGAGAATGTAATGTACTCTGAGGTGTATGTATTACGCCAGTCATGTAACCATTCTTCAACCCGCCAGTCTCCCGTCACCAAACGGTGCTGTATTTTTAAAATGCTATGTGTTGAGATACTCAGAGGCCTATATACATTTATAGAGGATACATATGTCTAGAGTTCATGTATCTACATAGTGCACAGAGAGCAAGAACGACTTCAACGTGCTGACACGGATGGAACACAGTCTACACGAGACTGACGGAACTAAATAACAAAGACACAGCAATAATTCGATAATGGTGGAGTCATCATTGACTCAATGCAGATTAATATATGGCAACGACAGTGTCGTTATAATTAAACTTTCGTTACTTGAGAGGGCCCCCACGAAGAACGTAGGACAGTGAAAGTTTGTGGAAACATTTGTAAAGATATGTGGAAGAGAAATAACGAATAAACCACTGAAAGTGTTTTTGATTTCCACATGACAGGGTAACACTTGCTAGTTGCGTATTAACTTTATGTTCCAGGTTACAGACGTTTCTCAGTGTGATTACTACCTGTATCCGTGACAACCTGTAACTGCACTATAGATTGCTCTACTGCTGCCCGAAACATCTCAGGGAGATGTTTGGTAATTTCCTAACTATGGTCATCTTCAATCCCCACCATGTGTTAGTGTTCCGTTGATATATCCTGTTTTTCCGGTAGTCCTACATCCAAAAATCACACCGGTCGAAATCATGCGATCCGGGGCGCCGAGCAGTTTGGAACGATCGGCCAATGATTCGGTTTTCCTAAATGTGTTTCTCAGTATCCTAGTCATCTCAGGAGCCATGCGTCGATACTAGCGAAGAGCACCAGCACTGTTGTTGTTGTTTTGATAAAACATCTTTATGAGTAAAGTCCTGCTCAACTTGTACTGACCTGTGTTGGCACTCTGCACACTGATGTTTGTGTTTCAACCCCATGTCGCCGTACCAGTACCGGCGCCTAATGGCAAGGCATGACACTTACGCTACTAACAACACAAATCCCGCAGCGCATAGTCTTAACGTCGTTCCTGTAAAGTTGAGTATACAAGCGATAAATAGTTCTCCGTCTACTCTGGTTCAAGTAGCGACAGTTTAATTATATCCTATATGTATTCGTAAACTTAACCGTCAAACGAATTGTCACATTAGCAAGCCAACTGACAGATAAAAACCAGTAGAGATTTTCGTGTGCAGAACTGTCTCTGTGTGCTTTCAAGAACAAATTTTGATGTCCACGCTAAGCGATAGAAATGTAGGTTGATATTTGTTAGTAGACTAAGAAGAATCTAGAACACATTTATAAAAGTTTTCTGAGGAATTTCACAACTGCTTATTGTAAATAGTAATCAACTAAAAACGATAAATACAGTAAGTTAGGATAATAATTCCCAGTTGTCATTGTTTAAGAATACGTACAATATGTAACTATTAAACTAAGTCTATAGCATAGTTCCGGGAGTGTATGGAGTGGAGAATTCAATATTCGTGAGATGCGAATACCTGCGCATCCCAGCATATTATTTTAGCGGGCGGAGGTCCAGCTTGGGATGGGGTATTGTTCAAGGCGTGTAACTCCTGATGTTCTCATCTGACATGTGAAGGAGCGTGCGAGGAAACCATAACCACATACGAAGAACAAGAAATGCATTTCCCTCTGGTTTTTCAAATATTGTATCAACTAGTCTTGATAAGATTTCTCAGTTTGGCTGTGTACTGCCACTCAGATAACCATTAATTAAACAGAGCAAGCACTGCCCCCAAAAACGATAGTGTTGACGCATATGTTTGAGCTTTCCATTTATAGCTCCATCAAAGAGAATTGCGGACTAATTACCCTACAGGGTTTCTTAACACAGCAGAACTACATCGCGGTCTTTTCATAAACTTGATATAATACTGGGATTCTCAATAACGCATCCCAAAATCATTAAAGTCAATATATTTTAAGCCATTAATCTAGATGGGGCTCGTAAAGGGGAAGCATTGCGCCATCCCTGTCAAGCGACTTAGGTTTTAACTTGAAACGTTTTTAACTTTTCGAGTTTCCAGTAAAGTTTGTTTTGCTGTGACGATAAACGTATCATAAGGTGAGACAGCCCAAGTTTTTTTTTTTCTCAGGGGAAGCAACTCCGCTAGATCCCGAGTAGTTTTTGTATAATCTTTGATTAAATAGCCAAATCGAGTTATAAACATTTATTAACACGATACCTATACGACTCGTTTTGAGCTTTTCAAACCCTTTCTGACTGATCTCAAATGTCAGGTTGGCATTTATGTCCCCGTTACAGACATTTTTGATAAACCTACCCTAAAATGCCAAATTCTAATCATGTATCTGAAAGTACAAAAATTCTTTAAAGAAAGAGAGAAGCAGTTTGCAGTCAATTCCTTCTAGTGTTTCTTACATTTTACTAATAACACAATTTGCTTCTCCACCAGTACAAAAACCTGAAACCAGCTATTTAAAAATGAAGAAAAAACTCCAATGATAATGTTCGATTCAAAAATGAAACTGCTAGAAGATAAGCATCTGTTCCACCAATGCAAAAAGTGGAGTATATTCATCTTGCCGACCAGGAAAGGACAGTCTTACATCGTAAACATAGTATGTGCATTAAGAGACAAGATACAACATAGCATATAACAGATAAATACAAGAATCAGAACATGAAACGCGCACTAATCGTTTACTGAAATCTTTTTACGCCCAACTTGTTCAGTACCATGGATACATAATAATGGTATAAAATCTGACAATTTTCTACTCTGTGGAGATAATGTCAGTCGGTTAGTGCCTCTAGCACTGGAATATTTCTCTGGGGTTGAAGAACTCTCTGCTGTCTCATCCTAGTTTAATTGAAATGCTGAGGATCACCGTTCCCACGTAAGATGAGACTACTGAACAACAACATCGCAGTCGGTAATCGTGTCCCACTATACATCTTTACCTTACCTCGGCTGATGAAAACCCCTATAATGAAAGCACGCAGTGTGTAACACACTGATCTTGGAACTTACTCAATGTATTCAACGTAAAGCTCCTCGATGGTGGCCGTAACATGCTGGAGCTCCCTCATGTCGACGCTGACCTTGAAGAAGAGAGAGTTAGAGCCGACCGTGGCACTCACGGTACCGCTCGGCCCGATATCCATGAACTCCGCGTGGTAATGGTTGAAGCCAACCTGCAACAGAACGCCCACTGGGTTACAACACCTGCCAACAGTCAGGTCACTCTCTTATCGCCAGATATACTACTATTTTATGAAGTATTAGTATGGTGTTAAATTCTTTTCGAGCTGAAGAAGTATAGCTGTGGCAGAGAAATGCCTATCACCAGTATCTCTCTGACGATGAGATCAGCCCGAATTCTGTAAGCCTCAACAAAGGCGAAACAGTTATAACGTGGATACAGGTATGGCCAATACAGAACTGTATTTGCCTCAATAACTCACTCAAAACCAGCATTTGATTAGCAAATTACAATAAAATGGACTGCTTTTTATGTCTTCAAAACTCTATTACTTAAATTTACTCGGTTTTTCATTCTTACTCAGGCACGTACTTAAGATGACTATTAGTAGTAATAATGCTTTTAAAACTATTGTCAGAAGTATAACGTTCCCCAAAAATAATTTTTAAATTACACTCGTCTAACCTGACTGTCACTTACGCAACTGTTAAAGCAGTCTTATTTTTAACATTATCACACTGTACAACAGTGACCATTTCATTAATGCTCAGTGACAGCTATTGATAGGCTACATGGACGTGTAACCCCATACGAACGTTTGAGAGAATCGTTGTATTTATTTTCTTATTCACTTCGTTGGCTAAGCTGCATTGTTCAAAAGTTCTTCATTGAACCACCATTACCTCGATAAATGAGAAATTTTTTATTTCTTTGAATAACTCTTTTGGAGGTTACATTAAATCGACTTTGGTTTTGCTTCTTTATATCTACAAACAGTCCTGTTGGATGAACATCCGCAACTGAGCATTATACCAGAAGTTGAAAATACCGCTGAAGTTGTAAAGTTCTTTTATTATTACACGACCGGTTTCGGGCTCTTAGACGCCCGTCTTCAGGTGTCGTAACTAGGTTCTGTGACCCCCGAGTGCCGCGATGGTGTCTACGAGGCGCGGTTTGCTACCTACGAGCGCATGTCATTTGGAATGCCCTTTCCATCTTAAGTACTCTATTTTCTCTGGTTTTCTCTTCTTTTGTGTTGCTTGTCACTCATTCTCGTATTTATTTTTGACAGTCTGCCTTCATATTTTATGAATTTTAAAATTGATATTGGTAATGAAATTTGTTTTTTCACGCGATTTCTGTCCGTTGACTCATATGCCTTTTTAAAATCTGCAAAAAAAAAAAAAAAAAAAAAAAAGAAACATGCATTTCAAGTATCTGATTTCCTTTATTTCTATTATGTTCTGTGGATTTTGTATTTGCTCTGCAAAAAATGTTCCCTTCCTAAATCCTGCTCTATAGTCTCCTAGTTTTGGGTCGAGTAATCCTACAGCTTTCTTTAAAAGTCTCATGGAGAAGATGTTATGTGCTGCTGGTAAGAGGGACATGCCTCTATAAGTGTTAGGATCACTTTTCTTTCCTTCTTTCATGTTGTGGATATATCAATGCCAATTGTGAAGATAAGCTGTTTGTTGTCCAAATCTAAAATTAGTGCTTTCTGATTTTTATTTGTTTCTTTATTTTTGAATAATTTTGTCTCTAGAGCGTTACCGCAATTCAGAAACTATATTGGCTTGTCCCGATGCTTTATTATTTTTAAGTTGTTTTATGATTTCTCTGATTTCCTCTATTGTTGATGACTTTGAATCTGGTTGTATTTGGATTAAATTATCAAAATATTTTTTTTTTTTTTTTTTTTTTTTTTTTTGCAAGTATCCTGTCGTTCCCTTTATTACCATACGCAGTCTTTTGTGTTTTTGGTTCTGTAAACTGTGAACTTAGTTGTGTGTACTTCTTTAAACCGTGTTTGAATGTTTTATAAAAGTTTCTTGTGTTTTTCTGCTTAAATTTATTGGTGTTAATTTCTGATTAATTCTGCATTTTATTGTTAAAAGAACATAATTCAGTTGGAAATGGCTTCTGATATCAGAATTGCGATCGCAACAGTGTTCAGTACCACTAATTTTTATGTCACCCATATTCATACGATTGCCATTTAGTTATTCGATTGTGGATACTAGTCTGGTAGAATTAAGATTTATTTGTGCCTCTGTATCACTGTTTTTACTATTTATATATGTTTCAGGTTGTGTCAGTGAGGGAGCGATCTGAAACTTGTAAGATTGTTAGCAACTCTGTTTCTTACTGTGTCTGGTTTCGGCATATCTACGCTTTCAACATCGGATCATGCAAAATTATTAGCGGTACGTGTTTTTTACAGCACTGAAAGTCACATAGAGATGCCGCGTGAAGTAAAACGTGGCAACCGACATCAGCATGTCTTAAATGCAGTAACACACAATTAAAACATGTGCTGATGTTCTAGGATACACTAATAGCTTGACATCACAATGGCCATTGCTCCGTTGCGCCTTTTAGAATAGCGAGATCACCCAGGGATTGCCCTCCGGCCTCGACGCTTTCTACGATTGTTGCAAAGTGTTTGCTTTCAGATGTTGCAGGCTGCGGACTCCAACGGCCATCTCTCCGATGGAGCATAAAACGTGATTCATCACTCAGTGGACGCCCAGCTGCTGGACAGGTGTGCAAATTCCAGCCTTAGTTGATGACGAATAGCAAACAGCGTGGGTGAATGAATAAGGCACCTACCGTAGAGGCCGATACTCAGCAATGTTCGTTGGACTGTCGTTAATGAGACACTATAGCTGGCCCCTTGGCGCATCTGGCTAATCAGTTGATCAACAGTTGCACGTCTACTCGCCCGCACACATCTTTTCACCTGTCGTTGAGCCCTGTTATTCACGGCCCGTGCTGCTTCACGGCTGTCTCGGCGCTGGTTTTGTTTAGCGCCATTTTGCCTTGCACAGCGAAGTTCAACCACCGCGGTACGCGAACAGTTTATAAACGTAGCTGTTTCGGAAATGTGTCCATCCTTGTACTGAAAGCCGATGATCATTTCCTTTCGGACGTCAGGCAAATCGATCCGCATCCGCATTATAACAACGAATGCACGGTTTTCGACGTGCCCCCCCCCCCCTCTCTCCACATGTTTTACGTATCCTCCACTGCTAATGCTGCCACCTGTCGTCTGTTTATAGTTATTGAACACTGACATCAAACATCGGTGGCAGTCACATTTACGTGACTGTACAGTGTATAACAATACTTCCTTTGGAAAGCACTCGGCCTTTTCCAGCAACCCGAAATAGCGCTTGGCCTCTAAAGACCCCGCCGACAAAGGGTCTTTAGACCCTAACTGTCCTTCCTGCCTTTCTCCCTTTCCATATTTTGCAATATGCAGACAGGAACTCCAGCACATCATCTGCAACATACCGGTATCAGCAATGCTACTAAACAAGTCCTAAATCAATCTGGAGGTGAGAGCATAATAGACGATGTCATACAAGCAGTTCACTATTGAGCCGGCCGGTGTGGCCGAGCGGTTCTAGGCGCTACAGTCTGGAACCGCGCGACCGCTACGGTCGCAGGTTCGAATCCTGCCTCGGGCATGGATGTGTGTGATGTCCTTAGGTTAGTTAGGTTTAAGTAGTTGTGATTCTAGGGGACTGATGACCTCAGAAGTTAAGTCCCATAGTGCTCAGAGCCATTTGAACCATAGTTCACTATTGAAAGTTTTCCTTCACCAAGCTCTTCTCCTTTCCTGTAGAAAACGTGGACACCGGAGAATGGAATCGTGTTACAGCGGCGAGCTGTAATTTACACTGCCACACAGTGGGGGCTGTGCAGCTACAGGTATTTTCGCTGTCTGTCCTCCCCCAGTATTTAACACATGTTACTATCCCCGCCGATTTTGTGGAGGACAATCTCATTTCTTATGTTCACTCATCTTTCATCATCTTCTGTAGTTCCTAGTTTCAAATACTATGATTCTCTTTACTTCCGGTTACAGTATGAGAAGACAGCAAGTGTGATTTCTGAGTACGTGTGGCGTTCATACGATGTCCATACTCCTCCATGACTTGCCCTGCCACCTCTCCACAGTATTCTACACCAGGATAATACTTGAATACGCAATTCAGAAGCAATTTTTGAAACTCAAGATGGTATTGAGATCTCGTCGCCTCTTTTTCAACGCAAAATAAAGCTCATTCGCGATAAAACCTTACTGTCGGTGGTATAACAATCGACCGCTGCTTCTTTCTTTGCTTCGCCAGTCTTCGGTCGGCGATATTGGAGAAGCACATATTTGCGCACTGCTCTCCTGGACGTAATGTTGACTTTCAAAGCCGGATTCACAGCTCCCTCTCAAGTGGTCCTTATGTTCTCGAATCGAGTGGGCCTCATTTCAAAACGCACCTTATCATAATCTGCGATTACTGCAGACTGAGGGAGTGTTCGTGGAAGAGTCGGGACGAATACTCCTCCGGTAGCTTTTATTACATCAAGTGGCAAGCTATTTGGGAAACTGGAGGAATAATATACTTCATAGCGTTAACTTCCGTCGATGGGGAGTAATTGTAATAAATTTCCTGAATTGTATGATATACAGTAACCCGTCTCTTCAGATCTTTGGTGTTTTATAAAGTTTTAGACTTCAGATACTTATTTTAAAGATTATTGGTGTAAATATTTGCTGTAAACGTAACTTATTAGTGGATTTCCATTCGTCTCAATCTTTCTTTTTGTGTTATTGATTCTAAGGGTCTGTTAATCGTGGATGTGCTTACGTAGTTCATCGAAGTCTCAGCAGTGTGTTTACATTTCGCGCTGAGCCGTTACAGCTGTAGCCGTTTTGAAGCTAAGTACTGACAAAGGTGTTTGTGAGCTGTTATTCAGTTATTAAATTTAGTAGTTTTCAACGGTGTCTCGCTCTTTTTCTGGTTAAATAATGATTTAATAAACTTTCGAAAACTTTCGCCCACAGTGTTGTTTAGAGTTGTTTGTGCGTTGAAGTCGTTTATTAAATTTACTACGGTTGTTTTCAGCTGACGTTTCTTATTTTATTTCAGTAAAACTTTCGTTCACTATGTTTAAAAAAAATGGTTCAAATGGCTCTGAGCACTATGGGACCTAACTACTGAGGTCATCAGTCCCCTAGAACTTAGAACTACTTAAACCTAACTAACCTACGGACATCACACACATCCATGCCCGAGGAAGGATTCAAACCTGCGACCGTAGCGGTCACGCGGTTCCAAACTGACGCGCTTAGAACCGCACGGCCACACCGGCCGGCTCACTATGTTTAATTTCGTTGAGTGTCCCAGTGGGCGCCTGAACTTTTGATTTTAGATAAGCAATTATGTGAAGTTATTGTGGTACTGGTATTAGCTGTGGTCTAGTTGTATTTATAAAAGTAGTTGCTTTCTTAGTAGAGAGCGAAATTCGAGATCACTGTTGTTAGTTCTTTAAATAGTTCTACTGTTGCAATTGAACTTAGGTAACGTAGACGTTTAGATTTTTTCATTAACTGTTAAAATTTTAGCGCGAGTAAGAAAATGTTCAAATGTGTGTGAAATCTTATGGGACTTAATTGCTAAGGTCATCAGTCCCTAAACTTACACACAACCTAAATTATCCTAAGGTCAAATACGCACACCCATACCCGAGGGAGGACTCGAACCTCCGCCGGAACCAGCCGCACAGTCCATGACTGCAGCGCCCCAGACCGCTCGGCTAATCCCGCGCGGCTGCGCGACTAAGAAGTGTGAGCTTTGTCGTAAGTTCCTGAATAATGGGTGACGGTGTGAGATTTGTTCAGAGTATTTTCATTGGGAAGAATTCAGTGGGGAAGTCAGTGGGCATTCTGGCGAGATCCTCTCCTGGAAATGAAGAATTTATAGAAGAAATAAGTTGATAGAGCAGCAGGAGCATAAGATCTGTGCCCTTCATGAGCAGTCATAAGACGCAAAGGAGGAACTAGATACGGTGAGGAGGGTGAAGGTTGCTGGGAAATGGGAACTGGCAGTTGTTTAGAATTCAGCCGTTTTACTTTGCGTATAGCCAATAGATTTGACCAACTGTCAGCGTTGAGAGGAGCCTCTTGTAATTGTAGGTATAGTAAACATGCAGCAGTCCTCAGCAGTTTTGGAGCCTAAGTCAGCCGCAAATTGTGACAGTAAGAGCAAGGTTGGGCTGCTAGGTAGCTCGCATGGCAGACGTGTGGGCCAGGAGTTGCAGGAAGTGTTGGGGAGTGAGTACCAGGTGAGCAGCATTGTAAAGCCTAGTGCAGCTTTGGTTCAAGTGACTGTAAACGTAAGGGAGTTATGCAAGAATTTTATGAAAGAGGATTAGGTAGTGATTTTGGGTGGAGCTGGGACGGGGAGTATGATGTAGATGGTGACCTGGTAGATATAGCTTCTTAAACTGATGGCACTAATGTGCACTTCATGCAGCTATTTCAGCGTCATGATTTCCCTTGTCTTCATGCTGCTATTGGAAGTGTTAACATGGAGCTGGAGAAGGCTCTGATGGTGGAGGGCATGGCTCACATTGCAGTGGTGCCAGTTGTGTCTATCAACTGGGCATGGCCTGCACGTCAGTAGGTATGGGAAGGGGAGGCTGGCAGTGAGGAGGGTGGTGGTGGGGTGAGAAAATTCCTGTCGTAGTTGGTGTTAGAGCTACACCTCTTTTAAATGGTTCAAATGGCTCTGAGCACATTAGACTATTAATTGCAAAAATAGCTCTAACCACTATGGGACTTAACATCTGAGGTCATCAGACACCTAGAACTTAGAACTACTTAAGCCTAACTAAGGACATCACACACATCCATGCCCGAGGCAGGAGTCGAACATGCGACCGTAGCGGTCGCGCGGTTCCAGACTGAAGCGCCTAGAGCCGCTTGGCCACACCGGCCGGCTACACCTCTTTTAGATTGAATTCAGCTGATAGGTATCCCAGCTCAAAGGAAGTCCCTCTAACAATGGACTTACCTTCGTAGGAGGTCAGGTATCCAGATAGTGAAGGAATCAGCATATTTCATCAAAATACAAGAGGTTTTAGAGATAGTGAACTGCTTATAGATGTTTGACATTAATGGCATATCTGAGCACCACTTACAAAATTTGACAATTCATAGACTTCCTTTGCCAGGATATACCTTAGCTGTCTGTTTTTCAAGGAGTTCTTTGCGAAGTGGGGGAGTGGCCATTTAAGTAAAAAACAGTATTCCATTTGCACTGTACATATATTTAATGTTCAGCAGAGGTAGTTCAATTTAGTGAAACTAAACTTCTAATAGTTGTTGCCTACAGGTCCCCTAACTTTGAGTTCTGAACATTTCTGTTCAAGTTAGAGATAGTTCTTCGTTCACTTTATAAGAAATATCAAAAATTAGTTACATGGGGTGAAGTCAATATTAATTTTGTATGTGCTTGTGCTAGAAAAAGGATGTTGGAAGATTTCCTAAATTCATATGATCTGATCCAGACTGCTTTTTTTTCAATTAGGGTGCAGGGGAACAGTAGCAAAGCCATAGACAATATTTTTATTCATTCTTCACTACTAAACAGGCATTCTGTTAGTAAAAGGGTGAACGGCCTTTCAGATTATGATGGACAAATGGTTTCGGTACACAAAAATATTATTTATAATTACAAACTATGTAGAAAAGCTAATCTAATGGCAATAGAGGGTTTCTTAAAACTCGATAAGGAACAAGAGTGGCAGAATGTTTATTGTGATGATAACATAGATGACAAGTATAATGATTTCCTTAACACATTTCTCATGCTCTTTGAAAGTTGCTTTCCATTAGATCGCTCTAAACAGGGTGCTAGCAGTAAAAGGCAGCCTGGGTGCCTGACCAGTGGAATAAGGATATCATGTAGAACGAAGTGGGAATTATATCAAAATGTTGGAAGTAGTCGTAATCAACCTACAGTAGCCCATTACAAACAGTATCTGATAAGTCAGATATATATACAGTTTTAACAGTCACTTTCTGCATATTGCGGGTGAATTAAATAAAAAACTAGTTTCCACATGGAATCGTGTGGCCCGCTTGGAAAACGCGTTTCCAAGATTGATGTCTGAAATACTCCTCTGTAATACTGCCATGGGGGAGATTAAGCCAATAATCAAATCACTGAAGGCTAAGAACTCTCGTGGATATAGCAGAATATTGAAGTACTGCGCTGCACATGTTAGCCCTGTACTGAGCCATATTTTTAATTTTTCCTTCAAGAAAAGTCAGTTCCCTGAACGATTAAGGTATTCAGTAGTAAAGGGCTTTATTAAACAGGAGAAAGGGATAATGGAGACAATTTTAGACCTATTTCTTGCCATCAGTGTTTGCTAAAGTTATTGAAGAGGCTGTGTATGTAAGGATAATTTATCATTATATTTCACATTATTTGCTGTCAAATGTACAATTTGGTTTTAGAAGTGGCTTAACAACTAAAAACGCTGTATTCTCTTTTTTCTGTGAGACACTGGATGGATTATACAAACGGATTCGAACGCTAGGCATCTTCTTTGATGTAACTGAGGCATTTGATTGTGTTGATCACAAAATATTGCTCCAGAAATTGGATCATAATGGAATACGGGAAGTAGCTCGCAATTGTTTAAACTCTTACTTTAACTACAGACAGCCAAAGTTCATTATCCACAGTGTTGAGAATGGCTGTGATGTGGGGTCTGAGTAGGGTACAGTCAAATGGGGGGGGGGGGGGGGGGTGCCCCAGAGATCAGTTTGGGGCAACTTCTGTTCCTTATTTATATAAACGATACGCCCTCATGTCGTACAGGTGATCCTAAAATATTTATGTTTGCTGGTGACAGTAGCTTGGTAGTAAAGGATGTTGTGTGCAATATTGGCACTATTTCAAATAGCGCAGTTCGTGACATAAATTCAGGGCTTGAAGAAAATAACGCTAAATCACCCAGGTTTTACAGTTTCTAACACACTATTCAACAAAATTCGACTTTTTAAATTCATAGAATGGGCATATGGTTAGTGAAACTGAACATTTCAAATTTATAGGTGTTCAGATAGATAGTAAGGTGTCGTGGAAAGCCCACGTTCAGGATCTTGTTCAAAGACTTAATGCTGCTATTTTTACTATTCGAACAATGTTTGAAGTAATTGATAATTCGACACGAAAAGCAGTCTACTTTGCTTATTTTCATTCGCTTATGACATATGGTATCGTATTTTGGGGTAAATCTTCCCATTCTCAAAGGATATTTTTGGCTCAGAAACGGACAGTTCGGAGAGTAAGTGGTGTAAGTTCACGAACCTCTTGTCGACCCCTGTCCATTAGTCTGGGTATTCTGACAATGGCCTCTCAATATAAACATTCTTTACTGTAATTTATTGTTAACAATATCAGCTTATTCCCTAGCACTCAGTTAATACTAGGCAGAAATCTAATCTGCATTTCGATCGCACTTCCTTGACTCTTGTGCAAAAAGGTGTGCAGTATAATGGTGCATCCATTTTCAATAAGCTACCACAAGAATTCAAAAAACTTAGCAGTAATCTACGCACTTTCAAAACGAAGCTGAATAGTTTCCTCTACGGTCACTCCTTCTATTCTGTCGAGGAGTTCCTTGAAAAATTAAGCTGATTCCTGTGCTAAATTGTTGATTGCGTTCACATAAACTTAGGACTTGTCTTTCTTTGGTTTTATAAACATTTTATTTTGTCTGTTATTACTTTTATGTTGTACTTGCATGTACTAACACGTTTCATGACCTTGGAGATTTGCTCCTCAATTTGTTCCTACGGAACTAGACACGTAAAATAAAAAAATAAAACAAGAGGACATTTATTTCACTGCTATAGTCAGTCTTGCAATTGGTGCATCAAGAAGTATTCAACCATGACATTAGCTGTAAAACCAAGTGTCAGTAAATGAGTCATAGGTAACGTCAATTTTTGAATGTTCTAAGAATTAATCTGATTTTAAAATGAAAGTCTGCTATGCAAATGAGTCACCATGGAATTCACACTATGATACCTACCCATTGACCTCATTCGCAAGAGCTTTCAGAAAGGTATCATGCGCTTTCTTCAAGAACAGTAACAGCCAAACAAATGTGGTAGCCATGTGGCAGGGACAAATTCATGTGTGCACAGTGTTTCCCTAGCTGCTCATTGTTTATCTCTTATTGGTAGTTGTTCGCCTTTATACATAATCCTCTCTTGACAGACATGACACTTGCAGCTGCCCCCTCTATCAGCTGTTCCATTTTTCATTTTTACTGGTTTGATGCAGACCTCCATTAATTGCTCTACTGTGACAACATCCTCATCTCAAAAAATTACTTGCCTCCAACGTCCTGAATTATTTATTCCAGTTTCTGTCTTCCCCTGCACTTTTTACGCTCTACGGCTACATAAAGCCCCATGGAAATTATTCGTCGATGTATTCATATTCGTCCTGTTGTCAAGTAATTCCTTCTTGTCAATGTTTTTTTCGTGTTCTCTCTTCGTCGATTCTACAGAAAACCTCATTTATCATCAATCTACCAGATTTCTTATATCTTTCTGCGTCATCACATCTTAAACGCTTCCATTCACTTCTTTCCCAGTCTACCCACAGTCCGTGATTCACTTTCATACAATGATGTGCGGTAGACATGCATTCTCAGTAAATTATTCCTCAATTTAAGGCTAATTTTTTATACTAGAGGACTTCTATTGGTCTGCATTGCCCTTTTTGGCTATGCTAGTCTGCACTTTATATCCTACTCCATAATCGTTTCCTTTGCTTCTAAGACTGCGGAATTTCTTTATTTTGTCTAATTCGTGGTTCCTAATTTCCAAGTCAAATTTGTCACTGATTTCACTTTTACTACTCCTCACTACTCTAGTCTTCCTTCAGTTTACTCTCACTCAGTAATGCGTATTCATTAAATTGTTCATTCCATTCAGTGATTCCTGCAACTTTAAAACTTTCTTTTGTAAAAACTGTACAAAAATGAGCGGGAGGTCTATTCGCACCGAGTTATTGTGCTTCATTAAATGGACTGATGGCCTACGCAAGTTGGTTAACGATGGAGTAGGTTTCATCTTATGTGCGTGTTGTTAAGAAACAAACTTACACAACTGAAATGTTTTCTTGAGGCAACTGTCAATTTATGTTTCAGAAAAATTATGACTCTTGGCTGTATTAGAACAATTTATTAATTTGCTACCTCTTTCGGGTGCTGACCATCATCTGTCACGAAAAGTTGGCTACTGCAAGCCAAACGTCAGTCGCGTTAAACCATACAATCGCATTAACTGTCAAGTTCATAAGTGTTGTCTTTGAGGTTGGAAGTGCTTTGCCTACCCATGCTATGTCCTGACTAGTCATGACGCGTTGCCTTTTGAGTGTGCATGTGGAAGGTTGCTGATGTGTCAAAAACATTGCTCTTCTGTACTATTACTCATACAACTGACAGTTAAGGCATGATTCATCGTGACTGCCTTGTGGCTTGCAGTAGCTAATTTCTCGTATCTGATGTTGGTCAGTGAGCGAAACCAGTAACAGATCAACAATTTGTTCTAATGCAGCCAATTGTGATGAATTTCTCGAAAGATACACGATTAAGTCGGTTTTATGACAACTGCAAGCAAGTTGAAGAAGGTGAGACATGATCGCATGAACTTTACTTTCTGTTGTAAGAAAATGGTTAGTTTCATTGATACCTGTAAGTTTCCAAGTCCAAGCGCACCGAAGACTGTGAGGACACCTTTGTCGTATACGATGCTCATGTCGCCCGTCCGCCGGATGGTGGCGAGATCCTTAGCCCAGGCTCCCGTACCGGTGAAAGAGCCATGCCACGTGATCCACAGGATCTGGAAACAACCAAAAGTAGCACTACTCCAGATCCAGAAAGTCTGGTGTAATATTACACAGTGCAAAGACCTTCAGGCAGATACTGTCTGGTGAATACTGAGGTGGATTTCAACAATTAAGTTTTTACCTCTGCTGTAGTAACAAATGATGAAATTAATGTCCTGGAGGAAATTCTGGGTTTTCGTTTTACACATACATAAATCACTCACAACACTTACTATGCAGAACTGCTGCAGATCGTGGTCTTCCCGGTTGTGCGAGTAAATGTGGTATATTGTATCAAATGGTCATGTGCAAGCCACTATGTTCAGCTGGTTCGAGGCAGGAGTTCAGCGCCTTCTCATACTTATTCGTTGAGCCAGGTATCAGCTCCTCCTCCGTTCACGGGCTCATTAATGGAGAAATAAATGTCCGTGATCTGTATTAAGTTACAAAGGGAACATAATGTATTGGCACCAGCACCCTTAGTAAAGTCCTAAACTGTGACCAGTCTCTTATGGTGTTAAGACATCGAGGTATTGATTGGGATTTGTCTGTCAGAACTTTGAGATCAGGGGCCCGTCGATGTTTGTCGCGAAGCAGCACTCGTGCTGCTTTCCGTGTCTGTCTCTTTCTAATTGGCAACAATAAGACAAGCAGTTCACCCAGCACGCATTCACAGGTGCGACGGAGATACATTAAAACAGAATATAACAGATCTCTGAAGCAAAGATCCCACGAAGGTGCGAATAAAAATAACTACTACAACTACACCTGCTCCTTATCTGGAGACCTCCCAGTCGATAATGTTATGAAAGTATATTATTTTTATATATCTCGCGAAATTAAATGCAAAGGAAAGTTGTACAATCAGTGGTCAAGTTCCTTAAACCCATAATGCAGGAGCTGTTACGGGGGTCATATGGTTTTCAAATTAGATTTACATAGCCAGTTTTGCTCCAAATAATTATAGTTATGTTGGGAATTTCATTGTTTCATTTGTGATCTGAAGATTACGTCGCTCCGTTGTTGGCTACTTAAATTTATTAATGATTGTAGCCGGTCCTGAAAACTCCGAATAGCGTCATTTAAGACGTGGAGTGTAGTAGAAACGATTTCCTCCAGAACTGCCGTCTTCTGTTCTACTAGGTAGTGTCGTTTGTTAAGACATACTCGGGACTTGACATATCCCAAAGAAGAAGAAAAATAAGCTGAAATCAGGGGAGCGAGGTGGCCAGTGAAGATTACTGACTATGGTTCCACAAGAGGCACGAAACCGTTCGTAACCACCTTAATTAAGTTACTGACATATCTGAATTTTCGGTGGAGGGTGATAATGAAGATCTTCGTGCATAATCCTTGGCAGAGTTGACTCATTAGTGCCGAAATCGACTGTCTAGTGCTCTGTGTATCAGACGTCTCAACTCGCTTCACGTTTTCGGCTGTGTTGACGAGACCATATTCTTGCTTCTTGATCATGGAGCGAGATATGTTGAATTTTTCATCCCGTCTTACAATGGAACAGGTCAGCGGACCAGAATAGTAAAAAGGGGTTACGTCCTCTCTCTGAGGCCAACCGCTCGGCTGTAGTACCCAACACGAAACCACGCGGTATCCATGAGGGACGTATAGTGTCACTGTGATCTAATTGCATAAGAAATTGCACTGCAGAAAAATATATTTCCTGGTAGAGAGAACATCTGTCACGCAGCGCCAGCTTAAACATACCTATCCTGTGGCCTAAGAAGACAGAGAATCACATGTGGCAATTAGTCTCATTAAACTCTTCGGAAGGTTTCCCTGTGTCGTAAAACGAAGTTCCTTAGGAGCCCAATTGTATCAAATGAAATATGGAAAAATACGAGTGATAGTACTAATAAATGAAAATGAAAAGTTTTACTTTAAAACAGTTTGTTCAGCTAGGTTTACCTCATTCTTCTGCAGTTTCGCGCGTATAATTGGAAATTTGTGGTAAGTTCTGTAGGACGAAACTGCTGAGGTCATCGGTCCCTAAGCTTACACACTACTTAATCAAACTTAAACTAGCTTACGCTAAGGACAACACACACACCCATGCCCGAGAGACGACTCGCACGTAAGGTTTCTGTTTTAAAATGGGACTGTATGTGTCTCTATTTAACTCATTGGTGTCACATTTCGCATTTGTTTGGTTCTCCTATGCTATTGGATCTGTGAGATTTTCTAAGCTGCGCTTTTACGACAATAATGGCAATACCTGTTTGAAGGCCCTCAGCTGAAATCATCTCGAGGGAAACATCTACCGTATATGAAGGCAGTCGGAATCTACTGACTTGACTATGTGTTTTATATCTGCACTGTGTCGTCGCTAACCCCTGACTTTTGTTTCATAGAACAGTGATCATTACTCACCACCTTGGAGAAGGATGCGTGCAATTCAGCTGGTATGTTGATGGTACGCAAGTTGGCGTTCGTCAGCTGCTTGGTGATCTCTGCTATTAACGCGTCAACGTATTCGTTAACGTTGGCCGTCATAGCACGAGAGTGCAACCTGTCATAAAAAAGAGATCCTTCCGTGACTCCAATTACAACAGTGTAGATACACTAATAGTTGATAGTTTAATAGCGTAGACAACCGGTCTGCATAAACTTTTCTCGGGTACATAGGGCTTTCGTAACACCAGATTAATATTTACATAATTACGCCCTAGCATACCTATCTACAGCACAATAGCAACAAATTTTCCCTCCACATCTATACCTTGAGTCGTTTTCTTCTTTAAAGTGAAGTTATATTGATCTGTACATCTAAATCCCCTCTTTGCCCAAAAGGCTATTTATACTGTCGTTTTTTTTCCTTCTTGAAATAAAATTATGCTTTAAATATCTAGTATGTTTATTTGTCCAAAACAAAAAGTTGTTAAGTTCTCATTCCTTACTCAGTACCTGCAAAGCTGCGTGTGAGGCTCACGAGATAGGTTTTGATAACGGGGCCCGATAGTACAAAATCGTTGCCGTCCCGTGGTCTTGACTGACGGAGTGCATTTTTCTATGGTTAGTTCCGAGATCAGGGGGTCAGGTGATCCTCAAAGACCCTCAGACAAACCCGACACTTAAGCGGCTCATATAAAAATTACAGAGAGCCATAACGTAATATAACTAGTTATCAAGTGCTGAAGCGTTCTCTCCAAGTAAATAGTAGATCCCATATAATGCTGGAAATTTAAAAAGCTTGGAACCAAAGTAGAAAGAACTGAAAATGTTAACAATAACTGAACATTTTATTGGAGAGGTTACATTAGGTTCGAATAAATTTAGATTAAAAGCCGCATATTTCTACGAGCGCCATATTTAGAAACATAAATACCATAACCCGGAAATAGCCCATTCATATGTACATTCGTAAGTAGGGAGTGACCAGGAAGATAAAAAAAGTCTTAAGAATCAGTACTGTATGTGGCATCAAACAACAAGAACTAACACTAGACGGCACCCGCCGCAAACAAAATTTACTCTGATGACAGGCGCAACCAATTGCGATAGCGAAGTTCCTACCTGACTTTATTATCTTACATAATCTTTCTCTTTCCAACGTCTGGATACTCCTACCCATCATATTCTCTCCTATAACTTGTCTAGGACGTCCGTGATGCGCTCGTTCTCATCAACACAGTCACTTCAGCGTTATAAAACATAATCTTTACACAAAAATATAACCTTTATATAAGGTAGTAATTTGTTTTTCGTGTAGCTCTAGTCAGTTTAATTTATATCAAGAAGTCACTGAAAATATCTCACATATTATGATTCATAATGGACATTAAGTCTGAAATAAAGAGATATTTCATAGGACAGTGGGACGAAGGTATTTATAGAAAAAAACTATCCAAAAGGGGCAAGTTGTCCGAGAACAGCTGGAAGCAGCAATAGGGGGAAAATTTGTAGAGGGTAGGAACAAGTAATATATGGCACACACGCGCACACTCTCTCCCTCTCTCTCTCTCCCACTCTCTCTCTCTCTCTCTCTCTCTCTCTCTCTCTCTCTCTCTCACACACACACACACACGCACACACACACACACAGACACACACACACACGCACGCACGCACACACTAGCAAGGGCAGAAAATGGTTAAACATACAGTTCAAAAGAAGGTATTACATGTTAAAATACACTACTTACTGAGGTAGTTGTGAAATGCATTTAGAATATCTGTATACGACGTGGTATCGAATCAAACTATTTTGGAAAGCCTATAGTTCTCATCGCAGCTCTAGTTTCAGCTGTGTTGCCTACTAGAAGAGGATCATGTGTCATCGGCACTCTACTGTGTAGCAGGAAGATGATATGACAACAAGCAGTGAATAAGCGGTACCTATTACATGGCCAAGAAAAGAGGAACATCCAGTAAATGGATGACCTATGATCTGCATCTTTCAGGAGGGGAACTCAACGACTTCTCGAATTCAGCGATTGGAAAGTAGCGTCTTCCGGTGGAGAGCGGTTCAACGTTTGTCCATTTATGACATCCCGCACCCTGATTTAGGTTTTCAGTAGTTTCCCTATCTCGGTTAAGGCAGAAATCAGGGTGGTTTCTTTGAAACAGGCAAGTGTAATTTCTGTCATTTTCTTTCGCATTCCGATGTGATTGTGGTTCCTAAATAGCCCCATCGCCGACGTGACTTTAAAAAATAATCTCCGTTTCTTTCAAATGACTATCCCTTGCTTCCTACTGTAGCGTTTCCCTATTAATCTCCGCTAATCACAGCAGATAGTGCTGGTTAAGACACCTCGTAATGTGTTTAGAAAGATATAGTTGTGTTCCTCTCGATAACGCTCGATAAAGCTTTGCGTACACTCTGCTGAATCTGACAGATACTCAGTAACTGGCATATTCTAGAGTAGAAAGGGCTTATCTTTTCTTTCCACAGCACTTCGTTCAAATCCTACAGAAATTACTATCAACAGAGCATGTACCGCGTTGAACATATTTTCATTTAACAGTAGTACAGACCTCCTGATCGAGCGCTATTAAGCCAACTACGGTAGCAACAAAATAACCAAATGCACTGGCATTCCGTAATTTCTTAGCAGTCGTGTGACATAATTTTATCTCTGAATTTGTCGTATCAAGAACTGCTATTCTGAAGCCGAAAAAACGGCACAGTTTATTTTAAAATATCGAAATTCTTCATGTGTTCTCCTAAGCACAGACCTTTAGAATTATATTATTAATCATTCACTCTGAGAAGATTCTCTTCCGTTGGCTGAGTAGCGTATCAATAAAAATCGAATGAACCTGATTGATGAACCAGAAACTTACTCGGTCAGTCAACTGTAGCCAGCAGACGACGCGGCTCTCGGTGCGTCTTCGTACTCGTCAACGAAAGCAGAGGTGACTCACGGAGATAATTATAAAAATGTTATATTTCACTGGTTTGATTTGATTTAAACTTATTGACGTGGTAAATGAAGACACTCCGTGCCCACAGCGTTAAATCTATCACTCGGAGCTACTGGAAACAAATGATTATCCGTCCGGAGTCATTTGCGTCTTCCGAAATGTGTCCACACAGCTATTCCCGTCAGCTAGCGCACCAAGAGCCTTCTTGGAGCGAACGATTAGTATGCGTGAGTGCTTTTCCGTAAAGCATTTTCGTCAATAAACGAAAATGTCTTGATTGATTGAGTAATTGAGGAGGGTTATGAACTAAATGGCAAGGTTATCAGTCCCGTGATTACAAATTTACTTGCAGAAGAGAGAGGATCCGCTAAAAGTGGGCGAATGTAGTCAGAGGAGTGTGTCTAAAAAATATTGTAATCCAGGCAGTCTAATTAGGAGACGATTACGTGGAAATGTACAATCACTTTATTTGAAGATTAGTTTGACATACTACAGATTAAGTGACAGATTACTTACATGAAGCTGGTGATGGTGGGCTCGTCATCAAGGAGCAGCTCTTTAAGCGAGAACTCGCTGGCTACTGCATCGAACTGCTTCTTCATATGTCTGTTCATGACGGAGCGAAGACGGGCCTTAATCTTGGCAATCACGGTCTCGTCTGAAAGCAACACAGACTCAGATGTGGAGGACAGAATCGACCTAGACAGTAATGCTTTATAAAGTAATACCATCTTTCCAGAATGAATGTTTTACTATGCACCAGGGTGATCGCTGAAAAAATTACTGATAGATTAAAATTTTATTCGGAACCGCGACTTGAACCTAAAACTTCCTTTCACGGTCTACAGACTGAGTTATCCGGTCGCGACCGTCACCAACGTTAAACGTTTCACTTCTCTCAGTAACTTTCATAACTTTCGTAACTTCCAAATTTCACTTTACTCCTGCGATGGTAATGTTATCGATGACAGTGCTGAGTTACTAAATATGCTTTTACAAAACTCCTTCACCAAATAAGACGAGGTAAAAATTTTAGAATTCGAAACAAGAACTGCAGCCATGATGAGTAACTTAAAAATACACATATACGGGGTAGCGAAGCAACTCAAATCACTTAATAAAATCAAGTCTTTTGGTCCAGGTTGTACACCAATTACATTCCTTTCAAAATACTCAGATGTACAACCGCGCGAAGGACGAAAAACCATTCCCAAAGACTGTAAAGTTTCGAAAGTCACAACGATGTTCGTGAAAGGAAATAGGAGTAATCCACTGAATTACAGAGCCATAACACTGACGTCGATTTGCAGTAGGAGTTTGGAAAATATATTGCGTTAGAACCTCAAATAGGTCAAATGGCTCTGAGCAGTATGGGACTTAACATCTGTGGTCATCAGTCCCCTAGAACTTGGAACTACTTAAACCTAACTAACCTAAAGACATCACACACATCCATGCCCGAGACATAATTCGAACCTGCGACCGTAGCCGTCACGCGGTTCCAGACTGAAGCGCCTAGAACCGCACGGCTACAGCGACCGGCAGAACATCATTAATTACTATGAAGAAAACGGTCTATTGATATATAGTCAGCACTGATTCAGATAATATCGTTCCTGTAAAACAGAAGTAGCATTTTATTTTTATGAAGTAATGGGCGCTAACGACACGGGATCTCAAATCGGTTCCACGTTCACAGAAGTCGTGTGACACCGTTCCTCATTAGCGACTTTTTAATCAAATTGTCTACGGGGTATCGCCTCAGTTGTGCGTCTGGATTAGTGATTTCCTGTCAGAAAAATCACACTTCGTAGTATTTCACGGAAAGACATCGTGTAAAGCAGAAGTAATATCTGCCGTCCCCAAAGGAAGTGTTTCAGGCCCTCTGCTGTTCCTAGTACTTATAAACGATTAAGGAGACAATCTGAGCATCCCTCTTATAGCCTTTGCAGATGATGCTGGTATTTACCGTCTAGTTAAGTCATCAGAAGATAAAAGCCAATTGAAAAATACACACGCTATCTGTATTATGTGAATAGTAGCAATTGACTCTAAATAATGGAAGTATGAAGTCACCCCCATGCGTAACTAGGGATTACAATTAAGAAAAACTAAAAATGGAGTGATTACAAAGATAACGTTGTGCAGAAAGCGAACCAAAGACGGCGATTTATTGGCGATACACTTGGGTCTACTAAAGAGACTGCTTACACTGCGCTTGTCCCCACTCTTCTGTAGTACTGCTGCGTCGGCATGTACTCCTTACATATAGGACTGATGGAGGACATCGAAAAAAGGTCAAAGAAGGGCCGCTTGTTTCGTATTAATGCGAAACAGGGGAGAGAGTGTCACGGATATGATACGCGAATTAGCGAGATCTTTTCACGAAATTTCAAACTCCTGCTTTCTACACCAAATGCGAAAGCGTTTTGTTGATGTCCACGTAGGTAATGATGAACGATGCTCGTAATAAAATAAGAGAAATCAGATCTCCCACGGAAAGATATAAATGTTCCTTTTTCCCGCACAGTTCGAGAGTGGAACGTAGATCAATTGTGGAAGTGATTCGATGAACCTTCTGCCAGGCACTTAGGTTTGAAATGCACAGTAGTCATGTAGCTGTGGGAGAGACGTACTGCGAAGAGTGGAAATGTGAGTTTCGGAATATTGTAATCTGTCATAAAGGTTTCATAGTGAGGGCTCTCTCTCCAGTATGGCAGTGGATCCATGATCTTTAGAATGTTCTCTAGGTGACGCGTCGATGGTTATTTGTTATAACGTCCTTTTCTTGCCTAGTTGTATAAAATAACTGCTTCCTGTCGCAGCTAAAGCCAAAAACTGGGGTCGTTCTCCATAAACTGAGTTTAAATACCCGATCTCTATACAGCTCATCGTCTTTTTCACATACCTGGAGCCCATTGAGTTCAATTAATGAACCAGTTGTTAATAAGAATAAAACTTATACACTTTTAATTTGACTGAGATGCTTGTGCTGATTTCTATGAAGTTAATTCAAAACAAGCTGTGATGATGACTTTTAGATCAAATATCTCCTATTATTTTATTTTATTTCCGGTTCTTCTGTTCCTCAACTAATTCAGACCTCGCCAGGGAACAAATAATTTCCTCGATAACGACAGTTATTACCTGTAGATACATTAAATGTGCTGAGGTGAAGTCAACGGATCATGGGGACGGAATCAATGCAAATGCAGCGAAATAGAATGGTATCAGTGCAAACCGTTCAGATACGCTGGACCTGAAATTTAACGACTGCGCAGTAACAACTGAAATTAATCCTTACGCGCAATTTTAAACGGATTTCCTACTTAATGCGAGTATTCGCCTTAACCATTAGATTACGTTAGCAAGTCGCCAGACATATCACAAACCTTCATTGTTACTGGCGTTTCTGTCTACGATTTCCAAATATTACTATCAGGAGTTCTGTCATGGGGTGCCGCGTGAGATTAGCCGAGCGGTCTAGGGCGCTACAGTCATGGCATGTGCGGTTGATCTCGGCGGAGGTTCGAGTCCTCCCTCGGGCATGGGTGTGTGTGCTTGTTCTTAGGATACTTTAGGTTAAGTAGTGTGTAAGCTTAGGGACTGATGACCTTAGCATTTAAAACCCATAAGATTTCACACACATTTGAACATTTTTTTTTCTGTCATGGGGTGTTTGGGAAAAGAACCACTGCCGGTACGTAAATAAGGATAAAATCAGGGTTAGTGTCCAGATTACCGCTACAGGAACTTCTTGCGACTATTGCATTTATGGGTGCACTCGACATTGGTACAGGCACCTCCGTGAGAAGAAATACATTCATACCTTCATGGCGGCATTTCTGTACTGTGAGACAGTAACTACACCTACTTTTACCTAAGCAACAATGACTTACTGTACATGTCGTATGTACCTGCGCTTCAAGAGGAAATAATTACAACACACCGCAAACGAATTTTGGGATATCTCCACGAAATTTCTTAATAAATCTCCAAAAATACTCTGTACTGCATTTCTTGTAGGAGAGAGGCAATTCCTTACAGGTGAAGATGGTCGGTTCGTTCCAGTACGTTACCTCTGAGCGCAAATATTGACAGCAATGGCTCACTCTTGTAGGAGCTTTATGGACTACAACAACAGTACCTTAATAACATATGCTACTAATGAAATCTGTCGTTGTGTGACTTATATAACTATCTAACACTATATTTTCAGTTTTAGCACATAGTTCCGACCTATTCTGTGTCTGTATCGATATTTCTATACCAATTTGGAGTGTTGTATCTGTCATGGAAATTCTTTGTGTATACATATTTCAGTTGCGTGAAATTTTTGAACGATGTTGTTTAAACTGTTCTTATAGACTTAAATAACTACTGGAATGAGTATTATATACTGCACTTAATGTAAATGACTCGGTCCATAGTTAGGGAACGTAGGGTTGAATGTAAAAGATGAGGAGAAGCCACGCACCTACGGAAGTAGCCTGGCGGAGTGGAAAAGGTGTGTTTAGCGCACAAGTGGAAACTCGTCCTTTGTGACTGGTAAGGAGTCTGGGCTGAGCAGTACTGTGGTTAACATCTCGCTAGCAGTAGCGGATCATCGTGGCTTATGTTCTTGGAGTTTTGAGACCGAGGAGCTTAAGAGCAGTATTTATGTGCATTTGGTGATACCATTATCGTGGCATGGTTTTTGCCCTGTAAAAATATAGAGATCTCTAACAGAGCAAGGCCAACAGTACTGCCATGACTGCATCACTACCATGTTAACAGCCACTGCAAATTACGCCATCAGTGACACCAGCCTTCCACTAAATAGTTTATGTTAGTCAGTCTGTAAATGGACCAGTTAGCTGCGAAATTTGGTTGATTTTAATAATAATCGTGGTGTTGCTAAAAACTCTGTCTTATACCCGTGATAATCCCAGATCACAAACCTCTACAGGAATCATATCCTAGTGAATATAATTGCGAGTGTCCTAATTCATTATGGAAAGAATTATTCGGCAGCTGTAAAATTGGTTGTGATTGCTTTCTAATGTGTGGAGTTATATTGTTTAAAGTTCAGTTTTGAAGTGTGAGAAACACTCCACTTCCAGTGCATTTTTAAATCAAACTGCAGTCATTTTCTTACATAATTTACTGTGTTAGCTATTGTATTGCAAGTTGATTAATGCATTGCAAGTTGGGTAATGCACAGACATAGAGACGCTGTACTAAGCATTGATGTTTTAGAGTATGATCATTAATAAACCCCCTGATGTAATCCAGAATCATTTCATGCTCTTCCCTGTTTAGATTTACTATTAGTTTCATGTGTTTGGGCGCTCAACTGCGCGGTTATCAGCGCCGATACAAATTCCCAACCTTTGCTCAGTCCAAACTCGCCACGTTCATGAATGATGAGGAAATGATGAGGACAACACAAACACCCAGTCATCTCGCGTCACGTGAAAATCCCTGACCCCGCCGGGAATCGCACCCGGGACTCCGTGATCGGGAACCGAGAACACGACAGCGAGACCACGAGCTGCGGACAGTTTCTTGTGTGTTGGTGATAAACTTCTGCGTCTAATTCATTTAAGGTAGATGTTGTTTAGAGGAGTATGTGTTCTGTTTTCTATCTCAGTTGTTCTTTTGTTTGTCTGTCTTCCATATACCTGCAAGGATAGGTTACTGTGTTGTAGTGTGAACCGATATAAATAAAGAGTTTAGTATGTGTGTCAAGGAAGGTTAGGTTAACCTTAGCATTGCCTTCTGCTTTATTATATTTTTTGACACAAGTATGCCTAATTAGGCCGGTGACAGATATTAATACGTAATATCACAACTTGACTCTGTGCTGGGAGAACGTCTGTTCCCGAACCACATGTTTACTGTTGCTTATACTCTGCTGGGGTGTTTCAAAAACGAATCCCAGCGTGATTTTTCTGTTCCCATTAGGTTATCTCACTCTCACAACTTTCTCAAGAATTCCTAGCAGAGGTTTAACGTTAGCATCGACTGCCGTTTAAGGTGGTCAGTTTTGTCATTACACAGTCATTGAAGCCGCTGCATAAATACGCGTTGGGCTCACTATAAGTTATTTATTGTGTTTCTTCGATCTGGGATTCAGTTGATACGTGTTAGGAAGAATAAATTCTATGTAATTAATGGTTAGATTTTTCTGAATACTTACCAAAAGACTGCGTAGAGATTTGCGTTTTGACTGGACCGTGAGGTGTGTAGTAGTGTGCCTGAAACAGTTTGCGGTCATATTACAGAGTGACAACGAATATTTAATTTCGTGACTTATAACACACCTTGAGAACAGAATGCATCTGCGAGCAATTGATTTACTTTAGAGAGAGATAAATATACTTGGGGAAGAACAAAATCGTTCGAGACAGCGAAAAAAAAAAAAAAGCATTTCTTAGGTCAGTTCTATTACTGGATTCTGTTCCTGTACTGCAATCCTGAAAGGCCTACAAAATGCGCGTCTGCAGCTCCAGTACCCTTCCCACTGGATTGAAAGCGTTTTACATTCACAAAGTTTGAATAATAGATGACGTGAAAATAATGACGTTGCCACGAGAGTTGATAAGGTAACTCTGTAGTCATTTCAGATTCAGATTATATTTTGAAAAATACAGAATATTTTTCAAATTAATAACCTCATTTAACTCAGTAAATTCCTACTTCAATGATGTTTCAGTGGTAGGATAAAGTTTAGAAATATCTCTAATTTCTTTTTTCTTCAGGTTATGCTAACAGAAGAGACAGCTCTAGGAATCCTAAGGTTTCCTCCTTCTATTCACGGATTAAGTAACATAAAATGAACCACCCTATTCGTCCGATAGTGAATGGTTGTCAAGAGTCTAATCAATCTGTCAATACTTTTTGCTATGCAAAGCTGTAGCTGCATGTAAGTTTACTGAAATTTGTACTTTAAAAAAGTGCTACGAAACTGCAATGCTCCCCAGGGACAGCACCATCCCTCAAAGGGATGTTATTGCCTCTTTAGATGCCACCAACCTTCACAGTAATATTTCGATTGTCGAAATACTGCAAACTGTACGCACAAAGCTTTTAATGCATAAGGAGATGAGAGTTGGAGAAATACTTGAGCTACTAGAATTAACACGTTTATTTCATTTTTTCAGCTACTTCGCTTTTCACAGCAAAACATATTTTCAGAAAGATTGCCTAGCGATGGGCTGTGGTCTATCAAGGATTTTAGCTGACATTTTCATAAATGATTTAAAGAAATTTTGTTTAAGAATAACAAATACATTACTGGTAGTGTTCTTATTTATCGTAGATATTGTGATGAGAATGAGGTAATGAATCTAGCTAACAAACTCTGTTAGCAGCACGCAAATATCCAGTTTACCTTTAAAACAGAAACTGACTTGACTTGAAGGTTGTAAGGGGAGGTACAGATTTCGGTTTGGATATATTTGGTAAGCCTACCACTAAAAATATTCGTGCCACTCCCTCGCATACGACAAAGCATTTTTTCATCCAATGTTATATATATACTTGAGAAACTGAATCTTGATAGGGATTGCATAGATAGGTAAGACTGGTGTTATTGTGTAAATAGGTATCGACAATGGGTTTGGAGAAAACTATATTTGTAATATAGGCAACGCTGATTCTGATAGACAGGCTTTCAGTCCTGTTCCAGTTGATGGCAACATTAAGTAAGCTTCCATTTCACATTTAGGTCAATTTTGTGGACGAATCACTAAGTGCTTTCAGAAAAGTTTATGTACAGGGTATCCCCCACACGCGAAGAAGGCTCAATTCCGTCTCATGCACTTCAGAAGTCAAAGAGATAGATAGATTTTGGAAGTCACACGTTTACAAAATTACTCGCAGATCATGTGATTGTATATATGTGGGGCAGTCTGGTCGTTGACTTTGAGACTAGATTTTGATGGCATACTTATACGAACGCTACTTCCTTAAAGATGTTATTTACACTACTGGCCATTAAAATTGCTACACCACGAAGATGACGTGCTACAGACGCCAAATTTAACCGACGGGAAGAAAATGCTGTGATATGCAAATGATTAGCTTCTCAGAGCATTCCCACAAGGTTGGCGTCGGTGGCGACACCTACAACGTGCTGACATCAAGAAAGTTACACAAACAGCAGTTGACCGGCGTTCCCTGTGAAACGTTGTTGTGATGCTTCGTGTAAGTACCATCACGTTTCCGACTTTGATAAAGGTCGGATTGTAGCCTATCGCGATTGCCGTTTATCGTATCGCGACATTGCTGCTCGCGTTGGTCGAGGTCCAATGACTGTTAGCAGAATATGGAATCGGTGGGTTAGCAAGGGTAATACGAAACGCCGTGCTGGATCCCAATGGCCTCGTATCACTAGCAGTCGAGATAACAGGCATCTTATCTGCATGGTTGTAACGGATCGTGCAGCCACGTCTCGATCCCTGAGTCAACAGATGGGGACGTTTGCAACACAACAACCATCTGCACGAACAGTTCGACGACGTTTGCAGCAGCATGGACTATCAGCTCGGAGACCATGGCTGCGGTTACCCTTGCGGCTTCATCACAGACCGGAGCACCTGCGATGGTGTACTCAACGACGAACCTGGGTGCACGAATGGCAAAACGTCATTCTTTCGGGTGAATCCAGGTTCTGTTTACAGCATCATGATGGTCGCATCCGTGTTTGGCGATAGCGCGGTGAACGCACATTGGAAACGTGTGTTCGTCATTGCCATACTGGCGTATTACCCGGCGTGATGGTATAGGGTGCCATTGGTTACACGTCTCGATCACCTCTTGTTCACATTGACGACACTTCGAACAGTTTATGTTACATTTCAGATGAGTTACGACCCGTGGCTCTACCCTTCATTCGATCCCTGCGAAACCCTACAATTCAGCAGGATAATTGGTTACTTGAAGTTCCACGATTCGCGTCTTCTTAAGAGTGTCTTTGTTGTTTTTGTAATCCATTTTAAAAACTGCAAATATTTTTCAATATTGTCAATATTTGCCTCACAGCTATGTTAACTTCCTTCGATGTGGACAGGACCAAGTAGGACAGCACATAGCGCGGTAAGTTGATGGTAAGCGAGGGGGGAGGGAGTGGCTGGAGGAAGGTATGGGACGGGAGAGTGGAATGTGTGTGGAACAAAATCCACACGCAACATCAACTTCGAGCCGACAACTGAACAAACAACCGAGATCTAGGTGGCATTTGACTTACGTTGTTGAACGTGTATCAAAGTTATAAAAATAAAATTTATATGATTTCAACTACATCTTTATTTCTGATCAAAAATTTATTCTCCCTGCTCAACCTTACGTCAACGTTTCATAGTTTCCTAAGGAAACACCTAACAGCTTCTTAATTGTCACTTATAAAGAGCAGTCAAATGAAAATGAGGCAAACTATGTAATGAGCATGGTGCGGACGTTGGCAATGCTGATAGGTGTGCCTATAGAGGAGCCCTTAGCACCACGAACGAACAGCGCGAACGTTCACCGCTGTACCATCTGTCTGTTAGACGTGCTCGACGTGAGGTCAGCGACTCATGAATGCGTCCGACTTCACTACAGAGGCCGAGAAGGAGAAACAGTGAGTTGTAGTAAATTTCTGAGTGTGAAGGGATGGTCAGAATGCCAAAATTATGCCAGAATGTATGCCGTGTATGACGTATGCGTCATGTGACGTGCGCTTATGTTTGCGGGGAATAAACGATTTGGAGAAGGTCGCGTACCGTTGAAAGCCAATAGTCGGTCAAGATAGACTCACAGAATAACTACAGTTTCTGCCTTTGCTGCAGCAGATACTGTCGTCAAAAATGACCGACGGCGGACAGTAGAAGATATTCGGCACGTTTTGGGCTTCAGTCAGGGTACCGCTCTCGCCTTCACGACAAAACATCTGAAGTTCTGGAAAATCTGGGCACAGTGGCTGACGGAGGAGCAAAAGCTGAACAGAATGACGACATATTTGTAGTAAATGGAACACAATCACGAAAAATAATATTTCCAATTCCGTATTGTAGAGGGAGATGGAACATGGTGTCATCATTTTCAACCGAAGTGCAAGCATCAGATCCAACAGTGAAAGCACATGAATTCATCCCCAATGGAAAAAAATCCAGATACGTGTACCTCATCTCCGGGAAAGTGATTATGTCCTTTTCCTTTGACTGCAAGGGCCCGCTGCTCATTGACTTTCTGGAAAATGGCGCCACAATTAACGCACAGCGGTACGTGGAAACTTTGCAAAAATTGAAGCGAACTTCCAAGTCCAGACGACAGGAATGTTGATAGCTGGCATTGTATTGCAGGCTGATCCCCGGCTACAAGTTGCCAAAGTTGTTTCGGCTACGCTGCGGAAACGTTGCTCGGAATCGCTTGTAAATTCTCCATACAGTCCTAATATCTTCCCCTGCGATATCCTTGCTTTTTCCCCCTGGTGGAAGACATTCGTGCCCGTCGAGTTTCATAGGACGAAGACGTGAACGCCTGTGTAGAATCACCGTTACACCATTTTTCCACGGAGGCAATGACCATCTTGTCTCACAGTGGGATAATGTATTAACAGTTATGGCAATTACATTCGAAATAATAAACAATTTACTGAGTTTTTTACACATATCTCGTTCTCATTTGACTCAACCATAAACATGAAATTACTGCACAATTGTAAAGCAATGCTGGAAAGTCAGACACAATGAAAATCACACAGTACTCACTGTCAGTATTACTGCTGACGGAACGTAATCGATGTCGTAGTTCTCGGTGAGCAAACTGTCACCAGCCACTCGCAGACCAGTATAGCCCTTAAATGTCACAGATTCCAAGACCAACCTGCAGAAAGAAGGCGTTCCATTGCTTATATGCCGGCACAAAATTGAAAATGGTGATTAATGATACGAAATTTTAATTCGTTAATAACTAAAATCCTTACTTCATTCTACTGATACTTTATTCTTCGCATGTCAAAATTTCTAGTCTAAATTTATTTTCCACGCATTAGAGATGGAACAGAGAATCTGAACTGATGTGAAGAAACAGAGATTTATTTCAATGATACACTAAAGGTAGATGCAGGTAATAAAGAATTGGAAATTATGTTAAGTTCCTATGGGAAGAAACTGCTGAGGTCATCGGTCCCTAGGCTTACACACTACTTAATCTAACTTAAACCAGCTTACGGTAAGGACACTAGGGACAACACACACACTCATGCCTGAGGAAGGACTCGAAACAAGGCGCCTCATACCATGCGGCTACCCCGTGCGGAGCACGTAATAAAAGTATCTTTAAAGAGCTACTTATTTGGGTTTGTTCGTTACACAACTTTTCTTATTTGTTGCTGGATGTTACTGTGGAAAGACCAATAGTACATTGAGGTACTATACTTTCTTATCTGTACACGTTTGTAAGACCATTTACGGAGCGCCAGGTACAATAGATGTCAGTAGTAACCTACCTGAAGCTGCCTTCGCTAACGAGAGGTAATATCTTGAAGCTGGAAAGTGATGAGATGGAGAAGTTGCCGTCCACAATGATGGTGCCAACGTTGCCCTCAACGGCCATGTTGAAGTACTCGAGGTCGGCGCTGACGGAGGACACGTTGAGGATCGGAGCAGACACCACGTGCACGTCCTTGACTTCGCTGCAACGACACCGTTTTCACAAAAATCAGATGACAACTTTTGTCTTTCCTTGTTCGTATGAACGGTGAAATATAAAATGATGTTAACACAGTCAGTTAAAGTAGGTGCTATGGCGTAGTTAATTCGAAGGTACCAACAGCTAAAATTCTGAAAAAAAAGTACTCGCAGCCGTCATCGATGACTTAGGAGATTAGCAGCCGCTATGATTTGGCCATTGCTCTCCTGGTCAGTGATTGACGGTGACCATCTGCATTACCACTGCAAAGGTTTAGCTCCTTGAGTGTCACCCTGCACAAAGTCGTAAAAAGCTAACCATATGGAAATGTATTCATTTGTAGCACTCTTTTTAAGGAAGAGTAGCTTTTAATTCTTGCACTGGCCATCGCTAGTATTTATGATTTACGTAGCGCCTAGTTAAATTTTTTGTTCATTTATTGTAAAACGTAAAAATTAATGTGTAGGTGTAAACTGGTTGAATAATGCGTTTCGACAATACAACTATAGACTAAAAAAGAAAACACCACGTAAACACTTAGGTTGCAATAGTATACTCACACGGTCGTATCAGAGTCTATCTGGAAGAATAAGTCGTTACCAGCCATCTGCGAAGCTTTTGTCATAGGCATAACTGGTAACGCTTCGAGAGCCTGCGAATAAACGAAAAAAAAATCATTAACCTTAAACAGCTAGAATTCATACAAGAAAGTATAATACGAATTTCCACTACATCCTAGCTCTTGCAATAAAGTTTGACACACAGTAATTTAATTTCAGACTAGCTCTCTTTCGTTGATTCCTCATTTCATTCGAAAACTATAGGAAAATTAATTAAACATCTCTACTACAGGTTCACAAGTTAGGAGAAGATAGGATGTTACACTTATACTCGTATATTACTTGTGAATCATTGCTAAAATGGACAACACACTGATCCAATATTGAATGCAAAACATTTATTTATTTTTATTGTAACCAATTCAAACAAACTGTTTTGGAATAGCATATAAAGGCCAGAAGTATAAATTTGGAAAGATAGGCTTAGATACTTCCCATGTCTCACTTTAAAATATGAGGCTTCATTAATTATTAATTCACATTCATATTGTAAAACATACTTTTCATGACAGTTCGCTAACTGAGATTTTAGGCAATAACTTATTTTTCGTCAACCACATGCCGATGTTTTTCATTGCCCTATACATTAATCATTCAGAGCACCGCCTATATCTTTTACTCACAGACTTACGTCTTTTGAAAATGTAGTTGTTAATAACCTGTTATTACAATGCCTTAACCTGATCGTACGCTAGCGTCCAAATAATACCAACACAACCAGATTAAATTGCCCTCTTCACTTTTTGACACTGATGAGCAACTTTTTTACTATCTGTTTCGCCAATAAGGAGGCATTTATCAATAAGTGTTTATTTTATGAATCCACGCACGTCGACTGACTGTATTTCGTGGTTATTTACTGACGTGGTTTTCAAGTTTCACTTGGCAGTTTTCATCATGACCCAGCCTAGCAGACGCACTTGTGTATTACAAGAACCTGCTTTACCGACAGTCCATTCTGAAATGCCTATAGGATTTTTGGTTTTCACCTGATAACGTTTCGCCAACTCTTTGGAAACCAGTCGATGCAGCGAACACCCCGAAGCTTCCAACAACAACCTGAGAAGGACTGGCGACAGAGTTTTATTTAAAAATATGTGTGGTCTACTGTCTGTGTGCCATATGACATAATTATGGATTCGTTAACAAGCACAATTAAGCTGTCATATAAAACCGTGATGTAGTTACTAATGCAACATTTTGTAGTCTCTAAAATAAAGTGATTTTTTAAAATATCAAATTAAACGCCAAATTTTCTGCATTTCGCAAACAATTCAGGAAGTTTTTCACACACTAGTGAATACACTGTATTTGAGCTCTCCTAGGTCGCTGAGATATTCATTTCCCCACTGCATAGGTGAAATCTTTCTGCGTGATCCTTCTTTCACAACAGTTGTTTGGCGAATACCTAGAGAGTGTTACCTGCCAACAGATGTAGTGACAGCAGCGAAGAACAGAAGAGGTGGTGTTACGCAGTGGCGATGTTTTTCGTGGTTAGAGTGTGGTCACCTCACAGCGCTTGCGAAAATACTGAATGACTGTATCAAAACGACATTGTGTCCCGTCATAAGCAGCATGTGTAAGGCAGTGGTTTATGAACAGTAACATTCTCTAAACGGACTGGCCTGCCCAGAGTCCCAGTCTAAGGCTAATGGAACTACTTTCGCTGTAGACCCGACCGTCCAACATGACTACCATATGTGATTTTGGCTCTAGAGGAAGAATGGCGTGTTATTTCTCCAGACGTGCAGACACATGACTCAAGTGTCCCCAGCAGAGTTAAAGTCATCAGAATGACGAAGGGTGGGCGCACCCCGTATTAGCGTTCGCTAATCCCCAGCCTGACAATAACAGCACACAAAGGTGGAGGAAGATAGGAAATGAGACTAAGTCTGTGATGTTATATCACTGGTTACTAAAATCGAGTCAAATTTTCGAATGAACCGGCAACATAAACAGTGTTTTTCATAGGGTTTGGGTACCTGCACTGACTCTCTTGGGAAAAGCGTCACACCCAAACTGTCCACTTTGCTGAGATGAGCTGGACAACATCTGCTGTTATTGGTCCTATACACATCTGATACTGCCATTTGGATATTGTTAACTACCGAGGTCATCCAACATACAAATAGGTACCACACTCATACAATTATAGTCGGTAATGACTTCAATCTACCCTTGATATGCTGGAAAAATTTTACGTTTAAAGCCGGCGGCAAGCATAAAACGTCATTCGAAATTCTACTGAATGCTTTGTCAGAAAATTATTTTGAACAATTAGTACAAGCGCAAATGGTTGCGAAAGCATACTTGACCTCTTAGCAACAAATAATCCTGGACAAATAGGGAGTATCGTGACGAATACAGGGATTAGCGACCACAAGGCAGTTGCTGCTAGTCTGAATACCGTAACACCAACAACCATCAAAAACAAATACAGATTGTATCCATTTAAAAAGCTGATAAAAAAGCTCTTAACACCTGCTTAAGAGACATTTTTCGCTGCTTCCGATCTCATCATGCAAGGGTAGAAAAAATGAGAAATGATTTGAAAGAGGTAGTATCGACTGCAGTTGGGAGATATACACCACATAAATTAGTAGGTGATCGTACTGTTCCCCCATGGTCCACAAAATTCGTCACATCGCTGTTGCAGAAGCAACGAAAAAGGCATGCCAAATCTCTCGTAATCTGGTATAAAACCCAAAGACATCCTGGTCATACATGACGCACACCAGTGGAAAGACGCAATCATTACCTTCACAGCGCGATAACAATGATGAAGTCACTGATGACAGTGTCACAAAAGCGAAGTTATTAAACACGGTTTTCCGAAACGCTTTCACCGAACACGACGAAGTAAATATTACTGAATACCTATTAAGATCAGTTGCCTAGATGAGAAACAAAGAAGTAGATATCCTAGGCGTAGCAAAGAAGCTTAATGAAGGGAATGCCTCCGGTCCAGGCTGTTCCTTTCAGAGTATGCTGATACAATAGCTGCATAAGTAGCAGTTACATGCAACCGCTCGCTCACAGAAAGATCCGTACCTAAAGACTGGAAAATTTCTCAAGTCACACCAATTCTCAAAAAGGGAAACAGGAGTAATCCACTGAATTACAGGCACATATCACTAACGTCGATGTGCAGTAGGGTTTTGAAACATATACTTTGTTCGAACATTATGAAGTACCTCAAAAAAAAAAAAAATACGATTTATTGACGCATAGCACGGATTCAGAAAATATCGTTCTTGTGAAACAGAACTAGCTCTTTATACTCATGAAGTAATGAGTGCTATCGACAGGAGATGTCAAATTGATTCCATATTTTGAGATTTTCAGCAGGCGTTCGTCACAAGCGTCTGCTAAACAAACTGCGTGCTTATGGAATATCGCCTCAATTGTGCGACTGGATTCGTGATTTCCTGTCAGAAATGTCACAGTCTCTAGTAATAGACGGAAAATCATCGAGCAAAACCGAAGTAATATCCGGCGTTCCCCAAGGAAGTGTTATAGGCCCTCTGTTGTTCCCGATATATATATATATTAACGATATAGGAGACAATCTGAGTAGCCGTGTTAGACCGTTTGCCCATGATGCTGTCATTTAGGGTCTTGTAAAGTCATAAAATGACCAAAACGAATTGAAAAATGATTTAGATTAGATATCTGTATGGTGCTAGAAGTGGCAATTGACCCTGGATAAACTAAATCTAAATTTCGATTACGCGGTAATCACAGAAATCTGAAGGCTGTAAATTCAACTAAATACTTAGGGATTACAATTACAAATAACCTAAATTGGAATGATCAGATAATATTGTGGGTAGAGCAAACCAAAGACTGCGATTCATTGGCAGAACACTTAGAAGGTGCAGCAGGTCTACTAAAGAGGCAGCTTACACCATACTTGTGTGCCCTATTCTAGAGTATTGCTGTGCGGTGTGGGATCCGCGTCAGGTGGGACTGAGGAACGACAACCAAAAACTTCAAAGAAAGCCAGCTTGTTTTGTATTATCGTGCAATAGGGGAGATAGTGCCACACACATGATACCTGAACTGGAGTGGCAATCATTAAAACAAATGCGTTTTTCGTTGCGACGGGATCTTCTCATGAAATTTCAATCACTAGTATTCTCCTCCGATTGCGAAAACATTCTGTTGGCACTCACCTACATAGGAAGAAATGATCATCACGATAAAATAAGAGGAATCAGGGCTTGCACAGAAAAATTTAAGTGCTAGTCTTTCCCGCGAGCCGTTCGTGAGTGGAACGGTAGGCAGACAGCTTCGAGGTGGTTCAATGAACCCTCTGCCAGGCACTTTATTGTGAATAGCAGAGTAATCACGTAGATTTAGATGTTCTATGAGGGACAAATTAGGGATTCTTGCCGGCTAGGGGAAGACCTCGATATTGGGCCGACAGTTCGCAGAGAGGTCTGCCATTTGTGAATGAGCATTTTCCTATTTCACGGTACTGTCGCATTAGATACAATGTGTGAGGACGCAAAGTGTCCGTGACGTAGCGTTATCCCGTCAGTGATCCCTCTATCACTTGCGGCAGTGACTTGAAGTATTAGCCAATGCTTCAGCACAGCATGATGCCAGCGGTAACACCGCTGTGCCCCTCCGAAAGTTTCGAAGAACGGAGTCTCTCCCCGGCTATGGTCATCCAGGACAATGTCTGTATGCCACGTAGAACAAGTACGGATTCGTAAACAATCATCAGTTCATCGCTGAAAACTATATGGTGCCATTCATCAGGAATGAACTATTGCTGCTCAATGACCAACTCTAAACGTAGTAATAGTGTCGTAGAATAACGGCAGACTATGCATGGTACAGCCGTATAGCCCTAGTTCGGCTGCGGTTAGTCTCCGACGAGTGGTGTGGGATGACACAGAAAGTCGCCGGAAACTGATTGCTGGTTCTTGGATGGGAGTTGCAGAAGTGAGGGGACTACGGTGTGTTTGGTGCAGAATACGGCGACCCATTCTTGTGGGAATCAGACGTGGTTGACCGGAACCTTTACGAGGAGTATGTCTGCCATCACGTTTCCATTCAGTCCAACATTGGGCGACTGTCACATACGAGTGGCCGACAGATCTGTGTCTTGGATCTGTGTCTTGCATGATTCGAGCAGCCAGCCAAATGGAGATCTACATAGAGGCACCTTTCAGCTCTCAGACGCTGGCAACGCTGTCTCAGACTAGTACGTAGCAGCTCCGCGTCTTTCACTGTGACCACTCATCATCTGACGACGTTTACGCTCCTTATGTACACTATCAGATCTGAGAACATAACACGAGCAACACTAATGCATTCTGGAGAGCGATCTACCTATCGCAGAGAGTGTTGCAGTTCTAAACATTTCCACACCCGCCGATACTGTGTGCAAATAGTTCAAATGGCTCTGAGCACTATGCGACTTAACTTCTGAGGTCATCAGTCGCCTAGAACTTAGAACTAATTAAACCTAACTAACCTAAGGACATCACACACATCCATGCCCGAGGCAGGATTCAAACCTGCGACCGTAGCGGTCGCTCGGTTCCTGACTGTAGCGCCTAGAACCGCACGGCCACTCCGGCCGGCTGTGCACGTACGAATTTGTATTTACATCCCATCATGACTTATGATACAGGGAGCGAAAGGCTATTTACAATTTGTACAGAAACCAGATGGCAGTTATAAGAGTCGAGGGGCATGAAAGGAAAGCAGTGGTTGGGAAGGGAGTGAGACGGGGTTGTAGCCTATCTCCGATGTTATTCAATCTGTATATTGAGCAAGCAGTAATGGAAACAAAAGAAAAATTTGGAGTAGGTATTAAAATCCATGGAGAAGAAATAAAAATTGAGGTTCGCCGATGACATTGTAATTCTGTCAGAGACAGCAAAGGACTTGGAAGAGCAGTTGAATGTCATGGACAGTGTCTTGAAAGGAGGATATAAGATGAACATCAACAAAAGCAAAACAAGGATAATGGAATGTAGTCGAATTAAGTCGGGTGATGCTGAGGGAATTAGATTAGGAAATGAGATACTTAAAGTAGTAAAGGAGTTTTGCTACTTGGGGAGCTAAATGACTCATGATGGTCGAAGTAGAGAGGATTTAAAATGTAGACTGGCAATGGCAAGGAAAGCGTTTCTGAAGAAGAGAAATTTGTTAACATGGAGTATAGATTTAAGTGTCAGGAAGTCGTTTCTGAAAGTATTTGTATGGAGTGTAGCCATGTATGGAAGTGAAACATGGACAATAAATAGTTTGGACAAGAAGAGAATAGAAGCTTTTGAAATGTGGTGCTACAGAAGAATGTTGAAGATTAGGTGGGTAGATCACGTAACTAATGAGGAGGTATTGAATAGAATTGGGGAGAAGAGAAGTTTGTGGCCCAACTTGACTAGAAGAAGGAATCGGTTGGTAGGACATATCCTGAGGCATCAAGGGATCACAAATTTAGGATTGGAGGGAAGCGAGGAGGGTAAAAATCGTAGAGGGAGACCAAGAGATGAATACACTAAGCAGATTCAGAAGGATGTAGGTTGCAGTAGGTACTGGGAGATGAAGGAGCTTGCACAGGATAGATTAGCATGGAGAGCTGCATCAAACCAGTCTCAGGACTGAAGACCACAACAACAACAATGACTTATGGGGGCTTAACTCGGTTTGTCAGGCAATGCATTTGTATAGATACTTTTGATCAAGTAGTGTGTATTATGACGGCACCGCTACTCTTCGTGGATACTAGTCTCCAGACATACATAAGCTGTTCCTCTACTATAGGAAACTTGCATCTTAATTCGACTCTGATGCAATGCCAAAATGCAACCTCAATGCTACAGCTTGCCGTAAATCCTTTACCTACACATGTCATTAAGCTGCTAGAGCGATACACAGATCCGCCTACCATGCAAATAACATCTTCAGAAAACGTATGTGGATTGAGGAAGTGGCTGTCATTTTGGACGTTTCCGTAAAAATCTGTCAAGTATTCCTGAATATGTTGTAGTGACAGTTTTCCCTTTAATAGAAACGATTATAACAAATTCTTCCCTATAATAATTGTAAAAATAAACACACAGCACAAACAGTAACATAATTTTAACAAAAGTCACGTCATCAGACGGAGAAAGATTCCGTATCGTTTGACAATACTTAACAGCATAGTGGATGTATTTCTTACTAATAATAATGTCATGAAACTGAGGAGACGTACAACTAATAAACTCAATAGAGTGTTGGAGAAAGTTCTTAAGCAATGTATTTTTATCTACTGGGACAAAGAAATAAAAACATGCATAGAATCAATCAGAGGACCCAAACCTTCTATGGCCGTAGGCTATAGTTCGTGTATAACATAACTACACAGCTTAAAGTAGTAAATAAGTAATTTTATGAACATAAAATCGTAGGAACTTAGTTCGCAGTAGCTTCAGAAAGATGATAGTAACACAACTAACTAATGCAATATATCGCTTAGGATGTGAATGTTTCAGATGTAATTCATACTGCTTTACAAATATCACTTATGATCCGCAGACTTATTTCTCATGGCACTTCTTACTCACCGCGGCAATTCGCGTGTTGAAAAGAGGCTCTGCATTCTTCACTGCAGCTCTTAGGGCCTGACTGGAAACTGCGAGAAGAACGAGAAAATAGAAAGGTTTTCTGGCATTGAAAGGACATTATGGTAAGTAAAATACATTTAGAACAAAAAGGTAATGTAGTAAAAACAGTTTAATAGGTGCCACCAAATGGGCTTCCCTCTATACTTGTTTAGAGTTGACTCTTGCTCTTTTGTTTGTGTTCAGTAAAAGTACAATGCGTTAGAAGGCATGTAAATATTTGCTGCCATGTATAGAGGAATATTACATTTATTATGACAATGCACCGATACGCACCGAGAGATGACCCTTGCAGCTTGTCGGCCTTAACAGCAACAAGGGCAACGGCTATGACCAACGGCAGGCAGGCGGCTTGCATGTTGTTAGCGGGAGATGATCAGCATTTGCTACACGATACCTGCCTACAAGCAGAATACAAATTCAGTAAGCATGTGCGTGAAATAAAGCCAGTTACTAATTACATGAAGTGCCACATAAAATAACTGTTTCTTTATTTCTCTCTTGTTGAAAGACAATAAGGTGAAAGAAGCAATCAGCGATATCCATGTAAACAGATGGTTGTAGTATCGCGTACACAAGGTATAAAAGGATAGTGCAATGGTGGAGCTGTCATTTGTAAAAATGGTTCAAATGGCTCTGAGCACTACAGGACTTGACATCTAAGGTCATCAGTCGCCTAGAACGTAGAGCTACTTAAACCTAAGTAATCTAAGGACATCACACACATCCATGCCCAAGGCAGGATTCGAACCTGTGACCGTAGCAGCTGGGTGGTTCCGGACTGAAGCGCCTAGAACCGCTCGGCCACAGCGGCCGGCCTGTCATTTCTACTCGATGATTCATGTGAAATGATTTCTCACCTGATTATGGCCGCGCGACGGCAATTAACGGACTCTGAATGCGGGATGGCAATTGGAAGTAGACACTTGGGACATTCCACTTCGGAAAGCGTTAGGGAATTCAATATTATGACATCCACAGCGTCAGAGTGTGACGAGAATACCAGATTTCAGGCATTACCTGTCACCACGGACAACGCAGTGCCTGAAAATCTTCACTTAACGACCGAGGGCAGCGGCGCTGGCGAGGACTAGTCAGTGCTAACAAACAAGCAACACTACGTGAAACATTCATAGAAATAAATGTGACAAGTGCGATGAATTTATCCGTTAGGACAGTGCAGTGAAATTTGGCGTTAATGGGCTATGGCAGCGGACGATTTGACGCGAGTGTCTTTGCTAACAACACGCCAATGCCTGTAGTGCCTGTCCTGCACTCCTGGCCGTATCGGTTGGACACTAGACAAACTAGGAAACCGCGGCATGGTCAGATGAGTCCCGATTTCAATAGGTAACAGCAGGGGGTACGGTTCGAGGGTGGCACATATCCGACGAAGCCACGGATCCAAGATATCAACAAGACGCTGTTCAAGCTGGTGGGGGCTCCATAATGGTATGGACTGTGTTTACATGCATTGAACTTGGTCTTGTGGTTCAACTAAACCGACCATTGACTGAAAATGGTTGTTTTGGACTAATTGGAGACCATTTACATCCATTCACGGATTTCATTTTCTCAGACAAATTCGGAGTTCTTGTACATGACAATGTGTCGTGTCACTAGGCCAGTTATTCCCAACTAGTTGGAAGAATATTTTGGACAATTTGAGCGAATGATTTCACCACCACGGTTACCAGACATGAATCCAGTCGAAAATTTTATGGGCCACGATGAAGAGGTCAATGCGTGCACAAAATCCTCCACTGGCAACGCTTTGCATGGCTCAATATTTCAGCAGGGAACATCCAACGACCTGTTGACTACATGCCACGTCGAGTTCCTGCACTAAGGCGGGCGAGAGGAGATTCTGTACGAGACTGGGAGGTATCTCATGACTTTTGTCACCTCAGTATGTGTCGTATTTCAGTAACTTTAGAGTTTGTTTTGTGTGTGGTACTTAGTTCTAGTACAAAATCACTGTTCTTGCTACTGGATACTGATAGTGTGATGCAGACTAATTTCAACAAAAATGTTTAGACTTTGTTTTCCAGAAGACAACGTTCGACAAACTTTTATTAGTTTATGGTTATTTCTGTAGATGGTACGGTAAGGATATTATATCACATTGAAGATATTTAATAGCACTCTGAAATAAGCCAAAGAGACAGAACTACTGAACAACGTAAACAGATTAATCTACTATGATCTACATCAAAGATCTCGAAATGTGATTTTCCCGATCTGAAGGAATGTCGAAGAGAGCTACAAGTGAGGGCTCATAAGTAATACCACTTCTGATCTCTACATAATCCATTAGCTTTACTAGTGAAATGAAAATGGAGAAACATAAACCTAGTTAGTTGTAAGAGAAATGAGGGTGGCTCAGACAGTCAAGGACATGTATATCAATGATTCTTAGCCTAGGTATTTTGAAAATCATAAATTATAGCATAAATATAAAAAATGTGCAATGCAGAATTAACTGTCTTCCACATCAAATCAATTAATTACTACATTAAAAGTTCATATACTGCATTAAATTATAAACCATCTGAATAAATAAGTATCAGTTTGAGAAAGCGTAAAGGGCCAATTACACACCATGAAAATTACTCGGGTAAATATAGATGGATTATTAAAACTTATGGTTTGCATACAATAAGGTATAAATTAACAATTTAGATGACATTACTAGAATTCTATAGAATACAGGGAAATACGTTGGAGTGCAACCAACAAAATATCGTGTTAATGCCAATATTAATCCAAAGGAAATTATAAGAAATGATAGTTCACAAGTAATTCATAAGCAAGCATCTTAACAATCATTTATTCGATATTCTCGAGAGAATTAGAACAACAACCAGGAAAAATGCACTTTCAGACAGTATTTGTCAAGGTATCATTCTTTACCCCTTCCAGAAAACAAAACAGTTCTGAGCAGACTTGACAATAAATCGTTAAATTGGGGAATTCTCGCAAACTTTGGTGTTGAGATTAGAATAAGTAATGTTACGTCATTTTTAAATGTGGTTCTAAAGAGTTAAAATATGTCACATCCTTTTACAATAGTTCTTAGTGTAAGGCACTGTAGACTATTGTTTCAATTTAGTCATAAAAATATCCTTCAAACATTAAATATTAGATAGCATTATCTGTACCTCACTACTATTTCCCCATTAACATCACTGGGTATGTTTGTGTTTGTTAGAGAAGATTTGTCCGTGTTATTCAAGATATTTTGTTAGAAAATTTCAAACTTTATAAAAATGGCGCTGTAGTAGATTAATAATTGACAAATGAAGAAGATGGAAAAAGTTCTGGTTATTGTGAAATCAGTAATAGGGAACAAACTGGTTTCACCTTATGCTCTGCATTGCCTGGCGTAAGTGACAGTTGTATTGTGCATTAAGCACAATTATTAGCTCCACTTGTACATGACAGTTCCTGTTGTTAGTTGTGATCGATATTAACTTTATCATGACTAGAAGTCGACATTGGCTGCATAGTACTTATTTTGAAACAATTATTATGCCGAACTGATTGTGGATCTCATGTTCGTCTTCAGCGGTTTACTTGAAGTTTCATTATATCAGACGAATATTCTTTGAAACATGTTACGAATGAACCATATCTCCACGTATGGAAATGAATTCCTTTTGGTGTTAGAAAAGAAAACACCACGCTAACGTTTATAGAAAAGAAAGAAATCTCGACAACGGTGCAAAAAGGTAAACTGTTTTTAAAGGGATTATTAAATGGTTTTCTGCAAATTTTCTTTCCCTTTGTTATGAAAAGTCAGTAGTAATGAGCCATGAGTAGGACTCTACCGCTGCCTATTCAAATTAGGTTTAATGAACTGCACAAAATAATTTTTATTACTGAATGTACTTACGAAACCAAATTGGACGAGACAAGTGTTGGACTTCTTAGTAACTAGAATCAGCCACATTGTGTGACTATAAGGATCAGGGGAATATGAATCACTATCTTGTTATTTTCCCCGTTTTCGTTCGTTGAAGTCTCTTGGTGTAATATTCTTGGTGAAAATCGTCTTTGAGGATGAAGATTTTCCCTGCATTAAGGCATTCACTAGCAATGTGCTTGACGAACACTTATTGACAATCTTTGAAGAATTATGCCGTACATTTCAGCCAGTTACCTGGAAGTATTTGTATTATGTGATCCCTTGCAGGGAAAAATAAATGGCAACCTCCGTAATCGTAAAAAAAGGTGGAAATATGATTTAATCTCTGAAAGACGTGAAGTAAGATGACCATAAACAACTGATAGTTTTTCCTTAACGAATTTTCTGCTCCACTGTCGAGTAGCTTACATTTTCTAGAATCTACGAATAATAACCATTGAATAGACAATACATATCTATAAATTAAAAATTGTTTCGATTGATTTAGCCTAAATAGTTCCACGCCACATCATAACAGTTTAAGTAACATCGGTTTTATCTGCAACAGGCGAGTGCCTTTTCACGCATTACGATACGGTATTTCGGTTCCCTAGTTTGCAAGATCAGGCAATTTTCGATCTGCTACAATCGAGCCTGAATTCACGTACCCATGGACTCTGAAAGTATTTTCCGGACTACTGTGCAATTCAGTGTCTGGACGTTTCACTAGCTCCAGATGTAATTCATTCAATTGACTCGCCACACTAAAATCGATTTTCTGTATGCGCCTACGGCTATTGCACCGAATTTCTACCTCACATATACAAGGCATGAGTGACTAAAATCAAAACATACTCAAATCGAGATTACACCATTGTCCGGGGAAGCTATACCAAACATTGATATGGGAAAGTGACCTAAGAACAATACCGGTGTTTGGTTTTTGTTAAATTGGTCGTCAGAGGGAGACAGAAGAAGAACAGAAACGAGACTTGCTGTACCATACCGTAACTAGAAAAATAGAACTTACTGTGTCTATCACAGGTTGCGTCGCAGCAAGCACTGTTTACACTTCAGAAGCAGGTCTTCTATAAATACTATTGGACTCATGATATCTGGCAAACACTTCACAATTATACAGTAGTAGATCGATAACAATAACATTAGTGTCAGCATTCGAGTGGGCGAGAGATTTGAAGATAACTGATCGACATCTGCTATAACCCTATGACAAGTTCAAACTGTGTGAGATTGTTTATCTTTCATGGCGCCGCAGTTTCGTCAGTGTACTTGACCGTATGTCACCTGCAGAAGATTGGCTTGTTTTCTGAATTAGCTTCTCTTTTGTTCTGCCGGCAGCTGTGATCTGTTTGTCTAACCGCTATAGTTATCTCCCTGTCTCTCAGGAGGATTATGAAGTGTCAAGCACGTATGTTTGTTGTAAATCAATGTTTTATATCTAAGAAGATTTCACTCAACACTGAAAAGGTCGTAGTTCGTAGATCCTTACATTGACACCCACCTACGTAGGGGAAAATGATCATCATAATACAATAAGAGAAATCAGAGCTCAAACCGAAAGATTTATGTGTTACTTTTTCCCACGCGCCATTCGAGAGTGGAATGCTAGAGAAGTAGTATGAAAATGGTTCTATGAACCCTCTGCCAGGCACTTATGTGTGAATTGCAGAGTAACCATGTAGATTCAGATGTTTTTGCCCCCATAAACTTATTACTCGAAATAAGAAATCGCAATCTTGTTTCCCACCGCAGTAAAAGCTCTTTGCCATCCGCATTTGGTTCCTCTGTTCGCTCTCATTTTTATAACTGCATAAGATAAGCACATCGACGTTTGCAAATATTATTCACAACGAACTGCACATCCGTTAGTCAACAACTGCACATAAGCACTTTTTAATATGGTACCGACAGTAATAGGTTAGGCAACATTTAGCAGAATTACATTCGCAGAATAGTGTTTTAAAATACTGTTTGTTGGTTATATTGATACACGCTGTTACAAATAAGGGACTTCACCATTTTTCATATTCTTATTTCTCAATGTGTCTCTAACGTACTTATCAAATTACGTTTCGCATTACACTGAGGTGCCAGAACTAATGGGATATCTCCTAGTATCCAGTGGGAACTCCTTTTGCCCGTTGTGGTGCAGCAATTCGACGTGGCATGGACTCAACAAATCGCTGGAAGTCCTCTCCACAAATACTTACCCATGCCAGCTCTATAGATGTCCACAATTGAGAATAATTGCAAGTTTTCGTGCACGAACTGACGTTTCGATCATGTCCCATAAATGTTCGATGAGATAAATGTCGAGCGATCTGGGTAGCAAAACCATTCGCTCGAATTGTCCAAAACGTTCTTCAAACAAGTCGCGAAGAACTGTGGCCTCGTAACACGAAACATTGTCATTCATAAAAATTCCATGGACGTTAATTTCATGAATGGCTGCAAATGATCTCCACGTAGCCGAACATAACCATTTCCAGTCAATGATCGGTTTAGTTGGACCAGAGGATCCAGTCCATTCCATGTAATCACAGCCCACACCATTATGGAGCCACCACCAACTTGCACAGTGTCTTGTTGACGAATTCGATGCATGGTTCCATGGGACCTACGCCAAACTCGAACCCTACCATCAACTCTTACTAATTGAATTCGGAACTCATTTAGTATTAGTTGAAAACAGTCTTGGTTGCTATTTTAGTTTCTTTGTTTATTAACTACGCGTTTCACCTTATTTAGGCATCAGGCTGATCTTAATTTGGTACTTCTTACGACGATCTATTAGACATACCGAATTAAGATCAGCCTGAAGATGCCTAAATAAGGTGAAACGCGTACTTGATAAATAAAAAAAACTAAAATTGCAAGAAAGACTGTTTGCAACTAATACCATTAAACACGAGTTTGCTGATTCATGCCAACGATTGATTGGAAGAATTTCGGAACTCATTTGACCAGACGGTTTTCCAGTCGTCTAGGGGCCAACCGGTACTGTCACGAACCCAGGAGAGACACAGTAGGCGATGTAGTGCTGTTAGTAAAGGCAGTAGCGTCGGTCATTTGCTGTCGTAGCCCTTAACGGCAAATTTCACTCCACTATCCTGACTGATACGTTCGTCGTAAGTCCCACATCGATATCTGCGATTCTTTCGCGCAGTGTTGCTTGTCTGTTAGCACTGAGAACTCTGCGCAAATGCCGCTGCTCTCGGTCGGTAAGTGAAGACCGTCCTGCACTGTGTTGTCCTTGATGAGAGGTAATACCTGTAATTTGACATTCTCGGCGCACTCTTGATACTCCGGGTCTCGGAATATTATATTCCCTAACGATTTCCGAAATGAAATGGTCCTTGCATTTGGCTCCAACAGTCATTCTGCCTTCAAACTCAATTCCTGTCGTGAATTCATAATCAGGTCATAAATGTCTTCAAATCAATCACCTGAGTACAAAAGACAACCGCGCCAAAGTACTGCCCTTTTACACCTTATGTACGTGATACTACCACCATGTGATTATGTGGATACTGCTGTCTCATGACTTTTGTCACCGCACTATAATCCAATCCGGATGGATCACTTTTTCTAAGGGTGCTCTTTTCCACAATAGATTATTGTCCTTAAATATTTTTTATCTCAAAAGTGGTCGATTTTTTGATAGTGCATTACTGCCTGCTAACCAATTATTTTAACATTATTTGCAATCGTCAGCTAAATTATTTTCTACTAGCTATTAACATTGCTACTAAATACACATGGAACTTGAAGGAATTGAAACACTTCTGACGAAGGCCGTTCGTATGAAACCCGTCTTGCTTTGATCGTTCATGAAATGCATAACCCAGCAGATAGCATGATTTTTTTTTATCTGTGCTTCCTAAAGATGGGGAAGGTAATCGGTCGTGCCCTTTCAAAGGAACCATCCCGGAATTTGCCTGGAGTGATTTAGGGAAATCACGGGAAATGTAAATGAGGATGGACGGACGCGAGTTCAAACCTTCGTCCTCCCGAATGTGAGTCTAGTGTGCTAACCACTAAGCCACCTCGTTCGGTCTCGCGCTTTTGGCCAATTTAATTGCAAAATATTGTCATATTATTATTTGGACACCTGATGTCACCACAGATCTTACGAGACACGTCGTATCAGACTAAACAGTGACGTTAGGCCTCGAGTGAAGCGGAAAAGTGTACTGTGTATAACATTAACAAGAAAACACTGCTACTTCATTTAAAAATACATCATTCTCTATAGCCTTTAGTGTTTTCATTAAATTGAAAATTAGACTATGACATGATGCTCTATTTGCCGTTTGCGTAGAAAAGCACGCTGTGGAGCAACCAACACACTCACGGTCAAATATTTGCTTATTTATCTCGCATTTCACACTGGCAACATTATGATATTCTGGTCCTCTCTTACACCTAATCAGACTTCATTTTTCCGCGAAGACAACAATTTGCATAATGTACGTTGTATAATAATAATAATAAATATGTACTACTGGATCTATGGAACTTGCGATATGGTAGTCTTATATTTATTTACCTGGATCAAACCGTGCTCATAGTTCAGGAGAGATGGAGATGTGACTTTAACTTCATCTCTCCTGAACTATGAACACAGGTTTGATTACAAAAGCATGCAAATCCGATGGTGGTCAACGTCGGATCATTCAGCTGTAACACGAATAAACTGTTGGACTTCGACCTGCCAATCTTCTTCTAAGTACTTGTAAAATTATTAGTAGTTAAGCACTTACAGAGAAAGTTACAGAGACAACGTTTACTGAGACCACATTGACGTCATCAGATATTACACTTCCGTACACCAGTATCATCGTCATTTTCATCTTGGTACGTCAGAAACTTCGAACTGGTACGAATTTATGACATGATCTTGCCATAGTATCTTTGATGTGCCCACCAATACTTAAGATTATTAAATGTAATTTACTCGTGAAAATGTGGAGTTAACTAAAATGTTTGAATTGGTTTTCGTCGGAAATATTTTCGACTTACTGGGAAAAATTCACCAGCAACTAGGCGGCCTATATGGATGAGCAACAGTCAGTAAACCATTCGTTGTGAACGGTCCGGGAACTAAGTACTCTGCAGTGTTTTCACGAATAAATGAAAGAATATTATTATTAAGGGCGTTACATGGATGAAATATTATTATTGTTTACTTGGATCCCTAAATCGATGATGTTGCAGCTGAAATGAGTTTTCTGTTTCTTAAAATAATTTTAACGATAGATCTAGGAACAGACGGCAGTGTATGTTACCTTTCCGTAAAACAGTGAAAGCTAGTGAGATCCATGGTCTATTTTGAGGAGGCCCACTGCATCATTACCAGTATTAACAAACGTTCACAACAGATTAGCAAGTCGACATTAAGTAAATGACAGATTAATAAAACTTATGCGCATTAACAAAGAGGACACAAGAAATTAACCATATTTGAAAAATTTGTTGCCGGCCGGGGTGGCCGAGCGGTTCTAGGCGCTACAGTTTGCAACCGCGCGACCGCTACGATCGCAGGTTCTAATCCAGCCTCGGGCATGGATGGGTGTGATGTCCTTAGGTTGGTTAGGTTTAAGTAGTTCTAAGTTCTAGGGGACTGATGACCTCAGAAGTTAAGTCCCATAGTGCTCAGAGCCATTTGAACCATTTTTGCAAAAGTAGTTATCAATAACAAAAGAATTGATGCCATATACGATAAAAAAAGGGGAAAATACATCGGGGAATAGTAAACAATATAGATATTGCTTCATACGACAGTATAAAGGCTAAATATGTGCGTACAAAAGATAATCTGTATCTATATATCTGCACAATGAAAGTCAGTGTACAGTGCAAAGCGGAGGGTGCTACGTACCAATATTAACCATTTTTATCCTTTTGTTCGAGCGTTATCTGTATGACTCGGTGTAAGCCCTAACATCTCGAACCTACTTCTCACGATCTCTACACGTTGTATGTTGCGTGCAGCAGAGGTGGTCGAATGAATAACACAAGCGTGAAATGTTTTCGCGTGAGTGTATTTGGATTAGGCTTCTGGAGATCGAACTCAATTAGATTTCAATTACGACAAAATATAAACAGTTCATCATCATGAGCATTAGGCCGGTTTAGGTTCTGCCTGTAATGGCAGTCATTTTGACTTCTTCTCCTGACTGGCTTAAATCTTCTTCTCTGAAGAGGTAATCTTCCTCGCATCATTGTTTCGAGATGTTTGTTCCCATTTTTCCTATTTCCTTGTATTTTATGGAGGATATTATCTTTATTCAGTTCTCCCTAATTTGCGAATTTCTAAACCTGTCGGATGTTTTGTATCTCCATTCCCTTTCTCCCATCTCGTATCTGTTGCTTGTATGCGGCTTTCTTGACATTTACATATGCCCCACGATTCACTTCTGGAGACAAGCATTGGAACTGTCACTGGCTCATAAAATTTCTATCTTGTTTCTTTCCTTGTTTTATTTTTTAGGCATCTTTATTGCGCCACGTGTATTCCCAAACTTTGCCAATTTTTCTCTGTCTTCGTCCTAATCATATGTGACGTTCCAACCCAAATTGCTCAACTGTTAGACATTTTCTAAAGTGATGTTAATCACAGTTTTTCTTCTTGGAGTATATATTCCTTTAAACGCCTTCGATTTTTGTCTTCTTTTCTGAAATCGTCAAACAATACTCTTCTTAAATCTTAACTAATAAATTTATGTTTCTTTGTAGGTTATCTTCATGCTCCGTCATCAATGGACGTCGTCTGCATATGGAAGGCGATTCAAATGGGAATTTCTTTTAATCTTAATTCTCCAGTTATAAATTTCTTTCCGTAAATGAATTGCGTCGTGTAAATAAATGTCAAAAGTGTGAGTGTCTAACAATACCACCACTTGCAAAGTAGGTTAAGAATCAGCATATGTTCGCTTTATCGGGCAACAACAAAGTTATTGACTGTGGATGGTATCGTCAGAATGGAAATAAGTCACTGTAAAAAAAGTCGTTGATTTTGGCACTTATCTTGAATGTATTCCCACGTAGATTTCGCCGAAGTTGTTATGGCTCATCTTGATTCTACGGTAATTCCACTTTGACTGCTAGAAGGTACAGATCTGTATTTTAGCAGTCTTTGGAGACCTAACAAATGCGTTTTTCAGGAAATTCTTAATGATCAAACAATCCCAAATCAGAAGACTGGTATGGTAGAACTAATTTTTGACTTGGTGTTCACGATCCACATTTTTATTAAACTTCTTGTAAATTCACATATTCTTAATTGTCACATCATCAAGAAAACAGTTTTGTATCAATCTTCATACATTTAATTTCCACTTCAACGAAATACAAGACTTTACTGTTCTTTTACAAAGCGAAATAAAAACTTAACTTCTGCAAAGTGAAACAAAGACTGCTCTGTGTACATTCGTGCCAAAACGGTTACAAGTAATTCAAAGATTACGACAGTCTCACAGAAATGAATACACACAAGAACCATATCACTGTAATATATCGATACATCGGAGTACCTATACATTAATAAAACGAAATGTGAATATTGTCACAAAAACATGTATGTTACTTCGCAGAAAAGTAGAACGATATTACTGGTATCGAGAACTGGTGTTGGAGTGCCGTAATGGTCACGTAAATAAAGAACCACTACAAGTGAAATGCTGTACTCTCGTGTTGACTCTTTTGTTTGTGACTATGGCTGTGTGTAGCAGTGTGTTGCGATGAATTCACAACCTTCAATGAAGATACACATTTACGCTAGACCTCCAGCGCAAAACTAAAATTAGCGAACGTGGAGGACATGGACGGGGACTGGGGATGGGTGGCGCTACGTGAGAATGCGAGTCGGCTGGGAAGCGAGCAGAGATTATCCGAGCATTTGCGTTAAGCGCTGCGTCCGGGTGGCGTAATGATTAACGCAACTGACCAGTAAATAGGAAATCCCGGGTTCGAGTCCAGATCCATTACTATCGCTCGTCGCAGCTGATTCTGCAAAAAGTTCCGCTGTCGTTGATGTCATTAGTTCCCTTTCATTCTCCCCTCACCACCAGCAATTAACGTAATATGTATCACAGCTGCGAATTTCGCGTAGTGTCTGTTCTTTCAGAGATGTCCAAAAGAACACCACAAATTCATGTAATATACTCCTTTTTATTTGTTTAATTATACATACTGCCTCTACTGGCGACCGGCCCCTCCGAGATCACATTTGTTCTTCGCCTAATAACCTCTCAGCTATAACCAATGATCTCTTGTTTACTATTCTTCCATAAATTTTGAATGTGGTGTACCATAAGTTGATTCCTCTATGGTTCTGAAGGGACTGTCATAACTATGGAAAACAGTGATCTTACCTTTGCTAGCGCACATTTTTCTGAAATAGCTCCATTTCTCCAGCACACATTAAATAAACTTAGTAATATCATTTGTAGTAGGGTGCTTTGGTATTTTAATAGTTCAGCGTTTATGTCATTCATTCTGTTCTTTTTTGGAGTTTATGGGTTCTTTTAATTCATGCATACATCAATCGTCTATAAACGAATTCAGTTTCATACCTTTTACTCTAAGTGTAGCATGTTTCTTCGTACCACAAATTCTTGTAATTTTCTATCCATTATGGTAGGATGTCAGCTATTTCAGTAGCTTTCTGTCTGTTTCACTGAATATTTTCATATTTTTACACGCTTTAGTTTACCTTCCGTGAATAGCGTCTTCTATTACACTTATAAATCTATCCCAAAATTCTCGACGATTCCGTTTGAGTGCTCGATGTTCTGCATTACCCTCTCGCTGGTAAATCTGATGATTCTCCGCTGTTGATTCACTGAGATAAGCGTTTTGCTTTTTCTTTATAAGTTTTTTTTTTTTTTAATTCTGATGTTCAAATTTTTATCACTTTCTTTTTTTTGTATTGCTTCCTCAGCTGCTTTCTTAAGAACAGTTTCCATATTTTCCAATTTCTTCTATATTTCCCCCATTCTCCTTGTTGTTCTAGTTCTTGATTAGGCTAAGCCTCCTTGGGTACAGACCTACATGCTACATACATATAGTGAAAGAATTCTGTAAATGTCTTTCTTCCTATTATCTTCTGTCAACTTTTTGTTCTTTCTCCATTTGGTGTACCTATATATTTCACCAAGAAATGGTTATAACCTATGTCATACCCCGTTTAGGCTCTTGCGTCTCTTATTTTACCTCGTAATTTTTCAGTAACGATAAAGTTGTCAATAAGAGACTAAAATCCTCTAGCTGACCATATGTATTTATGTATACCATTTTTTGCGGAAGAAAGTACTGGTTCCTTTAGTTTGTTAAAAGAACCCAAATATCTGAGCTACCTTTGTAATTTATAATGATTTATCCCATTATTTGGGGTAGGTTTATACCCTACCCTTCCTTGCTTCGATGTTTTGCACCCAAAAAATTATGCTAACTGTTGATAATTTGTTTAATAAACATGTGGGCGTATAAAATAACACTTGATTTGATCCACTAAGCTAAAATAGAATCATTCCACCACGATCACGAATGAACTGAAACTATCATTTCTGGGAATTAGCTTTGACCTGTGACATTATTATGTTGCGACATGTGATGACAGGTGTTTGTAAGAGGAGATGCAATAAAATATTTACATTATTTATTTTAGTTCTATATTGTTTCTTGAAATACAGCGTGCTCTGACTCACTGAACTACCTTTATGCTAGATTAGAAGGTGATAGCATTGTTTGAGTTGAGGTGGCGAAGCCAACGAATTAAAACATAAAATCTTAATTGTGGTGACTTAATATTCTCTACTGTAGTCCGAGGTCTAGGCTAGCGGATAGTCTGATTGCCAATCGGTGAAGCCACAAATGTAAATCAATGAGAATGATACTCAGTCATGAGATGGAGCACATTTTAGCTTTCTGGATATCGATTAGTGGTTTTATGATCGCCGTTTTGAAGTCCTCGTAAGTCAAAGCGGATGGGTGGTACGGGAAGATTCCAGTTCTCGAAAGTAATGTTTTGGAGTAACTAAAAATTTAAATTAAAGAGAACACCAAGTTCAGTTCGAATGTGTCTTAGAATACATCCGAATTTTCTTTCTGTTTGTCAGAGAATTCGACTTTGCAGACACAATCTGATGTTTCTCCTTTTTTTGAAATCATCGTTTCAGCCAAAACGATGTTCACATTGTTTTGTTAAAACGCAGAGAAATAAATCAAAACGATGACTGCAATTTCAATGATATTTGTAATGGCCGTTGTGGCGTACGAGATTATAGTGCTGAATAAAAGGAACAATATATGTTTCTCTCTATGTTCAGAACCAATTTTTCAATACTGATGTCTAGAATACACTTATGAAACAAGTTTAGTAAATAATCAATTGACCTCTTATTAAATATAGCAGAGGAAGCGTGCTGATGATTTAGAAACAACCACCGCTGTATATGATGCGCATGTTCACGATAGAAGGTGTCATGTGAGACATAAAAATATATGAACTTACTGATAATGTACGGCTTCATAGGTGAGATTTCTCTCTTACCTGGTGACATGAAGAGCTATATGGAAAACATGCTGTTAAGGTAGTAATTTTGGGTTTCTTATTTACAGAGTTGTCAGCTTATAGCACACTCATGTTTATAAGAAAAGACACCATGTCATGAACAAAACCACATGTACATGTATCTAAGTGCATGCCTCTCGCCGTTAAAAAGGCAAATACCACACCAGCCTTATCAGGAAAGAAACAAATCATGATAGTGGTGCTAAAAGTTTAAAACTGCTTTTAAACAGCTTATTAAATGATTTTCGGCAAATTTTGTTTCTCTTAGTTGCGACAAGTCACTAGCAATGAGCCATGGGTAGGACTCTATAGTTACCTACACAGACTAGATTTAATGAGTTGCACAGAATAATTTTAATTATTGATTGTACTTACGAAAAATAAATTGAAAGAGATACATGTTGGACTTCTTAAGCAACTAAAATCAGCAACATTATGTGACTGCAAGGGCCAGGGAAATATGAATCACTATCTTGTTATTTTCGCCGCTTTTGTTCTGTGATGTCTCTTGGTGTAATGTTCTTGGTGAAAATCGTCTTTGAGGAAGCAGATTTTCCCTGCATAAAGGCGTCCACTAGCATAGGGCTTGACGATCACTTATTGACACCCTTTGAAGAATTATGCTGTACATTTGAGATATTTGTATTACCTGATCCATTGCATTGAAACAGAAATGACAATGTCCATAATCGCCAAAAATGTGAAAATATGATTTTATCTCCAAAAGACGTGAAATATGGGGAATATCAACAATTGATATTTTTTCCTTGACGAACTTTTCCACTCCACGGTCGAGTAGCTGACTTTCTTTGAAAATCTTTAACATGTACACTACAAATAATAATCACTGAACAGAAAATAAATAACTATAAATTAAAAAGTGTTCCGATTGATAAAGCCTAAGTCGCTATACTCCACTTCATAACAGTAGAAGTAACATTGGTTCTACCTGCACCATGTGAATGACTGTTCACCCATTACGATACAATATTTCAGTTTCCTTGTTTGCAATATCAGGCATCTGCTGGTCTTTATGAACGTGCCCTGCAATAGAGCGTGAATTCACGTACCCATGGACTCAGAAAGCATTTTTCAGACAATTTTGAAATTCAGTGTTTGGAAGTTTCATTAGCTTCCAGATATAATTCATTCAACGGATTCGATGCGCTGAAATCGATTGTCTGTTAGAGATTACGGCTATTGTTACCAATTTCTACCTCAAATATACAAGGCATAACTAGTTAATGTGCAAACATAGTTAAATCCAGATTACACCATTTATCGTCACGAACTTCGACGATAATGTTCGCACTGAAAGGTATAATTTTAAGGATTTCAGACTGAAAATAGTGATACTTGTGTAAGACGACCGAGAAAACTAGTTATGACGCGTGCGTGGCACTTATCATAGTGATGTCCCTCCACGGGAAGCATACAGAACACCAACAAGTTTTTTGAAGCCTGGCGCAACAATACAGAAAGATCAACGGCTTGTATCAGACCATCCAGCATGGCCTGCACTAAAGATAATTAAACATACAGAAATAATTGGAAAACTGGGAGGGTAGCGATTGAAGAAGTGGTCTTGTTAGTTCAGAGAGTAATATAGGGTTGAAGAATAATGTACTTCGTGATATAATCATACACCACACCGCGCGAGGTTGCCATGCGGTTTAAGACACCTTGCTACGGTTAGCGCGGCTCCCCCGTCGGAGGCGCTAATCCTCCCTAAGGCATGGGTGTATGTGTGTGTGTGTGTGTGTGTGTGTGTGTGTGTGTGTGTGTGTGTGTATGTGTGTGTGTTGTCCTTAGCGTAAGTTAGTTCAAGTTAGATTACGTAGTGCAGTTTGGTCCCATTGGAGGTTACCACAGATTTCCAAGTTTCATAGACCACTTCCCAGACTGTTGCCCTACAAATAACTATTCACAGTAAATCATGTACTTAAAAAGCCATGGTAATAGATAATATGCGACTGTCATCAAAAAGAAAGGTAACTTCATTAACCATTAAGGGATATAGTTGATGACAAAAGTAAATCACATATCGTAACGTATTGCAAAATGCCACGAAAAGTCATCAGAGCAACAAAATATTGGAGGATAATATGTTACTCCGACAAAAAGATAAGAAATATTTAGCACATGATGAAAATGAGACAGAGGTGAGAAACTAACCCATGAAACATGTGATGGGTACTCAGTGTAGCCTGTCATACCATATGTCTTCAAGTGTCAAGACCCATCAAGTTGTATGCTGGACATGCCGACAAGGAGGGCGCAGCACAGGCCGTCAGTGGAAAGTGCTCGATTGCATCGTGTTAATCCTTGGGCTTCAGGGAAATGTAGTCAAGTGTGGGGCAAATTCGGGAAAGCTAGAACTGACATGCAAGCTGTGCCCTTAAGAGCTCTCCAGGGCTGTACTCTAGTATACATGTACTCTAGTATACATGTGGGGCTACACACAGAACCCGAGTTATTTGCGAGCTTTTCTTCCTTTACATTTTTGTGCAGCACTCATTCTGTTGTGATTCTTTTCATTCGTTAGATACGAGGGAGTCAACCACAAATTCTAAATTACCTATCCTACAGTGCTATCTGAATTTAAGGATGAAATGGGGAATAGAAGAGGACAAACTTTGCACAGATTTTTTTGTTTGGTCAGAGGTCCCTCGAGTACCTATGTAGTGTGTCATGAGGAAGGATAATTTTATAAGTTTAAGATTTAAGGAACTTGTGTAATATCGACGGGAAATAAGTATTGATGTTTCGTATGCTAATTGCTTGTTGAGTACCGATTGCCTTAAGGTTGTACAGGAGGTATCTAGAAAAAACCCTTTGAAGGATAGAATAAGTCAGTCGTTATGGCAAAGTCCATTAGGCACAATAAACTGAACGTTCTCCATTGATTAATTTCTCATGGTCGGGCTTCATGTAGAGTCTTTTAAAGGAGATCATATTCGATGTTGACTGTATAAATTTTTTATTTCAAAATTGTAGTTTCGGCCTTTGAGCATCTTTTTCACAGTGTGCAAGGCTTTGCACTCGTCTCATGTTACTGTATTTCTACAGCGAAAAATGCTTATTTTTGAAGATGAAATGTATACATGTCGGATGGTTTTAAAGTCTGACATGTGCTGAAGCAAAATCATTATCAGATCCAATGCCCTTTAAAAAAATAAACATAAAAGTATTAAAAAATTTCCATTGAAGCAAGGGCTATTGATCAACGACAACTCAGCCAACGGGGTAACAGCGATATGCAACCAATACCTGCCTCAGGTGATGAAAAGAGGGAACGAATGTTTTTGCTGTTATTCCAAGATTATTAGGAGTTGTGAGATTTTGTTTTTGGCTGTATAAGGTAATCCGGATGCAACGATCCAGTTCATTACGTTTACTTTATTCCCCTGCAAAGGTATTAATTTCTAATATAAGGCTAGGGTAAGAAATATCAGACTGTTGCCAAGCACAGGGATTGGGACGACAAGCGAGAGAAACCGTATTGTTAGTCATTATTCTAAAGAAATTGTTTCATGTTCACTGCTAAGAATGTACGAGGAGACAAGAAGCTTCTCGTTCTGGGGAATGCAGCAGTACACGGAAAACTGCCTGAATGCGGTGGGCGCACGGGGAAATTTTCACCGACGTTGGCAGATGTTTGCAAAAAGCGACATGAAACTGGATATTCTAATAGGACTGTCAAAAGGATGAACATACGAAACTAACAGTCAGTCGTTGCCCATATTCAAACTGGACTGACGGAGTCATAATTGCGCCAAACCTGTTGTAGTTACCACCGATAATTTTCGAAGACCGTTGCGATGTTATTTCTACGGGAGGCACTGCTTGTAATATTTGAAGAATGTATTGTGTTTTTAATTCACTGAACAATGGTTTAATTGAAAAAGTGAATTTATACAGAGCGTGCTAGCAAGTTTTAAATAGCTGCGTGACCTCAGATAAACGTTCATTCCTAGTTTTTTTCGGTCGTTTTGTTTAGTTGTTTTATGAGAGGTGCCAGAACTGGTGGAGCCTTTAGTAGTGCAGCAGACGCTAAATTATGGACGCAGCTGTGCTATTTTGTACTGGTAACTCAAATATTGAGGGGTTTTGGTTTTAGGCCTCTTATAGCGGTAGCTCACGCTAGTGAAATGCAGAGAAGAAAACTATTACTGAAATTAGCACTCGGCACTAAATAACACTTAATTACATTCAGGCTTCATTAAAAAAAAAAGGGAGCGCCACACGATGTACGAAACTAGCGAAGCGATATTTCTCTGTCAATTACCGATCGTGCGCTTATAGTTCGTTAAAACAAAGTCAACTGGGTCGCCAACATATGTTCTTCCTGTCTATGAACTAAGGTCTAGATTCTTCTGTCTAGCTGAAGGAATACCGGTACCTATGGTAGTATGTAAATAACTAATCGTACCTTCAACAGACCCGCGGTTTTGGAGCAGTGTCTTTGATTCATAATCGAAGCGTCTTTGCACCTAGGTTCAACCGATTTTAGCCCCCCCCCCCCCTCCTCCATTAACCATAACCATGGGCCTTGCCGTTGGTTGGGAGGTGGTACAGGTAGCCATACCATAGGTGCAAACTCAATGGAGTGTATACGCTGAGAGGCCAGACGGTTAGAGAAGAGGGGCAACAGTCTTGTTGCGGGATCAACAGTCTGGATGATTGACTGATCTAGACTTGCGATATCAACAAAAATGACCTTGTTGTGCTGGTACTGTGAATGGCTGAAAGCGAGGGGAAACTACAGCCATAATTTTCCACGAGGGCATGCAGAGCTACTGTAAGGTTAAATTATGATCGCATCCTCTTGGGTAAGATAATCTATGGGTACAATAGTCCTCCATTCGCATTTATGGGTGGGGACTACTGAGGAGGATGTCGTTATCAGAAAGCAGAACTGGTTTTCTAAGAATCGGAGCGTGGAATGATGGATCCTTTAATCGGGCATATTGATCAGAAAATTGAAAAAGGGAAATGGATAGGTTGAAGTTAGATACAGTGGAAATTAGTGAAGTTCGGACGCACGAGGAACAGGACCTATGGTCAGGTGAATGCAAGGTTATAGATACAAACTGAAACCATGGGGCAAGGCAGGAGTAGGTTTAATAATGGATCAGAAAATAGGAATGCAGATAAGCTATAATGAACAATACAGTGGATTTATTACTGCAGCCAAGACAGATTGAAACGGTACGGTAGTTTCCGCTCTATAAGCAGCAGGTTTCGCTGCTCGCTCGCACCAGGAAATAGAAACAGAGGCGGCTCCGCAGCCAATTTTATTACACGACGCGGCCGGCCGCGGGTGCAACAGAACCCATGTGGACGGGTGGAAAGAAATGTGTCAGGCTTCATAATACGTATTTATATGTGTCGTGTATTATGCATTTCTTGTACGTGAATGTGAATCTGCACATGAACTTTCCTAATCCTCCTCACACCTTTCCGTAAAGCGTGGCCAGATCTTTGTTGGAAAGTAGTTCTGTAGTATAGTAGTGCCAACCTTACTTCTGGGTAGGGAATCAGAGAGACAGCACAGTCAGGTAAAAGTCAGAGACTTTCCAAAGTCACAAGGTTTGGGGAGGAGAGGTTGGTCACAGCCAAGTGGTTCGACCACCCCCTCCACCGGGGCCCAGGAAGACCTCCGGGTGCCCGCCATATTCAGGAGGTGTTACAGAAGACGGGTAAGTGAGCAGACGTGACCTCAGTGCGTCTGTCTATATGTTCACGCATGGAAGAGAGGTATTTGAATATTTGTACTAATTCTTTTATTTCCAGCTTCTGATTGTGTTAGGAAATGAATGTGCTCGTTTAATTCCGGAAATTTGACCCCCTGTGTTAAAGTATCTGGTCCCCAGTTTGCCCGTTATCCTCCTCACATAGTGGATGTCCTATGTAAAATATTCGGAGACTTTGATGGTATACATTTGGCCAACGCAATTCCGTCTTGCCCTTAGAAATGTGCGTGCTGATTAGTATATAATATACTCGAGCTATAAGTTGTAAAATTGTAATCTGTAAACTGGAACAATTGCTGCAATCGCTGTAAAGTCGAGTGATAATGTTTAAAATAAATAGGTAATCAACTGTCATCAATCTTTAACGTACCTTAAAAATCACAAAGCAGTCAAGTTAAAGAAATTCATTTAAAATAAAAGATATAGAATGCAGGGACCCACACATCAGCGTGTGAGCCCTCCAGCCCCTTGCCTAGTATCGTACAGAAAGGGCACGCTCTCTAGGTAGCGCCCTCAAGCTCCCCTCCCCCGTTATCCGTTGCGCTATTTTGATTCAGGGCTTGACGACATCAACTTTCATCTGGAGTTCCTAGGCAAGGAGGTTAGACGATAAACTTTCAAGATATAATGCCCTCACCCACCTGAGTAGTAGAAGTTTATGCACCATCTAGCTCCGCAGGTGACGAAGTAATTGAAGAGATGTATGATGAGGTAAACGAAATTATTCAGATAGTTAAAGGAGACGATAATATAATAGTCACGAGGAACTGGAATTCAATTTTAGGAAAAGGCAGAGAAGGAAAAGTAATAGATGAGTATGGACTGGGAGAAAGGAATGTAAGAGGAAGGTGCGTGCATTTGATAGCTCTTGTATATCGCATCCAGTTAAAGCATAAAGAGTTCCTTGGCGCCTTCGTTGTGGAAGGTTTCGGGACCAAAGGCAGTACGCCAGGGGTATGTCAGCGTAACGCGATGGTAGGTAGATTAATGTACTAGTTCCGATGGAGAGCATTGGTTCAGACAAGACAGAATTTCACGTGATTTGCTGCTACGTTCCATTCCTATATGTTCCACATGAAAAGCTGTAGAGTACGATTTCTAGCGTGGAAATAAAGCGTTTCCGGAAACACCCATCTTCTGTGTGAGGAATATTTCCTGAAGCTTTTTCCATACCATTTTGGTATAACAATTATATAATAAATTAAATCTCGGATGAAAAGCCTGGTGTGAGTGTATAAAGGACACAATATTTCGGTAAACGACCTTGTTGCCATCGTCAGGCAACTCACACCAGGCTGTTCACCCTAGATTTATTTCGTCATGAAATATGCCTGAAGAAATTGAAGATTCACACAACAATTATGTACTCAAGAACACTGTAAGGAATGTTACTATGCACGCCGTCATCTCTCTGGCAGATACAAGAAATTAACTAATAACAGAACCTAGCTGTAATGCATGTTTAAGGAGCCAGTCATTAGATATCCTTCGAGATCAGGTACAAACAATAATTTAATAGTCACTTACATTACTAATAAAAAACATTGAAACAAATAAAAATTTACAAAATGTGCTAAGACAATAAATTCAGTAACGTTATTTCTGTTAAATAATGAAACATTGAAAAAGACATGCAATATAACCACTACTCAAGATTTGCACAGAACAATTATCATTGTCGATAGGACTCGATTTTGAAGGTTGAACTGACAGCCAGATGATTTCTTCCATGAGTATTGTATCATATTGTTTTTCGTTGTTGTTGTTAAAGCCACAATTATGGAATTTTTATTGGTATTACTTAATGTTTCTCAAAGCATCTGTATTGAAATTTCAATTTACAACCAATAATTAAAATTAAAATTTCCCTAAAATAAAAGCGATACATGTCTTTCTTTGTTCCAGACAAATTTTCAGCCTGCAGTGGAGTGTGTACTGATTTGAAGCTTCCAAGCAGATTAAAACTCTATGCTGCTGCAGGACCCGAACATGGCACCTTACCTTTCGCGAGCGGATGCTCTACCAACTATTTTCCTTTCTTTGTGTGTGTGTGTGTGTGTGTGTGTGTGTGTGTGTGTGTGTGTGTGTGTGGATGTCTCCAAATCTTATCCATTCTAGGCCATGCTAATCTCTGTACTTAATTTCCCTCTTCGGTCTTCTTCGTAAACTTTACTAAATTGTGAAAATATTTCTCTTTCCTAGTAATTTGGAGTTTGTAATTAGAAACCAACTTCATTTAAGAAAACACGTCTTCTACGTAGAAGGCAGGCTTGTTACTGCCTATCGTAACAGCTGGAGGAAAGTGCAACTATTTTCCTTTCTTTGTGTGTGTGTGTGTGTGTGTGTGTGTGTGTGTGTGTGTGGGTGGGTGTCTCCAAATCTTATCCATTCTAGGCCATGCCAATCTCTGTACTTAATTTCCCTCTTCGGTCTTTAAACTTTACTAAATTGTGAAAATATTTCTCTTTCCTAGTAATTTGGAGTTTGTAATTAGAAACCAACTTCATTTAAGAAAACACGTCTTCTACGTAGAAGGCAGGCTTGTTACTGCCTATCGTAACAGCTGGAGGAAAGTGCATCATGTTTGATTAAAGAATCGAAGTTTAACATCTTTGATAAACAAACACATTCCTAGAACTTAAAATAGTGTCTTCTTTGTGTTTCAGGAGGATGATAACAAAAAGTAAGAGCAAACGGTAAAATATCTTGATCTGTACTTGTAAATTAAATATTTCTATGGTGAAATAAGTTTGTTTCTCTCGGTGTATAAGTAGAATGCAGTTTCTGCCTTATGAAGTCTGTCTTAGGCAACAATAAGTCGTTGCTCACCTATCTTCATTTATTAAACGATTGACCAAGTAGCTATCAAAGCTACCCATTTTCACAGTTCCACCTTCACAGTATCTCTTCTCCCACCTCCCAAACTTCACGGAAGTTCTCGTGGATATCTCCATCTCTAATAAATTCGATGTCGATAGCACGTTAAACCTACCTTCTTCCTGCATACACTGCTGTTGCGGAGAAATGGCTAAGCCACAGGGTGGAGGATTGTTCCCAGAATGGTTTGCTACTCTGCAGTTGCTCTGATTTGAAAATCCCTGGTTGATGTATACCATGCGTCTCTCAAACCGAAGGCCCTTGCCTTTCATGGACATGTGGTCTGCCGACTGAGACATACAAGCACTGTTCCGATTCCCCGTCACAGCTTTGTGGCAAAATTTTACATCTAGTTGTTACAATGTAAAATAAATAAATAGAAGTAAAATGCCTACCGACTAGGCCGTGCAATGTGCTCTTACTTTTCGTTCATTTATTTCTCGTCTTCGGCATAAATATTTCTATCAGACTCTCGATTTTACCACTCGTAGATACTATCACAATTTGATCGAATTTCGGGCTAACTCTAGATGGACTAACGCTGTTTAATCTCTTAAAACTCCTACCACTTCTTGACCCTTCCACAAATCAACTAACGATCTACTTCTGGTCAGGTACTGTACAGGTATTAAATCGATTACAGCGGAAATTATTCATATATGACGAAAATAAAAGTATTGTTTATGCGTGGTCTTCATCCTTAATGTCATTACAGAACACAGTTGCGTTTAATGGGCACATAATATATAATGTCTGATGATGTTTAACAAGTGACGATCTATTCTCTGAAATATTTTCTGTTTCTGAAATATAAAACATTGGGGTCGCGTTCAGGATAACGGTGTCCAACCCCTCGTGCAGCCACCGAGCGAGGCGGCCTCAGTTCCGTGGCGGCTGTGATCCAGAGCGGTTGTGCCAGCTCTCTCACCGCGCGCGCTTGTTGGTGACTGCAGCTTGGTGGAACTTTGTGAGTACCGAGTTCATGTTTGTACCACTGAAGCCCAGTAAGATAATATGCACTGAATATCGCCTTCCCGTACGGATCTGAGGCAGATGATATTCTATTCGATAGCATTATTTTGAAAGTCGAAAATGTTTTCTGAATGCAACATGACTTCCTAGGAAACTGGCTTTACGTCAACCTGCTACACGATCAAACATGTCTTCATGTCATGACTAAAGCTGATGGTGTTGCTACTTTCAATTGTTGTAGTGGTGAAGTCGAGATTAGTTATGCTGCATTAGGTCTTCGAATTAACCGTATTTTCAATTTGTCTTTTGAAATAGACCTTGCACGGATCGAAAAGTGGCTTTCTACATGTGGTACGGTGCGACAAATTTATAGTAAAAATTGGAGCGGTCTGTGAAAATCGAACTACGAAAGCACATTCCTCCATACAGCGTGGTGGGAAATTCCCGTTACAAACTTCTAGGACTTTTAGAGGGGAGTGAGTACATATTACTTTGAATAGGAGCACATGTCCTGAAACATACCGTTTCCGTGCTACAGCCGTTTGAAAACATGTTTGATAGGTAGGTATGCAACAGGATAGCCATAGTGATGGATGCTTACGTCAGATCGGCTGATGTCATTTGACATCCTGGTTGAGCCTCATCCACGCGTCTATCAGTGTTGGAGCAACATGGTTGAGTACAAGTTTGCAGAAAACACCGACATGATCCCTCTGAATGGCGAACCTCATGACAATGGAAGAGCTGCTCGTCGCCTTTATCAAAATAGTTCTCCACAACTTCAAACTACATCGCGTACCCTTTTCGCCACAATCACGCAGCGGTTTCGAGAAAGGGTATCTTCACCAGCAGCAGGCGTGACTGTGCCGCTCCAGGGAGGCCCCACACGCCAGAACTGGAGAGGCGTTAGTGCATCACGTTGATGAGAACCCGTCAACAAGTACACGAGCAATCTCATTGTCTATTAACGAGTAGAACTGTACAACAAGTGATTTATTGGATCACGCCCAGTCAACTAATTGTAAAAATGGTCGCATTAGCAATACGTTTTCAAATTGTTGTAGCACGGGAATGGTACGATTCTGAACATGGGTTCCTATTGAAAATATTATGTACTCACTCCCCACAACAAGCTCTAGAACTTTGTAACGGGAATTTCCGACCACCCTGTATATAACAATCCGTGTTTTCATAGACTTTGTTGTCCATAACGGGCAGCCAGGTACGTAAGTGGTTTCTGGCTCTCCCGGTCAACTTAAAGCAGCTTGTCTGTGTGTCAAACCGGTGCCTAGAAACCCTAATACATATACAATTTTTAGACGACGGGGAAGCAACAGGCAGAGTGACGCACGCGGAAATGCATGCTGGCTCTCCGACGAATGACCAGCAGCTGGCTACCCCAAGAGGGAACACCCGGTCTCTTGGTGAGAATTGATTTGCTGAATGTCGAATCGAGCATTTTATTAAGAAGATTGTTCCAATAATTACACGGAGTCCATGGAATCCAATGGCAACGAAAAATGTTTATCTATAAACTGCATCAGCGATAGCAAAGAGAGTTGCGAGCCCACCGTTCCTAGCAATACGACCACAAATCTGTGTGATAAGTCGCCGCAGCTACCATCACAGACCAACCCGCAGCAAGTAACCGACCAGCGTCAAGTTCCTCATAATTCTGACGTGAAACGGTCTAGTACTTCTCTTGATGCTCCTGTGATTCCCGGAGAATGGGCATAAAACTGTAAATTATCGCGCGGTAGAAAATAACAGCAAAAGCGAAAGCCGCAGACCAAAATCTATGAAACCGGAAAGACCGGTAAGGAAACAACGTGAAGATGAAATTAAATGCACAGTGTTAATGCGTTGAGAAGAGATTAGATCGGACGAGAAAGATCCTTAGAGACCGGTGGTGACATTACAAAAGACGAGGCAGACAATAAAGACATTGTCCACACTAGAGAGAAAGGCGTTTACATGGATATCCATAACCAGAACGGACGAGTTATAGAAACTGACGGCCCACACACTCCTGAGAAGGACGTAAGATAGTCTGGCGGCACCAAACAATAAAAGACGTTTCTCTTCACTCATGAAAGCCTGTAAAATACTCATATCTACACTGAATACCAATGGAATTTTATAACACACCAAATTACAACGCCTGAAAGATTATCTCTATGCCGTTGACATAGAGGCAGCAATCCTTAAAGATGTAATTACATCAAATATAGTCGACATCCCCGGTTATGATATAGTTCTTAGTATCAGAAATCACTCTGAAACAGAAATCTTTTTCGGGAAGGAAATACCTTCTGCAGAAAAAGCGATTCTGAAAAATGGCATATGAATCAACGCTCTGCATTTGGTCAACATACGTTCTCTGTCAAGAAGCAATGGCAGACTGACCTTAGGGATTTCTTTAATGACTGAATTGCGATCTTTCAACAAATATCAGATCCAGTATAACAGTAGGTGGAAATTTTAATTTTGTATTGCGAAAAGAAGACCAGTTACCAAATTTAAACTTTCCGAAGAGCGAACTTTTTAACGAATGGCTTCGACTTTAAAGGTACTTCAATTTACCTGTACCTACATATCCTACGTTATACGCGAGAGAGTAGTGTATCTGCTCGAATACTGGAAAGATCCTTCTATCACATATTGTTGATTGCGGACCTGGCCAATTATTTTTTCTGAACACTGTGCATACCACTTAACGCTTCAACAACCTCCGCAGAAAACCTACTTAGGACTAAACTTATCGCATCTAAACGCAAGGCGATATTAACTGGAACGTGGAAGCGACTACCAATGTGTGCTGAGCAAGTAATGTTGTGGACATAGTATGTCAAACCTCAAATCCAATACGATCGAAACGTAGCTTACTGGCGACGGAACAGGCTGTAAAATTACTTCACCTTCTGCGTGAATTGCATAACAAACCAGCAAAGCACGACAATATGCAAAATGTTAGTACTCGTACATTATACCGTGCACTTAATAATGCTCACCCCAAGAATACAACTGAAATTAAATATAAAGATAAGAACTCGACAAAGATATGACCGAGAAATCGATCATACTGCTTTAGGATAGAATGTAAGTTCTCTTTGGTATGAAGTGGTTAATGGGAAGCTCTCCACATGTGACAAGCTCCACATAATAAATCTGAGACTCACCTCATATTGAAAAAAAAAAAAAAAATACTGCAGCCAGATTATCTATACATATAAAGAAGAGTGTCAGTTTCTTTGTTTGTTTGTAATTCATAAAAAGCTGCTTTGCACACTTTACCTTCAGCACAAGAGGAAGGCCACTATCTACATAAGATTTCGTAGTCTGACTTGATACATATATGTATATAACATATAAAGGGGAAAGGTTGTAAACAAAGACCTCTAAAAGTTCTTGGACGGTTTACTTCGAATTCATATATGATTCCCTATTGAACATTTAGGACGACATAGGCTATATATTGTTATTAGCATACACAATACATCAAAAAAAGTTTTACTTCACCCTGGCTCCCAGAACTCCTGAAGATAGACATTGTCTGTGGATATTGTACCATAGACACAGTAACTCAGTAACTTTGACTGTTCAGAGATGTCATTAAACAGCCAAAATATGTAAAGAACCACGCATGAGCAGCGCCTATTAGACGGAGGGGGTCCGACAGCTGATCAGTTACAGTCATTCCACTAGTAAGGAAGTACCCGGCTCGTGTTATCTGTATTTCAACCATGCCAAGACGGTCAGTACAGCGATTCTATCACGTCCGCATTTTTACTTTGCGCCAGGAAGGACTCTCAACAAGGGAAGTGTCCAGGCGTCTCGGAGTGAACCAAAGTGATTTTGCTCGGACATGGAGGAGATACAGAGAGACACAACTGTCGATGACATGTCTCTCCCAGGCCGCCCAAGGGCTACTACTGCAGTAGATGACCACTACCTACTGGTTATGGCTCGGAGGAACCCTGGCAGCTACGCCACCATGGTCAATAATGCTTTTCGTGCAGCAACAGGACGTCATGCTACAGCTTAAACTTTCCACAATAAGCTGCATGATGTACAACTTCACTCCCGACGTCCGTGGCGAAGTTCATCTTTACAATCGAGACACCATGCAGAGCGGTACAGATTGTGAATGACTTCCTTTAGGATAACGACATCGCTCGACTAGAGTGGCCAGCATGTTCTCCAGACATAAACCCTACCGAACATAACTGTGATAGATTGAAAAGGGCTGTTTATGGACGACGTGACCCACTAACCACTCGATCTACGCTGAATTGCTGTTGAGGAGTGGGACAATATGGAGCAACAGTGCCTTGATGAACTTGTGGATAGTATGCCACGAAGCCGACATGCTACTGTGTATTAAAGGTACCGGTATGTTTAGCAATCTGAACCAACACCTCTGAAGGCCTCCCTGTATGGTGGTACAACATGCAATGTGGTTTGCATCAGCAATAAAAAGGGCGGAAAAAATATTTATGTTAGTGTCTGTTCCAATTTTCTGTACAAGTTCCGGAACTCTCGGAACCAAGGTGATGCATTTTTTTTTCTTTGTGAAAATATTTTCCATTTTAGTTCACATTTCTCCATTCAGATTAAATAATGAAGAATGTCAATGAACAATTGAAGGCCTAACAAACGAAATATATCGCAGTAAACTGACTGTAATTCATATCGCGAAAATGAACTACAGCGGCACATATTTTAGTAAGTGTTTCACAGTTATTAAAAGCGATACTGACTTACAGTGCCAGTCACTTTGTGTGTCAGATATTTGCGGGCTCTGCAGCTAGTAAATTATATCCCAGAACAAAACATAGCAGTTACAATTGATTCATTCGACATTACGTAATATATGAGGCATGAAAGGCAAATCCCAACACAGAAGACTGCTTACATAGACTGCGTCTAGTGTAACAAGTAAAAGAGAAATTATCTTACAGGAGCACTGGGTGCTTAACACCGATTTTTCCACAAATTGTCAGTTGGAGTGAACAGTCTTCTGTATTCACATCATCCATAATTGAGGATCTCTCAGACAGAGGACGAGTTCTGATCCAGTTGCGTGTAATCGACAGAACAACAAAGGTCAGTTTCACTGACATGTCTTCACTGTGACACACTGAGGCTGACATGTGTTGTGGTAGCGGTATTTATGTAGGTAGTCTTTGCTGTTGGGTCGGACAGCATGTTGTGTGTGAAGTCACCTCTCCAGCGGGCTCTTTCCGTAACGACAATTTGACATTTCCGAAGTTTCCACTTTCAAAGTATGCCATCTCTGAATTAGAAACATGCCGGTTATCTGCAGTACAGCATTCAAGCAGTTCTTAAACACCATTCAGCTAAATATAAGTTAGCTTCCATTTTTATGCCGTTCTTACTGTGCATCGCCAAAATATAAGAGTTATTTATGCTTATGGTTTCAAGAGTGGCGTAAGGTTAAACAGCTGTCGAAGGGCGACGCCCGCATTGGGATTGCTGAAAGTCTAGCAGTAGCGCAGCGGAAATTTTGTCGAGCGATAACCGTGCAGCGCAGCGGGAGTGGAAGCCGTCTAAATCCGCGGGCTCAATGTCCTTCACACAGCTGCGGGCTGGCGCAGCAGAAGTTGCAAGGCAGGCGGGCGCTCGCTGCAGGTCAACTGGTCATCAGTCTGTTAGCGAATCTACAACCTGGTGGTCATAGGAAAGTTCACTTGGAGTGGCGTTAGGGAACAATTTCTGAAACACTGCAATTCCTGCCGGGGACAAAAAGTATTGTAGTTTCACAGTACCTGGCACGTTGTGAGCAATTACGTGGACTTCAAACTGATACAACCACTCAAGTCATACCTCGTCTTTTTCATTAAACTGGCGAAAAAGTGGTATGGCACTCGGAGCTACAGTTGTATCTGGTGCTGCGTTTGTGGCTTAAGTCGTCAGGAGCTTCTGTACCATGTTTAGGTGCGAAACAATTTCCTGCGTCTGAAACTGAAACATCTATACTAGCTGCGTTGCATCCACTGCTTGCAGCTGAGGTGCCTGTGCTGGGGGTGAGAGAGGTGGGTTGCTCGTATCAGAAGAGACAAATGCAATAAACAGGCAAGGCAAGCAATAAAAAGAAGCACACAAGCGAAGAAAATTTCCGCAGCGCCCACCTGAAAACACTGATTAGCAAAAACACTATAAAAGACACTATCATATAGGAAAACATACAGCGTGTAGTGAAGGGTTGAAAATCGTCTCTTGTGGCAGACCAGCTGAGACACTGCGATTGCCCTTCGTTGTTACGGCGTAAAGTTAAGACCTTTGTTGTTATGTCGACTGCACGCAACTGGATCAGAAATCGTCCTCTGTCTGAGAGATCTTCAATTACGGATGGTGTGAATACAGAAGACTGGTTCACTCCAACTGATAATTTGTGGAAAAATCGGTGTTAAGCATCCAGTGCGCCTGTAAGATAATTTCTCTTTTGTTTGTTACACTAGTGTTTATTTGGTGTCGCTAGTGAACACCATAGTAACGAGTAACGAGGAAGGTTGCTCAGTCGGTTGAGTGTTTGGCACTGTGACGACTATGCGTTTGTGAGAGTGAAGATTTTAATATAAAATTCAGAACATTACATGCAAGAAGAAGGTAATTCTGAACCGGAACAGTGATAGTAACACTAAAAATTTACTGTTCTACAGTTAGATATAATTCCATGTAATTTTACTGAGCGCAATTTACAGCGGCCTTGTTTGTTGCTAAACATTCAGTTCCGTTGTTTTCTTATTCGAAAAACCCATCACTTTACATCCGACAGAGAAAGAAAATTTTCATTAGGTATTAGGCACCAATCATTATATAGGCGCAGTGAACAGGAGACCATAATCTGAACATCGTTAACATTCAAAGTGACAATCGGGTATTGGTATGATGTTGTAACTACCTGTTGACAGGTGTGGAGAGCATTAAAATTTCGGAAAGCGAGCTGATTTTCTTCATATGTACACAGTTCAGTTTCTTCCAGTAACAAGGTAGGCACAACAAAATTTAACTTTGAAGAGCTCATTTGAAGCGTATCGTTCCAAGGGATACCGTTCTGCCGCTACCTCAAGTTATATGTGGGAACTATGGGTATCCTAAATCTAAATGCCTACACGAGGGAGGAAGGGAGTAAGATTGGTGTTTAACGTCCCATTAGCAGCGATGTTATTAGAGACGGAACACGAGCTTGAATTAAGAAAAGACAAGGTAGAATTAAGGAACCAGCAAAACACAATAGCCCACGAAAAATCAAGAATTTGTCGCAGCCAGGCGTGGGGCTCTACTTACTCATGGCCAGTGTTGGATCCAGCCTATTCGTCGAATACGGTTTGTCTAGGAAACCTACTTTCTCAGCTCGCTAGACAACAATTGAATCTAATCGTATTAACGAGTTTTATTACGGAAAATAACTTACAACACTTAACATGTGTCGCAAGCAAAGGGCGACATGCGAAATAAACAATGTTCTTCAGTATAACAGTTCCAAGATTGAGCTGCATGGAATGTACGAGAAAAGTGATCAGTTTTGACGCTTGTATCTAGTTGTTTGTCTTCAAGCTGCCGTAGAACTGGGGCCACGGCCAGCCGGGCCCGGCGCTTACGTTCTCTTTGCATAGAGGCCGCTGCTGAGGTGTTGTCGCCCTGGAGAGGGGTCGGTCAGCGTGCAACTGGCTGACCTCTTCTTCACATCCCTCGCTGCTGTCTCGTTCCCGACTGGCGTGCCGGTGCTTGACTTTATGCCGTATCAATCAGGTTACAGGGTAAAACGAAGGGCCATCACAGTGTCTCAGCTGCTCTCCCACAAGAGGCAATTTTCAACCCTTCGCTGCACGCTGTGTACACCACAGATCTGGAAAAATGTCTTCCTTAATCGACGAATATACTTTGGTACGCAGATGATGTTTATAAACTCAGTTCACTTCTTTTTGAGAAATATGTAGGCTTATTTTCCCGTGAGGAAAGCTAGCTCGTAACACGCGGCATTAAAGCTTCGGCTGATGAGTCGTATTTCGTTGTATTCACCAAGTGCGCCAACCAACGTATTTCCTATAGAACTATCCTAAGTTCAGAATGTTACCCAGTGTAATGGCTGTAGTCATGGGTGTCTCATGTTAACCCACTAATTAGTGGCATTCCATACTTGACGAGAGGATAATCTGAGAAAACTACGCAAATTTCAGTTTAGACGTGTTTAGATGCTAAGGGTCCTAACTCTACGATTGCTCTTTTAACTGACGCCCATTAAATTGTCTTACATACGAAAAGATAGGTATAAGTTGCCAAATTTATCCTTAATGGAATGTCCTTTGCAAATCATCCTTTGCACTCCAAATAGGAATGGCTCTCATGACGCCTTCGCTCCCCCCTCTCTCCCTGCCATGGTGATTAGCTGTAGAATATGGGATCACTTGTAACTAAAAATTCTCAGCACATTTATCTGCGCATTCACTCAGTCCTCTCGCATGAAGTGCGTATCTATCTAGACAATACAAAACTAACGGGGAATCCACTTTTATATCGCAATACAATGTGCCAAGTAGCCCACTTAGCTCGTTGATACCGACGTCTCCAAATGAAGAGAGGGGAAAAAATGTGGGCTGTGCCTTTATCGCTCTACAAATACAACTTTCAAAAACGTTTCAAGTACCAAAAGGAACTGGAGTTTCCTGCGAAATCTGTAGCCATACTAGAAACGTCAAATGTTTCTGCTCTCTTCAGGTTTCCAAGATCCTCATTCCATCATATTCTATGTAAGTTTTACAATCTCTGAAGCACAAGAAATGAAATTCAAACACCAGCAACCTCATTTTGGCAACCATTTGGCAATGTCTCCATTGTGAAATCCCAAGTCTTATGATAGAGGTCCTGTGGGTTAAATCTCACTGCAGAAGAAGTCAATCTTCATGCTAAGTAGGCCACAAAATCCGGAAATTCATTGGCCTCAAACTTCCACTTTCTCAACTATAAGGTCTGCTCACACAAACTGCCTTTCAAAAATGGAAAATGAAGTGCAAAGTGTCTCAGTTCTTAAGGGGAAGATATTATGCTTGCGTGCAGCCTGCTATGCCATGTACACCCTGTTTTTGCGATGTTTGCCTACCTAGATGGCCAGTAACCATTCTCTACCGTACGAGATTCAACCACGCAAGTTTTTCGATGCACCTTCTCCACACTGAAATTACTCCTAACCCATGCTGTGACTGTACACTATAGAAGGTGACGTCAGTCGCTACCTCGTTGAATGTTAAAAATGGGAAATACACAGACAATCGTTTTTGTAACATTTAAGTCGTCTGAAAGTAGAGTTTCCTACCAGCGCCGCCATTGTACTTTCTTTGGGGTATCCCACACGCACCGAAGACATTTGTTAATATTTACAGGCTGCCAAGATATCTTTATAGTAATAACGCAGCCCTGGGAACTATATCAGACAATGTTTCATGTAGGTAATATATTTATATGTGTAGCCATTTATTTTTTAGGCACTGAACATTTATATTTCATTGTATGTATTCTTTTTGTTTTAATCCTTGAATTTGTGGCGCCAGAACAAATAACACTGTTAAACTACCGTACACAATTTCACATAGCATTTCAAACAGCTTTGTTCTGTGTGTACTTGCGCCTTTATTTATATATCTGCCGCTACAACGTTATTAACCGTTAATATTGTTATATTATTCTTCCGTGTTTTCCTTGAGATTACCAAACCATGTAAAATATGTTCCATGCATATTCCTCTATAGCAGGTTTCTAAAACATTTTGCTAAACTTGTCTCTATATTCTCTCATATTATGTGATTAATTTATGTTTGTTCTGTGTGACAATTGTGTACCGTTTTAGGTGACTAAATGGCAGTTAGTTGCCGGACTCCAGATAAAGAGAAAAATAGAAAAGAAACTTCAGTTCTGTCTCATAGAAGGCGATAATCTACGGTTGCGCCGTAAGACTTAAAGAGCCATAAAAACGTCAATCGACTGACAGATATACGGGCTCTGAGCTTAGAGACTCGTTACATGTCCAGAGGTTACACCAAATTATGTTTTCGAAGTAATAAGTACTTCAGTATCACAATTGAGAATCGTGCCGACATATCGACTGTTTCATAAACAGAAACGATTTATTCTCTTTGTCTCAGAAAGGATCGACGACATTGTAAAGACACTCGTAGATGCAGAACGGTTGAGACGACACACAGCAGAATTCAACACTCACTATATCATGTCTAGGAGAGTGGTATTTTAAGTTTAATGGATATCTAACACATTCGATACGTTTAAAAATATCGAAACATTAGTAGACAGTTTATAACCGTCACTCTACATTATTATATTCCCCCACGTACGATATACAGTACAACTGATATACACTCCTGGAAATGGAAAAAAGAACACATTGACACCGGTGTGTCAGACCCACCATACTTGCTCCGGACACTGCGAGAGGGCTGTACAAGCAATGATCATACGCACGGCACAGCGGACACACCAGGAACCGCGGTGTTGGCCGTCGAATGGCGCTAGCTGCGCAGCATTTGTGCACCGCCGCCGTCAGTGTCAGCCAGTTTGCCGTGGCATACGGAGCTCCATCGCAGTCTTTAACACTGGTAGCATGCCGCGACAGCGTGGACGTGAACCGTATGTGCAGTTGACGGACTTTGAGCGAGGGCGTATAGTGGGCATGCGGGAGGCCGGGTGGACGTACCGCCGAATTGCTCAACACGTGGGGCGTGAGGTCTCCACAGTACATCGATGTTGTCGCCAGTGGTCGGCGGAAGGTGCACGTGCCCGTCGACCTGGGACCGGACCGCAGCGACGCACGGATGCACGCCAAGACCGTAGGATCCTACGCAGTGCCGTAGGGGACCGCACCGCCACTTCCCAGCAAATTAGGGACACTGTTGCTCCTGGGGTATCGGCGAGGACCATTCGCAACCGTCTCCATGAAGCTGGGCTACGGTCCCGCACACCGTTAGGCCGTCTTCCGCTCACGCCCCAACAACGTGCAGCCCGCCTCCAGTGGTGTCGCGACAGGCGTGAATGGAGGGACGAATGGAGACGTGTCGTCTTCAGCGATGAGAGTCGCTTCTGCCTTGGTGCCAATGATGGTCGTATGCGTGTTTGGCGCCGTGCAGGTGAGCGCCACAATCAGGACTGCATACGACTGAGGCACACAGGGCCAACACCCGGCATCATGGTGTGGGGAGCGATCTCCTACACTGGCCGTACACCACTGGTGATCGTCGAGGGGACACTGAATAGTGCACGGTACATCCAAACCGTCGTCGAACCCATCGTTCTACCATTCCTAGACCGGCAAGGGAACTTGCTGTTCCAACAGGACAATGCACGTCCGCATGTATCCCGTGCCACCCAACGTGCTCTAGAAGGTGTAAGTCAACTACCCTGGCCAGCAAGATCTCCGGATCTGTCCCCCATTGAGCATGTTTGGGACTGGATGAAGCGTCGTCTCACGCGGTCTGCACGTCCAGCACGAACGCTGGTCCAACTGAGGCGCCAGGTGGAAATGGCATGGCATGCCGTTCCACAGGACTACATCCAGCATCTCTACGATCGTCTCCATGGGAGAATAGCAGCCTGCATTGCTGCGAAAGGTGGATATACACTGTACTAGTGCCGACATTGTGCATGCTCTGTTGCCTGTGTCTATGTGCCTGTGGTTCTGTCAGTGTGATCGTGTGATGTATCTGACCCCAGGAATGTGTCAATAAAGTTTCCCCCTCCTGGGACAATGAATTCACGGTGTTCTTATTTCAATTTCCAGGAGTGTACATTTTTGAAGATATGTGCAACACATCCGGCTGCAAAATCGATGAAACTGAGAAAATGATAGAAGGTTGTAACTCAAATCGAATGTCCTTTTCATGCCTGATCTTTGTAGGCATTCGTTTTTTGGATGAGTGATGGCTGTAACGGTAACTGAAACATCATTTAACATGATGCTGTGGACAAGTGCTAAAACGTAATCCCTGAAGTGATGGTGGGGGACGCTACAAAAATTTTGGCAAGTAATGATGACACTGAGATACAATCCGGCTGTGTCCGAATCAGGACAATATTATGGTGCTAAAAGCAGTTTTTTAACTTCTAAAAATCAAGCAAAATGTAAAGACATCATTCGTCATCTAGATTTTTGATGCTCTATTAGCAGCTTCCACCCTTTTGCGCAAACCATCAAACCTTTTTTCACTTCTCATGCTCGAACAAGTTCCAACAAAGTCGGGCCATCATCAGGCGCTATTATTTTACTGAAGTCTAATTAATATCCTTGAAGTTTGGCTATTAAACATTTTGAGTGGTAGTAATAATAAAAACAACAAGGGCAGAGTATCAGCGCCTCCGTGTGCAAGACAAAAATTTGTATACGACGACAAGGACAACGGTACAAATCCTGACGAGCTACCAGATCAGTTCATGAAGGACCTACACAGTCTAATCGACTGTTAATTAGGATGGTAATAAAGTAATACACCACTGCTGACGCGCAGAAACATGTTTCTACAAGAAAAGCAAACTAACAAATCTGCCTAAGACAATTACCATAAATTAAAATATAATGACAGGCCATTAACCACAGACCATTCTAGAAGAATGTTTGTGTTACCTATTAATGTTTCTCCAATCAGCTTAGGAGACACAGAAACTGTACAAAGAGAGTGAGAATTTGACTTAATGGGCCCAGACACGATAAAATGTTTTGCAAGCTAGTACTGGCGTAGTTGACCGGACAGCATCTTCATATTCTCTGCAGCGACCAGAGCAGAGGAAACATTATGCGTGAGTAATTGGAGCACATTAACACCAAAATAGCCTTCCTTGTTCTTTGTCAGAGCCTGCTTCATTAACGTACTACTCGGAGCACTAACGGCTACCAACAGTTCCTCAGTAGCCGCCGGTCAGCAAACAACGTACCTCACGGTTCAGATTCCGGAAATATTATTCTGCAGGTTAGTAACTACATACAGTTGGAAGCTCCTGGTTCTTTTCAACAGAATGTTTGTCACTTTCTCCGTAATTACAGCATCCGAGTTTGCATTCCAGCAGCAAAGGTACATAAAGCAGCACTGAATCTCATTCGATTTGGGGATGATATATCGGAAGTTACATTTTTAACCCCAATAAACAAGGTAAGGCATCTAAGACCAGGCCAGCTATATCCAAAACAACTAATTATTAGAACTGTGGTTTTCGCCGAGATGTAAAGGACAAAGTGTCCAGTTTTCTAACTCACGCATGTATTTACTGACTTTACTATTACTTTCAGTGGAATTACATACTTTACCTTCGGCATGGGAAAGCTCCTTTGAAGGAGACTTCAACGAAATGAAATTTGTAGGACTTGATCAAATAGCCTCAAGATAAAGAAGTCAGAAATCACGGTGCTTTCGCCATGAGAAAATAGTCTAAGGAACGTCCACCTCACTGCATCAAATGTAAGCAAACACGTAGCTCAGATACCGTTCGTGTGTTTATTATAATGACTGTCATATTAAGTGGCCGAAATGTTGGTCCTGAGTGCTGAAAAAAACCATACATAGATTTCGAAGTAGCATGTCATGTTTTCGATAGTAGTCACTGTTATCGTGTAGAAGTCATGTTTAATTTTCTAAACAAATTAAAGTCTAGAACCACCGATCCACGCTCTTCTACTGTCTGTTGCTAAATATATACTTGTGCTGAAACGGCGGTTGTTATTTTGCTTTGTATCAGGTAGGATGTCTCCCAATAAATGTGGCAGCATATCAGTAGGTAACTACAGTCATCAAAAATAATGATCTCACGTTGATGGTCTAATACCGTTTATTGACTTCTCTCAGCGAACGTTGATTTTCAACCGGCCACTAGTAGACTGTACGATGATTGATTTGCGCGTGCTTTGTGAACAATGCTTCAACTACAAACAAAAACTTGCGTAGTGTCGCTGCACCGCTTCTCAGTTTTTGTAGAGGCCATTCGGAGAATTGTAAGCGATTTCAAAAGTCGTGAAAGCGAAATGTTCATAGGGTGGAATATATTGGAATGTAGTATTTGCATTATACTTCCTTAGTTGATCTTGCTAGAATACAGAAGATGTCTCATGGTGACGTGTAGGTGATGTGTTACCACTACAAAAACATTTTTTCCACTTATGTCATCAGTTACTATACTTTCGTGAGTATTTTTTCTTCACGCTTCCTGCTCCTTGAAATTTTTTTATAATGTTTGGAATTATAGATAGTGAGGGCTTGGCAGCATCTGTATATCTTTCAGCATACATCCGTATTGCAGTTATAAGCATTCGGCGAAATTCGATATAAATGAAAACTATGTCTACATTTTCGGCTGTAATATACTTTGTGAAAGTGAGAATATCTTCACGAGCAAATTGTCTGATTGCCAAAACAGTAAACTGCAAACTAATGTGCTTCAGTGCAGAGGAAAACAGTCTAACCTTATTAGGGTTAAGCCTTGGAACACCGGTTTGCGCTGTTAACTTGTTGTTATTTGACCACTTTCCAGACATGTTACGTCGTTGAAGTCCTCTTCGAAAGCTCTTCCCCGTGTCACGAAAAATGTGTATAGTTTAATCAAAAACACAAGAATTTTGTATGTTAATTCGGCGACTGTAAAGGCTAAAAGGTATTTTGGTGCGGCAAGTCATCCACCACATTGTCTGTTATAGCCCAGTGGAAACCGCAGCTTGATAAATTTACTCGTTGTGGACGTGTGTAAGAACGATTTTCAAAGATTTCGACTTCTTCGTTATCTGGCGACTTTTGTCTTGGAGTAGGTAAATCTTGTATTGAGATATGTGGCTAACAGAAAATATTCTCCGTTTAAAAAATAGTTCAAACGGCTCTGAGCACTATGGGACTTATCACCTGTGGTCATCAGTCCCCTAGAACTTAGAACTACTTAAACCTAACTAATCTAAGGACATCACACACATTCATGCCCGAGACAGGATTCGAACCTGCGACCGTAGCGTTCATGCGGTTCCAGACTAAAGCGCCTAGAATCGCACGGTCACACCGGCCGTCTATTCCCCGTTTATTATCAAGATGAGCACAAAACCTGGATGTAAACATGAACCCTAAGCAATCAAATTTGAGTCTAATACCACACCGAAAGTTGGTCTACGAAATTTAGTAATTTATTTCCTACCCCGTGATCGCTTGCACCGTGTTACACTGTTATACTTAAATAAATGGTTCCCGCATCACCCCAACTCGAAAAATACAGTATTATTTGCATCTAAAGTAATTTGTACTTCTTTTATGTAACTCAGCACACTAAAAGCACTGAAAATTACACATGACTCAAGTTTGCCTGTCATATGTGCAGAATTTTTGTTAGCTGGTTCAGATTAGTCCTTATCAATCGTATTTATGGTGTATGCGACCATATAAGCTACGCTTTGCGTTCTTCATAGTTTCTTAGTAACTAGGATTCTCAGTACCTTTCGTAAACTACCATACACTTACAATGATAGTTTAGCTGCAACATATGACCCGAATCTTTCAGAATAGCGCCTGTACCTATAAACAGATCTGAAACTCACCTCCTTAGCTAGTTTGGCCAATTACCTGTGAAACAAACCACACAGTAATCTGCGCGTGGGCTGTAGATTCGGAAGACTACAGGTTTTGACATTATCATTGACGTTTTTAATCTCTTGGCACCAAAGTAATTCCGATTCATATCAGGAGATCTCTGGCCATACAGCATCAGTTATTTTTGCTTTATACAGAATCTTTATTTTCCTTGGTAAAAAAGTTACTCCTTCAGAAGAGATCAGGTAGAAAGAATGGCGAACGTTCGCTTTACCTCAACCACATGAAATGCACAGGCGTACTAGATTTCTTTGCGGTGCACTGCGTGCGTTCATTACGCTTTCGTTTTGCGTAATAAAGAACATTAAGGCATTAGAGTACCAATATGTATTAGCCTACAAAATCAACAGTCAAGGTCTCTCTCCTCTTACTTGTACAACTTCTACAACTTAACTCCTATATTGCCAACTTCCATCAAACGAATTTTCATCATTTTGTTTAACCGCGCTACATCTATATATGAATCTTTCATTAATTTTGTAGCCCAGTGTTCCTCTTACGTGTGGCTTGTAATCACAATATCTCTCTAACAATATTATTCATCATCTCGGTTATGTTGTTTTCCTTTTGTCTGAAGTTTACTTTTGCCGTAATGAAAATTGCTATGAATTATTCAGCTTTATTTTGTGTGTTTAATTTATCGAGATAGAGTTAGATTAAGGCTTACCCTGTAGCCATAAAATAAGAAGTTTTCCTATTTTCTGTTTCCATCGTGTATGGACAATACTGTTGTAGATGGAACTGAAGCAGAGAAAAAGGAAGAAGCAGATAATTATTTCCTTCTTAAGTAATAGTACAAAGGGAAAGTTACCATATCTAATAATTATTCTCTTTTGTCATGGACCTTACTGCAATTCTACATCGTACTGAACTAAGAGGCTTATTATCTCATATTGAAATGTTTTTTGTACTTCGAAAGAGATAAGCTAGTATCTACTTTTTTATTTATTTTATTTATCTATTAGGTTCCGTGGCACAAGGCGAATCACAATTACTTGCTCGTAGAACAAGTGTGCATATAGTGTAAAGAATGTTGATTCAAAAAATTATAAAGAAAAGAATTAATGAAACACGAAAAGTGGTAATAGAGTTTACTTATAAATAACACATTATAGCGAAAATTTCTCAATACTGTGGGGAATTCCTGTATGGAACAGAGGCAGTGCACCACGAGACAATCTTTTAAATTCAGATCGAGTGCTTGGAATTTATCATCCAAATTCTTTACGTTCTGCTGAACAGTTCATACCTTTCTTTGCAATGATTTAGAAAGTGTTACGAAGTGTAGATCGTTTTTCCGTAAAGTGTTCACTGAACTGTGTCTTCGGAATGAGTCTCCTTAATTATTTAACATTAACAATAACAGATCCTATGATGGAAGAGCAGAGTTAACATCCCAAGACACCTAAACAACGGACTACACGAAGTTAGCGAACTAACACGATGTACAGTTATGACCGCCCTTTTCTCAGATACGAATGTTGGTGGTGGGTGTACAAAGATTCTCGAGAATATAAAACCATAACAATAATAGACTTAATGAAAGCAAAGTAAAAGAACTTTGTTTTAGTCTCAGAGATAACGGAGATCATTGTTATAGTGAAGAGATCAGCATCAGTTTCTGAACAAGGTTTTGAAGCCGATACTCCCAAGAAACTCTTCCATAAACCATCAGTCCCAAGAATTTAAAATGGTGGACTTCATAGACTGTTTGACTAGATTAGGGCAACAAAGAGCTCCTTGTCACACCCTGTGCGCACTGCGTTTTGTTGCAGTTCAGCGAAGATGTAAAGTCTGAACGTCACGTATGCATGTTACTGACTACCTTGTCAGCTAAATCTACATCTACATGACTACTTTGCAATTCATACTTAAATGTGTCAGACACCTCATCCTTCTTTTCTTTGTAATATAGTCGTGTCTAATACACTCTGTGGAGCTATGGTAGTCGTACTCGGATATTATTATTGCTTTCGTTACGAGATACTCTTAGTGCAATGCGTTCACACATTTACATTTTAAAAAACCTTTCAACAAATTATAACTAAAAATTCTCTTCGTTAGCTGAGCAGACGCCAGCAGCCTTGCCGCAGTGGTAACAGCGGTTCCCGTCAGATCACCGACGTTAAGCGCTGGGCTAAAGCGTGGATGGGTGACAAACCGGTTTGCAAAGCTCTGTTTGCAAGCGGGGTGCACCCAGCCCTTGTGAGGTAAAAGAGAAGCTACTTGACTGAGAAGTAGCGGCTCCGATCTCTTAAACTGACACACGGCCGGGAGAGCAGTGTTCTAATAACACGCCTCACCATATCGGCGTCCAGTGATGCCTGTGGGCTGAGGATGACACGGCGGCTGGTCGATACCGTTGGGAATTCATGACCTTTTCAGATGGAGTTCAATTTTTTTTTAGGTGAGCAGATAATATTTTTTTTCAACTTCAAAATAACGTTGTGTAGTGCCGAATAGTTTTGCGGCTTGCTTCCCTGGCAATATCCGACCTTCAGAAATATGATGCACAGACATTTGCACGAAAGAAAGAACTTCATTGTTTCTTAAGAATATATTAAAAATCTGAACTCGTATTTTAAGCTGGTACGCAAGTGACTCCACAGTAATTCCTTGAACTACTGCCATTTAAATATCATTGCTGTTTTCATGTAAGTACTTCGACCTCAGGATTGTAAAAAAATTGCAAGATATTTAACTTATTCTAGCTACAATTACGATATCAGGCCTGCTGAACCTCAGGAGTTTTATCTCGCACAATTGGCATGGCGCTGAGTGAAATTAAACGTCTAACCATTACACTTTCCAAACTAAGCTTACTAATCACAAAAATATGAAACAAAAATCATAGCTAATCCTACTTGGCACCGTTAACGAAACCCAAACAAAATCAGACTTTCTCCACTTCAGGCGCGGCCTTCTGTCTATCATTATAAATCTAGCGATAATAATCTACCGAACTTGTTCCAGGCCAACTCAACACCACGCCTTGCTTCAGAATTGAAACACGCTCCTTCAGTATCCTCCAGCTTATCAAGATAAACGTCACCAAACTCCTATGGCTGGCTTGGACCATATGAGCGCCATTATGAGCGGAAGGATTTGTTTGATGACGTGATAAATGATAAAACTGAAGTCGATATGTAAGACATAGATGATCGAGTATTACAGTCAGAATTTAATAGCTCTGGAGGATTTGAGATCAAATAAAGCAGAGGGGATGGATAACATTCCATCGGATTTTTCTAAAATCACTGGAGGAAATGACAACCAAACAACTATTGAGGTTGGTGTGTACACCTACGATACTGTCCACGTACCATCAAGCATTCGTAGAAATACCATGCACACGACGCCGAAGACACCAGCAAGAGCAGACAAAAATGGTTCAAATGGCTCTGAGCACTATGGGACTTAACATCTATGGTCATCAGTCCCCTAGAACTTAGAACTAATTAAACCTAACTAACCTAAGGACATCACACACATCCATGCCCTAGGCAGGATTCGAACCTGCGACCGTAGCAGTCGCGCGGCTCCGGACTGATCGCCTAGAACCGCTTGACCACCACGGCCGGCAGCAAGAGCAGACAATCGGATTAACAAATATTCATTCTGCTGACAAATATTATATACAGATGAATGAAAATGAAAATAGAGGATCTGTTACATCACGATCATTTTTGCTTTAGGAAACTTCAAGTCACCAGAGAGGCCATTCTGACTTTGCGCTTGATAACGGAACCAAGGCTGAAGAAAAAGCGAGATACGCCCGTAGGATTTTCCGATCTAAAACAAGCGTTTGAATATGTGAAATGATGCAAGGTGTTCAAAATTCTGAGAAAACTAGGAATAAGCTAAAGGGGAAGACGGGAGACATACCGTATGTATAAAGACCAATAGACCGTTAGACGAAGAGCGACGTGCTCAGTTTAAAATGGGCGTAAGGCCGCGGTGCAGTCTTTCGCTGATACTGTCCAGTCTATGCACTGAAGAAGCAATGATAGAAATAAAAGAAAGGTTCATATGAGAGATTAAAATTCAGGATGAATGGATACCGAAGGTAATATCAGCTGATCAAATTATTATTCTCAATGAAAGTGAAGAAACTTACGGGATCTGTTGACTGGAATGAACAGCATAATGAGTACAGAATATGGATTGAGATTAAATCAGAAAAAGACTAAACTAACGAGGAGTAGCAGAGATCAGAAGAGCGAGAAGCTTAATATCAAAGTTGATGGTCACGAAGTAGACGCTATTAAGGAGGACATAAGGAGCAGAGTAGCACCGGCAAAGAGGGCATTCCTGGCCAAAAGGAGCTTGCAGATATCAAACATGGGCCACAATTTCAGGAAGAAATTTCTGATAATGTAAGTTTAGAGCACAGCATTATACAATATAGGAACAAGACATTGACTATGGGAAAACTAGCTCAGCAGAGAGTGGAAGCATTTGAGATGTGGAGCTACGAAAGACTATTGGAAAACGGAGACAATGAATGAGAAGGTTCTTAGCAGAATCGACGAAGAAAGGAACATATGGAAAACAGTAACAAGAAGACGGGACAGGATGTTAGGACATCCAGCAAATAAGTGAGGACGCAGGATGCGAATGCTATAGTGAAATGAAGAGGTTGGCTGAGGACAGGAATTTGTGACTGGCCGCATAAAGTCAGTCACAAGACTGAATTTTTTAATACAATTAAAGATTAGATGAATGCTTTCTGTCATAAAAATGGAAACGTTCCCTTATTCTACTACTCTGAAAGAAGTAGTTTGCTCTAAGTTTTTTTTCCGTCGCGAGCTATCATTGAGTGCAATAAGTTTCATATTAACTTTAACTCATATAATATTCTATGTGACGTACGTTCCTGTGATAAAATATTTTCCGGCAAATTTTTGTCCTTTTTGGTACCTTAACGGCATTTATCGGGTATCTAGTCTAAGTACACATCTGACCAATCGGTTTCTTCTAAGCGTAACTTCTAGTAGTCATCCAATGACTAATTCTGCAATTTTTGAAACAATGACTACTTATCTGTCGGGCGGCTAATGGTCACTCGGCTAATCCTGTAAGGGCTGCCTGTCTCTCTTTTTCTGATACGCCACTGCCCGTTTCTAGCTTCTTATTTAGGGTATATGTGCATTTAGGTGCTATTTGCTGTCAACTCCATAGGTGTTTCCCATATGCAATTCTTCTGTGACGTTGCTAAATGACAAATGTAGAAACACTGTAATACAGAAAATGAAAACTGATGCAAGGCAGAGCAGTGGAGCAAGGGATTAGTGGTTTTGAGAAGTACAATCTGATGGCTTTGTCAAATACAGAGTGTCGTTTTGTGTAGAAAATAGTTTTCATTTCCTGCACGCTCTATCATTTCATTAGAGAATAATTACTGCCTCCAATCCGCTTGTGCCTCATTTATTCGATTTGGCATTTTGGCAGTTCCAGTTGAGTTGTCTCAGTGACCTGAACTCAAACTTAATTATTTTACTTTCTTCGTTCATCAATTCCTTATCACAGTTTTGCGGCTTACTTACTTTCATAGTTCCACTTGCAGTAAGTATATAGTGCCCAGTATTTCTTTTTCTCGTATGTTCCTCTCTTCTTCTTTTATGCAGCACTCAAATCTCCAGAATATTACTTTTTATAAGTCCCTATTTCATGACTGTCTCACAACATAGCACCATTTTTTAATTATTTTTCTTTTCTTACATTATTTGAATGTGTATCAAAATTCCCTGCTTTGATATGGATTGTCCCCTAGTCATTGATTAGCAATTATTTGACAATAATACATCAAAACTAGGATATCAGTGCACCTTTCTGTAAGCTCAGAGTTTCTTGGTCTTTCATGAACTCTTTTTCGGAAAAAATTTGTTGAAACCTCTGCAAAAGCTCAAAAATGCTTCTAATTCCTTTCGAATGGGTGACACTTTCTTTCAGTTCTGCCATTTTGCACAATGTTTCTTTCTTTTTCATACTATAATATCTTTATTTTAATGTAACTTGTTAAATGAACGTAGAATTACATTCTACAAATAATCGTAATAAGCACTGAAGAAACACACTCTTTCTTGAAGACGAATAGTACCAATGTGTGATAGTGAAGAAATATCTCTTCAACCTATATGGCTGAACAACGAGGCCATATCATCTCATTCTACGATACCGATTGCTAAAATTTCTCCTTTATTTCGTATATTTCTTAACGATAAGGTGAAATATAATAATAATGAAATGGTAATTTATATAGATATTCCAGAAATTCTGATACTAATGACTCTAACACTCTGATACTCTAAAGTACGTTCAATTTTCCTACTAGTACGTATTCAAAACGGCGATTTGTCGTTAGTATCATGTATCCTATTATTTCTGCATCACAAAACAGTGCCATCTTCATTCTCTATTACATCGCATTTTAACTTACCCACTTTAACTTATCCATTTCTAATTTTTCACATAACCATTTGTAACGATTATCGGCATTCAATCTCCTCCGTGTAAACGCCACCTGTGATGCTTACATAGAAATACCTGATTAGGTGTCCAGATATTACCCATGCAACTTGAGAGACAGTGTTGCTCAAGTAACTCTGAATATCGTGGTTCTCTTTGAGCTGTACGATAGGCCTTGGATGCAGTATCCTGTGCAAGACGCCTATGCAGAGCTTGAAGTGTCGCTCATGAGAAAGGGGCGTGTGTGATTGATGCGTCGCCCTATACTCGATCCCATCACACGTCACATGGTCTGCATCTGAATGCCTCTGGTAATAGTCCTCTAGCACTCTATGTTTTCTTTAGGTCATCTGCTAGACAATTTTCTTTCAAAAACAGAGCTGCAAATTGAAAACATATATGTAGTCGAAGCTGCTGTCAGCAAAGCATACTGCCATAACAGAAATAAGAAAGAAAACTTATTTACACTCTTCCACCAAATCCTACAAAGTTTTGTTATTTATAAGGATGAAATTGTAGTTTGAGTAGAGGAATACGAAAAATAATATTTTGCACAGAACCTGATTTAAAAATTGATAATATTAGGTTAAAAGAAAACCGTATCAGTGAAGAGAGCTGCGGTCACTGGAAGCTAGCAGACTGATTATATTACTGTAGGACAGAGCAGTTGAAAGGGCAGTTGAAAGGCATGGATAGTGGGTTGAGAAGAGATCATAAAACGGCCGTCAACAAAAGTAAAACAATGGTAATAGAATATTGTCGCACAAGAGCAGACGATGCTGAGGGAGTTACATTATAATATGAGACACCAAAAATTATAAATGAATTTTGATATTTGCGCTGAAAAATAACTGATGATGAACCAAGTAGAGAGGATATAATATGCAGATTGCTACTAGCAGAATAGTATTCCTGAAAAATAGAAATTTATTAATATCTAATTTAATTTTAAGTGTTAAGAAGTCTTTGCTGAAGGTATTTGTCTCGCATTTAGCCTTCTACGGAAGTTAAACGTCGGTGATACGCAGTTCATACAGGAAGACAATGGAATCTTTTCAGATATGGTACTATAGAATAACGCTGAAGATTAGATGAGAAGATCGATTAACTAAAGATTATGGTACTGAATCGAATGGGGAGAAGCAGTTTATGGCACAACTTTTCTAAAAGAAACCATCGGTTGAAGGAACACATCACGAGTCATCATGGAGTCGTGAGTTTTATAGTGGAAGCAAATCGGTGGGGGAACTATAGATGGAGTAAACAGTTTGAAATGCATGTAAGTTGCACATGATAGACTAGCACATAGAGCTGCACCAAACAAGTCTTCGGAAATAGGACCACAATAACAAGTGGAGTTACAGCAGATGTGTTATTATCGTCAGAAAGTAACTTACAAATCACTGGAAGTAAGCAGAAACATCTGTACGAATACAAGCTAAAGCTATGCTACTATACAAACAGCAAAGGTAAAGACGGGCTGGCTATAAATACAACGTTCTGTGACAAGTCCCAAGTACTACAACGTAATAGCTATTGTTTTGGGTGTTGAACACATCTTTAAATGTGTTATAATAGCAGGGGGTCTGGAAGCATAAGTCTTTTCGTTTTGTTTACAGGCCATTCGGAGGAGACGATATTACATTGGACTGTAGACTCGATATTTGCAAAGGTTTTCATATGAAGGTCATGCTTGGTGGTGCTGAAAGAGAGCACCTATATTTGTTGATAACTAGCTATGGATCATTTCCCACAGTACAGCATCCCAACATGGATTTTACGTCAGCAGCTGTTGTCAGATTGTTTTAAGACCTCAATGTCGTCGATGATAAATATATAAAAACGACATCGTTTCACTGACTACGATGGTCTAAGACTGGCCACAAGAAAAATCACTAATCATTTATACTCAGGACACGAAATACAGCATATAAGAATAACATAACAATCAACTCAGTCACGAAGGAAAATTGAAAGAACAGTCGGAAGAGTTTCACAAAGCAGACAGCTGACGGAAACATTCATTTCCACTAAACATTATCCTTTAGATCCTCGAGTCAAGGATTAATAAGACAATATTAAACAAAACTAGGGAGGGGGATTGATAACACGTGAGAGTAAATTATCCCGTGTAAGGAAGAGAATAGCAAATACTGAGGACAAGAGCAAACGAAGAATTAATTTAATACAACAAGTGACATGCAGTAGCCAAGACACTGAACTTACACTCGAAAGAAACGATGTTCACTTACTCCTCCAGAACTAGATATCCCAAATTACCCGTAAATGGTTAACGTAAATGCTGGGCTGGTCGTTTGAAGAGTATACTGATATATTTCGTTATTGCCGTCCGAGTCATTGCTCCATTTCTACAGACCTTGTCGTTGACGAAACGTAAAAAGCTAAACTATCTTTCATGCATTCCACAATTAGAGTATTGTAAAATCCTTCAGACAGCTGACAATAAACAATACTTCTCTGCCACACAAAAAAAATGATACACGTCAACAAAGAAAGCAAATTAGCCTGAATAATTACTAAATAGCACAAAAATGAAAAAATTGTCGAAAATCTAACTCACTTCAAAATGGTATTTGAGATGTAAATGGATATAAAAATTATTGCTTCAGAATTTCAATAATTACTATAATTCAATACTGAGGAACATTACACCTGATAATAAACAACAAAATATAGGTGAATTATATTTACTCGGGCAGCAATTACTTAAACTTGCACCTCGAAGATGATAATGAACATCCTGTCATCAAAAGGAACTCATATTTCTGGAAATGGTTAGTATCTATCAGAGAAACAGAAGATTGTGGTGACATACATGAATTATATGTCATCTCTCAAGAGCCAAACGATATTTCTTCGCAGCATATCTATATCCTAATCTGTGGATGAAAACTTAGGTAAAGATGTCCGACTACATACCAGTTTAGCCATTTCCACTATATCCTAAATGTTTAAAGAAGTGACCTACAATAGAACACTGTCTCGTTTTTCACAGAATAACTTGTTAGCTTTTTTGTGTATTGACTGAAGAACGTCTTGCATCCTTTCACTACCTTTCGTCTTACAGAATTATCTTCAGGCAAAACGCAGATAAAGTAAACGTCTGGTAGAATAAACGTCGTACTATTTGTTTAGCAGTACCTGCAGCTAAGAGTACTGTGTAAAGTTTGCAGAGGCCACCTCGTACATTTTTAAAGTCTTACACTCACTTAAGAGAACATTTACTCTCTAATGGTTTTTGCTGATAATAATAAAAATTAATAGTGTAATTGTAATTTACGATATCACAAGACCCAAAAATAATTTCCATTTGTACTTTGTCTCCTTGCCTAGAATTCAGAATAAGTTTTTGTGATCTTACCTGAACGTCTTCAACAAGTTGTAATTTGTCACAAAGCAAGAAACAGCTATCAGTTCAAAAGAAAATAATAAAAAATTGTTAGCTGCCACTACATGCAGAAATTCTTACTTTAAGTGAAAAGGAAAAAAACATAATGTTTTATTCAGTTAGTGTTACTTTATAACTGGCTGGTTTCTGGGTTATTAGACCACCATCAAGTAGCAACAAATGATAAATACTACCAATACCGCATACCTCTCAGACATATACGGAAGCTTAATAAAACATAATGGATTAAAATTAAACAATTAATGGGGGAACCAAACGCAGTTCTCTGCCTGTAGCAAACCAATATGGAATAGTTCTGACTAGGAGTGACTGAGAAAGAACTTAACATCAATTATTATCTACACTCATGCTCATAAATTAAGGGTAATGCTGATAGATGGTGAAACAACTCTCTGGTGGGCGGTTTGCGGGTTTAAATCACCTCGCACAGTGTCGCTGGTAGCAGTCCACATAAGCAGAGGTGTGTTGGTGCATGTCAGAGTACGGTGCAGCGAGTAAGTGTGCGGACGTTTTCAGACGTGCTGATGGTGACTGTGTGTTGAAAATGGCTCAAAGAACACATTTTGATGACGTTATGAGGGGTAAATACTAGGGCGACTGGAGGCTTTTAAAACATAGCAGGTCCGTGTGGCACAAAGTGTGATCTCAGGATTATGGCAACGATTCCAGCAGACAGGATACGTGCCCAGGCACTACAGTACGTGACGTCCACAGTGTTAAACACCACAAGAAGACCGATATCTCACCATCAGTGCCCCCAGACGGCCACGGAGTACTGCAGGTAGCCATGCTCGGGACCTTACCGCAGCCTCTGGAACAGTTGTCTCCGGACACACAGTCTACAGACGACTGAACAGACGTGGTTTATTCGCGCGGAGACCTGCAAGGTGCATTCCACTGATCCCTGGTCACAGGAGAGCCCGTAAAGCCTGGTGTCAAGAACACAGTATATGGTCATTGGAACAGTGATCCTAGGTTATGTTCACGGACGAGTCCAGGTATAGTCTGAACAGCGATTCTCGCCGGGTTTTCATCTGGAGTGAACCAGGAAGCAGATATCAACCCCTTAATGTCCTTGAAATGGACCTGTATGGAGGTCGTGGATTGATGGTGTGGGGTGCGATTATGATTAGAGCACGTACACCCCTGCATGACTTTGACAGTGGAACTGTGACAGGTCACGTGTATCGGGACGTCATTTTCCACCAGTACGTCCGCCTTTTGAGGCGTGCAGTTGGTCCCACCTTCCTCCTGATGGATGATAACGCCCCACCGAGCTGTCATTGTGAAGGAGTACCTTGAAACAGAATATATCAGGAGAATGGAGTGGCCTGCCTGTTCGCCAGACCTAAGCCCCATCGAGCACGTCTGGGATGCTTTCGGTCGAAGTATCGCTGCACGTCTTCCAACCCCTAACACTTCAGGAGCTCCGACAGGCACTGGTGCGAGAATGGGAGGCTATACCCCCGCAGCTGCTCGACCACCTGATCCAGACCCGTTCTGTGGCCTGTGTACGTGTGCATGGTGATCTCATATTGATGTCGGGGTACATGCCCAGGAAACAGTGGAGTTTTGTAACCTATGTGTTTCGGTACTGTTTTCTCAACTTATCACCAATACCGTGGACTTGCAGAGCTGTGTCGTGTGTGTTCCCTAAGTGCCTATGCTATTAGCGGTAGTTTTGTGTAGTGCCACGTTGTGTGGCACCGCATTCTGCAATTATCCTTAATTTATGAGCATGAGTGTAGATTCAAAGACTGACGATTCTCGTTAAAAGCATTATAGCTAGGAGATCTGTATTCCTATGTAACTTAAGCGACCGTAGCTCGCTGATAAAAATCAGTGTCGGACTATCAAAATTAATGCGGTAACAGGCGATAAAGAACAGTTGTTCCATGTATGAAACTATAGTTCTTTTAATTCCAAAGCTGCAGTTCCTGTTAATATTACTATGTAAACTCATCTTGTATGTTCATGAATTAGTGTTTCTTACCACGACAATTATTTTTCGTTTCAGGTTTATTTTCTTTATTCGACTCTAAATCTCGAAACGTGGAACTGAAGGTACATCGACGTATATTTCTCAGAGACAAAGTCGTTTTAGTATTTGACAATGATGTAGATACACATGGTATTTTCTTTTACGTACACATTACAATCAACAACGTCGATCGTTTACTGTTCAAGGCACTATCATATTATATCTTAAAATGCTTTCCGATCACCTAGATTCACGTTTCGATTCTTTCAACAACCCCACCACCGATTAATACTTCTGTCCTCCTTCAAAGATGGAACCAGTGCTCTGTCTGTAAAACCCACCTCTAGGATTTTAAGTGTAAAAATTGTTCACGTAGTGGCGACTTCAGGTAACTAAGAGTCGCATAGAGAAAAAAGTAATTTTGGTTATACCCTAGACCGCTGCCGCACGGTTATGCCCTGCCGTTCTAGACGTAGATGGCCGCTTCAAACCCCGGTGAAGCATAAAGTTTCTCTGCCAGTATTTGATCAGTGGTTGGGATGTTAGCACTAGTTAACTGCGTATAGTTTCTAACCAATAGACTAACCACCAGCCGCCTGGACTAAATTGCAAACCTGTCTTAAGAGTGTCATGGAGTGGAGCTCTTTTGACATCATGGATGGGATGGCGACATGTTCGCAGATTCAGCGACTAAGTTAATTTAACCGATGTGTGTGTGTGTGTGTGTGTGTGTGTGTGTGTGTGTGTGTGAGAGAGAGAGAGAGAGAGAGAGAAAGAGAGAGAGAGAAAGAGAGAGACAGGTTCAGAAAATTGAAAGAAAGCAGCGCGTTTCCTTTCGGTACGAGATGGTTAAGAAAGCACAGGAGAGGCTGAAATGCTTTCTTAACAACCTTCAATAGCAGACGCTAAAAGTTATAGAGGAGGACCTTAACGGAGGCTCCAAATTTCAGTTTTAACGAATTAGTATGCTATTTCACCCATGTCGTGTCTCACATAATGACTATTGGAGAAATAAGGAGGTTATACATAGTGGTTCCGACAGTCTTTCGGCAACATCCACTAAAGTATGTTCCGTCAGCAGATACGGATGTAGGCGTGTGTGTGTGTGTGTGTGTGTGTGTGTGTGTGTGTGTGTGTGTGTGTGTGTGTGAGAGAGTGTGTGTGTGTGTCTGTGTGTGTGTGTGAGAGAGAGAGAGAGAGAGAGAGAGAGAGAGTAGGTTTTTCAATGCCGTTATGCCATTGTGTTTATATAATTATCCTCCCCTATCCGTATCTATACCGTTTGTTTTTATCTTGTATAATTTAAAAATCTATAATAACAAATGTCCTGTAATTCCTATATCCGAATGCTGGGAAAAGAGATGTGAATTTTTCATTATTTCCTCTTCCCCCTTTCAGTTTCAGCGTATTTGGGTTTCATATTAAAACATTGTATCTTTCTACAAAACACTTGTATTTCTGTGTTATGTGCCCTTATTAATCTCCTCTGAAATTATTACTGTTGTAGTGCTGTTCCCCAGCTGCAGTCTTTTCGGAACGTTCAGCGTTTTCAACATAATTTGAAGACAGTCGTGTGCAACAAACATTTCTTCTGTGTAACGGGTCTCGGAGAAGGAGATTACAGACTCATAATGGGATCGCATCTTCTCGTTGTCACCTGTTTCGCGCCAGAAATGAGAGTTACAGAAATGGGAGCCCTAGCTGGCCAATTATTTCGAAAAATAGCGTTTTTGGCATGAATCGGGTGCTATACGAGCCATTTACATTTGCATGGCTTATAGACAGCAGTTGGCATAGCGGGAAGAGTACAAATCTGATGGTTGTAGGGTCATGTCTCTAAGCGGGAACCTTTCTTGTTTTCATTTTTCACGTTACTTACAACGGAAATAAACCGAAACAATGCCCCGTGTATTGTATTTTTAATATGTTCATAAAAGGCACGGAAAAGGAAAATACGGCATTGCGTATAAATATTCAGAAGACTTCAAGGCGTACAACAGAACTTCATATATAAAACTAGACTCTTTACTATTTCAACGTTGATGATTCACATTACCATCCATAAGTTTGGAAACTCCAACTACGTATCACAAAATAGTAAAATGGATGTTATCTGTATCAGTTATTGGTTACAGTAGAAAATAACATTTTCCAATAACACAATATTGTACAGACACTTATTGGAGACATACACACATGTTGGTACGCATTGGTATCGCTCAGTTTTATATAAACAGACTTTACATGTCCAAGCAGTTCTACTAAACACGTCAGCTGGCATAAGTCGACGGCACGACTGCGTAGAAGTACCGTACATTGTTTACAGTTCAGTTCACTTGTAGTTTCATTTGTATAAATATAGGATATCCCACGAGAGAAGGTGATACAAGCAGCGAAAGTAATTGAAAACGGCCCGTAAGTGCCAGATTCCTTATGATTTATGCGTGGAGATAATCACTATACAGCAAGAAGGCAATAGACAAAGAGAAGGGGGAAAAAACGTTTCCACATACCGATTCGACCCCGCAACCCTTGGATTACCGCTATGTACTCTTTCCGTTACGCTAACCACTGCCCAGAAAATGTACAGATGTAAATGACTCAGGCCTCGACAGACCAGAGCCAAAAATGCTGTCTTTTCTAAACACTTGGCCATAGGGAGCTCCCACTTCCGTCAATCTCATTTCTGGCCAAGTTTTGCAAATACAAATTCGGATGAAATGGGTGACGACGAGTAGGAGCGGTCCCCTTGTCAGACGAACTGGAAAATAAAATAAGCCGAAGTTCTATGCAGAACAACAGAAGAATAAGAGTGGTAAAGAAGAAAGTTTGAAAACTTGTTCTAGGGAATCTCTAACACAAGGAAAAAAGCGTTCTGTAAATTCTGTATTTGTAACATCGATATATCAAATAAAGTGAGTGTGAAAAGTCCATTTCGTCCAAACTGCGAGATAACAATACGATAGCTAACAATAGAGAGTATCGAGACTGGTAAATGAGTTTTGCAAGAGCGTGTAACTACAATGGAGAGATAGCAGCTAAATGAGAGCCCTAGGAAGAGGTCTCTCACATTGTGTTTGTGTCTGTGACACCAAAACAGCGGCCAGCACAAAAGGCGCCGCTCCGGCGTTCCACTTGCTCTTATCGCTAGGCTTCAGTAGCTTACGATCTGGTTTCCATTTAATCCGGTTCGGCGCTGTCAGATACGGAAAGCTCTCTTTTATCTGTTGGCAGAGCCCGTCGGCGCGCCGAAGCGTGGTGCGTCAAGGAAGCCGAGCGCTAATCCCTCGCAAGCTGTGACAAGAGCTCCAACTCTCCGCTGACACTATCAGGTAGCATACGCTCAATCTCTCAGATAACACTCAATGACTTCTTTATTTAGCTGCTACGTCCACTTTCAGCCTACAATCTTCGCCTATTTTGGAAGATGGTGACGGCGCCGGCGCCGCTTCCTAATGCGTATCTGCCATTCCACTGTCACGGCTCTTTCATGAGATTGTATCGAAACATATTCCATTTTTAAGTACTAGAGACTATGAGTGAACTCGTGGCTAGTGTAATGTAACATCTGTAACTGTTCGGTTGCTGTGCTGACAACAATGGATTTTACTCTTAGAGTTTTCACCACAGTTAAAATTTTTTGCAAACTCTAGAATTCGCACGAAACTTACGCTTCTTTACAAGGAATCTTAGGTTAGGTGAACAAACTTTTATTTCAAAGGAAATAGACAGAAACGAATACAAACCATGCATGCTTTACGCCGTCAGTCCAAACAGTTACGAAACTGAATTAATAAAATATAGAGAAACGTTAAAATGGTGATTTCAGTGCGTCTTGTTTTCTATATAGTAGCCTTGTAAGAAAAGTCCTTCTTTTGTATGTTATTCAACTCTTGCTTCTCATTGCATTGAATGTCGGTTATGTCGTCAGTGTTGACCTTTCATTCGAATTTCTGAAGTACTTTTTTGCAGTAGGTTCGCCTAGATAACACCAAGTCTCGTCACCTGCGATGATTATTTTCCAGAAAATAATTGTAGGCGTTTTCTATTTCCATCATATGGCAGTAGGCATCCGCGTTTCGTTATTCTTGCTCGAGAAACAAGGTGTGCGGGACAAATTTTGGACACACTTTCCTCTTCTTAAAAACATTCTGGAGAATGTCTTGAATATTTGACTTAGAAATGTTGTTCCACTGCTATTTGTAACGCAACAACGTTGACACTTAAAGATCGCACGTCCATTGCTTAACATTGCTCACAACTGACTGGTCGAATGCACATCAGCTACATCTACAACTACAGTCTGCAAGCCATTGTGAAGTGCATGCATTTCTCCAGTTATTAGTGATTTTTTCCGTTTCATTCGCGTATGGACGGGTGTGGGGGTGGGGGGGGGGGGAGAATTACTGTTTAAATGGTTCCGTCCGTGCTGTAGTTAATCTAATCATGTCCTCACGATCCAAACAGCGGCGACATGTAGGGGGTTGTGGTATACTCCTAGAGTTTTTTACAGTTGTCATCTCAAGTAACCATCGTAGTTACTGCTCTGACGTCGCTTGTACTCTAGAAGAAAAATCATATACTGAATTTTATGGACGGGCGGTGTAAGACGATGTAAGATGAAGCCTCCAGTTACAATTTAACGTTTTGTTGATTTGCTAAAGGTGTCACACAGTACACTGAGTTTATGTTAGGTTAGGGAATATAAACGAACCTGAGTTTCTACAGAAATGGTTTCGGCATTCGCCTTGATGAGTTCGGAGCTTCTGCAGACAGGATGTTCTTACTGTCGAGGTTCGAACCCCATCGTCCTAAATTAGAGACAGTGCTCCATCATTGCGCTCGTCTGTCACGGATACATCTGCTCTCTTTCAAAAGCTAGAAATGCCATTTCTTTTTAGTGTGATTATACTCTTTATTCAAAGACCACCTAAAACATGCACCACCGAGCGATGTGGAGCAGTGGTTACCATACTGGACTTACCTTCGGGAGGACGACGGTTCAATCCCGCGCCGGGCATCCTGAGTTAGCTTTTCCGTGATTACCCTAAATCGCTTCAGGCAAATACCGGGATGGTTCCTTTGACAGGGCGCGGCCGACTTCCTTCCACATCCTTCCCTAATCCAATGAGACCGATTACCTCGCTGTTTGGTCTCATCCCCCAAATTAATCCAATCCAATCTTGCTGCTGAGCACATAATAATTTTTTGAATGAATTCGATTTGGATTGGTTTCATTTTGCTACTGTGGGTTTATGTAATTTTACAGCTACATTGCTTTTGATAGTTCCCAGTTGCTGTTACTGTGAAATACCTAGTATATCTTATATTATCTTAGGATAACGATAAATTTCCAGTAATGTTAAGCTGACAGGAAACCTTTCCCGACTTTGGTTCTCATAAAGAGACTGAAACTAAAGAACTACACTTATTTTGTTAAAATTGGTATTACTGTGATACATTTACCCACTTCTATATACAAAAAGGCGTCACGCATTTGTATAAGTAAACTTATTAAGTGGCAGGACATTCTTAGTATAAAACGACATTTAAAGCAACTTCGACTGAAAAGGATTCCTATAAACTAAAACTGAATGCCTGCATTCTATGGTGTCGAGCACTAATTTGATACATTATTATTCATTGCTTAGTGTGCGTCATACATTGGCGTTTATGATAAGAGAGTTAAATAATTACAACTATTTATTGCTTACGTCTAACTAAGCTCAACAGTGCTATTTTATGTCTGCAGATTTTAACAACCAATTTTGTCCTTTCCATTGCGAATTTTGTGACTGAACGGTAAAGACAGAACAATTGTAACAGTAACAGCAACCAGTCGTCTTGAAATGTTAGTTTTATTGAAGCAATCTTTCAGTCATCAACCTGTCATAATGCGTTGATTGAAAAACTACACACTAAAAGCAAACTGTGCTGCAGATACCGTCATCAAAGAATAGTTCTCATGCGACCAAAACAGCGAATGTGCTGTAAATGTCCCATTGTGGCGATAAACCTGCTAAGATCTGAACTCTAGCTTACGGACAATAAAAGTTTCTAGATATTACATCACGACAAGTAGTTATCTCTGTTACAATTCCTTCTGTGCATTACAACATACTGCATTAAAAAGTTGTATGGTTAGTTCTAAATCCACTTAATTGGTGGAGAAGTAAGTGCGCATATACCTCTTGCCCTAGTACAGTATTAGTCGTCTTCTCGTACGCCGACTCCATGTTCGCTGCTCCATATTTACAATTTATAGATTTTTTTCGTACCACTTGTGCAGGCAGCATTGAATTGCTCTCTTCTATAGTCGCAAAACGTTTACACGACGATTGACTGTTAATAAATTTGGAACATTGTTGTATTACTGTAACTCGTTGCTGTTTTCCTTCCATTACATTTTAAACTTAATGTCGAGACCTATGATATTTCTCATCTTCTTCAGTTTATGTGGCAGACTTAATTCCACTGCATTTTCGCAAATAATTTATCATGGGTATGCATCTAAAACTGAATTTCCCCACCACTCATTCATGTAATTGATTCACCTCGTTGGGCTATGAATCCACAACCTTCAATGCAAATTAACATGTACCGTACATTTGATTTCCAGCGTGAATCTAAAATTAGCGATCATGGAGTGCATGGACAGGGACTGTGGGTGAGCTGGGAGTCAGCCAGGGAGCGTGCCGCGATACTTGTTGGATTTGCGATAAACACTATGTCCTATTGGAGCAGTGGTTCAACCAACTGCCTAATAAGCATCAGATCCAGATTTCGAGATCCGGTCCAACACACATTTTCACTCTTGGCGCTGATTCCACACGCGGCTCATGTTATTAGTTCCTTCCCTTTCCTCCCATCTCCCCCTTCCATCTACAGCTGGCATAATACGTATCACAGCTGCGGATTCCGCGCGGCGTCTGTTCTTTTGGACATGACTGAAAGAACACACACCATTCATTCATATAAACTGGCACCAAGGTAAAATTTTAATTACGATGCGTTACTTAAATCTGACCTCAAGTTTCAAGCTTCATCCACACAGAAACTGTGCTCTTGTGAAATCGTGTGCATCTTTCGGAAACTGCCTGTGCTACAATACCTCAGTTGGTTATCGAATCGGTACTTGCTCGTCCTGCGGTCCGTTCCTGAACACTGTACAAATATACAGAGTACAACGAGTATAACTGCCGATATATCTATATGTGGTGCCTTAAGATGTACACACATCATTGTGATGGTTGCTTTTTCTCTGCGTCCAACTGTCTACACACAAACACGTCACAGACTTTACGACTGCTATTTTCTGCATAATCGTCACTGCGCCACTAGGTGGGCAACGCGTATCGGGGATACACTAACCGTTTTGTGCCCATGCGTCCTCACTGTAATACCTGAGCCGCTGCCCAGGGGAAAATAAGCATTAATGGCTTGCTCTTGCCCCGAGTACTTGGAGGTACTAATCAGCCTAAAAACATACAATTTGCAATACCTACAATTATTAGTCTGCAAATGATTTAAATACTGTTGTGTTGTTATTCAGCACGCTATCCTCCACCTATAAAAAAATCTGCACTTACACCAGATACATCTTGCGTGTGAGTAAGAAATGTGTGGAATACCTAATTGGTCGTTAAAAAGCAGAAATTCATTGCTAGAAGCCCATGCGACATACGAGAAGGTCGTGGCTACATGTAAGCTTGTGTGCGCTCAATTGGAGTTTGTTTAAAGAAACACAAACGGAAAAATACTTGGAAGAATGTTGGTACTGAGTCATGCTATATTATTGATTTTGTCTTTTCATCCACGTCATGAAGTTCTCTCTTGGTTAACGATTTCAATAAGAGATGACGTGATAATGATAATGGATCACAATGTAATATAGATCCGGAACTGTAGCTAGCAAATGTTTCCGTTGAATAAACTTCGACAGTCACCCAACAACTGACTGCAGCGCAATGTAAGTATGAAGGCCTAAAAGTCGCATTACTCCAGTCAGTGTCACTGGAGGTACACGAAAAAGCGTTACCTATCAGAATGCTATATATTTCTAGCACTGGAACACAGCATGGACACAAGAATTCACTGCAGCTGCAATCCAGACTTACACTGACGGTAAAAACACCGCAAAATCAAGGATTTGTGCGACGTAAACGACAGTTTGTACGCGTGTTACTAGATCTCGAACATGATGGCAACAGTAGCGCCACTGTAAGGATGCAAATCAAGTCTACTTTAAATACAAGCTATAGCGCTCATGCGAGTTAGTTACCTGGTATGTTAATATTAATGAACGACGCCTTTAAGGCCACAAACACGCCAGTATCACCACCTGACTGAGTTTGAACGAGGTCATGTAACAGGGCTACGAAAAGCTGGATGTTCCTTCTGCGATACTGCAGAGGGGCTTGACAGGAATGTAGCCATGTGATTGTTGGCAGCGATGGTTACGAGAATGTACGGTCGCAAGAACACCTGTCTCCGGACGGTCACCTGGTACTACCGAGAGGGAAGACCATCGTGGTCGGTGTATGGCTCTGGTGCATCGTACTGCATCTGCAACAATTCGACCAAGAGTTGGCACCACAGTGACACAACGAAGTTTTACAAATCGGTTACTTTGAGGAAAGCTCCGAACCAGACACCCCGTAGCGTCCATTCCGTTGACCCCAAACCATCCCCATTTGCTACTTCATTGGTGTCAAGCGAGAGCTCATCGAAGGACAGGTCGGAGATCTGTTGCGTTTGCTGATGAAATCTGGTTCTGTACCTGTGTCAGTGATGGCTACGTGTTGGTTTAGAAGGAAGCTAGTTGAGGACTTGTAACAAATTTGTTTGCGTGCTAGACACATTGGAACTACACCTGGAGTTACGGCCTGGGGTGCTATTTTTTGTGAAAGCAGGAGCACTCTCGTGGTAATACCATGCAGTCTGACTGAAAATTTGTGCGTCAGTCTGGTGATTCGACTAGCTGTGCTCCTGTTCACGAATAGAATTCAAGGTGGTGTTTTCCAACAGGATAACGCTCTCCCACATTTAACTGTTGTAACCCAACATGCTCTGCAGAGTGTCGACTTGTTGTCCTGGCCTGCTCGATCTCCAGATCTGTCTCCAATCGAGCACATATGGGACATCATCGGACGTCAACTCCAGCGTCATCCACAAACAGCAACAATCGTCTCTTTACGGACCAACCAAGTGCGACAGGCATGGAACTCTATCCCACAAACTGACATCTGGCGCTTGTACAACATAATGACGCACATTTGTTTATTTGCATTCAACATTCTGGTTGTTACACCGATTATTAATGTACCAGAATTTCCCATTTACAGTTGCTTATCTCTCGTTTGCATTATCCTGCGATCTTGCACTGTTAATAATGTAAATGCATGCCGAAATTCCATTGTTCTACATTAATTAGTTTTAGGTGTTTTGGTTTTTTTCTATCTTTGTATTTCATTTCGTTGGTACACTTTCGGTAGTAACGAATATAGAGTGCCAGTTTATCTACGGTAATGTTTTATTGAAATGTGGTGGCCACTCCATTTCATCTGGCGGAAAGATGGTGTCTCTTGTTTCCCGTGATTCAAATGAAATTGTGAGCATTGATTGATTTCTTATTGCTAACAAAATAACTTCAAAATGTCTTGTTAGCCTTTAGCAACGATGTAATGAAAAAATACTTGAGAACAATGCAGGTAATGAATGAAACAAGTCATTTTATAGCACGAAGGCGAATCAGGTAAACACAGGCACTTTAAATACGGATTTTTGGAACATTCATACTTGACATCGGAACTCGTGCTATTTGAAGTCCGCCTACATCCACATTTAAAGACGTTTGTGTGACAGGTATGTTTAGAGCTCGCTGAAGAAGTTAGAGCGTCCGGAGGTGGGTAGCTCGCAGACCACCCACGTGTGAGCGAAGCACTGGGGAGGCACTGTACATAGTACGCTAAAGGAGGCTGTGCCGATGAATTTGTGCATGTGTTAATAATAATAATAGTAATAATAATAATTACAGGCAGTAAAAGCGACGTTGTCCGTAATGGTGCCACGAGCGCCCAAAACGATACTTATCTTTGTAAGTACTGGTTATAACACAATGACTTGTACACCTTTCAAGGAAGAAAATTAAAATGTTGACATCCAAAATTTCAATACTCCCCACTTTTTTATCAGAGCATTTTAGCAGTCTAAATCTTTTCCATCTCCAGCCTCACGTAAAATCTGGGTACTTGGTTACTCTGTTTGCAGAGATTACGCAGAGCGTTGGTGTTCTGCGCAGCCGACATCATGCGAACCATCCCTGCTGTGCTGTTGCTGTTTCTGGCAGGGAACACCGTCGCCATGCCAACCAAGCAACAAGGCTCCTTCCTAGGTATGTCGCTGTAACGTACGTTACCTAATTGCTGATTATATCTTGTTCTGTTTCATAATGTTTCATCTTTCAGGACGTATCACGCGCAGTCAATTATGAATTTCACATTTCAGTATCACACCTTCACGGGGAATGAGGTGGTTCATTTAGTAGATAACGGTACATTTCATTTAGAAGTGGCACTCGTTGCAGTATGAATCGGAAATTATCGTGTACATCCTGGAAACCAAATACATTCTAATTGAAATTATTCTATGGATCCATTATATGAAAAAAGTAGCTGTTTTTTTAATGCTAACTTACTCCCGTAATGTGTAGAGTTCTATTTTTACACAATTGTAAATCACTGAAATTATGTCCACAAAACAATTTTTTTAATGAACATGCTGTGTTTTTGTTCGAGACCTGATAAGATGAAATGTGGCGTCTCGGAAAGCAAATCCATTTTAGTGAATCGAAATTCTTCAGATATTGCAATATGCTTCAATTTTTTCATAGATCCAATCTATGAAACGAAGTAGCTCCTTTTTAATGCTAACTTATTCCTGTAATTTGTAGAGTTCTATTTTTACAGAATTATAAATCATTGAAAGTATCTCCTCAAAATAATTTTTGTAATGAAATTGCTATGTTTCTGTTCGAGATCTGGTAAGATGAAATGTGGCGTCTCAGAAAGTTAACACTTACAGTGAATCTAAATTCTTCAAGCATTGCATACTTTTCATCTAAGTGATGATAAATGTCTTTAGCACAGGTCGCAAGCCATTAACGTTAAATAATGTTTATTTGAAACAGATCAGTAATTTGTTCATGAGTAAAGCTAACTGCACTTCGTGAAAGTAGACGTTCTCGTTGCAAAGATCCGAATCAATGGTATAATTATAAGTTTTGTCCAAATCTCCCGTTTTTTAAAACTTATGTATTCAGTTTTTGCGTTTTAAATATAGTATCAGATTCAAAGTATTGAATTTAATGCCATGTGAGGATACAGTCTTCTATTTATATGGTAAGTATAGGTTAAACAACACAGAAGGGTTTTTTAAATCGTAAATAGAGTTGTTGCATACGAATGTGAACGGAATCCTGTGACGTAGGTTTTCCTAAATCTGCCACCGTCCCATTTCGGTAGTTTCATTAAACCATGCGATAGAAAACAAGTTCTTAACTGGTAGTTTACATGCAAACACCAACACACTTGTCTGTTACTGCTTCCTTATAAATTTATTATTGTCACCCTACGTCCAGATTAAATAGTGTTCTTTTCACCCCATGTTATCACTCTCGTTGGTTGTTAGTGAAGACCTCGGAACATTTACATTTAGAGCAATATAAATGACTATACGGCTTGAGTTTCGGCAATTTCACTCATAGTATCACGTTGGACTTCTGTTCGCAGCTATTGAAGAGCCCTTGAAGACAGCTCTGAAGAGTGCTGAGCCGCGCTTTAACGCTCACATTATTGACGTAAGTGCTATTGTCTCTTATGTATACACTTAAAATACAGAAATAGTCATGATTGAAATATTCATATTAGTTTGATTCATTTAGTAACATCGTTGTTGAAGAATTCTTGCAGAAGTAGTCATTCCACTTGGCTTCACTAGTATTACTAGACAGAATACTGAATACCTGTACTAGTACAATGGATATCCGTCAAATAGTTTGTCTCATAGGTTCAGCAAGAGCAAATAAAAAAAAACGCTTTATTTTAAAACTGAAACCAGTTTAAATTTTGATGCATTCTAGAGAAATGTATTTCCTTATTGTCCATTTTGTGTGGGTAAAAATAGATAAAACAAGTTGTCGATCTGTATGAACAATAATACTGCACTACGTAACACATATTTTATTTCTCTGGTTACTTAGTCAGAAAATTCATGGTAATAAGTAGAAAATGTTTCGATTAACATCATGATTAGTGAGGTGTTTTCACTTCTTGAGGTGGGACAATGACAGGTTTTTGTTTCTGTATTTACTACAGGCGTCCAAGACTATGCCACCCGTGCCCGCCTTTAGATCCCTGCAGGCTATCCTCAAGGACATCTTCTTCCAGCCTACTAAGGAAACGTCGGTGTAAGTAGCTGCTAAATATATGAATACTTTAGATTTCACAAATGTCCTATTTCAGTTCGTTGTTGGTTACATTCCTTGACGCTCTTGTGGTCAGCTTGTTCCCGCTCCACTCATTGTTATAAATCCTGATCATGACCTTTATGAACAGTACGTAATTACATAAAAATATTGAATGAATCTTCAACAAGTCTGGCTCAACCACATACAACACCAACACACAATTTTTTGCGTAGCAGAAGAAATAAGTGTCTTCAGCATCATAAATATGTTAGTACAATAACTGTATTTCCGGGAGGGTATTGACGCACTTTCACCTAATCATAGATAAAATCAAAATTAAAATCAATATTGCGTTTAGTAAAGGTGTTTCTCATGTTAAAAGCTAGTATTCATCGTCAGAGGTGTTGCTATAAAGGTCATGTTAGCTTCATTCCACATTATCAAATTTCTGATTTCCTTGTAAATTGTCAGACTATGTGCCAAGAAAGGGAGGGCACTACTCTGAGAATGTTATCAGTTTCTGTACGTTAGCCATAAACTGTAATATTAGCTATTCAGATCCTTATATAGCTTAATATGAGGTAAAAGAATGCCTGTGACTATTACACAATTACATTAACACTGCTTCAGGTCGCTAAGTAACAAGAGTTCACATGTTGTAAAAACTTAGGCGACGCTCTTCAGGAAAAACCATTATCAGAATATCTGTCAAACGGAAGATTAGTCCACTCGGGGTAGCCGCGCGGTCTTGGGCGTACTGTCACGGTTCGCGCGGCTCTCCCAGTCGGACGTTCGAGTCCTCCCTCCGATATGGGTGCGTGTGTTGTCCTTAGCGTAAGTAAGTTTAAGCTAGATTACGTAGTGTGACAGATTAGGGACCAATGGCCTCAGTAATTTGGTCCCATAGGATCTTACCACAAACTTCCAATTTCCAGAAGTTTACAATTGTAATGCAAGCACAAATTACATGTCCATATTAAGTACAAACCTACTCAAATTCATAGACAACCAAATTTATGCATCAAAAACAAAATTATTACAAAGTATCATTTCAACTGAATGTGTATAAGTGGAGTTATCACTTGACAAGTTTCAAATGGTTCAAATGGCTCTGAGCACTATGGGACTTAACATCTGTGGTCATCAGTCCCCTAGAACTTAGAACTACTTAAACCTAACTAACCTAAGGACATCACTGCCGGAGGCAGGATTCGAACCTGCGACCGTAGCAGTGGCGCGGTACCGGACTGAGCGCCTAGAACCGCTAGACCACCGCGGCCGGCACTTGACAAGGTACTGTGTATTGTATTGGTTTCTTGGTATGTAAACTTGGATGTCTATGATCATGTCTAGGTTTGTATTTAAAATGTCATTTGTAATTTGTGCTTTTGACAACTGTGCCGGCCGCTGTGGCCGAGCGGTTCTAGGCGCTTCAGTCCGGGACCGAGCTGCGGTCACAGGTTCGAATCCTGACTAGGACATGGATGTGTGTGATGCCCTTAGGTTATTTAGGTTTAAAGGTTTAAGTAGTTCTAAGTCTATTGGACTGATGACCTCAGATGTTAAGTCATATAATGCTTAGAGTCATTTTGACAACTGTCGTGTAGTTTTTGACATGCATACTGGAGATGAGCCATGCCTGAAACGCGACAACATGGTTTTGATAACAAGTGCATAGGTAATGGAACATGCGCTAGACCCCTCACTAGACTTTCGCTCAGCTTTCTTCGCGATGTCTGCTGCAGAGACCATCCTGTTTCAGGGAGCTGAACGGTATTGAGATCATATCGACACCAATTCTCAACGTGACGTCGTGCAAAGTGGACCTGCCGTTCCTCAACATGGTCGTCGAAGGCAGCATCGGCACCATCGCCATCGCGGGCAACTACTCCATTGTGTCGCACCCCATCCTCAGGATGCTGCCTGCCTTCAGCCGCGGGACTTTCGGGTAGAGTGTCTCCTTCCTTTTTTCCCGCTAATGAATGCGCCCACAGAAAATCACGCTTGTTTCAAAGTAATTCACATTGTCTTATGTTTCAAACAACGGTGAAATTATTACGATGGACTAACTGGCAAGCAATACTTGTTATGTTACCATTATTTTGATAAATCATAACGTTTAGGGTCTAAGTGGAACCACCAGTCTTTCGACGTAAATATTAAGAATCGAAAATAAACACAAACGAGGTTATGTCATCGTTTGTGGTAAGTTAAAACTGTATGTCGGTCAGGACTCGAGCCCAGACACTTGCCTTTAGTAGCCATACTCTTCCAGATGCTAGTATGGAGCATCCTCATTGGCCTACAACAAGCCGAGCTCTCGAGTGACTTAAATAGTAGAGCAAAGTCCACTGAAGGCAAAGGCAGCTGTGCACATTCGAGTCCTCTGCCGACACACAGTTTTAACTTATCGCAAATGATAGCTAGGGCGCAAAATGTGCCAGTAGTAAAACATTTTCTGTGCAAATGAGGTTCCTGGGCAACACAAAAACCAAACACATGTTATGCTACCCACCTACCACTTAAAATTTAAATGAATCTAGATGACATTCTGCAAAAGAAGCGTTCTTCGCAAAATGAACACATACTTAAATTCTGTGTACATAAAGTGATCAGAAAAGTTTATTCTTTTTTCATTGGAAAAGTATCTGAATTTGAAAGAAGTTATTTGATTAACAGACTGAGAAACGTGTTTCACCTGATTGATTAAATAACTTGCCAAATCTTCTTCACTAATCTGCGCGTATTAGAACATAAAAAACGATAAGTGACACTGATATCTGAGATCATTTCATTTCGGATTTCATCTGGTGACGTCGACTTTCGGTTAGACCACCGGATCGATTGTCACAAAGAGTTCCCGTTTGCTCCCAAATATCGCAAATTAATTTACGCTAGGAAGTCAAGTGTACGCAGATAAAAGATTGGTAGTCAACACACTACGGTTGAAACTGTACCTTGCGAACGAGTACACCCACGTCAAATGCATAGACGTAGCACACTAATGCAACGAAGGTGACTAATAGGAGTGCTTCTAGCAACCCAAGAAATTACCGTGTAGAAAGTTAGGAAGCTCTGTAACATGGTCACTGATCAATTGAAAAAAGAAATGACTACTCAAGCAAATCACATCGTTGACAGCAAAAGCACAGTTTTCCTTCCAGGACGGCGACATCTGTTGATTTTCGTACTCAGATTGATGCCATACTGCGTCTTCGTGGAGACTAGTAACCATTCTACAAAGCGTTAGGAAAGTTGCGGATTATCTCAATACCACAGACATTGAGAGCGTCAGTGATGCTTGTCAAAAGAACACGATATTACTGTGATTTTGAGAACACGACTTTAAATTCCAATGCTTGCCGTAGTACTAAAACTTGCGGAATATGGAGTTAACCATCACACTTCACAAATTGCTTCCTCTGAATTCTTAGAAGTTACATCGACATTTAATTCCACTTACGCCTAGCCTGGTATTAAGTACCTATAAACGAGTTCCAAAGGTTGTTTTCAACCATTTTAGAACGATGCTTGTAGTAAAACGCCCTGTCGAATATTTTACACATACTTCGTATGTATTACGACTGATCTCTCGTACATGTGATGACACATTTCTGTCGAAGAATACGGGTGAAGTGAAAAATTATCGAAAACAGAACCTGCAGAATAATCATGAATGTATTTAACGCAGAATCCAATGTTGTTCCTGTTTAGTGTTTGCTTAGATACAATGGAATTCTCTAGGTGCAGCGATTTCGGAACATGCAACGTGCGTACCGGCAGTATCTTCTAAATTAGCTGAATTTCAGTGTTAAGACTAGTTTTGGTTTGACCAAAGAAAAGTGCCTCTCTTCATATGAAAATATATTTGATGGTGTGTTTGTACAAGACACAGAAACATTCAGCGTGCTACAGTGACAGATTTGAAATTGTATGTGCTTAATTATAAAAAGTCCCCGTGGTAAAACCTCAACAAATGGTTACCAGTAAGGCTAGGCACAGGAACGAGATACAGTTTTGTTAAAAAATGTTATATATGTTCGTAAACACAATAGTATACAAAATATGTGTATGTGACGACGTTTGTGTTGTTGTAACAGGGTGTCCTTGCGGTCGATTGGATTCAAAGGGCGCATTGGTCTCAAGGTGGACGGCGACAACTTACGCTCGCAGAACTACGACATTGAATACTCGCCCGTGCATACTGCAGTGACAGTGAGTAAACCAGCACTTTTCTCAGTGCATTAGTGACGTTCCTCGTTACACTTGTAGTTCTCATCCAGCACACCAACTGGTGCATGATGTGTCACACACGAGGCCCACTTGCTTCCACAAATTAATTACGTGTGTTATGTACTTTGCGCTTATTGGTAAAGGTGTAAATTGAGGCTAAGAGCCAGCCAGATAGTTCTGAAGTAGTCGAAACTAATTGTAGCTAAATAAAGATTCATACTAGCTTTTTAGTGATGAAGGCAAAAAAAGAAACAATTGAAAAAATTATTACGAAGCTTATTTCTGCTTTCCGCTATATTTACGATTGTTCCTGAAATTTATAGTCTGTACGCTGTCAAATTATTGTTTCAGGTGGAAAGCGACACACCCAGTGAAAGCACTCAGATTTCAACAAAATTATTTGGTGAGTACTGACTGAGAGACACCTCCAATTCTTTATTTGTAGTGCATAAACACAAAAATTGTCAGATTATCGGACTTACTTCAGTAGTAACTATCTTTAGATCTACATCTACATGATTATTCTGCATTTCACACTTGCGGACTTTGCACAACCACCTTAAGACTATGGCTCTACCGTGTGGAAAATGAACGTTTAAATCTTTCTGCACAAACTCTGATTTCTCTTATTTAATTCAGACGATCATTTCCCCCTATGTATGTTGGCGTCAGTAAGATATTTTCTCTTTCAGAGAAGAAAGTTGGTGATTGAAACTTCATAAGGAGATCCTGTGCAACGAAAACGTCTTTATCTTAATGATTGCCATCCCACCTGGCTTATAACATCCATGACTCTCTCCCCCCTATTTCGCAATAATACAAAACGAGATGCCCTCCTTTCAATTTTTTCGATGTCCTCCGTCAAACCTATGTAGTAAAGCTCCCATGCAGTACAGCAATTCTCTAGCAGACAAAAAAACAAGGTAGTCTCTTTACTAGATCTGTTGCATGTTCCATGCGTTCTGACAGTAAAACGTAAATCTTAGTTTTCCTTTCTCACTACGTTATCTATGTGATCATTAAAATTTACATTATCGTAACTGAAATTTCAGGATATTTAGTCTAACTAACAACCTTTAAATTTGTGTGATTTATCATGTAACCGAAATTTAAGGGATTTTTCTTTTTGTTTTTTTTTTTGTTTTTGCACTCTTGGATGACCTCACAACTTATCCTCATTGAGAGACAATTGCCACTTTTCGCACCATACATATACGAGATGACGAAAGTCATGGGATACCTCCTAATATCATGTCGGAACTCCTTTTGTCCGATGTAGTGCAGCAACTCGGCGTCGCATGTACTCAACAAGTCGTTGGAAGACACCTGCCGTCCACAATTGTGAAAGGATTACCAGTGCAGGATTTTGTCCACGAACTGACCTCTCGAATTTGTTCTATAAATGTTCGATAGCATTTATGTCGGCCGATCTGGGTAACCAAATCGTTTGCTCGATTTATCGAGAATGTTCTTCAAACCAATCGCGAACAGCTATGACCCGGTGACATGGCGGAGTGTCATCCATAAAAATTTCATAGTTACTTAAAAACATGAAGTCCATAAATGCCTGCAAAATTTCGCGAAGTAGCCGAACAAGTCGTCTTCAAGTAGCCGAAAGTAACCATTTCCAGTCAATGATCGGTTCACTTTGACTAGAGCAGCCAGTCAATTCCATGTAAACACAGCCCAAACCATTGTGGACCCACCACCAGCTTGCACAGTGCCTTGTTGACAACTTGCCTTCTTGCCTTCGCGGGATCTGCGCCGCACTCGAACCCTACCATTAGCTCTTACCACTTGAAACCGGGACTCAACTGAGTAGGCCTGGGTTTTCCAGTCATATGGGGTCCGATTGATATGATCATGAGCCCAGGAGAGGGGCTTCAGGCGAAATCTTGCTGTTAACAAAGACAGCAACAATTGTCTGATGCCGCAGTTCATTAAGGCCAAATGTCGCCTCAATGTCCTAACGGATACATCTTCGTACGTCCCACATTAATTTCCGCGTCCCTGTCTGTTAGCACAGACAACTCTATGCAAACGCCGCTGCTCTCGGATGTTAAGCGAAGACCGTCGGTCACTGCGTTGTCAGCAATGAGAAGTAATTCCTGAAATTTGGTGTTCTCTGCGCATTCTTGACATTGTGGATCTCGGAATATTACATTCCCTAATAATATTCAAAATCTAATGTACCATGCGTATAGTTCCAACTATCATTCCTGTTCAAAGTCTATTAATTCACGTCGTTCGGCCACAATCACGTCGGAAACCTTAATCACATGAGTCTCTTGAGTGCAAAAAAACAGTTCCATCAATGCATGGCCTTTTAAACCTTGTCTGATCGATACTTCCGCCATCTCTATATGTGCATAACGCTATCCCGTGATTTTTTTCACCTCAGTGTACAGATTACGTGTATAAGTAATTTTCCGATTGGTTTTGATTTTCTGGTGACTTTACTAAACGGTAAATAATAGCATCATCTGCAGACAGAATGTCTTCTAAATCGATCATGCATATTAGAAACAGCAGAGGCCCTACAACAAATTCTTGGGCAACGCCGGATATCGCTTCGGTTTTACTCGATGATTTTCCGTCGATTACTACGTACTATGACCTTTGTGAAAACTGAATACTCCATAGTCGCGCAGTTTCATTAGAAGTCTCTTGTGAGTACCGGTGACAAACGCCTTCTGGATATCTAGAAACAAGCAATCAATTTGAGATCCGCTGTCGATAGTACTCATTACTTCGCGAGAAAAAAGAGCTGCGTTTCACAGAAATGACAATTTTTGCAGTTCAGCTGTTTACCGTTATTTCCTTACTTGAATATTAGTGTGACCTGGGAATCTTTACAGTCTTCTACTATAGATCTTCTGTCGAGCAAGTGGTTGCATATGATTGCTACGTATGAAGGTATTGTATCAACATATTCTGAAATGAACTTTATTGGGATGTGTTATGACCGGAAGAGCCGGCCGCGGTTGCCGTGCGGTTCTAGGCGCTGCAGTTCGGAACCGCAGGACTGCTATGGTCGCAGGTTCGAATCCTGCCTCAGGCATGGATGTGTGTGATGTCTTTAGGTTAGTTAGGTTTAAGTAGTTCTAAGTTCTAGGGGACTGATGACCTAAGATGTTAAGTCCCATAGTGCTCAGAGCCATGACCGGAAGAATTTCTTTCGTTAAGTACTTTAAGTTGCTTTGTTACACCTAGGCTATCTGCTAAGTTACCCACGTTAGCAGCAGCTCCTGATTTTAATTCCAGAATACTTACTTCGTCTTCTTTCGATAAGGAATTTGGGAAAACTGTGTTTAATACAGTGAGGTCACAGTAATGCGATAGCGATATCCATATATAGAGATAGCGTAGTACAGCGTACGCGAGTTATAAAAGTGATTGCATTGGCGGAGCTGTTACTTATACTAACGTGATTCGCGTGGAAATCTTTTCGATGTTATTATGGCCGAACGACAGGAATTAACAGACTCTTAAAGCAGAATGATAGCTGGAGCTAGTCGCATGGAACGTTCCATTTCGAAAATCGTTAGAGAATTCACTGTTCCGAGATCCATTGTGTCAAGAACGTGCCGAGAATCCAAATTCCAAGCATTACCCATCACCGCGAACAACGCCGTGGCCGATGTCCTTCACTTAATGTCCGAGAGCAGCGGCGTTTTTATAGAATTATCAGTGCTAATAGACAAGTAACACTGTGTAAAATAACCACGGAAATCAATGTGGAACGTGCAACGAAAATATCCGTTACAGCAGTGCGGAGAAATTTGGTCTGAATTGGCTATGGTAGCAGACGACCGACGTTGCATTTTCTAACAGCACGATATCGCCTGCAGCGGCTCTCCTGGTTTCGTGACCATATCAGTTTGACCCTAGACGACTGGCCAATCGTGACCTAGTCTAATGAGCTCAGATCTCAGTTGGTAAAAGCTGATGGTAGTGTTCGACTGACCACAGACCCCACGAAGTCACGGACCCAAGTTGCCAGCAATGCACTGTGCAAGCTGATGGTGTCTCCACAATGGACAGGGCTGTGTTTGTTTACATGGATGAACTGGGTGCTATGGTCAAGCTAA